>NC_071508.1:5465347-6069597 GCF_027887155.1 Malaclemys terrapin pileata | reverse complement strand
GCCACTTGGGCACCTGCCAAAGGGGCACTGCTCCCCCAGCTGGCATGCAGCCCTAATCTCCAATGACAATCACCAGGGATTTACAAATATCTCCCAGCGGCGGGCGGTGCCGCCCCGAGCCCTGTACACCATCCCTTGTGATTGCACCGGGGGGGGACAGGACGGACACCAGAGGCGACATGTGGGGGGGCACACAGAGTCATGCCCCCCCTTCCAATTTCTGCCTTCCATTTAGCAACAGCTAAATATTCTGAGGGGACCCATCCAGCGGGGCCGCCACAGACTGCCCCACAGGGCACGGGGGGTGGGCAGGGCTTCCGGCCGCCTCTGGGCGATGCCCAGCAGTGAGAAGGCAGCGGCTCCCCCTGGCGGCACTCACCATGTGTCCATGCAGCACGGGGAGGGAGGGAGCAGCAAGGCGGTGGGCTGCGGGCTGAGCACCCCCATACATGGGGCTGCTTCTCCTTCCCTGCTGCTGAAGCCCCAGTGTGAATGCCACGGGCAGGGCAGGGGCCACTCTCCCGCTCCTGTAGCAGGGGCTCTGCCCAGGGGCTGCGGTGGGGCTGGCCCTGCCTTGCGTTTAGCAACAGCTTCTATCTGAGGCTGCCGGTGTCTCTGCAAATGCTCACTGGGGCATGGCGCCAGCAGGGACCTGGTCCAAGCAAGCCTCTGGCAGGCGTCCGGCTCGGCTGCATTCGCTGCAGGGAGCCACGGAGAGAGACGGGGTGACTGGTGCCTGCACAGACCCAGTGGAGGCCGTGGGCCTGCCCCTGTGGAGCTGGGTCACAGCCCAGAGCCTTCTGATCCATGACGGTGCTGGCGGGTCTCACCATACCGCCCAGCTGCTGCTGCTCCAGCCTGCAGCGTGGCCCGGTTCTGTGCGGCTGCTGCGCTGAGGGGAAGTCAGGGCTAAGCCTGGGGCATCGCAAGGCACCTGTGCAGGTGCTGGGGCCCAGAGCCCCCCAAGGCGGCACCATAGGGATTGGCGGAGAGACAACCCCCAACTCTGAGAGCCCAGCCCAGCCCGGCCCAGCTCTCCCCACCGGCAGGGCCAGGGAGCATCGCCCAGCCCGGCCTGGCTCTCCCCACCAGCAGGGCCAGGGAGCATCGCCCAGCCTTGGCCTACCCCACCCCACTGCCCAGTCCACCCCGCCTCTCCAGCAAGCTCTCGGACCTTACCCCCGCAGCGCCACAGCCTGACCATGCTGCCCGCAGGAGGCCCCACGGGGGAGCCTGACCCTACCTGCCTGGCTCAGGGTAACTCCACCAGGGCGGGGCCTGGCCTGGGCAACTGGCTAGGGGCATTTCTGGGATATCACCCCAGGGACCCCCACCCCTGTGCCAGGCAGCCCCTCCCCTGGTGTCTCTCACCCTGACCCCACCATCCCTCCCCCATTGCCCCAGCTCCCTCCCTGCCACCCCATCTTTCCCACTGCCCCCAATCCCGCCCCATCCCCGCTGCCACCCTGCTCCCCAATCTTTCCCCGCCCAGTCACCTGCCCAAAGATGGAGCTGAGCATGGGCACCAGGTCCTCGGCACCCTGGGGCCCCTCTGCAGGGGCCAAGCTGGCCTTGCCCTCCGCCGCCTCCTCCTCCGGGCTGCAGGCTCCGTGCGGGTCCCAGCCGGGCATGGCCCCCCTCCCTGTGTGCTCTGCGGGGCCAGGCGGCTCCTCCTTCCGCCGGCTGCGGCCACCCCTCCTGCGCGAGCCCTGCCTGCTGGCTGGCCGCTGGCGGGAGCTGCTCCGGGGGACCGGGTGGGAGATCCGGGGCTCGGGCATCTCGCCGCTCAGGCGCTGCGACTCACGGAGGAAAAGGAACATGCCAGGGACGCTGAGCTCCCTTCTCCTGCTCTTCTTCCTCCCGCCTCTTCCCACTGTGCTCCCTCCTTTTCTCCTCTTCCTCCTCCCCCTGCCACTGCCACACTCCCTCCTCTTCCTTCTCCTCCCACCACTGCCACTCTCCCTCCTGCCCTCTTCTTCCTCCCACCACTGCCGCGCTACCTCCTTCCCACTTCTTCCTCCCACCACTGCCACTCTCCCTCCTGCCCTCTTCTTCCTCCCACCACTGCCACGCTACCTCCTTCCCTCCTCTTCCTCCTTCCTTCTCCCACCACTGGGCTCCCTCTTCCTGACACAGGCCTTCCCTCCCTCCCTCCTAGGCTTCCTCCCTTCTCCCCCTGCCACACTCCTTTGCTCCCTCCGTCCTTCCCTCAGCCTGCCACACACCCTGGCACCCTCCCTCTGGCCGTGCTGGGCAGCTCCTGGCTCCCTTCTCTCTGCGACTCCAATGCAGGCTCCCAGAAGGGCAGGCTCCAGCTGGCAGCTCTGTCCACCCCCGCCCCCCTTGCCCGGGTCCCCTTCCTGCCGCCTCTCCGAATCAGGTTCCCTCATTGCCGGGAGTGAGATTGCAGGGGGGTGGAGGGGGAAATCGGATCTGAGGGGTCAGACACGCAACCCGGCCCCTTCTCCGCCAGGTAAAACTACCCGTGCGGCCCGAAACCGGAGAGTGCCTGGGGCTGCCAAGGGGATGGTGAGAGTGGGGCATCCTGGCTACAGCACCTGGCCTCTCCCAGCAGGGGGCGCTGTAAGGACTGGGGCAGGGGCACAGGTTGTGGGGGGGAGCTCCCAGCTACTTCAGCCTCTCCCAGCAGGGGGTGCTGTGGGGCACGGGGCAGGAGTGCTGGTTGGCGGGAGGGCAGCGGAGGGGGTAGGGTTCGGAGGGGTAGGGTGGGAGGCTGTCTGTGGGGGTTGAGGAGGTGGGAGGCTGTCTGTTGAGAGATGGTTGAGGGGGTAGTGGCTGTGAGGCTGGCTGCAGGGAGGGGGGGTCCCGGGCTGCGGGTCGGGTTGTGAGACCCGTGCAGTCCCAGCCAGCTTCCTCGTGCATCCGTAACTGGATGCCACCTGCCCAGCACCGTGAAATCCGAGACAGTGGGCACCGGCCCAGCTCCCCCCGCCAGCCCCCCAGCCGCTCCCGCCTGCCCACACCCCACTCCCCTCACAGCCGCTCCCTGCCTACATCCTGCTCCCCCCACAGCCGCTCTCTGCCTACAGCCCCCCCCAGCTGCTCCCTGTCCACACCCCACTGCCCACACAGCCGCTCCCTGCCTACAGCCCCCCAGCTGCTCCCTGCCCACACCCCAGTGCCCCCACAGCCGCTCCCTGCCCACACCCCACTGCCACCACAGCCACTCCCTGCCTACAGCCCCCCCAGCTGCTCCTTGCCCACACTCACTGCCCCTACAGCCACTCCCTGCCTACAGCCCCCCGCAGCCACTCCCTGCCCACACCCCACTGCCCCTACAGCCACTCCCTGTCCACACCCCACTGCCCCCACAGCCGCTCCCTGCCTACAGCCCCCCGCAGCCACTCCTTGCCCACACCCCACTCACCCCACAGCCGCTCTCTGCCCACACCCCACTGCCCCTACAGCCATTCCCTGCCTACAGCCCCCCGCAGCCACTCCCTGCCCACACCCCACTGCCCCTACAGCCACTCCCTGCCTACAGCCCCCCGCAGCCACTCCCTGCCCACACCCCACTGCCCCTACAGCCATTCCCTGCCTACAGCCCCCCGCAGTCACTCCCTGCCCACACCCCACTGCCCCTACAGCCACTCCCTGCCTACAGCCCCCCGCAGCCACTCCCTGCTCACACCCCATTCCCCCCACAGCCACTCTCTGCCAACAGTGCCCCGCAGCCGCTCCCTGCCCACGGCCTGCTCCCATACTCCCCCACAGCTCTCCCAGCCAGTTTAGCTCTGCCCCCAGCTTGCACCCCCCCACACCTCTGTTCCCAAATCCCCCTATAGCCCCCCCATCACACACACAACTCTCCCCCCACAGCTCTCCACAGCCTGCTCCCTCCCTCAGCTCCTGCCAGTGCCTCCCCCAACACAGATCCCTTGAGCTCCCACCAGATCTTCCCTCCCCCCAGTACAGCCCTGCAGCCCCCCTAGTCCTTGGACCAGCTCCCCCACACAACCCCACTCATCCACCATCCCCACAGAGCCTCCCCCACTCCCTTTCCTGTGGCCTGCATACCCTCCCCCCGGCCCTCCTCCAACCCCCTGCCAGCCACCATGCTCTCACCCAGCCCCCCCAACTACCTCCAGCTAACCCAACCCTCACCTGCCCCCTTACGGGCCACACCCAACCCCTTCCATCCCCCCAGCCTTTACACAACCCCCACCCAGGCCCCCCACAGGCCTCCCAACCCATTCCATCTCTCTCAACCCCCACCCTGCCCCCCAACCCCTACCTGCCCCCCCAGCCCTCCCCCTACCCCATCAGATGCGCCCTGGCTGTGAAGTGTGGGGGAAGGCTCCTGGGGAAAAGCAGTCACTCTGCGTGCAGCATAGAGCTCCCTCCAGCTCTGCGGGGCTGCATGTGGGGTGTAGGGTTTGTGTCAGACATGCCATCTGTTTGCTTTGGGAGCAGAAGGGGTGATTCAGACCCCCACCCCCAATAGCCCTGCCTGCATTAGCTGCAATGCATGTGGGGTGGCTGCCAGGGAGGGGCATCCCTCCCCGCAGTATCTGCAAGAAATCAGGTCACCTCCCAGGGTGTGGAAACTAATACCAGGAAGGCAGCCTGGGGGAATGACCAAGGTAATTACAGCCAGTAAGGAGGGGGACCCCCCCCCCCGCACACGGCCTGATGGGCTATGAAGACATCTCTCTCACACACACACACACACACACACACACACACACACACACACACACGGATGGGGGAGGGGAGTCCCTGAACTCAGTATGTGGGAACAAAAGGCTGCCCCATGGGGCTGGGGGATCAGTTCTCTTCCTCCAGAGAAGCTGAGGTGAAACCACAGGAGTCCCCGCCCCCTTTGAGCCCCCACCCCCAGAGGGGTCCTGCCCTTCTCCTCAGCCCCTGACACCTTTTCCCCTGTGTTCCCCAGCTCGGTTCCCACCTCCCAGCTGGCCTTGATGTGGATTTCTCAGGCCTTGGGGCCTCTTTGGCTGGCTGGCCCCTCCGTGAATTTGGGTCAGGGTCAGCTGTTCTGTAATGGCCCAGACAGGGAGGTGACACCTGTCCGCCTGAGAGCAGATCAAAACACACCCCCTACACACACACACACTGGGTAGCCATGCAAGGCATGGGAGGAAACTGAGGCACACATCAGCATCATAAGAATATTACAGAACCATCCCTCTTTGTGACAGATGGGCGCTGGCAGAGGGCTGGTTCTGTGCATGGGTGAAGTATGAAATTATGCAAGATAACGGCAGAATTGCCATCCAGGGACTAAACCGGTCCAGGAAATAAATCTAATGTACCTTGCCCCTTCCCGCCCTCAGAGAAGGGGGAGTGGCCAGGGGCACAGAGCCCAACGTGACCCAGAGAAGGGGGAGTGATGGGGCCGGGGAAACAAGACAGCGAGCGGAGCATCACCTGATGCGGAGAGGAGCCGGGGGGGCAAGGCAGTGAGTCCAGCATCAACTGATGGGAGGAGGGGTGGCCACAGAGCCCGGCGTGACCCAGAGTGGGGCAAGGGTGGGTGGGAGACCCGAGCCCAGTCTGACCTGGTTGTGGGGGCACTGAACCCAGCCTATGCCAGTGGAGGCAGAAGGGCCAGGGGTGCAGCGCAATCCATGTTGCGGGATGGGGAAGATGTGGGTCACAGACCCAAGGATAAGACAGTCCACGGGGCAAGGTCCTGGCTGGGGCTGTAATGTTAGAAACTGCTACCGGCACAACGTCCTACCGGTAGCTATGACTGATGGCTAGCAGCTCTTTTAGAAAAGAAGAACAGGAGTACTCGGTAGAGACTAACAAATTTATTTGAGCATAAGCTTTCTTGGGCTACAGCTTTTTTAGAGGCCCTCACCATCCACTACCTCTCCCCGTTCCCCATCTCCTGGGCCGGGAGTGGCCTGTTGTGATGGTTGGGGCCACTGCCGCCCCCTTTGCTACCGTGATGAAATCTCCCGTTTAAATGTGGACACAAATAAAGACCAGTATTTCTGTAAGCCGGAGAAGCAGTGTGCACGGCTGCTCTATGTAAAACCCTGACGGAAGGGCTTTGTCCCCTTTTTGTCCCTCTCCATTGTAGATTAGTGTTTTGTTTACCGCCGGCTGGACAGTTTCTAATGTACGCCAAACACTGTAACTAGCGGGAAGCGTTGTAAACAGTATTTGAAATACTCATGAATAACTTTTAAACACAAGCGGTTGGGCAGGAAAATCCACCGTTGCTTTTTACACCCACCCTACCCTCCCCTTTTGACACGGTTACACACATTGATCCAATTTTCAAAACAAAATTTGCACTTCTCTCCTTTGGCACACACCCATATGGGTGCGTGCTCCCCACCCCCACCATCTATTCCAAAGACATTTTCTCAGGCCTTTTCCTCACTGCAAAAACCCAAGTGCCTTGTCCTCACTGTGGTTTTAGCTCAGATTAGCTCCCCCGCGTTAAACAAAACAAAGATCGCCTTTTGTAGCAGTGAGGAGGAGGCCTAAGGGACTTAGGCACTGAACGCTCAGCCTCACTAGCTTTTAGGCACCAAAATAGTCACAGGGCCACCCTGCGAATCACAGATCCCGAGCGAGGTGCCAGAGCTCCCTCGGCAATGACTGGCAGGAGAGAGGCGCCTCAGAGCAGGAACCTCAAAAGCCAGCATGCTGGGTGGGGAGCTGCCTAAACCAGCCAATAGCAGACGCTGAACAGAAAGACACTCCCCCCCCCCAAGTTCAGTACCTAAGTCCCCGCTGCAGGTAGGAGCCTAGTTCTGCCTGGCAAACGGGAACCCGTCTCCAGGAGTCAGGGGGCTTAGGTGCCTCTCAGCTGTTTCTTGTGAGACAGAGCTAGCAGGTGCCTAATTCCCCACCAGACAGGCACAGAAGGGGGTGGTACCTGCTTTGCAGCTTCTAGCCCAGTGGTCAGAGCACTCACCTGGGCTGTGGGAGACAGGATTTGAACGGGGGGAGGGGGTGTCACATACCAGGCAAGGACTCTAACCACTGGGCTAGAAGTTATAAGGTGGGTGGAATCTAAACTCCTCCTCCAGCCAGATTTTGAATGGGACCCGATCCAGTAGGCAGCCTCTGAGTACACCTACCGAATTGGGCCCCCCACACTAGATAAGCATTGCGCCCCCTCCCCCCCCCCTGAAATCTTCCCTGGTTCATGAATCACTCTGGGGCTAGATTATAGAATCATAGAATATCAGGGTTGGAAGTGACCTCAGGAGGTATCTAGTCCAACCCCCTGCTCAAAGCAGGACCAACCCCAACTAAATCATCCCAGCCAGGGCTTTGTCAAATCTGACCTTAAAAACCTCTAAGGAAGCAGATTCCACCACCTCCCTAGGTAACCTGTTCCAGTGCTTCACCACCCTCCTAGTGAAAAAGTTTTTCCTAATATCCAACCTAAACCTCCCCCACTGCAACTTGAGACCATTACTCCTTGTTCTGTCATCTGCTACCACTGAGAACAGTCTAGATCCATCCTCTTTGGAACCCTCTTTCGGGTAGTTGAAAGCAGCTATCAAATCCCCCCTCATTTTTCTCTTCTGCAGACTAAACAATCCCAGTTCTCTCAGCCTCTCCTTGTAAATCATGTGCTCCAGCCCCCTAATCATTTTTGTTGCCCTCCACTGGACTCTTTCCAATTTTTCCACATCCTTCTTGTAGTGTGGGGCCCAAAACTGATTCATAGATTCATAGATTCTAGGACTGGAAGGGACCTCGAGAGGTCATCGAGTCCAGTCCCCTGCCCACATGGCAGGACCAAATACTGTCTAGACCATCTTGGCCATCTTGGAACCGTCAACCAATAGGGACACAGTACTCCAGATGAGGCCTCACCAATGTCAAATAGAGGGGAATGATCACATCTCTCGATCTGCTGGCAATGCCCCTACTTATACAGCCCAAAATGCCGTTAGCCTTCTTGACAACAAGGGCACACCGTTGACTCGTATCCAGCTTCTCGTCCACTGTAACCCTTTTCTGCAGAACTGTTGCCTCGCCACTCGGTCCCTAGTCTGTAGAAGTGCATAGGATATCTGCATCTGGATGCCTAGGATAAGGCAGTGGTGCGCATGCTCAGAGGCAGACACTTTGGCACCTATGGAACTCTTACCCTGAAAACATAGGCACTGAGGGAGATTAGGTGGAAAACATCCTATATGGGTTCAGAAACAAATACGGAGCACGTCTAGTAAATTCTGCCCTCTGCCTCTGGCTGCTTCTGGCTCAGGGGATCAGCCCTGTACTCCGCCTATGTGCTGGGACACAACATCATGATGGTTTAAGTGAGGTGCAAAGATGTTCATGGCAGCTTATCCGATTGCATCCTGGCACCTTGTGGCTATCGCAGTCGTGGACTCAGTGTTTCATTTGTGCCAGGGCTGAGCCCCGGCCCCTCTGGGCCTGGCAGTTCAGAGCCCCAGCCCCTCTGGGCCTGGCAGTTCAGAGCCCCAGCCCCTCTGGGCTCACTGCATCAGTTATGAAAGTACAAAAATTGCTTGAGCCCCGGCACCTCTTTCATTACCAATTAAGCCCTGCGTGGATTCATTAACATCACCATCAGAACATAAGGAACGTGTAAACACAACAAATGCATTTGTAAGTTATATTTTCCTGTGATCACATCGTCAGTAAAAGAAAATGTTTATATTATGTGTCATTAGCGAGCAGGTAGAGGCTGCGATCAAAGAGGAATCTTTACAGTTAAAGCACCAAAAACACGGAACAACTGTTACTTCTAATGGGCTAAGAGGGTCAGCCCTTTGTATGCATTGCTTATAGAGGGAATCACTATACAGCCAGGCCAACACCCTGAGTATGTGTAGCAGGACCTACCACTGTCGGGCCTTCACGGAAGATGGCCTGACCGGCACAGGACAGAAAGAAGGAGCAAGATCACCTACAATTTTAACCTTAAACCGTTTATTGAAATTTTGTCAGCCCAAAATTGATGCCTGTGAAATATTGCACAGACTTTTCCGCACAGTGCAACACTCAGGAAAGTTAAGATGAGGGCACCAGGGCTGCCTGCCTTCTCCTTGAACTTAAAGAGTCAAACAGGGAACACACCTGGACTATACAAATCTGTCAAAAGCTTCAAGACGGCTCAAAAGCCTGATGCTGAACAGTGTTTGGGAGAAAACTCCTGCAATCTTCTGTGGCGGCCCTGACTCCTGTTGTCGAAACCGAGGCCGCTTCTGAAATAGAGCGTCCGCACAGGGGTTTAAGGCCTTGTAACGTACGTGTGTCAACTTCACTCCCGTAGGGTCACATCGTCGAGACAGGCTCTGAATAAGGGAAATTCAGGGGACGAAAGCCTCTGTTAATTCCTTCGGTTAAAAATGTTTTAACTGGTTTTCCATAGTATCCACACAAATAGGGGGCATTCAGATGCAAATACCTCCCTGTGACATACCAGGGTACAGTTCAGGCCAGTGGGGGGCAGTGGCACCCTTGCCCTGCAACCTTGGGTGCCTTACAATGCCTTGCTGAAGTAGTTCCCATCTGGGCTGCTCACAAACAGACTCCCATCATGCAAGCCACATCCTGAGTGTCTGTGTGTAACTGCAGCCTGCCAGCTCCACCCTGGCTCTCACCAGCCTTGGTTATATCGCAGGGTGACCCCAACACACTCCCAGTCCTGGAACTTCCCCCAGAAATGTATGTCCTGTACTGCCCAGCCCTCTCCTGGACAGGACAAATACATTAAATCCATTATTCCTTTAAGGGAACAATATGCCAGCTTATTACCTTAAATAGTTACCCAGAGACTTCAATTTAAACACACTGGATTAGATAAAACAGTAAAACAAGTTTAATAACTACAGAGAGGGAGAGATTTTAAGTGAGTACAAGTAATGAGCATAGGCGCTGACTCCATGGGTGCTCCCGGGCTGGAGCACCCACGGGGAAAAAATGGTGGGTGCTGAGCACCCACCGGCAGCCCCCCCCATCAACACCTCTCCCTCCCCCCAGGGCATCCTGCCTGATGGGGGCCCCCACCAATCAGCACCTCCCACGGATCAGCTGTTTCATGGCGTCAGGAGACACTGAGGGGGGGGAGTGGAAGGGGGAAGAAAGGGGCAGGGAAGAGGTGGGGCGGGGCATTGGGAGAAGGGGTGGAGTGGGGGCAGGGCCTGGGCAGAGCCAGGGGGGAACACCCCCTCCCCCAGCAGATTAGAAACTCGGCGCCTAAGGTAATGAGACATAAACGTCAGAAATGGTTACAAGAAAAATAGAGAGAAACTTACTAGTATCTGCTTAAGAAACTACCTCAGTTGCAAAGCAAACTTTCTCACCACATGCTGCAGCAGACTACTGACAAAACTTTCAGGTCAGGACCCCTACCCTAGTGTCCAATGGCTATTTCAATTGTCTTCTTAGGTGCAGCGAATGAAGTGGGCAGAGAGGGAGGGTGGCTTGGGGTGTTTTCCCGGCTTGTTATAGTTCCAGTCCCACTCTTGAAAAACATTTCCAGCCACGAACCAGGAGTCAAAGAGTTTTTTTTCATCTGTTTGAGTTTCCTTTGTTTCCCTTCCTGCTTCATGACTCTGTTTATGGCTTAAATGCAAATAAAGGCAAGCATACATTCCTTTGTTTAGGACAGACCTGTTTGCTGACTTTTGTTTGGGTAGGACTGGGGGGGTTGGAACATCTCTCAAAATCACTATACAGGAAAATCTTATAACTTCCCATACAATGTTGTCACACCTATTTTATCAGGACAATACTGACCAGAAAATTATGAGTTTTCAAATGATACCTCACCAGGCATACTTTGTACAAACATTATTCACAATAGTGTGTGGGGTGTGAACACAAGGCTGTATTCCATCATATCCTGATGGCAACGGGGCAGCATTAGCCACACAATCATTATCCGAGCAATCAAGCTATGAATAACATGTATTAGCTACCCCACCGTAAAAACATTGTGGAGACAAGGCATGTTAGTTTCACCAAAAGACAAACTAGGTGAGGTAAGTGTGACGGGTTCCCCCCAGGGTGCCATCTGGAACTGGGGTACCACTGAGCCCTCTGACCCACCAGCCTGGGCTCCCTCTCTCACTATGCTGCTGTGACAAGCTGCAAAGCCCTCCAGACTGCACTTTCACTAGCATTCACACAGGTAGGGACACACCCAGATGCAGTACATGCAGACTCTCTATCCAGCCCCTGTAATCAACCAACAACAGAAAGGCTACAGCTAAGACAACTCCCTTTCTTTACAGCTTGGATGCCCCACATCTTTCATGCACAGGCTAAAAATCCCTTCCCCAGTTCAGTCTTTGTTCCTCAGGTGTTTCCAGGAGTCTTCTTAGGTGGGGAGGGCAGAACCACAGATGATCATGTCACTCCCTTTCTTACATAGCTTTAGCCTCTGGCGGGAACCCTTTGTCCCAAACTTCGTTTGTGGAAAAATACTGACATCCCAAAGTGGAATCATGTGACTTGGTCACAGGCCCTTGCATGCCTTGCTGAGTCATAGCAGGCATTACTCACCAGTTGTCTGGAGTGTCCTCAGAAAGGCTCAGGTGGTGGATAAACATCTCCTAAGACTGATGGTTTTCCCTAGTGGCCCATTACCAGGAATGGGCCCTTCTCATCCAGCTATCTAGACTGAAAGCATCTTGTCTAGTGGCCGCTACCCAGGTGTAACTACATCTGAAATATAGATACATAGTCACTATCATAACTTCAGATACAAAGTTGATACATGCACACAAATAGGATAATCATATCTGGCAAATCATCACTTCTCCAATGGCACCTCACATGACTTATCTTGTACAAAATGCACCATAATTATGCCACAATCATATCATAATATCACTGTGAAGAATACGGGGCACGGTGCAACACCTCGCCCCTTAGATCACTGCCAGAGGGTTAGTCACTGACTAATGCGGAGGCAGTATGCCTAATGCCCTCTTTAGGTTTTGGCTCTACAACTCTCAAGTGTTACCAAACATTCTCCTGTCACCCAGTTTCTTTTGTGTTTTTTTCCCCAGGTTGCCTGAAAACATTCCTGTGTGTAGCATTGTTAACACAGTGCAGATATCAATATATTTTAGAGTGTAGGTGTCTTGGCATTTAGCCACCCATGCCATGAGATAGTGTGCCTCAGTTTCCCCTTCCACACAGCAGACTGGGTTTGTTATGCTTTTTCTGCTGTGCCAAGCTCTAATCCTGTTTACAGGTATTAGTTGAGAAGCAGTATCCTTATAGGACTTCCCCGATTCCACTCCTGGCATGTTCAAAAGTTCTTCCCCACAATCATGCATGTTACACCTTTTCAAAGGATTCAATATAACCAACAAACTGTGTATTATGAAACTTAACAGTACCAGCAAATTCATGACAGGGAGGTGTTTCCAAGTACCACGCCTTCTGTTTAAACAGTCTGGTTTGTTTAATTCTCATTGTTTTTTTCCAACTGCTCCCTGAACCACAGCAGGTGTTCAGATACTGGTCTTTCTTCCCAGTTAGTGTTTTTTTCCAGTGTCCCCTTCAGAAGGGTGTGATGCGATCCCCGGGGTGCAGCCTGGGACTGTGAGACCGCTGTTCCCCCTTAACTCTCTCCAGCCTAGGCGGTCTCTCACTATGCTTTGCTAGTGACCAGCAGAAAACCCCTCCAGGTGCTGTGATCACTCAGCCCAATAGAAAGTGGAGCCCCACACCCCGCTAGATTGCATGAATGCTCCCAGAGCCACTCATGAATCACACAGAGAAAGGCACTAGCCAAATCCCCCCAGCTCCCAGCATTGTATCTCAGGAATATACCTTCTTGCACTGCTCAAGGTAGGCAGTGCAAATTTATGAAGTGGTTCACCACTTCATCAATGGAAAGTGGGTATACACCAGCCTTTACAAAACCTGAGCAGATTTGCCTACACACTTCCTACAAACTCACTGGTAAAGATAAACAGTAAAACAAGTGTATTGACTGCAAAAGAGATGTTAAGTGATAGGCAAAAAGTCAGAGAGTTACCAAAAGAAATAAAATATAACCAGGCAGTCTGAACTCTCAACCCTATTAGACTGGGCAACAACTAGATTCAGCAGTTTTTCTCACCCCACTGCATATTGCAGTTCATAGTACACAGATTTCACCCTTGAAATCTGGGCCAAGCCCCTCAGCTGGAGTCTTCAGAGTGTCCTTGTTGCTTGCAGTATCAGTAGGGTGGGAGAAAGGCCAAGCATGGGCCCCCTGTGTTCGATTTTATACTCTGAGTCCTAAGTGCTTGGGGAGCACAAGTCCAGGCACATCTGGGGAGAGGGGGAGAGCATTGCTGAGTCCCCAGGCAATGTTGAGCAATTCTCCTAGTGGGGCCTCATGCAGGTGAGTCATTGCATTGTAGCCCCCTTGCTATGGTTGTTGCTATCGTACAATGGTTGCTGATGGCTGTTTGACACCCCGCCCCGGGGGTTGGTTACTTTTCTTGCTGTTGCCTCTCAGGAGCTGATATCTGCCTGATTCCCCAATTTACAGCATGTTTTAGTGACCACTATACAACACAATTCTCATAACTTCATATGCATTAACGATACACATATATGGAGAGAGAAATGACTTTCAGCAAGTCATAACCTTTCCCCTGGTACCTTACAAGGCATGTTTTATATGTAAGATCACCATTATATAAAAATGAGGACTATGGGAGTTCCAGGACACACCCCCAAGGTATAGAATGTCACAAAGGGTTCTCAGTTATATATGTCTTTGGGGTTTTGGTGAGGCAAGGGTATGAGGGGACCTTGCATTGTGTCGCCCCTCTGTGGAGCTGCATTTGATCTCCAGGGTTATGCCCATGCAAAAAAATCCACAACCCCGCTCCTAGGATTTCCTTGTGATTTACCCTCCCAGCACCGGGACTTTCCCCGCCCTCGTTTCCTAGCGGGCTGTGATCCTCCAGCAGCTTTTCCTTTGCTGCTTGCTGTATCTTACCCACCCAGGAAATTGTTTCCTCCTCCCCTTGCTCAGGTGGGTCATTAGCATTTTCACTGACACTCAAGTCTTTAGTAGGAGTCTCATCCTGTCTTAAAGAGACAGAGTTAGTTTCCACAAGTACATCAGGAACACCATTTTGCAAAAGTGGGACCTGGATTGGGGTATCCTCTGTCACTCCTCTCATTATCCCCAAGAGGTCTGTTGTGTGACTGCTCCACTCTGGGAGATCAGTTACACAGTTCCCTCTTAAAACCGGAGTCACAGGTTGGGTGCCTGGCTGCACAGAAACTGACCTGGCATTTCTCTCCTGGGCAAACCCCTCCCGCCATGTGATCAGTGAGGACACATCCCTGTACTCCCACTAATTTCTTTTCAGTTTCCTCCTCTGACCCCCCCCCCCAAACACGCACCTCTGTGCTCTCTAGAGTGGGATCTATCCCCTATCCAGCTGTGATGAGCTCGCAGCTAACAGCCTGAACAGTTCTTTCACAGGCAGGCACTACACCCTCCTCCTCCTCTCAGAGTTGGGTTTGCCTCCAGCTACAGAGTCAATGGAACCCTCACCCACCAAAGTGGTCTCTACAATTCCACCACCCTCCACTGGGCTTCCCTCTAGGACACATCTCCCTATGCATGTGAGGTCTGTCCCTTGCTTATCTGCAGCCAGCAACCCCTGGACAGTTTTCTCACTGGCAGGCAACACCACCCTGACCTCCTTTCTTGGGGAAATGCTGCCTTCAGATACCGTGCGAGAGCTGGTCTCAACCACACTCACCCCGGAAGCATACAGTTCCTCACTGCTGCAGAGGAATTAGAGAGACACTCTCCCTTAGCGCAGCAGTACCTGAGACTTTATCCTTTTCCTCTGGGGTTTCAGCTTAATACGCAAATGATTACACTTTTTTTAAAAATGTACAATCCTTTTTTTCAATAAATCTTTTATGTGGTTCTGCTTCTTTCGCAAGTTTAGTTGCTGCTCTCTCTCTCTCTCTCTCCCCCACCCCCACGGCTAATTTCTGGATCTTAATTTCTTTGTCTTCCTCTATCTGTTTCAGTTCCAAAACACTCTGGTGTGTGGCTTCCTGCCTTGCATTCTGTGCTTTCATGACTTGCTTCTGGGCTTCAATTACTTTTTTTCTGTAATTCTTTTATCTCCAACAGTCTTTGGGGTTCTCCCTCTTTTTCTTCTGCCTGCACTCTGCACAGCTCCAAATTCACAATGGTTTCACTATTTTCACTTATCTTGCTGCTTTTCTATCCCTACCTCCCTTGCCTGAAATAAGCAAACAGAAAATAACAACCGGTAACCACTTTGACTAATCTCAAGCCACTACACTTAAACTCCCACTTAAAATCACCACCCGTGTATGAAGTGCAAATCTCACTCAGACCAACAAGTCGTGCATATCACCCTACTTGACCATGCCACTGTGACGGGTTCCCGCAGGGGTGCACCTGGAACTGAAGTACCACTGAGCTCTCTGACCCACCAGCCTGGGCTCCCTCTCTCACTATGCTATGGTGACAAGCTGCAAAGCCCTCCAGCCTGAACTTTCACTAGCATTCACACAAGTAAGGACACATCCAGATGCAGTACATGCAGACTCTCTATCCAGCCCCTGCAATCAACCAACAACAGAAAGGCTACAGCTAAGGCAACTCCCAGCTCCCCAGGCATGCACCCCCATGGGAGTAAAAACCCAAAATAATACCGTCACGTGCTGCACAGGGAACTGTACAGTGTAAGCTCATAAAGTTCACCCCCTTCCTCAATGTGGAGAAGAACATGCAACAGCCTTTGCCCCTTGAGCTAGGATTCTCATACACTTCATTCCAACTCACTGCTTTAGACAAAGCAAAAACAAGTTTATTAACTACAAACGATAGATTTTACGTGATTATAAGGGCTAGCAAACAGATCAAAGCAGATTCCCTAGCAATTAACAAAAAACACAAACTAAGCTTGGTATACGAAATAGATTGGATATGAACAGCCGATTCTCACACTAACTGATGGTACAAGTGGGCTGCAGATTCTTAAGGAGCAAGCTGCCCTTTCTTGCACAGGCTAGAAACCCCTTTAGCCTGGATCCAGCACTTCCCCTAGTTCAATCTTTGTTCCTTATATATTTCCAGGAGTTTTCTTAGGTGGGGAGTGAATAACCACAGATAATGCCACTTCCTGCCTAATAGAGCGTTAGCAGATGGCGGGAACCCTTTGTCCCAAACTCAGTTTGTGGAAAAACACGGACATCCCAAGATGGAGTCTGGAATCATGTGACCTGGTCACATGCGCTTGCATACCTTGCTGAGTCATAGCAGGCATTACTCACCAGTTGTCTGGAGTGTCCTCAGAAAGGCTCAGGTGGTGGATAAACATCTCCTAAGACCGATGGTTTTCCCTAATGGCCCATTACCAGGAATGGGCCCTTCTCATCCCCAGCTATCTAGACTGAAAGCATCTTGTCTAGTGGCCGCTACCCAGGTGTAACTACATCTGAAATACAGACACATAGTCACTATCATAACTTCAGATACAAAACTGATACATGCACACAAATAGGATAATCATATTTGGCAAATCATCACTTCTCCAATGGCACCTCACATGACTTATCTTGTACAAAATACACCATAATTATGCCATAATCATATCATATTATCAGCAGGAAGAAAAAAAAAACTTTTGTAGTGACAATAGCCCACCTTAATTGATTAGTCTCATTACAGTTGGTATGGCAACACCCATTATTTCATGTTCTCTGTGTATATATTACTTCCTACTGTATTTTCCACTGCATGCATCCGATGAAGTGGGGTTTAGCCCAAGAAAGCTTACGTCCAAATAAATTTGTTAGTCTCTAGGGTGCCACAAGGACTCCTGTTCTTTTTGCGGATACAGACTAACACGGCTGCTACTCTGAAACCTGAAAAAGTTTGGACACCAAGCCAGGAAATCACTCAGCCTGGACGTCAGATGATGCCAAAGAATAACCCTGGGTATTAAAAAAAGTAAAATACAATTAAAAAAAGAACAAAAGTGTAGAATGCCAGGCAAACAGGAAGTGCTGCCCTAGAATCAGTGTGATCGCTGCCTGGAGCGAGGAGCCAAGTAGGAACAGCCATTCCCCGGTAGTCACAAGACGCCCTGGGGCCTCCAGCTGCACAACGGGAACGGAGGTCCAGGACGATGGGCCACGAGTAATGAAAAGCACATTCTGTGAAGTCGGTAGTGCCAGGGCGTGAACCCGCGGGGACAGCGGCTAGGACAGAACAGCGCCGAGCTTTGCAGACCCAGAGCCGGAGTGGGGAGTTGGAAATGTCTGCAGAGTGTATTTGGGGGGGATGTAAACTATGTCACGGACTCCAGTCTCCCGTAGCAGCGCCATGCACGGCGGGCGGGCGTTGGCCAGCCTGGCGCTTTAAGACCAGAGCCTGGGAAGCGGATTAGGCGCTGCACAGTCCCCGCCCAGCAGCAAATTCCGCCCCCCTGGCTGGGGGGGGGGCGGGGTGGGGCTTGTTCTTCTGCTTTTAAGGCACCGGGGGGCAGGTGACTCAGCACTTCCCTGGCTCCCTTTAACCCAGGGCGGGATCCATCTGCTCCGCAGCTGCAGCGAGAGAGCCCGAGAGTGAGTCCGCGGAGCCCTGGGGTGTGTCCCCCCCGTCCCGCACCAGACCCCGCACCCCGCTAACTCCGCTCTGTTCTCTCCGCAGTGCCTGGGCCCTTCACCATCACCTACTTCCCCGTGCGCGGTGAGTGCTGGGGGGCACAGCCAGCCGGGGGGGCCTCGATCCGGACCTGCAGCCCCTGCTCGCCCCCAGCCCTGGGCTCCCCCTCCCAGCCCTGCCGGTGCCCCTCGCTCCAGACCCACAGCCCCTGCTACCCCGGTCCTATGTTCCCTCTCCCAGCCCTGCCGGTGCCCCTCGCTCCCGACCCGCAGCCCCTGCTACCCCTGCCCTGGGCTCCCTCTCCCAGCCCTGCCGGTGTCCCTCGCTCCTGACCCACAGCCCCTGCTACCCCTGCCCTGGGCTCCCCCACAACCCCCGTCCCCTCTAGCTCTACTGGTGCCCTGGATGCAGAGAGCAGCGCTGGCTGGGGGTGTCTGTTCTGCCCGATCTCTGCCCTGTGGGGGCTGGGTGGTGGGGGGGCGTGGGGCAGGGGCGTCCATGACCCCGTGGGCTGGGTGGTGAGGAGGATGGAGATGCCCGTGCCCTGGGGAGCTGTGGGGGGGATGGGATTGGAGGGGTCTGTCTATGCCCAGGAGGGCTGCTGGGGGGCTGAGGGCGCCGGAGGGGTCTGTCTGTGCCCGGGGGCAGCCAGTGAGGGTCTGCCCATCCCGTGGCGCAGGGCGCTGCGAGGCCGTGCGGATGCTGCTGAGCGACCAGGGGCAGGAGTGGCAGGAGGATGTAGTGACCATGGACCTGTGGCAGAAGGGAGAGCTCAAGAAATCCTGTGTGAGTGAAACCCCTGGGGGTGGCTGGCCCAGAGTGGTGGGGGGGTGTCCCTGAGTGGAGTGGGGGAGGTGGGGGGAGTGACCCTGTGGGGGAGAGGGGATCCCCTGCTGGGGGAAGTGACCCTGTGGGGATGGGGGAATCCCAGGGGAGGTGGGGGGGCATCTCAGGGGAGATCGTGGATGTGACCCCATGGGAGTGGGGAGGGGTTACTGGGGGAGATGGCAGGTGTGGGGGAACCCTTCGCGGGGGGAGAGGCATGACCCCCTGGCGGGTGATGAGAGGGATCCCAGCAGAGGTTGGAGCACTGGTTCAGAGTCCCCTCCCCCGATGGCTTTCTGGCCCATCTTGCTTTTGCCCCGCTGGGGTGGCTGCTTTGCTGTGTCTGTCCGTCCGTCCCACGGCCTCACCCTGTTGGCCCAATCTGGGGCTTGTGACTCCTCACCTTGTGCTCCTTGCAGCTGTTCGGGCAGCTGCCTAAGTTTCGGGATGGCGACTTAACCCTGTACCAGTCCAACGCCTTCCTGCGGCACCTGGCCAGGACCTATGGTATGGCTGGGGGAGGGAGGGACTGGGCAGCTGGGGGGAGTTGGGTGTAGGGGGGCTCCCTGTGCTGGCCACAGCTCTCCTCTGACAGTGCTATATGGGAAGGAGCTTGGGGAGGTAGGGCTGGGTGTAGGGAGCAGGTGTGGGGAGGGGGATGGGAGGAGGAGGTCTCCCCGTGCTGATGGTGGCTCTGGCGGGGCACCAGGGGCAGGACCAGCGGGTGGCAGGGCTGGGGGTAGGGGGAGGTCTCCCCCTGCTGATGGTGGCTCTGGCAGGGCTCTAGGGGCAGGACCAGCGGGTGGCAGGGCTGGGGGTAGCGGGAGGTCTCCCCCTGCTGATGGCTGCCCTTGCTCTGGCAGGGCTATACGGAAAGGACCAGCGGGAGGCGGCGTTGCTGGACATGGTGAATGACGGGGTGGAAGATCTGCGCCTCAAATATATCCAGCTCATCTACCAGAACTATGTGAGCCAAGGCCGGAGGGAGAAGTGGGGTCAGGAGGGGGCAGCTCCAGCACTGGGGGATAGGCCTGGTCGGGGTGTGGGGGTGGCTCCTGCGCTTGGAGGCAGGAGTGGGCCCCATTGCAGTGAGGGCAGGGTTGACTTTGGCGCTAGGATGGGGCGTGAGGGCATGGGCCCAGCTTTGGGGACAGGCCCCATTGTGGTGCGGGTGGGTCCAGTGCTAGGACAGGTCTTGGTGGGGGTGGGTCCAGCTGAGGGTGGGCCCTGTCGTGTTGGGGGTGGGTCCAGCACTAGGATAGGTTGTGGTGGGGGCAGGGCCCCAGGCAAAAAAAACCCGGCGGCATGGAGGGCAGTCAAGGGGGCTTGCAGGGGGGTGAAGGGCGGCACGCACCCGCTCCCTCCGCCCGTAGGCAGCCTTCCGGCCTTGGGGTGCCTCTCCTGGCTGGGCAGGTGGAGCCCCCGGGGGCTGCAGGAGTTGCTGGCTCAGCCGCTCCTTTAAAGCCGGCTCGGCCGGGCCGGGCTCAGAGCGGCGCGGGAGGCGGAGGCTGGTGCAGGCGGCGGGGAGTGGCATGTCCCGGGGAGCCCAGCGGCACAGTGAGCGGCGGGGATCGCTAGTTCGTGCCCCTGCAGGGCTGGCTGCCCCAAAATTGGCCAGAATGCCGCCCCTTACAATGTGCCGCCCCAGGCAAGTGCTTTCTCATCTAGTGCCTGGAGCCGGCCCTGGGTGGGGGTGGGTTCCTGGGGGAGCAGCTGGGCCCTGACCCCTGTCTCCCGCAGGAGAACGGTAAAGCGGCCTATGTGGAGGCACTGCCAGCGCAGCTGCGCCCCTTTGAGACCCTGCTGTCCCAGAACCGCGCCGGCAAGGCCTTCATCGTCGGAGATCAGGTGAGTGTGTTTGGGGCGGGGGCTGTCTCCCCACTCCTGCCCCCCACAGTGGCTGGGGTATCTGTCCATCAGTCTCCTCCTTCCCAGGTGACCAGGGTCTTACTGTCCCTGGCCCTGAAACCGATGGGTCTCCTCAGCTGCCTGGGGGCATGGCCATGTGCTGATTCTGCCCTCTCTCCCCAGATCTCTTTTGCAGACTATAACCTGGTGGAGCTGTTGCGGAACCACCTGGTGCTGGCACCCGGCTGCCTGGCCTCCTGCCCTCTGCTGGCCGCTTATGTGGAGCGGGTGAGTGCCCGGCCCCGCCTGCGCACCTACCTGGAGTCGGCTGCCCACCGTGACCGGCCCATCAATGGCAATGGCAAGCAGTGACCCCCATAGATGGACGGAGGGGGCACTCCCGTGGCTCAATAAACAGCTCCCAGACCAGGCCCCTGTGTGTTGTTGGGGGGCAGGGGAAAGTTGATGTTTAATGCATGAGAGAGGAAACCCATTTCCAGTCCCGGAAGCAGCCCCACACACTGCTCCAGCAGGCACCTGTTGCCCAGGGCTCAAGGACCGTGCTGGGACCTGGGTCCCGTGGTGCTGCTGTTGTGTGCAGCTGGGGGGCAGGAGTGGGGCAGTGTTACCCAGGCACATGGGCAACCTCCTCCCAGAGCCCCAGTGCTACTCTGCTTGGTGGCTGTGCCCAAGATGGGACATTGCCCAGCGGGGAGATGCAGCCACCTCTGGGGGGGGATGTGCAGGAGCCACTGGGGCCAGTGCCCTGACCCAGACTGGTGCCCATAATGTGCCCTGCATTTATCCTGCCCTGTTTCCCTCAGCCCAGGCTCTGCTGGGGGCAGGCTGTGTTGCCAGCTGCATGCCCACAAGCCTGGAAACACCAGCCCTGAGGGCTCAGGGTGAGGCAGGGCAAACCCCCCTCCAAAGGGATCCAGGGTGGGGAGAGGCAGGGCGGAGCACACCTGAGGGCAGGTCACCCTGTGCAGGGGCTGGGGCTGCTCTAGCAGGTTCTCAGCCCATAAAATCCAATTCTCTTTCAGTCTAAATGAAAAGGCCGATCATCTGCCTCCCCTCGGCCCCTGGTGCTAGCGGGGCTATCCGCATTGTACCAGGGAGGGGTGGAACCCAGCTGTGCGGGGTCCTGGCCCCCTGCCCTAACCCACTAGACTCTACCCACCCTTTGAGGGCTGGGGATAGAATCCAGGCAGCCCTAGAGTGGGTGTGTGATTCCTCCATGGGACCTACCCTTGGCGTGGCCCCATGGGCGGTTGGCAGCCCCTGTGTTACAGATTCCCCACGATCAGCGCTAGGCCCCAGCGTTTACACTGTCCTGTGGAGGAGCCCTTCAGTGCGCCAGGGCCCCCACTCTTCCTGCAGGGCTGGCCACGTGGCCTCAGCGGCAGAGCCTCTGGGCTCCACCCTCCTTCACCCGGCGAGCTCTGCCTAGCGTGTCCCACTGAGCCATACCCCTGGAGAGACCTGGCTGCTCTTCGGGGGCTCCGACACCCCAGCCCCTGTTTGCAGTGACAGTCGGCAGCATTGTCAAACCGGTTCCACGGCCCAGCGAGGCCCTAGGTCAGCAGGAAGACCCGAGGGTTAAAGCATCATCCATTCTGGTCGAGCCACAATTCACCAGCCAAGCCCAACCCTGCCCCTAAAGCCATCCTGAACCTGCCCCCAACCTCACCCAAACTCCATGTTCAGACTGTGCCTCTGACTTCCTTCTTTCCTCAGTTCCCAGAAGAGAGCCCCCCGGCTTCCTCCAGCAGCTAACCTTTCTCCCCCACCTCCCAGCACAGTCCTTCCTTCAGCCTCCCTGCTGAGAGGCGGCAAAATCCTCCCGCTGGGGCGCAGGTTGCTAGGTGTCCCGGTCCTTGTGACTGGATTTCCCATTGTCTCCTCACATTTTCCGCTGATATGGGTCGGCCTCACTGGTCCTTCTTTAATGATCCACTCAGACAGCTAGGCAACCCTCCTGCCACATCTCTTAGCCTGCCCTGAGAGCAAACTTCATCCTGTTTCCCCCAGTGGGTAGCCACATGCAAACTACGGGGGAAACTGAGGCACACAGAGGATTCATAAAAAAAAATTACAAAGAATTCCCCCTTTGTCACAGCATGTCTCCCTGTTTTCAGCCACTGCTGCCCCTGGGCATCTCTCATCCAGGCTGGCTGCCAAGGGGAGGAGCTGGGTGGGAGCTGGGGTTGCTGGTGAAGCATAGACAGACCCCAGCCCGCTAGGACAGGCTCCCCTGGCACACGGTCAGTACTGCCCTATGAGCAGGTCTGGTTTGCGGGGGGAGGGCATTTCCATAGCAGGACTGGCACTCCCAGCCAGGGGTCCCATTGCCCGGTGTGGTGAGAGAATTGTCACTGTGGATGTGCCGTGGTGCTGGGATCCCCTTCCCCCCGCATCCGTTCCCACTGCTCTGTCTCACTGCCCAGGGCACATACCCCACCCCTTCCCTAAGGTGGGGGGGTCCTTGGTCACAGCCACCCCAGAGGGATCTAAGAGGCATGGTGCCCTTTCCTCTTCCCAGCCATATGGAAGGGGGTTGCCATGGGCGGGGGGGGGGGTGCAGCCACCCAGGAGACTCCCCATGGGGACCCCAAGGCCAGGGGATCTTCCCTCCAATGGGAAAAGGTGGAAGGAGGAGCTGCTGTGGGCCACGCCCAGGGACCACGCCAGCCCCGGGGATGGTGCTAGGGGACTGAGATGGAGAGGCCAGATGGGCCCATTGGCTCAGCCGCTTCCCCTGTACTGAGCCCTGTGACTGGTGTTTGACCAAAGCATTGTCCCAAAAGGCTCCAGCCTGGCTCTGAAGACAGCAGCGATGGAGCCTCTTCCCCGGCCCTCAGGAGTTTGCTCCAGGGGTTCCTCCCCTGCACTGTTGGATGTTTGTGCCTCCTTTCTAAGGGGAACGTGCCTGGCTCCATTGCCCAGCCACTGGGTCTGGCCCCGCCTCTCTCCGCTAGATCGAAGAGCCCTTTTGTACCTGGTATTCTCTCTCCCTGAAGGAACTTCACCCCTGTTATCGAGTCACCTCTCAGGCGTGGGTTTGAGAAGCTAGGCAGATTGAGCTCTGTCAGTCCCTCCCTGTCAGGCATTTTCGCCAGCCCTCGAATCATTTTGGTGGCTCTTCTCTGCCCCCTCTCCAATTTTTTTCAACATCCGTTTTAAAACCTGGCCCCCAGAACTGGACGCAGCATCCCAGTGTGGATCTCCCCAGTGCCAGACGCAGAGGTAAATCCAACTCCGTGCTCCTGCTCACCGCTCCCATGTTTATATAGCCCAGGGTTGCACCAGCCCTTTTTAGCCACAGCATCACACCGGGAGCGGATGACAGGACGTTTGGCCCTGGGACAGGTTTTCTGCCACCCCAAGCAGCAAAAAAAAAAAAAGTCGTGGCAGCGCAATCGCGCCGCTCCACTCTTTGGCGGCAACAGACGTGCCGCCCCAATAGCGGCTGGAGTGCCGCCCCTTGATATTGGCCACCCCAAGCACCTGCTTCTTTAGTGGGTGGCTGGAGCTGGCCCTGCCCTGTGATGATTTTAGGGCCTCATCTGGTCAGGTGATGGTGGGACGCTGTTGCTATGGAAAGCATAAATACCCTCCTGTCTGTGCCCCACTGTCTAGCAGAACTGCATCCCAGCCCAGGACAATGGGGAATGCTCAGATCATAACAGGACTGGCTAAGGGGGTTGCTGGACAAAGACACTTCCTTCCTCCCCAGCTGTGCTGGGGGCAGTGGGAAATCACCAAAAAGACCCCAAAGGGGGGGGGTACATTAAACAGACCCCCAGGGAGCTGGGGTGAGACGCAGGAAGTTTGGGCAGGACAGAGGGTGCAGACAGCCACGTGAGAGGAGCTGAGCTGGGGGAGAAAGCGCCAAATGGCAGCAGACAAATTCTGCTCTGTAGCACAAGGGCCTGGCTGGCCCACAGGAATTTGATCCTAGCCCAAGAATGTGCCCGAGTGGGGAGGATGCTGTGGCAGGGAAATGCTCGACAAGGTTGTTGTTGTCTGACTATTGTGCTGTTCAAGGGAAGCCATGGGGGAGACTCAAAGGGGCTGCGTGTGTCTCTGTTTCACATACCGCAGGCCTCTGGGAACCCAGCCGGCTCACCCCTTCGGTGGAGTGCTGGGAGAGTAGGGTTGCCAGGCATCCGGTTTTCGACCTGAACGCCCAGTCGAAAAGGGAGCCTGGCAGTTCTGGTCGGCACCGCAGACTGGGCCGTAAAAAGTCTGGTAAGTGGCGCAGTAGGGCTAAGGCAGGCTCCCTGCCTGCCCTGGCTCCCGCACAGCTCCCAGAAGCTGACGGCATGTCTGGCCCCTAGGCACAGGGGTGTTCAGGGAAGCTCCCCGCGCTGCCCCCACCCTGAGAGCCAACCCTACAGCTCCCATTGGCCAATGGGAGCTGCAGGGGCGATACCTGCAGGCATGGGCAGTGCACACTGTGCAGAGCCACCTGGCAGCACCTCCACTGAGGGGCCAGAGCTGGACATGCCGGCCGCTTGTGGGCGCAGCGCAAGGCCAGGGCAGGCAGGGCAGCGCTGCCGAATGGGAGCTGCCTGAGGTAAGTGCTGCCTGGCCAGAGACCACACCCCGAACTCCCTGCCCCACCTCCCACACCCTAACTCCCTCCCAGGCCCTGCACCCCCACCCCAATCCCCTCTCCCAAGTCAGAACCCCTTCACATAGCCAAACTTCCTCCTGGGGCCCACACCCCAAACCCCTCATCCCCAGCACCACCCCAGAGTTCACACCCCTTCCTGGAGCCCACACCCCTTCCTGCACCCCGACCCCCTGCCCCAGCCCTGAGCCCGCTCCCACACACCAAACCCCCTGGCCCCAGCCTGCAGCCCCCTCCTGCAACCCAAACCCCTTATCCCCAGCCCCACCCCAGAGCCTGTACCCCTAGCTGGAGTCCTCACCCCCTCCCAACCCGAAACCCCTGCCCCAGCCTGGAGTCCTCTCCCGGACCTTGAACCCGTCACCCCCAGTGGGAGCCCTCACCCCCTCCCCAAGGGCGGCTCTATGTTTTTTGCCGCCTCAAGCATGGCAGTCAGGCGGCTTTCAGCGGCATGCCTGCGGGTGGTCCGCGGTCACACAGATTCGGCAGCGTTTCTGCAGGTGATCTGCCGGTCCCACACCTTCGCCGTACCCACCGCCGAATTGCCACCGAAGCCGTGGGACCGGCGGACCTGCCGCAGGCATGCCGCCAAAGGCAGCCTCACTGCTGCCCTCACGATGACAGGCACGCCGCCCCCTGCGGCCTGCCGCCCCAGGCACGTGCTTGCTGTGCTGGTGCCTGGAGCCGCCCCTGCCCCTCCTGCACCCCAACCCCCTGCCCCAGCCCAGTGAGGGTGGGGGACAGTGAGCGACAGAGGGAGGGGGGCTGGAGTGAGTGGGGGCAGGGCTTCAGAGAAGGGGCAGGGGAATGGACAGGTCCTCGGGAAAGGGGCAGGGCAAGGGTGTTCGGTTTTGTGCAATTAGAAACTTGGCAACCTCATAGGGGAGAGGGATTTAAGCTACGGGGTGGAGGGGCCCAGTTCTGAGCCCAGGGCCTGGGCTCCTGGACAGGAGGGGGTGCTAGCCAGAGGGTCTTCACCCCAAGAGTTGGCTTAGGGACCCCCAGACTGAGACTGAGGCTTAAAACACCTGGAAACCCAGCAACTGGATCCCACCCCGCCCCCAGCAGTCTAGTGAGCAGCGGAGAGAGGGGGCTTGTGTGAGACTCGTGCTACCCCCTAAATCCTCTGCAGACTCCCGGTCTGTAGGTGTGGGCTGCAGGCCTTGCTCCCGCACGCTGACTTTGCATCTGGCCAGGTTACAACGCATTTTGTTCGAATGCGCCTAGCTTACCAGGCGCTCCCGATGGCGCTGTCTGACTGCCCCGGCCGCCTCACTCTTTCCCACACCCCCAGTGGCGCCAGCCGCCCAGCTCCTCAGCAGAGGTTTAATATTTGCTGCCGGGTCGATGGAAACGTTAAATAGGGTCAGGCCTAGTGCCGATCCCTGCAGAAGCGCCTATTGGACGGCGATTCCCCATTGACCACTCCTTTGAGCGCCGTCCATTAGCCACTTCTTAGTCCATTTAACAGGGGGTTAGCACAGCCGGATAGTGCTAATTCGTTAATCTGGAGCTGAAGGACAGCAAGGCTCTGGACAAGAGCAGCAAAAGAGACGGGGAGGATTAGGGGGGATGGTAGGAGATTAGCGTGGCGGGGCTGGCGGAGGGAGATGGAAAGGGGATTAGCACAGCCTGGCCAGGAGATGGGGAGGGATAGCTCATCAGGAGATGCTCCCAAAGCCTGGATTGTTATCTGCCCCAGCACCAGGCTAGCCCCATACCTGCCAACGCCCACCCCGGTCCCCCTCACCATGCAGAGGCAGCCCATGAAACAGGAGTTGCAATTAGCACTCCCAGCCCCCAGCCCACTTCACAGGGGCCATCCTGCTCCATCACCCAGCGCTCTCCAGCTGTGGCCAGTCAGTGCCAGATTAACACATAAACTAACTAAACTACAGATTGGGCCTACCAGTACGAGGGGCCTCTGAAAAAGAAAATACTGACCCCATTTCAGATTTTATCAAACTTGGTGGATAAATAAAGGAGATAGGGGAAAAAAGAAGATTCTCGCTAAACAGAGACATTTTCGTTCAAATATGACAAAAATATACCCATCTGGCTACACGCATACCCTCACCCTCACCCTTCGCTAATTGTTCATTATTGACAGGTGGGAGCCAGGGCTGAGAAAAGAACGATAATTGCACTGGTAAAATGACTATTTCTACAAATACATCTGCTATCAGTCTCTTAAGGCAGCGTTTTGTTGGCGAGCTGCTACTGGTAAAATTCTGACCGTGCCTCCATCCCTTATTTAAATAAATAAATAATTGCACTGCCGATAAATTCGGGAAAAATGTGAGGTCGGCGATGGCAGTGTCGTGAAGCAATCCTGCCACGCTCATACTCGTATGGGACTCGTCCTAGGAGTGACACCCTGCATAGCGTCCCCCTTGGCTGGTAATAGCCGGAAGGCCGCCGTCTTTTGTTTACGGTCCAGCACACTCCGTGGTATAGCGCCTTCGCTCCTGTTTTTCTTCGTTTTCCTAAGTCTTTGTGTGTTCTTTCTTCTGGGCGGCAAAATCCATCGCGCCGCCCCAGCCCGCAGGGCTCAGCAACGCGTCCGTACACGGACACGAGTGTCAATGGTGAAAAAGTGTGAGGTCCCTGGTGATTTTACAAAAAATGGAAGAGGGACTGGCTGACCTAACCCCCCCGTCCCCCCATTGTCTGTCACTCCCGGCGCCACGTGGCGGTGCCCACCCCGCTCCCCGGGCTCTGGGCTCTCCCGCTCGCTGGCAAGACCAACCAAGCCCAGCGCGCCGGGCTGCAGGGTGCAGAGCGCCCTGGCCAATCAGCGGCCAGAGAGGCGAGAGCACGCGGTCAGCGCGTGCCAGTGCTCAGGGCGCGGCTTCCTGGGCTCCCCCAGCCCCGCCCCCGGACTACGGCTCCCAGCAGGCTCCGCGCTGGGCCGCCTCTTTTCCGGGAACGTGACGCCGGGCCCGCTGCGCCGGAAGTGGGTCCCGGCGACGTGACGTTATTTACGCGCGACGCCGACATTCCCCCCCCCCACAGCTGGGTGAAGGTGACGGGTGGAAGCGCGCGGCCCGGACAGGCCCGAGCCCCGGCCCCGCCCGCCCGCCATGGCCGCGCGGCAGCTGCTGAGCCCCCGCGGGGCTGCCGCCCTGCGCCGCTTCTCCGCCGCCGCCGGCTCGGTGAGTGGGGGCGGGGCCTGGGGCCGTCCTCTCCCCGCCCCCCCAGGCGATGACTCTGGAGCCGAGTGACGCCGGCCCCGCCCCTGCACCCGCCAGTGCCCTGGAGCCCCCGCAGGGCAGGGCAGGGCTGGGGCCGGAGCTGGGCAGTGGCTTGGCCCCAGCCCGAGACTGCCCCCCCCCCCCCCAGCAGTGGCAGAGCCAGGGATAGAACCCAAGTCCCAGCCCTTGCTCTAGCCACTAGGCAACACTGTCTCTCATTACAAAAAATCATAGAATACCAGGGTTGGAAGGGACCTCAGGAGGTCATCTAGTTCCACCCCCTGCTCAAGGCAGGACCAATCCCCAGACAGGTTTTTACTCCAGTTCCCTAAATGGGCCCCCTCAAGCATTGAACTCACAACTATGGGTTTAGCAGGCCAATGCTCAAACCACTGAGCTATCCCCCACTACGTTGTCCCTCCTCTGCTACCGCTGGGTGCCAGGGCAGCCCTGGGTAGGATTGGGGTAGGGTGAGCAGACAGCAAGAGTGAAAAATTAGGCCGGGGATGGGAGGTAATAGGAGCCTATATAAGAAAAAGACCCCAAAATCGGGACTGTCCCTATAAAATTGGAACATCTGATCACCCTAGATTGGGGTAGTGCTGGGGGGTGGTCCCAGGTTAATGCCTGCCCATGAGGGAGCGGTGCTGCTTGCTGTGGGGCTGGTAGCAACTCACCTTGGCAATGTGTCTTCTGCAGACAGCGCCTAAGAAAACCCAGTTTGGCTCTTTGAAGGACGAGGACCGGATCTTCACAAATCTCTACGGACGCCATGACTGGAGGTGAGATCCAAGCTGCACAGCCTACAATATGACTCCTCGCTCCTGGACCATTGGATGCTGCCGTGTACTTCTACTCTGGTTGCAGCTGGAGTGTGGACCAGTGGGCACTAGCAGCCTGGGGATGGGTTGGGGAGATCCCATGTTCCAGTCCCCCCTGCTACTCCCAGCCCTAGGGCTGGATGGGTGCTGGCACCTTCTAGAGAGGAAAAGTCCCATGTCTCATTCCTTGTCTTCCCAAGGAAGGGAGCTGTATCAGAGGCAGTGCCCCCCAAAGATGAAAGGGCCCCATGTCCCATTCTCCACCCAGGTGAACCTGCTGGACCCCCTCCTCCTGCCTGGGGCTGGATTGGAGCTGGCACCTCCTACAGGTGAAAAACCCTGCACATTCCCCACCCCTCTGAGCCAACCAATTCCCCCGCCCTGGAATCAGATTGGAGTCAGTGCCCCCTGGATGGGCGAGGTCCTGCATTCCATTCCCCAACCCTGAGTCTGCCAGTCCCCCTTCCCTGTCCTGGGGCTGGGTCGGAGCTGGTGCCCCAGGGAGGTAAAAGAGCCTATATCTGTTAGGTTTGTGCTCTAGGCTTGGTACTGCTGATCCCCATAATGTAGCCAGCTGTTTTGCCTTCTCTCTTGTCCAGGCTGAAGGGGGCTATGAGCCGGGGTGACTGGTACAAAACCAAGGAGATCCTGCTGAAAGGGATCGACTGGATCTTGAACGAGATCAAGACCTCGGGCCTGCGAGGTCGGGGCGGGGCTGGCTTCCCCACAGGCCTCAAATGGAGCTTCATGAACAAGCCTTCAGATGGCAGGTGGGTGGGGCAGGGCTGCCACTGTTGGGCCCTCTACAGCATGGGGTGGACAATGGCTCAGGGCGGTACAGCTCCTTCTCCTAGTCTGAAACATCCCTGTGGGGCAGGGCTTGGGGGGTGGGCAGTGCTGGGGCCTGCATAGAACCCAGACATCCTGGCTGCAAGCCCCCAGCACTAACAAGCGTTCCCAGAATACCTCTACCCCGGGGGCAGTCCCATTGCAGGGCATGGGGCCGCTGAGCTGCAGCGTGTCTGGGCCCCATTGGCTCCCTGGGGTGGGGACAGCTGGCAGTGCTGGCCCAACGAGCCTTCCCTGCTGGCAGCAAGGTAGTGGAACTGGGTCTGCTGTGGGATGGTAGCTCACGCGGGGAGGGCTTCTGCGGTCGGTCCGATGGGGTCTGTGTTCCAGGCCCAAGTACCTGGTGGTGAACGCGGATGAAGGGGAGCCAGGCACCTGTAAGGACCGCGAGATCATGCGCCATGATCCACACAAGCTGGTGGAGGGCTGCCTGGTGGCAGGGCGCTCCATGGGGGCCCGGGCTGCCTACATCTACATCCGTGGGGAGTTCTACAATGAAGCCTCCAACCTGCAGGTAAGCAGGAGCTGTAGGGGGAGCAGGTGCACTGACCCACAGAGCCTGGGGGTGGGGGCAGCAACTGCCATTTCGACCCATTTCCCCATGTGGCACAGAGGGCAGGGCTGGGGTTGTGATGGCAGGAGCAGCTGCTCTGACCAGTCTCTCTGCAGGGCACAGAGGGCAAGGCAGGCCAGGGAGCCAGGCCAGGTGGGTGTGGAGCAGCAGGGCCGGGGGAGCAGCTGTGCTGACCTGTCTCCCTGCAGGTGGCGATTCGCGAGGCCTATGAGGCAGGTCTGCTGGGCAAAGACGCCTGCAGCTCAGGCTACGACTTCGACGTGTTTGTGGTGAGGGGCGCCGGGGCCTACATCTGTGGGGAGGAGACAGCGCTGATCGAATCCATTGAGGGCAAGCAGGGCAAGCCACGCCTCAAACCGCCCTTCCCGGCTGACATTGGTACGACCCACCGGGGAACTGTGCTGTTGGGGAGATGGGGGATGCCTTAGTGGGGGTTCGCTTGCCCTCTTTAGGGGACTGAGGGACAGTGGGGTGTTCTAGCTGGGTCCCCCTGCCCAGCTGCTTGTTGGGCAGGGGGTTCACACTGTTTTTGGGGGCACCAGGATAACCCAGCCTGCTCTGTGTCCACGTCACTGCCCTCTCCTTCCCAGGGGTGTTCGGCTGCCCCACTACCGTGGCCAATGTGGAGACGGTGGCTGTGGCGCCCACCATCTGCCGGCGCGGGGGAGCCTGGTTTGCCAGCTTTGGGCGTGAACGCAACTCGGGCACCAAGCTCTTCAACATCTCCGGGCACGTGAACACGCCCTGCACGGTGGAGGAGGAGATGTCGGTGCCACTCAAGGAGCTGATTGAGAAGCATGCGGGTGAGATGCCAAACCCTGGCCCTCCCCTGACTGCTGGGTGAGCGACAGGGCTGGACCTCCCCCCCCCCCCCCCACTTCCCGTCTTAGGCCACTTCGTCTCCGGGCTGCCCCACAGGTCTAGCTCCAGCTGTTGCGGCTGTGGGTGGCTCGCCCTACAAAAGTAAGGCTGGGGGGGACAGATGCTGGCCTGCTAACCCTGCTTGTGGCCTGTGCAGAGGGGCTGATCCGTCGCTTCCACCCAGATCCTGGAGTAGCAGGTCGCACTAGGAGGAGGCTTGGGGGGAAGGGGACAGCACTGGGCATCATGGATCTGGTTTGCTGTGGGGAGGGGGAGCGCCTAGGCCTAACCCTGCCCCTTCTGTGCACAGGAGGTGTGCGTGGGGGCTGGGACAACCTCTTGGCGGTGATCCCAGGAGGCTCCTCCACCCCCCTCATCCCCAAGTCGGTGTGTGAGACGGTGCCCATGGACTTCGACGGGCTGGTGCAGGCGCAGACCGGGCTCGGCACAGCTGCCGTCATCGTCATGGACAAATCGGTAAGGCCCCTGCCCCCTGTGGCACCCCCCTCTCCCTGCCCGCCAGCTGGCCTGGTTCCTGCAGCAGGGCACTCACCCTCTCCTCCTCCCCCAGACAGACATTGTCCGAGCCATCGCCCGCCTCATCGAGTTCTACAAGCACGAAAGCTGTGGGCAGTGCACCCCCTGCAGGGAGGGTGAGTGCTGGGAGCTGGGCTGCTGCTGATCTGGGTACGGCTGGGGGGAGATATGCCAGACTGCCCATTGGTGGGATCAGAGGTGGGGGATGAGGATGCTGGGCGGGCTGGGGTCACTGGGGGTGTTGGGGAGGATGCCGGGCGGGCTGGCTGGGGTCACTGGGGGTGTTGGGGAGGATGCCGGGCGGGCTGGCTGGGGTCACTGGGGGTGGTGGGGAGGATGCCGGGTGGGCTGGCTGGGGTCACTGGGGGTGGTGGGGAGGATGCCGGGTGGGCTGGCTGGGGTCACTGGGGGTAGGGTGGGGGAGGGAGGATATCCGACTAGCTGGGACCATGGGTGGAAGTGGGGGTAGGGTGGGGGAGGGAGGATATCCGACTAGCTGGGACCATGGGTGGAAGTGGGGGTGAGGATGCTGGACTGGCTGGATCTGTGGTGTGGCGGGATGATGCCCAGCTGTCAGGGCCTGTGGGTGGGATCGGGGGAGGGCAGCTCTGTGGATGGAGCCTCTCCCCCGGCGTGCAGGCTGTGATTGGCTGTGGTGCCCACCCCCAGGTGTGGATTGGATGAACAAGGTGATGTGGCGGTTCGTGCAAGGCAACGCGCAGGCAGCCGAGATCGACGCGCTCTGGGAGATCAGCAAGCAGATTGAGGGCCATACCATCTGCGCCCTGGGCGACGGGGCCGCCTGGCCTGTGCAGGTAGCGGGCGGCTGGGCACCAGGGCAGGGGGTGGCCTGGCAGACGGGAGAGGTGTGTGGGTAGATGGTGGGTGTGCTCATAAACTAGCCTGGCAGAAGGGCAGTTGGGGGGAAGAGGCTCCTGCAGATGGGGGGGTACATCTGGTGGGTTGCTCTGTGTGTGGTGAGGGGTGGGTGGCAGATGCAGGATGGGGGTGGGGCGCTACCTTGCCAGCCCTGCGCACTCATTCCTTGCTTGCAGGGGCTGATCCGTCACTTCCGCCCAGAGCTGGAGCAGCGGATGCGGCGTCACGAGGAGACCCAGGCTCGGCAAGCGTCTGCGTGAGGGCTGGGTGCCCGGTGATGGAGGGGACCGGATCCCGCCTCTCTGTGTGTGGTCAGTGCCCCTCCCCCATGACGACGTCCGGGAGGGGCTGAGCACTTGACACGTTGGCTGGGATCCGCATGGGGGCAGCCCTCGGTGCCTCTGGGTGGTGATGGGTTTTTCTCGCGTGTGCGGGGCGGGTGACTTACCTGTGTGTCTATTGGGGTTTCTCTTGCGTGAGGGGGAGACCCCCCTGGCTGTGCTGTCTTCTCACCCTCCCCTGCTGGGTGAGCTCTCCAATAAACGTGCTGTGGTGGCAGCCGGTATCTCCTTCCTGTGTGAACGTGCATCTGTGTAACGCCAGGGCGCAGCCGGGCGCCGAGCCACAGGCTGCCGTCCCTCACACGGCCACCCCTTCCCTGCCAGGAGAGCGGCAGGTTGGGTTCCCTTACAGCTGTGACAGTCTGGCTGTTCTTGGGGGTGATCTGGTACCAGTTGAGCTCTGCTTGGGTCTCATTTGAAAGCCCGACCTGACACTTCCCCAAGCCTGAGCCACTGCTGCTGCCACCTCCTTGTCCTGGGGGCTTCCTGCCCCCAGGCCCTGTGCCTGCAATCTGTCTACACTGCCTCCTGCCTGGGAGCTCGATGTGGCAGTGGCCATGTCCCGCTCCTGCCTGGGTGCGCGGCGGCGAGGTGCTGTGACTCGTCGGCACGCTCACTCTGCAGCACACGCAGTGTGGCCGGCAACTGGCAAGAGACGGGCAGGTGGCTGCTGCTGTGCCAACCCCAAGGGCAGCAGGTGGGGGTCAGATCCGACTGAAGCCCACGGGGTTGGGCTGTTTTCTGACCTCACTTCACCCAAACCGGGCCCCAGTGAACAGGTTGCAATGTGGGGGGAGGGCGGGGTGTGTGGTTGGGGAGCGGCACTGCATGTGGGGGGGTGGGGGGAGAAGAGCCGGGGGCAATGGGTGTGGGTGGGGCAGAGCCGGGGGCAATGGGTGTGGGCGGGGCATCCACAGTGTCTGGTGGATGTGAGGACTGGCCCCAGAGGCCCTGGCTGGGGCCCACATGTGGTTGGGAGGGGGCCAGGCTGGGGCACCAGGGGTTCCCCCAGTCTCTGTTGCTGGCTCCAGCCCCCCTTGCTGGCAGGGGTGGGGTGAAGGGGGCTGTTTGTGAGTTCCTGTTGGTGTCTCCTGCAGGGCAGGAGCTGAGGCCCAGTGGGGGGCAGGACCTGGCCCTGGGTCCCCCAGCACTGAGAGGGCACGCTGAGCTCAGGGAGGCTTGTTTATGAGTAGACCCCACATGAAATACAGCAGCCGCCAGCATCATGGCTCACGCAGGTCTCGTCAGCATCCCCCCTCCAGACACCGTGTAACTGCCCCCAATTCCCTGCTGGGGTCACCCCCTCAGCTCTGTCCCATGCCTCTGGGGGGGGCACGCCCAGCCTGCCCCCCTTGTTCTTTCTGCCCTTGAGATGGGGGGGACACCTCGCCTAGCCTGCCCCGCTGGCTCTCTCTGCCTCCAGGGGGCCCTCGCCCAGCCCGGCCAGCTGGCTCTGTCCATGCTGTGGGGCCAGGGCAGGCCATAGCGCAGGTGGGCTGAGGGCTCAGCGGGTGCTGGGTGGGTGTGTTCTCCGGCGGTAGGCGCTGGGCGCCAGCAGCTCCAGCGTGAGGTCCGTGATGATGGCCGTCAGCCCCCACACCCGGTAGCGGCCGTTGAGGAAGACGGGCAGCGTGTAGCTGTAGCGGCCCTGCTGGCAGAAGTGGGTGTAACCGTGGTTCTGGGCCTGCAGCAGGTGAGACAAGGGGATGGTGAAAACATCCTCAACCTGGCGGCAAAGAGAGACAGAAAGGGCATGTTGGTGTTGCCCTGCCCGGCAGGGTCCCGTTACCACTGCGCCTGGCCCTCAGCCCACTTGCTGGGCTGGGCTGGGCTAGGAAAGCAGCACACCCGAGTGCCCTACGCCCCCAGCACGTGGTACCTCCTACAGTTGAGTAGGGACCCAGGAAAGGAACAGCTGGGACCACGGCTGCTCCCTCCTTGACAAGCCTCTCTGGCCCCATGTCCGCCTCCTCCCTCCCCCCTAGAGGAGTGTATTCTCGAGCACAGATACAGTTGCAGCAGGACAGCATCTGCCCGTTCCCCCTAGGAGCTGCCGTGTGCTAGCCTCCCCAGCGGTCCCACTCTTCCTCCAGGGCAGGCCATGTGGCCTCACTACCTCTGAGAGGGAGCCACTGGGCTCCATCCCATGAGCTCTGCCCAGCGCATCCCACTGAGCAAGACCCCTGCTCAGAGACTTTTACACCCTGCAGGGACTAATTCACCCCAACCAGTGTTTGCAGCGACACCAGGCAGCCTTTTCCACACACAGCAGGGTTTATTAGTCACCTGGAACCAGTCTGGGGAGGTTCTTGGGGCAGCAGAGAGAAATAAAGGTTAAGACACTGTCCATCTGGCCAAGCCAGTGCCATCAACCAGCATGGCCTTCATTTCAGGCTCTGTCTGTCCTGTCTCACGTGAGCACACTGTGTCTCTCAAACGCCCCCTCCTATCCCTTCCCGGCCTCTCTCTCCTCAGTTCTCGAGCTGGCCTCGGCTCTGCGTCCCTGCCGGGGTGGGGGAAACCTCCTTCCTCATGTCTCTTGGTTGCTACGTGTGCACGTTCTCGGCCCTAGGGCTTCCTATTGTCTTTTTTGGCTTAGGCATTGATATGGCTCGGTTCTAGCCCGTTCCTTGTTCATTACGCCCCACACAGCAAAACGCCACCCACACCTCATGTCTCCTGTGCTGCCCCACATGCAAATTTAACTCTTCTTCCATAGGTTCCAAGGCCAGAAAGGCCTGTTGTCATCATCTCACGTGACCTCCCGTCTAACCCAGGCCAGGGAACTGCCCCCAAACAATCCCTAGAGCAGAGCTTTTAGCAAAACATCAGTCTTGATTTGAACATTGCCAGAGATGGAGACTCCACCATGACCCTTGGTAAATTGTTCCAATGGTTAATTATGCTCACGGTTAAACATTGACACCTTATTTCCAGTCTGAATTTGTCCAGCTTCAACTTCCAGCCACTGGATCCTGTTAGACCTTCTCTGCTAGACTGAAGAGCCAATTATTAACTATTTGTTTCCCATGTATGTAGTTATAGACTGTGATTGAGTCGCCCCTTAAAATCTTCTTTAAGATAAATAGATCAAGCACCTTGAGTCTATCACTATAGGGCAGGTAATCATTTAGATCTTCCCTGAACCTTCTCCAACTTATCCAAATCTTACTTGAAGGGTGGGCTCCAGAACTGGACCCAGCCATGGTCACACCAGTGGCAACTAAAGGGGTAAAATAACCTCCTTTGTCCTACTCAAGATTAGGCAGGATCACCTTAGCTCTTTTGGCCACAGCATCACACTGGGAGCTCACGTTCAGCTAACCACCCACACCGACTCCAAAATCTTTTCAGAGTCACTGCTTCTGAGGATACAGTCCCCCATCGTGTAAACACACCCTACTTTTTTTGGCCCTAGATGTATACATTTACCTGTAACTTAAACACATTCTTTGCTTGCGCCCAGTTTCCCAGATCGCTCGCTATCTGGGATCCTGTCCTCTTTGTTATTTACCACTCCCTGATTTTTGTGTCATCTTCAACTTTAGCAGTGATGATTCTGTTTTTTTCTTCCAGGTCACTGACAAAAATGTTAAATAGCGTAGGGCCAAGGACCAATTCCCATGGGACTACTGGAAACACAATTTCCCATTTAACATTTTCCACCACTGGGTAGTACTGCAAAGTACGTGGCCGGGGAACTGAGGCACACATAGCATTCATAAACATATTACAAAAATTTCCCACAGTCACAGAAGACGAAGAGGCGACTTGCTCTGGTCTATAAGGATCTCCAAAGGACACAGGCAAAGTGAGGCCCCAGGGCTGGGGTCAGACTGAAAATGAGGCACAAACGGCTAATAGGGAGGGGAAATAATGCTTGGTACAAGGTGCCCAGGGCAGGGTGGATTCCCCATCATTCTTCAGTGAACTCTCAGGCCATGTCTACGCTAAGGGTGCTGCAGCTATGCCGCTGTAGCAGAGACACTTCCTACACGGAGGGATTTTTCCATCGCTGCGGGAACTGCACCTCTCTGAGCAGCGGCTGCTAGGGCCTCTGAAGTCTTCTGTCGACCTAGCCCTGTCCGCTCCAGGGACTAGGCTGGTGCAGCTGTAGTGCTCGGGGCAGGAGGGGAACTCTTCACACCCCTGAGAGCCATAGCTCACCCTAACATTTAAGTGTAGCCCAGCAGGCTTCAGGGTCTCTTTGCAGGAGATGGGCTCTCCCCCAGCCAGGACACCACTGCCCGAGTGCAGGGCCGGCGCAACCCATTAGGCGACCGCCTAGGTCGCCTAGGGCACTACAATTTGGGCGGCGACAACCGGCAGTATTTCAGCGGCGGGACCTTCCGCCACCTAATGCGGCAGAAAAGCTGGCGGCGCTCCTGTCCGAATGGGTTGCTAGGTGGGGGGCTCCAGTTGCTGCAGGAGGGGAGCTGCTGGGCAGCAGAGGGGTCCCCAAGCAAGGGGCACTGGGATGGTCTTGGGTTGCTGGATTGAGGGTCTCTGGGCTGGGCAGGGCAGGGCAGGGCAGGAACTCAGCCAGGGTGATTGGGAAGCTCCACTCTGGCCAGACCATGAGTCACTCCGCGCAGGGGGAGCCTGAGGCAGGCAGCCAGGTCCACGGTGCCACTGGCCCCAGCTGCCCATAGGCCAGGGGCTCTGCTGATCTCCCTCCCTGCAGGAGGCCAGCATGCTAACCAGGCTGGGGCGCTGCCCTCTGGCCAGGGACCCGAAGGATGGTGGGGGCCCTGCACGTGCTAAGGGTAGCTGCAAGCGGCACAGCCATGGCAGGGTGGGGTCTGCGTGGGGCTCACCTCCTGTGGGTTGGGGCTCAGACACATACACTCCAAGGGGCCCAGATGTGCCAGGACAGGAGCAACAGTCAGTCCCCTCTGGAAGGAAACCAGAGTGAGACCCCACCACTGACACTGGCTTCCCTAGGAACCTCCCCGCTCCAGGACCCACCTTTGTCTCACAGAGATAACCCCTGCCCACAGGACCCACCTCCACCTTCCAGCACCACCGCCCTGGAATCCTCCCTAAGAGACCCCTCGGCCTCACAACACAGCCCCAACAGAACCCACCCCTACTTGGAGAGCCACCCATGGACCCTCTGCTTCACAGCACTGGCCCCCACCCAGAATCTCCCCCCTACTTGGGGAGCCCCCCATGGATCCTCTGCCTTGCAGTGCCACCCCCCTCCTCAGAGAGACCATCCATGGACCCTCCTCCTGACAGCACCACCCCCCTGAATTCTCCCCTCCTCAGATGACCCCCCATAGACCCTCTGCCTCACAATGCTGACCCCCCCCCCAGAGAGGGCCCCCTCCGATAGCCTCTCTGCCTCACCACCCCCACATCACGGGACTCACTCTGCCTCAGAGAGATCCCCCCCATAGCCTTCCATCTCAGCATCTCCCCCTTCATCTCACAGTAGCCTCCCTCCTCTGAGATGCCCCTATGGCCCTCTACCTCACAGCGCCCCACCCCAGGACACACCCCACCTCAGAGACATTGCCAATGGGACATCCCCACCTTACAGTGCACCCCCCCATAGGACCCTTCCCTGTTGTGCAGTACACCCCCTCCCCAAAAGAACCCTCCTGCCTCATAGCACCTCCCCTCACATTACCACACCCAGTGGACCTCAGCCCCAAGGGGACCCCAACTCACATGGCTGCCCCCCATGGGACCCTGCTCCAGAGCAACACCCCACCCTTCATGTTGCTCCTCCCACATGATCCCACCCCAGAGAAACCCGCCCTGCCCCAAAGTGATCCCCCACTCCCCTCACAGGACCCTGCCCCAGAGAGACACCTCCCCCCCCCTTCCCTCACACTGCCCTGCCCCAGTGATTCCCTAACACTGCTAGGGGAGCGGAGTGGTGTTACCCCGGTGGGTAGGGGTTTCATGACCCCCCAGACGCTCTCAGCCCCCAAGTGCAGGCCCAGCTCTTCCTGCGTCTCCCTCAGTGCTGTGGCGATCACATCCTGGTCGGAGCTGTCGCACTTGCCGCCCGGGAAACTGCAGCAAGAAAACCAGAGTCTCCTTAGAGGGCAGGCAGAATCCATTGCCCCAGGTGCTGTGGCAGGCAGGAGGGGCCTCTTCCACCCTGGCACCGGACGCTCAGGGACTGGCGAAAGGGGCACAGACTTATCACAGCACCGCAGAGAAGAGCTTCCGTTAACTATCGAAACAACGGGGGGGTGGAGGGGCACTGGCAGGGCTGTGCATGAGGAGAGCCCAGGGCTGGGATGGCAGGGGACTGTGAGGTGGGATTGAGTGGCACCGGTAGGGCTGGGGGGTGGGGAGCCCTGGGCTGAGATAATGGGGCTGTGGGTCAGGATTGAGGGGCACCGGCAGAGGTGTGTGGAGGTAGCTCTGGGCTGAGATAATAGGGGCATGTAGGTGGGATTCAGGGGCACCGGTAGGGTTGTAGAGGGGGGTGGGAGGGAGCCCAAGGCTGGGATTGAGGGGCACCAGCAGAGCTGTGAAGGGGTGAGGGGAGCCCATGGCTGGCATAGCAGGGGCTGTGGGTCGGGACTGAGGGGCACCGGAACTCTGGCGGGAGCCCAGGGCTGGGATAGCAGGGGGTGCAGGCTGGAATTGAGGGCCACCGGCAGAGCTGTGGGAGGGGTGGGGATAGCAGCAGCTGTGGGTTGGGTCTGAGGGGCACTGGCAGAGCTCTAGGGGGAGCCCAGGGCTGGGATAGCAGCGGCTGTGGGTCAGGATTGAGGGGCACCGGCAGAGCTCTGGGGGGAGCCCAGGGCTGGGATGGCAGGGTCTGTGGGTTGGGATTGAGGGGCACCGGCAGAGCTCTGGGGGGAGCCCAGGGCTGGGATGGCAGGGGGTTCAGGCTGGAATTGAGGGGCACCGGCCGCTGTGCATGCAGTGGAGGTAGGGCTTGGGGAGCAGGGCTGCAGGGCACTCAGTGAGTCGAGGGCCGGGGTACCTGACATCTCCCTTGTGATGGCCCGTCAGCGTGCTGGAGCGCAGCGTGTACAGCAGCGCAGGGTACCCACTCACAGAACACAGTGTCACCAGCACAGCCGCTGCCACCGCCTCCTGCCGGTAGCGTCTGGTGGAGGTCTCCAGCAGCCCTCGGCACCGCTGCTCGTTCTCCTGGGACAGGTACCCCCGGGGAGAGCCACCTGCCCTCGTGGCACCGAGTGTGAGGCGGGCGCCCAGGCGGAGATGGTGCAGGGCAGGGAACATCACACCCTGCAGAGAGAGCGAGAGGACAGCGCAACTGAGGCCAGCTGCCCTTCACCGAACCACGGCCCCGTCAGCTCGCAGGGCAGAGCTCACTGGGTGGAGCAAGGGGGCTGGAGGCCAGAAGCTCCATCTCAGAGGCAGTGAGGCCGGGTGGCCTGCCCTGAAGGAAGAGTGGGACCCCTTGGAGGTCTGGTGCACTGAAGGGTTCCAAGCACTGTTTAAAAACTGGGGCCTAGCACCGATCCCGTGGGTCTGTGACAGATGAATTCAAGTACTTAGTCCCACTTTAAGGCATTTTAAACACTGTTTCAGTAATGCACACCACTTTATACTTGGTTTTAGTTACATATTCAAATTGTGGTTCCATAAGGCAGTAGATTCAGTGATTAATTTAGGGTTGGACAAATAAAAAGTAAAACTGCACTGGGCATAATACGAATAGATGTAATTAGGAAGGTCGGAATGCCTGTGTCCAATTTGGTTTGGTATTTTCCTCAAGGAAATCATACAAGTCATGACTCATTTCGGTTTTCAATATTATACAAATAATCAAAGCCACTTGAGGAGATGAAAGCGACAGTAACGCAGAGGTGAAGGCTTGACGCATTACGCAATCAGAAGCATGCAGAGTTGCAGGCTACCAGTCTAGGCCCATTTGGCCATGCAGCATTCTGCAGCAGAAGACCAACTTTGATGCAGCGGATAGACCGAGCCTATTCCTCAGTTATGAATGGATGTATCCAAAGTTTAAAATGAATTCTATGCTTACTGCACTTGCACTGATGCAATTGCACCACCCGTTCTATGACGTTAGATGGACTATCAGCAGCCTTCAGATTTTTCCATCCTTTTTCTTCATAGTGGATGAAAACGTAGATTTTTGAATCCAGAGATTCTTCTGCTTTAAATGAAAGTAAATATGGCACAACGTCCGGATTTTTGCCGAGCACCCACTGCCTTGCAATATATTCTTGTTCAGCTGACGATTTCTTTCCTGCATATTTTGGATGAAGGAGGTTGATCAACATGTGTACAGGAGTAATTGACTCATGACCTCTCTTTTGTACTTTTGCTTTATGTGGTGCAAGGTCTTCATTTATCTGCAGATCCAACCATACTTCGCCTGTAACAGCAACTGTTGATGTGTGTCCCTTTGGAGTGAGTCAAGTGCCACAGCAACTGGTTTCAACTGAGCGATCAAGTTCTTTGCTTCTTGGTAAATTCCTTGAGTATTAATTATACTGATTGCTCTATCTTCAAATTCTGCCTCATGATTTCTCAAAATCCTAGAATCATAGAATATGAGGGTTGGAAGGGACCTCAGGAGGTCATCTAGTCCAACCCCCTGCTCAAAGCAGAACCAATCCCCAACTAAATCATCCTGAGATAATATGGCCGATTTTTAACATACGTTTCCAGGCATGTATCAGAGGGGTAGCCGTGTTAGTCTGAATCTGTAAAAAGCAACAGAGGGTCCTGTGGCACCTTTGAGACTAACAGAAGTACTGGGAGCATAAGCTTTCGTGGGTAAGAACCTCACTTCTTCAGATGCAAGAACCTCACTTCTTCTTTCTTGCATCTGAAGAAGTGAGGTTCTTACCCACGAAAGCTTATGCTCCCAGTACTTCTGTTAGTCTCAAAGGTGCCACAGGACCCTCTGTTGCTGTTTCCAGGCATGTTATCTGATTGTTCCATCGTGTCACTGGGGATTTGGCATTCTTTTAACCAAGCTCCAGGCTGGGCGCGATTACCAAAATACTTTTGTCAATCTACAACGTTTCATCAAAGTACTTGGTGTAGGTTCTTGTCCAAGTAGATTGAGTCAATATGATGCACATCCATACATAACCCAAGTGCCGTCATCTTCTTCCAAATCACTCATCAACCCAAGTGCCGTCATCTTCTTCCAAATCACTCATCAGCCTTTGCATCTTTTTCTTGTTTTCTGTCATGTAGCTCTTCACAATGCAACCGTACAGTTCATTTGCTAATGCCTTGGCTTCTCTTGCCAGCGTAGCATAGTACTGTCCAGTCTTCTCATTCCATCCAGTATCAACCACTGATGCACGAACCACAGTCTTCCCTATTTGCACACAGTTAGCAATCGCTGGTTGTGCACATTACGCCAGCCATAATGTAACTGCTTTTCCATGTAATTTGTTGCATGCTTCCACCCCTCAGGCCATCAGTAACTGCATTTCACTAAAAAGCAACAGAGGGTCCTGTGGCACCTTTGTGACTAACAGAAGTTTCGGGAGCATAAGCTTTCGTGGGTAAGAACCTCACTTCTTCAGATGCAAGGGAACTGAAGAAGTGAGGTTCTTACCCACGAAAGCTTATGCTCCCAATACTTCTGTTAGTCTCAAAGGTGCCACAGGACCCTCTGTTGCTTTTTACAGATTCAGACTAACACGGCTACCCCTCTGATACTTGCATTTCACTGTTCACCTGCTACCTGCTTTTGACTGGGTCTTGGTAGCCTGGCCATAGGCAGCTGATCATTGCTTGAAAAGTTGGATGCTCAACAACAGAAAAGGGAATATTACAGCTATAAAAAAATTTAGCAATTTTCCAGTCACTCTTTTGTTTCAGTTCTGGAATTGTTTTTGTTACAAAACCATTTATGATTGAAAAAAACGTAATAGTTCCTGCTCCTTGTCTTTGGCTGACCTGGATCCAGCTTCCTTCTGATGTACTTGGCAATGCAGCAATATCAGTACCTTCATCCTCAGAGTCTGAGTCTAACAATCACAGATGTTTAGCCAAAGTCAGTCCGTTCTGGGCGTCTCCTCCTTCTTTCCACTGCATTCAGCAAAAAGGTTCCCACCTGAGAGCTCGGTTGGCCCACTCGCTTGTTCTTTGCGATTTCTCTAGCTCTGTCGCAATTCGCCACCTTCGCAAACTTTCTCACAATAGCCATGAATTGGGCCGAGTGGTTTCTCCACCTTTTGCTCATGCTGAAATATTTGGACTTGGAGTCACCGTGTGCACCAAGTCCAGGTGGAGCGGCCGCGCTCCAGCCACCCTGGCCAAGGGACAGGGGCCCGGGCTGGGCAGCTCCCCACCAACAGGAGCCAACAGGCTTCTGCAGCTGGGAGTCCCATGTTGGCTTTGCAGAAGGCACGCAGGGAATTCCCCACACCCAGCAGGGTAGGGGCAGGCCCAGGCTCCGGCCTTTCCCTTTCTGTTGGAGGGAGCCAAGGAAACAGTGCATACAGCCCATGCACACACCCCCCACACCCCCACCCCATGCATCCCACCCCCCTGCACCCCCCCTCATCTCTGTATCCCCCACCCCTGCACCCTCCACCCCATGCATCCCACCCCCCTGCACCCCCACCCCATGCATCCCCTCCCCCTGCACCCCCCTCATCTCTGTATCCCCCACCCCTGCACCCTCCACCCCATGCATCCCACCCCCCTGCACCCCCCTCATCTCTGTATCCCCCACCCCTGCACCCTCCACCCCATGCATCCCACCCCCCTGCACCCCCACCCCATGCATCCCCTCCCCCTGCACCCCCCTCATCTCTGTATCCCCCACCCCTGCACCCTCCACCCCATGCATCCCACCCCCCTGCACCCCCACCCCATGCATCCCCTCCCCCTGCACCCACCTCATCTCTGTATCCCCCACCCCTACACCCTCCACCCCATGCATCCCATCCCCCTGCACCCCCCTCATCTCTGTATCCCCCACCCCTGCACCCTCCACCCCATGCATCCCCTCCCCCTGCACCCCCCTCATCTCTGTATCCCCCACCCCTGCACCCTCCACCCCATGCACCCCCTCATCTCTGTATCCCCCACCCCTGCACCCCCGCACCCTCCACCCCCTCATCTCTGTATCCCCCACCCCTGCACCCCCGCACCCTCCACCCCCTCATCTCTGTATCCCCCACCCCTGCACCCCCGCACCCTCCACCCCCTCATCTCTGTGTCCCCCACCCCTGCACCCTCCACCCCATGCATCCCCTCCCCATGCACCCCCTCATCTCTGTATCCCCCACCCCTGCCCCCTCCACCCCATGCACCCCCCTCCATCTCTCTGCACCCTCCACACCCCACTCCAACCCTCCCCCCACTCCTGCACCCCGGCCCCAACTCCCAGGGGCTCGCGCGGCAGCGTCTGGCCCCACGTGCTGGGGGGTGCCCCTGGCCGCGCACAGCCGGCACCAGGCCCCCGCCGCCCGCAGGTACCGCAGGGCCGAGGCTCACCAGGCAGCTCCTCGGACACCGCGGGGTCAAACCGCCCGCCTTGCCCTCCACAAAGATGGCTCCTGAACCAGCCTCTCCGCCCGCTAACGGACCGCCCTTGGCGACTTCCGCCCCGGAACAACATGGCGGCAGAAGCCCCGCCGCCCGCCGCTAACAGCCAATCAGATCACGGGAGTGCGAGCTGCGGCGCGGACACGCCCCCTTGCTGGCCCCGCCCTCTTGGGGGTTGGGCTGGGCTTTGCGCTAGCTGCCTCCTGGCGGGCACGTGGGGCGGGAGCTTGGGCAGCGCTGGGGCAGGGGGTCTGGGGGCGAGCTTGGGGGCAGTGACCCAGCCCTGAAGCACCTGACCATTTAGAGCCCCACCCCTTTCCAAAGACTCCCCCCGCCCTCCTGCTGTCCTCTGGGAATCCCTCCCCACAACCCCCCCAGTGCCCCCTCACCTCCCCCCCAGCCCTGCTGCTGGCCTCTGGGAATCCCACCCCCTCCCCACAAACACCCCCCTGGTGTCCCCTCACCTCCCCCCCCCCCAGCCCTGCTGCTGGCCTCTGGGAATCCCACCCCCTCCCCACAAACACCCCCCTGGTGTCCCCTCACCTCCCCCCCCCCAGCCCTGCTGCTGGCCTCTGGGAATCCCACCCCCTCCCCACAAACACCCCCCTGGTGTCCCCTCACCTCCCCCCCCCCCAGCCCTGCTGCTGGCCTCTGGGAATCCCACCCCCTCCCCACAAACACCCCCCTGGTGTCCCCTCACCTCCCCCCCCCCCCAGCCCTGCTGCTGGCCTCTGGGAATCCCACCCCCTCCCCACAAACACCCCCCTGGTGTCCCCTCCCCTCCCCCCCCCCCCAGCCCTGCTGCTGGCCTCTGGGAATCCCACCCCCTCCCCACAAACACCCCCCTGGTGTCCCCTCACCTCCCCCACAGCCCTGCTGTTGGCCTGTGGGAATCCCACCCCCCCCCCACAACCGCCCTCCCAGTGCCCCCTCACCTCCCCCCCCCCAGCCCTGCTGCTGGCCTCTGGGAATCCCACCCCCCAAACTCCACCTCTGGGAACCCCTTCACCCCTCCCCAGCCCTGCGGCCAGCCTCTGGGAATCCCACCCCCACACTCCTCCCCACAAACCCAACCCCTGGAAGCCCCCTCACCCCCTGCCCCCTGAACCCTGCTGCCTGGCCTCTGGGAATCGCATCCTGGGAGCCCCCTGAGCCCCCCTCTGCCCGAGAACTGTTCTTGCAGGAGCCCCACCCTGCAGAAACCCCACCCGTTCCTGATCAGGCCCTGCAGCTCTCAAGCCCGTGCCACCCACAGCAAGGCCCAGCATGGAAACTGCGGCTGATCCCCCGCAGACAGGGCCTGCTCCCACTGACTCAGCACATGCTGCTGACTTCCCACAGACCCTCTGGGCATATGGGCATCCTGCTCCTGCCAAATCTCTTCTCTGAGCAGCTGCTGCTGGGCTGAGCAGACCCCGGCCTTCTGGACTGGCTCCTGCTCCTTGTCCCTTGTCCCTGCTTCCTCACCCTGCCGCCAGTTACTGACCAGCTGGGACCCTTGGCGTGACTCCTGACTATGACCCTGACTCTACTCTGGGCTCCAGCCCCTAGGTCAGACTGCTGACAGTATGGGCCCTGAGACTCCCCCAGGAACCCTGCCCCTGGGAACCCTACCTGCTTCCCCTGAGAACTCCTCCCTTCCCTCTGGGAATTGTGTCCCTGCCTCCCAGGAACCCTGCTGTGGCAGTTCTTGGGGTATCCAGGAGTCTGAGTCATCCTGTTACGCCCCTCCCACCCCCCAGTGAGAGGGAGTCTTGCCTGTGGTAGGTGGGTGTCAGCCCCCTAACACCACCAGCCTTTCAGGCACTCAAGCCCTCTCCTCTGGGTTATGCCACCTGCCCTTTCGGTGGAGAAGCACATGGTGATCGCTGTGTGGAAGCTGGCAACTGCAGACTGCTACTGGTTGGTCACGAATCAGTTTAACGTTGGGAAGTCGACCATTGGGGCTGCGGTAACACAAGTGTGCAGGGCCATTAATTGCATCCTGCTACGAAGGACTGTGACTCTTGGTAATGTGCTTGACATATTGGATGGCTTTGCAGAAGGTCTAGATAATACTTAGTCCTGCCATGAGTGCAGGGGACTGGACTAGATCAGCTCTTGAGTTCCCTTCCAGTCCTATGATTCTATGATTTTATGAAATGGGATTCCCTAACTATGACGGGGTGATAGATTGCATGCATGTTCAATTTTGTCCTACAGACCATCTTGCGATGGAGTACATCAATAGAAAGGGATACTTCTCTATGGTATTGCAGGCGCTTGTAGCTCACTATGGGCATTTCACTGACATCAACACAGGGTGGTTTGGGAAGGTGCATGATGCACACATCTTCAGGAACACTGGCCTGTACAAAAAGCTCCAAGCAGGGCCTTTCTTTCCAGACCAGAAGAGTCCAGCGGGGAATATTGAAATACCTATAGTGATCCTGGGAGACCCTTGGTCCTGTGGCTCATGAAGCCTTACATGGGAAACCTGGACAGAAGCTAAGAGAGCTTCAACAATAAGTTGAGCAGGTGCAGACTGACCATAGAATATGTCTTTGGCAGATTAAAAGCGCGCTGGTGCTGCCTTTATGACAGGTTAGACCTAAATTAAGAAAATATTCCTGTGGTCATAGCGGCCTGCTGCACGCTCTATAATATTTGCCAAGTGGACCGGGGGATATAAACAGCAGCTAAAAGAGGTAAAATCTGAACAGCTAGATTCATTTGTGTCAGTTCAGGGAAGGGGCTACTGAGCTACAAGAGCGGTCAGTTTATGCCTCATTGCATGTGGTGGCTCAGTGTATTATTGAAATCGCCTCTCCAGAGTAATCACATGCTCCAAGGTAAACACAACCCAGCATGGATTATTTTTTCAAGGTCGTGGTGTGTGCGTGTGTGTAGGACAGGCACAGGATTTTTGAATATTTGTGTGTGTGTGATACTGGCTGTGTATCCCTGATTTGGGGGGGAAGTTGCCAAGTGCAGATCCCAGAGCAGTTTCAATTTCTCCCAAAAGGGCTCTGGAAAAGACATGCGAGACAAGCCACTGAAGAAACTGCCCAAAGGGGCAGAAGAGGGAATGTTTCTGAGTTTCCCTGCAAAACTCGATTTCTCACCACTCAGGCTCTGCGAGCCAGTTCGTGTCATTCCTGAAACTTGTACGCTAGAACAGTGATAGCCAACCTATGGCTCAGGAGCCGCGGGTAGCCAACAAGTTAATATGTGGCTCCTCGTATAGTCACTGATTCCAGGGCTGGAGCTACAGATGCCAACTTTCCAATGTGCTAGACGGAGGATGCTCACTGCTCAACCCCTGGCTCTGCCATAGGCCCTGCCCCCACTCCACCCCTCCCGCCCCCTCCCCTGAGCCTGCAGTGCCCTCACTCCTCACCCCCCTGAGCCTCTTGCACACCACAAAACAGCTGATTGGGGGGAGGGAAGGGGAGGCACTGATCAGCGGGGCTGCTGGTGGGCGGGAGGTGCTGGGAATGGGGGGAGGGGAGCTGATATGGGGCTGCTGACATATTACTGAGGCTTTTTGGCAATGTACATTGGTAAATTCTGGCTCCTTCTCTGGCTCAGATTGGCCACCCCTGCTCTAAAAGCTTGAACCTGAAATCTACAACACGACCTGACTGACAGCTCCAGCATACTCCAGATCCTTCCTTTGTGTACTGCACCACTTACACCCTGCCTGACACAACCCGGCCCATGGGAGGGGCTCTCTATGCATAAATGGCCCTTCCAGCTATGGCACTGCTTGATCCAAACAATCCCAGGTGCAGGTGAGTTCATAATCTAGTAGGTGTGCTGGTGCTGGGCCCATGATCGGGGAAGACTTGGTAGATGCCCCTAGCTGTACCCCAGAGTTGCTGAGATGTGGTGGTTCAGACACCCAGTTCCCCCCGCCCACTAGTCTTCCCGGGGCTTCTCCATGGCCCCATAGACTGTCAGCCCCTGCTCAGAGCCCCCCACCACTCTCTGTGGTTTCTCCTGCTGCTGTGCTGCTCCTTCCCGTGGCTCACCCCCTTGGTGTGTGTGGGGCGGAGCTGTACCATGGGGAAGGCCTGTGCTTGGCCTGTTCCTTGACTCCCTGGCCAGGTTACTAAGGGCTATTCCCAGCCGGCATCAGTGACTCCTTACCCAGAATGCTGGGGTGTGTGTCTGTGCCCTGAGTATGTGGGGTCCCTGAACCCACAAGGCTGCACCTTCCCCCTCTTAGGTGCAGGGAGCCACACACACCCCAGATGTAATGTAGCCATTTGCGCCAAACCCTTCTCTCTCCCTGCATCCTGATCTCCTGCTGCCCATCTCTCCCTCCACGTGCCCACAGCTCCAGCAGGCAATAAGAGTCTGTATCTGGCACTGTGCTGTGTTCTCTTTCCCATCCCGCTGCCTGGAGGATGGTGCAGGGGGACGACAGCTCGATCCTTGAGCTGCTCGGCGTGGAAGCCTGAGGGAACCTGACGGGTGCCCATGCAAGTGAGGAGCTCCCCCAAGATTTGCTGACCATGCTGCGAGATGGGGCGGCAGAGCTGGTGTCCTATCCACAGGGGCTGCCGTCCAGTGGCGGTGAGAATGCTGTCTGGCATGTGGGGCTGGGACTCAGGACTCCTGGGTTCTTATCTGTGTTATAAATTGTTAAACATAATCAAATTAATGCAAATATAAAAAATCAGGTCCCAGCTAAGTATAATAATGAGTCAAAAGAACCCAAAGTCACTTTGTTTTATTGCGTTACAGCCTGTGTAGCAATATTTTTGCATCAACAGAACAGTAAGGGCAATATATATCATTACTATGAATAGATCATTTTGATATTTAAAACCTGTAATCCTAATTTTAAAACAAATCAAATGAAAGTGGAAGAAGGTTTCATGCTAGAGAAGGACAGCAGCTCTGAAAGGGCACCACCCTGGGTGACCTGCAAAGAGAGAAATAACACCTTGGGCTTTTTTCTTCCTGCTCCTTCAGATGTGGGAAGAAGATGTTAGAGGGCTTCCCCTTTTGTTCAGACAGAGCTCTTCTCTGCTTGTTCTTTTAATCTTACCAGTTGGGTGCTAGTTGGAAAATCTGAGCCCTGGTGATCAATTCTTGCCTTCGCTGATTTTTGCCGGCGAACTGCTAGGAGAAAACTGGGGTGGATGATTCCTCAGTTAGCAGGGGGTGAATCTCTTACCCACAGGGCTTCTGCCAAGCCTGAGTGAGAGCTTTGAACCATACAGGCTATTGATGCAACCAGCCTGCAATGAGAATTGGCTGGGCAGCCCCATTGGCATTGCGGATAGAGACAGGTGCCTCGGCATGTGATTGGGACCGCAACACTTTAGCCTCAGATTTCAGTCTGTGCTTTCATGTGATATAACCCTGCTAAATTCTCCGCCTCCCCAAGGGACCCCCTAGCAAAATCAGAAGTCAGGAATCCATATTTCTAATGGAAAAAAAATGAAAAAAATTGAGTATCATAAACAGCCAATTTTCCCTTTCCAGTCACCTTTCATTTTCCATCCCAAGCAGACCTTCAAGCTGTGCTCCCTTCACTTCCAGTTTCCTATAAAACGCCGACAATTTCCACTGGGAACTTCCCATGTGTGGTTTCCTGCCCACCGGGTTGCTTTGGCGAAGTCTGAGGTCAGTGGGCTCGTGCCCCCTGGCCCCACCCCAACTCCGCCCCCTCCCTGCCCCTATTGGACACCTCCCCAAATCCCCACCCCAGCCCCACCTCTTCCCCAAGCGCGCCATGTTCCTCCTCCTCCCAGGCTTGCCAGCTCCTCTGCTTACCTCCCAGTGCTTCCCGCTTTGCCGCCGCAAAACAGCCGGAGGGAGGGGAAGGAGCGGGAACTTGGCACGCTCAGGGGAGGAAGTGGGGAAGAGGCAGGGCCAGGGCGGGGATTGGGGGAAGGAGTCGGAATAGGGGCAGGGAGGGGGCGGAGCTGGGGGAGGGACTTTGGGGAAGGGGTTGGAATGGGGGTGGGGCAGGGGGGGAGTCGGAGTGGGGCTGGGGGCAGAGGGGGGGGTCGAGCACCCACCGGTGGGAGCAGAAGTCGAAGCCTATGCCATCAGCCACGCTCCGCCAGGACAGGCAGGTTACAGACTCTGCCGATTCGACTAGTACGTTGTCTTGTGTTTCACAGGGTCTGTCTTCACTGCTCTTACCCAGCTGTTGTCCTTACTCTGACCCCGTCCATACGCAAAATCCTCTCTCCTGATCGATGTAGGTGTTTTAAACCCAGGCGGGCTTGCTGGCCTGGCTGCTAGGGGGTGTTAAAGCCCTGTTGCAGCTTTCATTCAGGCTGCTAACCTGCCCACTTTGCAGTGAGGACGCAGGTTAACCCGCTGCAGTGCTGATAGTCCTCCACTGCCTTTCCACAATGCCCCCATGGGCCCAGAAGGTCAAAAATTCTCCCACAATGCTCTGGGGGGGGGAAATCATAGAGCAGCTCAGCTTGCTGCAGCTCAAAGCACCATGGAATATGTCTCCAGAAGTCCTAACAACACTTGTGGGGGGGGGGGGTAGCACCCATCAGGACACAGTAACTTAAGTCAGGCTTTGCATTGTGGTGGCTAACACTGAGGCTAGGCTAACCCAAGTACTCAGACCTGGGGGCTAACCCTGCCGTAAAGACGCACCCCTTGACCAAGGCGTTCCAGCATGTCACGACACCTGGAGCTACGGGCAAAGGTAGGAGCCAGGCCTGCAAAACCTCATTCGTGGGAGTCGTCTCATTGCACACAATGCGACCACGGGTCTGTCCAAAGCTCTGTTACATCTTTCCAGCAACCTTCAACAGATCAGGCCCTCGGAGTGGGTGCTACTCCCTGGAATCAGGGCTTCCAGAAGCTGGCTCCAGACCGTAATCTCGCTCTCGAAGGAGATAAAATCATCTACAGTCCATTGTCACACACGTGTTTTTTAAAAATGCTTTCTTAAAAAATCAACTCAGGAAATTCCTAGCCTGCTCTTTAGTCACAAGACCCTCACAGCATCCCTGTGAGACTGGGAATGACACGTATTCATCCCCTGGAGTGTACCCTACGTTATAAAGATTTCCTCTGTTGGTACATCCCTGGGGTAGCCCAGTGAAGCCCTTTTATTGCTGAACCGAGTTGTTTTAAGACTGGCTCAGAGAAAGGGGCAGTGAAAGACCCAAGGAGCACAATCTAGTCAGCTAATATAGCTTATAAATAGGGCCCTACCACATTCACAGCTTCAAAAACGCATCACGGACTGTGAAATCTGGTCTTTTGTGTACTTTTACCTATATTATAAAAGTTCCCTAGACTATAGGGGAAAAGTATACAGAAGTACACTGCTTTTCCCAAACTGGGGGCCCCAACCCAAAAGGGGGTCGCAAGGCTATTGTAGGGGGGTCACAGTGTTGTCACCCTTACTGCTGTGCTCCGGCTGTCAGCAGCGCTGCTTTCAGAGCTGAGCGCACGGCCAGCAGCCGCTGCTCTCCGGCCGCCCTCTACAATAATCTTGCGACCCCCTTTAGGTCAGGACCCCCAGTTTGAGAAATGCTGAATCTTCAGGGATGTGCCTGTTTATATTTTGCTGTGTTTAAATACATATTTGTGTTTGTTACAACACCGTGCAATTTAAGATTTAAAATAGGTGAAACTGTGACATTCAAGATTTTTTACAATGCTCTGATTGTGAAATTTGTGAAAATGGACAGTGAATTTGGCAGGGTCCTAGATATTGGGCTCGAAGCAGCATTTAATTCACGGACAGTGTTATGCAGGTATAAGATTGCACGATGCAGATACCCCTTGAGAATGGGGCTGCCACGTCTCGGCCATTTCCCCATTAGGGCTCACCTGGGATGCAGCATGTGGGTTGCAATGGACGCTGGAGGATACATTCGCTGGGCTTCTAAAACTGCCGCCTGTGGCTTTATCAGCCCCTCCTCCCCCAAAAGCCCCAAGCCTTCAAAGAAAGATGGCGTCAGACCCAAAATATCACAAAAGCCGTTTTAAAAAATCGTGAGATTTAATAAAATAAAATAAATTAACATGGAGTGATTTGCATCGTAGCCAATGGGGTTGGAGTTTCCTTGATTTTTCTCCCCAGTCATTGGGCTAGACACAGATTTTCTTTTTATATATAAAAGCAGAGCTGGGGCTTTAAGAGACAGCCCACAGATCACAAGAGTTGGTCACACCGGAACCATTCGTCTCATTTTAATTCCACAAAAAGGGAGATTTCTAGGGCTTCTTTTACACTCCCTTGGCTCAGGGCCCAATTTGAGAGTTTAAAATTCACCCAACTCTCCCTTCCGGTTGCCTGCCAAGATTTCAGCCTCCTCCTCCCCCTGCCCCAAGCGAGAGATGTCTGTGTTTGCATTTTACGTGCCAGCCACTTGCTCTGTCAGCTCCGGTCCCGGGGGGGGGGGACACGCTCTGCGGTGCCAGAAGTGCCTTCGTGCTGCCCGTCCTCTCCGAGCTGTTAGTGCATCCCACGCCAGGCCGGCTTCTCCGCTGCTGCCTAAGTGTGAGCCTATGGCATTGGCATTACTGCCCTCCTGCACATTGATGGGGTTTCACACCCAGTCAGTGAAAAGCCAGCTGAATGCATGTCCAAAGAAGCCAGCCCGGACCCTACCGTGCAGTGACGGAGCTCCTCAGAGTCTGTTCCCTCTGTGAGCCATCCCTGCCCCTATCACGCAGTGACATGAGAGGGTTCCCCTGCCGTCTGTGCTCCCGTGTGCCTGGTATGTAATTGGGGCCGGCTCTCCCCTGCCCCGTGGCCAGTGCGTGTTTGGGGCCGGCTTTCCCCTGCCCCGTGGCCAGTGCGTGTTTGGGGCTGGCTCTCCCCTTCCCCGTGGCCAATGTGTTTTTGGGGGCATTTCCCTTTTTCCCCGTGGCCAATGTGTTTTTGGGGGCATTTCCCTTTTTCCCCGTGGGCAGTGCATGTTTGGGGCCAGCTTTCCTCTGCCCCGTGGCCAGTGCATGTTTGGGGCCGGCTCGCCCCTTCCCCGTGGCAAGTGCGTGTTTGGGGCCAGCTCTCCCCTTCCCCGTGGCAAGTGCGTGTTTGGGGCCAGCTCGCCCCTTCCCTTTGGCAAGTGCATATTTGGGGCCGGCTTTCCCTTGCCGCATAGCCAGTGCATGTTCAGGGCCGGCTCTCCCTTTCCCCGTGGCCAGTGCGTGTTCAGGGCCGGCTCTCCCTTTCCCCTTGGCCACTGCATGTTCAGGGCCGGCTCTCCCTTTCCCCGGGGCCAGTGCGTGTTTGCGGCTGACTTTCTCCTTCCCTGTGGCCAATGCGTGTTCAGGGCCGGCTCTCCCTTTCCCCATGGCCAGTGTGTGTTTGGGGCTGACTCCCCCCTTCTCCATGGCCAGTGTGTGTTTGGGGCCGGCTCTTCCCTGCCTCATGGTCAGCGCAAGTTTGGGGGCAGTTCTCCCCTTCTCCACAGCTGATGGGTGGTTTGTTGCTGGTTTGTCCTTCCCTGCCCTCAGTGCATCTTTCAGGGCATCTCTCTCCTCATGCACGGCTGGTGCACCTGGAGTCAGTGCTCTCTTTCGCCCCATGGCTGGCACGTCTTTTGGAGTGGCTCTGTCCTCCCCTGTGCCCTGCCTGTTTATGGGGGCAGCTCTCAACTCACCCAGCCCAGGTGTGAGGGTCACCCTTTCCTTCCTTGCGGCCAGCGGGTCCTTTGTTGCCGCCCTCTCCATCCCCCTGGCCAGCATGTGTTTGGGGGCGGCTATCTCCTTTGTGGCCAAAGCAACTTTCTGAGCCGCTTTGTCCTTCTCCCCCTCTGAACCCACTTCCTGGGTGGCTCTATCCTTCCCCACAGTGGGTGTATCTTTCAGGGCTGCTCTTTCCTCCCCTATAGCTGCTCCATTTTGGGGCGTGGCAGTCCTCTCACTCAGCCCATGAGCAGGGGTAGCTCTCTTCTCCCCAATGGCTGCCCCATTGTTGGGGCTGTTTCTCTCCACCGCTGTGACTGGTGCTTTTCTGGGGGCAGCGCTATTCTTGGTGCAGGGGCCCGCATGGGTGCGTCGGTGTTTGACCAGGTGTGAGGCCTGGCTGAAGCACTTGCCGCACTCGGAGCAGGCGTAGGGGCGCTCACCCGTGTGGAGGCGCCGGTGCTGCACCAGGGTGGAGCGGTCGCTGAAGCGCTTGGCGCAGACGCTGCACTCGTAGGGCCGCTCACCAGTGTGGGTGCGCTGGTGGATGATGAGGTTGGAGCTGTGGTGGAAGCTCTTGCCGCACTCGAAGCAGGCGTAGGGCTTCTGGCCCAAGTGGATCTTGCTGTGGGTCAGGAGGTTGGAGCTCTGCGAGAAGGCGCGGCCGCACTCCCCGCACTGGTAGGGCCGTTCCCCGGTGTGGGTGCGCTGGTGCACGATCAGGTTGGACTGCAGCCGGAAGCTCTTCTCGCACACCGGGCAGTGGAAAGGCTTCTCTCCCGTGTGGATGCGCCGGTGCCGCTGCAGGTCCGAGCTCTGTCTGAAGTTCTGACTACACAAGGGGCACTGGTAGGACTTCTCAGAGGGGGGCGGGCTCCTGCTGGGAGGGGAATCTTGTTCCGCTGGCTCCTTGCTGCAGGACTTAGACAGGGATGGCAGGTGGGGCAGCTCGGTAGGGGGCGGCTGTTCCCTGCGCATGGGAGAGACAGGCTCGTCTCTGCTCTGGGGAGGCGGCGGCTGTTCCCTGCGCATGAGAGAGACAGGCTGTTCTCTGCTCAGGGGAGGGGGCGGCTGTTCCCTGTGCAGGGGGGAGACAGGCTGTTCTCTGCGCAGGGGAGGGGGCGGCTGTTCTCTGAGCAGGGGAGGGGGCAGCTGTTTCCTGCCAGGAGTGGAGGGTGGCTGTTCCCTGCGCAGGGGAGGCGGCGGCTGTTCCCTGCCAGGAGTGGGGGACGGCTGTTCCCTGCCAGGAGTGGAGGGCGGCTGTTCCCTGCGCAGGGGAGGGGGCAGCTGTTCCCGGCACACAGAAGGGACAGGATGTTCCCTGTGCACAACAGGCCGTGGCTGTTTCCTGCGTACAGGAAGGAAAGGCTTTTGCATGCGCACAGAAGGAAGCGGCTGTTGCATGTACATGGGACAGGTGGGGAGCTGCTGTTTCCCACCCTCAGAGGGGGCTGCTGGCTCTTCTCCATCCAGAGAGGGTTTCTTTCTCTTCCGGCCTGGGCTCTGGGCCGCTTTCCTCTTGGGTCGACTTGGTGAGGCCTTGGGCATTGGAGGTGCTTTGACAGGTGCCTCCGCCTCCCCGTGGTGCAGCACAGACAGCTCCTCAGTGTCTGCGGGAACCAAGAGAGAAGTGGTGCGTGAGCCAGGCCCCAGGCGCGGGGGGAAGCCAGCAGAGGGATAGAAACTAACAGTGGCGGGAAAGTGGAATTCAAAGTTCACAAAAAATATTCGAGTTTTTGGAAAAAAGTTTGTCCCGAATTGGGACAAAAAAACAAAAACTGGAAATGTTCCCCACAACTTGAACCCCACAATACTTGGTTTGGGACACACCGAGCTGCAGGAATGTGTGTGTGTGTGAAATGAAATGTGTTCCCTGGGATTCCTGGCTGCCCGTCCAGGCAGGTGCCGTGGAGTCAGGAGCGCCTGGGAGCCCCGGCTCCGGGGCAGCCACCAGGCCAGCTGCTGATGGCCCTGGGAGCCGGGTATCCCAGGGCTTCTAGGCTCCTGGCACCTCTGTAGTTCAGAAACCCCAGACCAGTGGCAGCTGCTGAAGTGCTGGGGAGGGACGAGCCGGAGAGACACCAGGCAGGTTTCTGTCAGTCCCCGGCCTGCTTTCTGCCCAAATTCTGTCAGAACTGAGATGTTTCCATGGAACGTTTCAAATTTGGCAAATCGTCATTTTGTGATGGAAAAAAAATCTCCAGCCAGCGCCAAAGTAACCCCGTTATCTAAAGCAGGGCAATCTGCCACCTGGAGGCGCCTACTTTGGTTTACCCTTAACCTGTTCCCACTTGCATGGAACTGAACCAAAAGAAGCTTGGTTAAAACCAGAACAAGGCCGTCCACACAGCCCAGTGCAGCTCTTTAACAGACACAGGTTATTAGTGTCTGTCTATCTCTGGTATTGACGGGCCCCAGCACCATAGTATGCAAGTGCCGCACAATCCTTAATGTGTTTATTCACATGCACGCCTGGGAGGCAGGGCAGGACTGTTATCCCCAGTCTACAGATGGGAACTGACACACACAGGGACTAAGTGACTGGCCCAAGGTCACACGGGGAGTCTGTGACAGAACCCAAATTGGACAGAGTGCAACTTGGGGAACCAGGAATTCGTGGTTCTGCCTCCGCCATGGCTCAGTGGATCTGACCCTGGGGAGGGGCTGGGGGAGCTCCTGGCTGTGTGGCTGAGCTCTGTCTACCCCATGGCTCTGCAGACTCAGCCAGGAGGCACTGCCATGGGAGCTTGTGGCTGGGATCCCAGGATTTTGCTTTCTGAGCTGGCTGATTCATCCCTCACCTGTTGGGACGTCCCTCTGGGTCTCCTGCTCCTCAGGGGCTGGGGGATCTGTGATGCACGGCTCCTCCCCTCGTTCCAGCTGAGAGATCAGGGTGGGTTTGCGAACCGGAAAACCTGCCCATGGGGAAAAGAAGAGAAGCCATCAGGGTGCCGTCAGTGAGCCCAAGGGCTTGGTACAAAGGGCCCTCTCTGCTGGAAAGAGGGCAATGGGAAAGTCATATGACTAGTGGGAGGAGGGGCAGGCACAACCCAACGCTGACAACTCTGAACCCACAGAGACAGACCAGAGCACTCTCCGCTGGAGCAGGATCCCCAGCTCAGACACGCAGGGAGTACAAACAGTGCATGCACATGCCGACTGACATAACTTCTTTATGATCTTTTCTAGGATCGGTAGGATACCATCAAGACTTCATTCCTAACTTTGCTTTCATTGCAGGTCCACTGTATAACTTCTGAAAGAAAGGGGATTGCTTGGGCCAGGGCAGATCAGATCAGTTCAGTTTGTAAAATTGAAGTGAGCAGTAATTCAAGCATCTCCAGATCCCAGCAAACCGTATCACTTAAAAGGTCTCTGAGTGCAATTGCACTTTCAACAGTAGTTTCTAAAGAGAGTCATGGAAAAATTTAGGCCAGTAGCCTGTGCTCTAAAAGAATGAGCCTAGTGGAACCTAAATATTCCACTTGTGAAAAATATTTATTGGTCACCAGCTGGACAACCAAGCGTTTTGCATTTTTAATTGGTTTAAACCCAATAGCTCTCCATTCCACACACACACACCCCTCTCCAGTTCTTGCTTTCTAATCGAATCAAGGATGGACGGGTGTTTAATGCTCAGCTAGCACACTGGACTTTGTTACTGCATGACAAAGGTATAACATGGACCCTATCTCCTTTGCCGGATGCCCTGTTGTATTCTGGGAACCCTCGTGTGTGCCCAGATGTTAATCCAGGGAAAATCTGAACCCAGATTTTCACATCAATACCTCCCAAAATAAAAATCACAGAAATGTATTATTATGATCAGGAGAAACCAATATCTTCTTGCTATTGATCCATTCTCCAAATGGGGGGGTGGGTGGGAAGTATTTCCCCTTAAGGCAAATGCTGCTTTAGCCAAAACAAAAAAACCGTGGTGAAACAAGTCTTCTCTCATTGGAAACTCCCCGCTAGGGTAGAGTCAGGCAGAGGAACACATTTTACTGAGCCAGGGTATGTCTACACTACGGGATTACTCCGAATTTACAGAATTTGATTTTGGGCAACCAATTGTATAAAGTCGAGTGCATGTGGCCACACTAAGCACATTAATTCGGCGGTGTGCGTCCATGTACCGAGGCTAGTGTTGACTTCCGGAGCGTTGCACTGTGGGTAGCTATTCCATAACTATCCCATAGTTCCCGCAGTCTCCCCTGACCATTGGAATTCTGGGTTGAGATCCCAATGCCTGATAGGGCAAAAAACATTGTCGCTGGTCGTTCTGGGTACAGCCTCACCCCTCCCTCCGTGAAAGCAATGGCAGACAACGGTTTCGCGCCTTTTTTCCTGGGTGATCTGTGCAGACGCCATACCACGGCAAGCATGGAGCCCGCTCAGCTCAAGACAGCAGTAATGAACATTGTAAACATCTCGCGCATTATCGTGCAGTTTATGCTGAACTAGAACCTAGAAAACCAGGCGAGGAGGAGGCTGCGACTGCAGCGAGGCGATGAGAGTGATGAGGACATGGACACAGAATTCTCTCAAACCACAGGTCCCGGCACTTTGGAGATCATGTTGTTAATGGGGCAGGTTCTAGCCGTGGAATGCCGATTCTGGACCTGGGAAACAAGCACAGACTGGTGGGACCACATAGTGTTTCAGGTGTGGGACGATTCCCAGTGGTTGCGAAACTTTCGCATGCGTAAGGGCACTTTCATGAAACTTTGTGACTTGCTTTCCCCTGCCCTGAAGCACCAGAATACCAAGATGAGAGCAGCCCTCACAGTTGAGAAGCGAGTGGCAATAACCCTGTGGAAGCTTGCAACACCAGACAGCTACTGGTCAGTCGGGAATCAATTTGGAGTGGGCAAATCTACTGTGGGGGCTCTGTGATGCAAGTAGCCAAAGCAATCACTCAGGTGCTGCTACGAAAGGTAGTGACTCTGGGAAATGTGCAGGTCATAGTGGATGGCTTTGATGCAATGGGATTCCCTTACTGTGGTGGGGTGATATTTGGAACCCATATCCCTATCTTGGCACCGGAGCATCAGGGCAGCCAGTATATAAACCACAAGGGGTACTTTTCAATGGTGCTGCAAGCACTGGTGGATCACAAGGGACATTTCACCAACATCAACGTGGGATGGCTGGGAAGGGTTCATGACGCTCGCATCTTCAGGAACACTACTCTCTTTAAATGGCTGCAGCAAGGAATTTACTTCCCAGACCAGAAAATAACCGTTGGGGATGTTGAAATGCCTATAGTTATCCTTGGGGACCCAGCCTACCCCTTAATGCCATGGCTCATGAAGCCATACACAGCCAGCCTGGACAGTAGTCAGGAGCTGTTCAACTACAGGCTGAGCAAGTGTAGAATGGTGGTAGAATGTGCATTTGGACATTTAAAGGGTCGCTGGCGCACTTTACTGACTCGATCAGACCTCAGCCAAACCAACATTCCCATTGTTATTGCTGCTTGCTGTGTACTCCACGATCTCTGTGAAAGTAAGGGGGAGACGTTTATGGCGGGGTAAGAGGCTGAGGCAAATCGCCTGGCCACTGATTACGTGCAGCCAGACATCAGGGCAATTACAAGAGCACACCAGGAAGTGCTACGCATTAGAGAAGCTTTGAAAAACAATTTTATGACTGGCCAGGCTACGGTGTGAAAGTTCTGTTTGTTTCTCCTTGATGAAAACCCGCCCCCTTGATTAACTCGTTCTCTGTAAGCAACCCACCCTCCCCCTTTGATCACAGCTTGATTTCAAAGGAAATAAAGTCACTATTGTTTAAAAATCATGTATTCTTTATTAATGGATTATAAAAAGAGGGAGAGAACTTACAAGGTAGCCTGGGTGGGGTTTGGGAGGAGGATAGGAGGGAAGGAAAAGGCCACTAAAAAAGTTCAAAATAATGACAGCCTTTTGGTTGGGCTGTCCACTGGGGTGGAGTGGGAGGGTGCACGGAGCCTCCCCCCCTGCGTTCTTACACGTCTGGGTGAGGAGGCTATGGAACATGGTGAGGGGGGTTATACAGGGGCTGCAGTGGCACTCTGTGATCCTGCTGCCGTTCCTGAAGCTCCACCAGACGCCGGAGCATGTCTGTTTGCTCACGCAGCAGCCCCAGCATTGCATCCTGCCTCCTTTGATCTTCCTGCCGCCACTTCTCATCTCGAGAATCTCTCCTCTCCTCACGTTGGTCCCTCATGTCCTCACGTTCACTGGCATCTTTCCTGTACTTTGATACCGCGTCCTTCCACTCATTCAGATGAGCTCTTTCACTGCAGGTCGATTCGACGATTTCAGAGAACATCTTCCCCATCCGCAGAATCCTCAAGCATGGCTGAGATTACCCCCTCCTCAGAATCCATGCTCCAGGGTGGGGTAGTGGTGGCGCCCCCCTCCCCCCCCCAGAATTGCATGCAGCTCAGCGTAGAAGCGGCATGTCTGTGGCTCTGCCCCAGACCTTCCGTTTGCTTCTTTGGTTTTCTGGTGGGCTTGTCTGAGCTCCTTAACTTTCACGTGGCACTGTAGTGAGTCCCTATTGTGGCCCCTCTCCATCATGCCCTTGGAGATTTTTTCAAATGTTTTGGCATTTTGTCTTTTGGAACGTAGTTCTGCTAGCACGGAATCCTCTCCCCATATAGCGATCAGATCCAGTACCTCCCGTACGGTCCATGCTGGTGCTCTTTTTCGATTCTCGGACTGCATGGTTACCTGTGCTGATGAGCTCTGCGTGGTCACCTGTGCTCTCCACGCTGGGCAAACAGGAAATGAAATTCAAAAGTTTGCGGGGCTTTTCCTGTCTACCTGGCCAGTGCATCTGAGTTCAGATTGCTGTCCAGCGCAGTCACAATGGTGCACTGTGGGATAGCGCCCGGAGGCCAATACCATTGAATTGCGGCCACACTATCCCTAATTCAAAATGGCAATACCGATTTCGGCGCTAGTCCCCTCGCTGGGGAGGAATACAGATATTGATATTAAGAGCTCTTTATATCGAAGTAAAGGGCTTCGTTGTGTGGACGGGTGCAGGGTTAATTCGATTTAATGCTAAATTCGAACTAAACTCAGAGTGTAGACCAGGCCCAAGTGTTCCAAAGATGTGTACAGTTGTTGGGAGTGCAACAAAACTGCACATTTCATATAGACCTCAATCATCAGGGATGCAAACGAGAACAAATTGCACCATCACACTAATGCTGCCGAAACTGGTAGATGCCAATGGATGCAGTTGGAATACCCAGATTCCACTCATTTTAATGGCATTCAGGGCAACTCCCACTGCTTCCACAGATCATACACCCTTTGAGGTGATGACTGGGCAAACCATGTGAATGGCAAAGCATCTTTTGTGGCATACCAGTGGCACACAGCTAGAGGAAGTCAAACGGAAAACCTGTGTGCAAGCACTAAAAAAAACACTTAAATCAGCTATCAAATTGGGAAAATCCAAACAGAAGGCAAAGGTTTATTTTAATAAAGGCCAAAGAGAGAATGCTTGGGAAATTGGAGATCAGGTGAGAATATGCTGTAACAGAACACAATTTATGTAACCAATGAACTGGGCCACATTATATTATAAATAGACTCAGTTTCCTCTGTATACAGAATCAGAAACCAAAAAAAAAAAAGGTAGATTAATTCTATTAACATGATAGAATGTAAGTTGTACCGGAAAAGAAATATTTCTCCACAGGCACAAGAATCAGACACATTGACCACAAAAGAGGAAGTAAAGGATCAGAGAAAGCCAGCCCAGTAGCAGGAAAAGAAAAAAAATGCATGTCTTAACAACACTGATGCTGTATTATTGCCTTAATACTGCACTTCAAACCAAACAGACTGTCCAGTACAACAAGAACCAAGTATAGTCAAGGCCAATCAAAATTTTATGTTGGAACTAAACTCAAACTTGCCTGTTGCTCAGGATGCAATTATAACAGTGATCTGGGCTCAGGAACAAATAAAACCAGATCAAGAACTGAAAGATCAACGCTTTTCAACTGAAATTTTCTTCAAATGGAATTATCAGCTAGCACAAGGAAAATTTATAATTAAGATTTGGGTTAAAACATTGTTTTCAGCATTAACTAATAGTGCAACTTTTAAAATACATAAGATACAAAGTCATATATCAGGTCCGTATAGATTGGGATATGGTTAGCATTGAAGGATAAGGATATGGTTAGCATCGAAAGTTTGTATTATGGAAAGGATTTTCCACTGGAGATCCAAAACCAAAGAAACGTAGTTAGTCAAGTTTCAGAGTAACAGCCGTGTTAGTCTGTAACCGCAAAAAGAAGAACAGGAGTACTTGTGGCACCTTAGAGACTAACAAATTTATTTGAGCATAAGCTTTCGTGGACTACAGCCCACTTCTTCGGATGCATATAGAATGGAACATATATTGAGGAGCTATATATACACACATACAGAGAGCATAAACAGGTGGGAGTTGCTGAGCTAGAATTGATATGCAAACTAGACACAATCAACTCCGGTTTGAATAAGGACTGGGAATGGCTGAGCCATTACAAACATTGACTCTATCTCCCCTTGTAAGTATTCTCACACTTATTATCAAACTGTCTGTACTGGGCTAGCTTGATTATCACTTCAAAAGTTTTTTTTCTCTTAATTAATTGGCCTCTCAGAGTTGGTAAGACAACTCCCACCTGTTTATGCTCTCTGTATGTGTGTATATATAGCTCCTCAATATATGTTCCATTCTATATGCATCCGAAGAAGTGGGCTGTAGTCCACGAAAGCTTATGCTCAAATAAATTTGTTAGTCTCTAAGGTGCCACAAGTACTCCTGTAGTTAGTCAAATACTTCTTCCAACCACGCATAACAAATTTTATCAAAAGGTAGAAAAGTAATAGATAAGAAACGTGTTCTTAAATATAACACAAAAAGAAATGAACACATGCCTTATGTAGATTGGGGGTGGGGGAAATCTCTCCCTTAATTAAGAAATCCAGTGTGGGAGGATATAAAACATATTGCAAGTGAAGGTAAATCTTCACCAATAAGTATGGAATCCCATATGGATCATGGAAAAACAAAATTGAATATCCAAGCTCAGTAAAAACTGAAACATTGACCACATATATATAACCAAAATTATAAATATAAAGGAGAATATGAAGCTTGTAGCCAAATTAAGTCTTCGGCTATTGTAAAAGTTTATTAATAAATATTTTAAAGGTACAAGCAACAGTAATGGAAAAGACCATTACTCACAGAACCCTGTGAATTGTTCAGTTTGCAAGAAGGCCCTGTTAGTGGTCTCACAGCTACATCTATACAGGGTCTTAATTAATCAAGTTCAGTTCATTCATATCCCTGTTGTATTAACTTTAATCTAATTGGTAAATAAGTGAATTTAGTTATTGTAAGGATACTAAGGTTGCAACTTTTTCAGTACTTCTCATAGATAAGTTTAATGCTTATCAACAGTGAGTACAAACTATTACCAATTTAGGAATCAAAATACAAACTAATCTTTATGTTGCCAGAAGAAAACAATAAATGAATCTTTTTGAAGTTCTGAACAGTATCACAGGTTTATTAGTACAGAAGTGCTAATTTGAAATAAAGGTTAATGTTAAAAGAATCAAAAGGCATATCAATTATGTGATTCAAAAAAGAAGCTAAAAAAGTTATTAACCCCATGTTAAAGGACTTTATGGTTTAGCAAAATAAAACGATTTATGGTGTATAATATGCATGAAATAACCAATTTGTTTAATGAAACTCGAAATAAGATTGATCAATTGATAAAATATAATAATGATCATGGAAAAATCATTCACTTGGAAAATAAATTATTTGTTCATTTTATGGTGAATATGTAATAGACACTATTAATAATACCTATAAATTCTTGGAACTAAGAAAAGTACCCAAATTAATCAGAGATCAATCAATTTTGAATTGGTATTGTCCACATTGTATTCAAAACATGGAGGAGAGAAAGTTGAATGCCAAACCATATTTTATATATATATATAAAAATCTTTTGGTTCAAATAGAAACTTGGGATCTGTGACGTCGCATCCAAATTATGACACATTATTTAAATGAAACCTGTGACATTTTACGATCCTTATATGTCTCGTTCACAGTATCATTCCTAGTGTTCGATCCAGATAAGGATGCTGTGATCAATTGGCTGTCCATTCCATAGGCCACCTGGAAGAGGACATCTATAAGAAACAATCCAAGTACCTCCACCAAAATGTCCAAACATGGAAAGTCCCATGGATTGCTTGCTGCTCTCAAAAGGGGCATCAATGGATCTGTAGGTATAATGTGTTTGAGGTAACAACTCCACTATGTGACCAGCTGGAAAGGTACCAACGCAATGCAACACTGGTATCCTGCCCAGTGCAACTAACCAAATGGAAATCTTTTACGAAATGTGTAGTAACTAATCACAAGAAATTCTATTATGGTCATCTTGGATGTATGGGCACAAATCCAAATTTTTGCATTAAGGAACAAGTACCCACAGTTATTGGGCATACGACAATATCGCCAATGTTTTTGCAAATGCCATTCTTAGCAACCCAGATTACCGGGATCTCATTGAACAAAGTACTCCAGTGTTTCATGCATATAAACTATTAACTTTACAGCTAAAACAATCATTAAAGAAAAAATTCACAATTAATTAAAATTAGGAATAACATAAATAAAACAAACCAAGCACTGTTTGAAATTTTGGATGGTAGCAGCTCATATAAGATATTCATTGTATCGAGTTGGATGGAAAAATGGATTATTGTCCATAGTATTCTTACTATGTGTACTTCAACTACCTAGTATCAAAGAGGATGGAGCTCAACTGTTCTCAGTGTTGGCAGAGGACAGAACAAGGAGCAATGGTCTCAAGTTGCAGTGGGGGAGGTCTAGGTTGGATATTAGGAGAAACTATTTCACTAGTAGGGTGGTGAAGCACTGGAATGGGTTACCTAGGGAGGTGGTGGAATCTCCTTAGAGGTTTTCAAGGCCCGGCTTGACAAAGCCCTGGCTGGGATGATTTAGTTGGGGTTGGTCCTGCTTTGAGCAGGGGGTTGGACTAGATGACCTCCTGAGGTCCCTTCCAACCCTAATCTTCTATGATTCTATGATTCACATCATGTTAGTTCCACAGGTGTTAAATGTTTTCACTACAACATAAACAGGAGACACTTTGATCTAGAAAATAAGATGTTTCAATCTGTACTAAGCAGGCACTGCCCTTAATATTTTAAAAAATAAAATAAAAGTATTTTGAATATTATGTCATAATATGCCATATTATGATATGACTTGACATGAGAGGACATGTTGTATGCAGTGGTGTTGTAACCTTCAGACCTGAAGAAGAGCTCCGTGTAAGTTCAAAACTTGTCTCTCTCTCCAACAGACGTTGTTCCAATAAAAGAAATTACCTCACCCAACTTCTCTCTCACAAGAGGATATGCCATAGTGTGCTCTACATGTCATGAAATAAGGTAAAAATAATGCAAATAGTACAACACTGACAAGAAAAAAGAAATAAAATAAATGCCTAAATATTTTTTTCCACAATTTGTGTTTCATTTCAAGAACATTTGGTTTTGTTCCAATTCAGAAGGAAAACAAATTTTGAAATGTCGAGTGAAACGGAATTTCAGCGATTTGACTGGACCGGCTCCTGCATAACCCAGGCCAGAGAGTCTCACCCACTGATTCCTGCATCCAGCCCATCGCAGAGCTGCTCAGGACATAGGCACTGACTCCATGGGTTCTCCAGTGCTGGGGTGGCACTCAGGGAACAGCTCAGTGCACTGAGGGGGCAGAGGGCCAGGCTATGCAAGGCAGCCAGACTCACTAGCTGGGGCTGGCTGATCCAGTGCTGGTTGTTTCCAGCCTGGGCCCTGCCCTCACCCCCAGGCACAAAGCTCTCCACATGTCCAAGCCCCACACGCTGGGCCTGGGACAGTTTGCCTGGCAAAGTGCCTGGGCCAAGCTGGGATTTTGGTGGGTGTCCCAGCCAGTAAGTTCCGAACCACCCCGCTGGAGAACTGACCCTGGCCCTCTGAGCTGCCACCAACACCTGGCAGAAGGGTCACGCTTTCCAAGGGGTGAATTTCACCAGCACAGCAGCAACTGCTCCCCCTGCAGCTGAAACCCTCGGAGATATTTGCTGGGAGAAGCTGGAGGCAGGAGGCCCTGGGTGGGGGAGGAGAAAGAGCGGGGGTGGGGCGCACTTGGGGGAGGGGGTGGAAGAGGTGGGGCCTTGGTGGAAGAAGTGGAGTGGGGGCGGGACCTGGGGCAGAGTGGGGGGTCGAGTACCCCCAGGAAAATCAGAAAGTCGGTGCCTGTGGCTCAGGAAATTATTTTTCTTTCCCCACTGTGAATTTTTTTTAAGGGGGAGGATTTTTTTAGAACTTTTTCAGGTTTTTGTTGAAAAAACACACTTATTTGAGGGTTTTCAGTGACTGAAATCCAAGAATATTTGGTGCAAAGGTTTTGTGAAAATATCAGTTTTATAAAAAAAAAAAAAAAAAAAATTATTTCCAGCTAGAAATGTTTATAAAATTCCATTTCAGTTCTTTCATAAACAGAATTTTCCGAACATTTTGGTTCCATGGGAAATCGCTAATTTCTGACTTTTGTTCAAATTTCAGAAACGTGAAATTTCTCACAGGTAAAAAATTCTGGTTGATCACTAATCTCTCTGCAGCCTGCCAGATTTCGGGGTAGCAGAGACTTCACTGTGAGAGTTGCTCAAAAACTATCCATCCAGACTCTTTCTGTGACAGAAAATTTGGGGTTTGATTGAGCAAAAATTTTAGCAGAGAATGTGTACGTTAGTCAATTTAAAAAGAAAAATTTGAACATCGAAGTCCCCAAAATTTAAAATTTTCAGCCAAAAGATTTTGGCTATTATTTTGATTCTATTGATTTTTAAATTTTTGGGGGCAGTTTTTGAACCAAAAATGTTGGGGTTACATTGAAAAGTATAAATTTTCCACTGAAAACTTCAACAAAAATTAAAACAAATATTAGTTGCCACTGAAATTTTCTATTGAAAAAAATTCTCAATTTTCTGTCTAGCTCTGCTCAAAGCCAGCCAGAGGTGGTCAAATTTTTTTGTTCTGCAACATCTTTGGATGAAAAACAGACTTTACTTGCAAGTGACAATTTTCCAGTTTTTCAACAAAAGAAGTTTCCAGTTTTTGTTTTTTATCTCCAGTTTTCCCTTTTTTCCCCAGTAGCAAAATAGTAAATGGGGGAAAGAGGGAGCAGAAGGAGAGAGGAAAGGATGGTTAAAAGCAGAGTGAGGAGGGGGAAAAAGAAAAGGCAAAGATTTAGATTTTCAGTTTGGGTTTTGTTGAACAATTTTGAATATTTTTGGGGAAAAATTTTTTTTTTAAATATTTTCAGTTTCTTTAAAAAATAAAATTCAGTGGAAAAGGTTTATGATTTTCTGGCAGCTCTGTCCAGAGCTTCCACAGTGGGCAAGAAGTTTGGACCATAATGCAACTCACCCAATGAGCTGATGCTCTGGTAATTCTCGTACATGACGTCCCTGTAGAGCTGCTTCTTCTCCTCATCCAACAACAACCACTCTGCCCCACTCAGAGTCACAGCCACGTCCTCAAACTGCACTGGCACCTGCAACCACAAATACATCCTCCTCAGCACAGGCCACTCCAAGGCTATCCCCTGCTCACCAATGCTTGTGCCAGGGACCAGCCCTTCCCTCCCAACCTCTGCCAGTCCTCCTCCATCCCACTTAGTGCCAGCTTTTCCAGGGCCAATCCCTGAAATCAGGGGATCAGGCACAGAAGCAGGTCAGGGCCAAGTGCCAAGGAAACAGGACCCACAGAATTGGGGTGAGCATGGTGGGGGTTAGAATCCTGACAATAGTACTGGTCCATTACTAGATGGAAATGGTAGAATTATCAATAATAATGTAGAAAAGACAGAAGTGTTCAGTAAATATTTCTGTGCTGTATTGGGAAAAGAAAAACAGATGATTTAGCCTCGTCATATGTTGATGATAACACTCTTTCCATTAGTATCTCTGGAGGATGTTAAACAGAAGCTATTTGTAAGACATCTGTAAATCAGCAGGCCCAGATAATTTGCATCCAAGAGTTTTAAAAGAAGTGGCTGAGGAGCTCACTGGATCGTTAGTGTTGATATTCCATAAGTCTTGGAGCATTGGGGAAGTTCCAGAAGACTGGAAGACAGCTAATGTGCCAATTTATAGAACAGGTAAATGGGATGACCTGAATAATTACAGGCATGTCAGCCTGACATCAGTCCTGGGCCCGATAATAGAGGGGCTGATACAAGACTCAATTAATAAATAATTAAAGCAGGGTAATGTAATTAATGCCAATCAACATGGGTTTATGGAAAATAGGTCCGGTCAAATTATCTTGTTTTTTGTTTTATGAGAGTTCAGGTTTGGCTGACAAAGGTAATTGTGTTGACATAATATACTTAAACTTCTGTAAGGCATTTGACTTGGTACCACATGACATTTTGATTAAAGAAGTAGAATGATATAAAATGTACATGGCATACATTAAATGAATTAAAAACTGGATAACTGCTAGGTCTCAAAATATAACTGTAAAGGGAGAATCATCATTGAGCGGGTGTGTTTTCAGTGGGGCCCACAAGGATTGGTTCCTGGCCCTACGTTATTTAACATTTTTAACAATGACCTGGAAGAAAACAAAAAATCATCACTAAGAAAGTTTGCAGATGACACAAAAATCAGGGGAGTGGTAAATACACCTCTACCCCAATATAACGCTGTCCTCGGGAGCCAAAAAATCTTACCGTGTTATAGGTGAAACCGCATTATATCGAACTTGCTTTGATCCACCGGAGTGCGCAGCCCCATTCCCCCCGGAGCGCTGCTTTACCGCGCTGTATCCAAATTCGTGTTATATCGGATCGCGTTATATCGGGGTAGAGGTGTAATAAAGAGACAGGTCACTGATACTGAGTGATCTAGATGACTTGGTAAACTGGGTTTAGGCAAACAATATGCATTTTAATACACATAAATGTAAATATATACAACTAGGAACAAAAAATGGAGGCCATCCTTATAGGAGGGGAGACTCTATCCTCAGAAACAGTGACTCTGAAAAAGATTTTGGAGTCGTGATGGATATTCAGCTGAACATGAGCTCCCAGTGTCACACTGTGGCCAAAAGAGCTGATGTGATCCTGGGATGCATAAACAGGAATCTCGAGTAGGAGCAGAGAGGTTATTTTACCTCTGTATTTGGCACTGGTGCGACCACTGCTGCAACACTCTGTTCAGTTCTGGTGCTCACAATTCAAGAAGGATGTAGATAAATTGGAGAGGATTCAGAGAAGATCCATGAACATGATTGAAGGATAAGGAAACCTTCCTTATAGTGATAAACTTAAGGAGCTCAATCTGGGCACATCTTCACTACCCGCCTGATCAATCTATCAGGGATCGATTTATCGCATCTAGTGTAGACGTGAAATCGATCCCCGGTCGCTCTGCTGTCGACTCCGGAACTCCACCGCAGCGAGAGGCGGAAGCGGAGTCGACGGGGGAGCGGCAGCGGTCGACTCGCCGCCGTCCTCACAGCCAGGTAAGTCGACCTGAAATACGCAACTTCAGCTATGCTATTCGCTTAGATGAAGTTGCGTATCTTAGGTCGAAACCACCCCCCCCCACCCCGCATAGTGTAGACCTAGCCATAGAGAAGGGGTGACTTGATCACAGTCTGTAAGTATTGACATAGGGAAGAAATATTTAATAATGGACTTTTCAGTTTAACAGAGAAAGGACTAACGTGATCCAATGGCTGGAAGTTGAAGCTAGACCAATTCAGATTGGAAATACAGTGTAAATTGTTAACAGTGAGGGTAATTAACCATTGGAATAATTTACCAAGAGTGAGGAGTGGATTGTCCATCACTGACAATTTTTAAATCAAGACTGGATGTTTTTCTAAAAATTCTGCTCTAGGAATTATTTCAGGGATGTTCTCTGGCGCTCAGATGCCCATGAGTGGCCACTAACTTGGGGCACTACAGTTTTTAGTTGTCCAGCTGGGAGACGGGTGGGGCCTGGTTTCTAGGGGGGATGTGCTAAGGATAACACAGCAGTAACTGGGCAGCACCTGAACCATCAGGGAAGCCCTGGTTGACTCATGTTGGGCACCCAAACTCTGAAGCACCCACACTCCATGGAGAATCTTGAGCAAGGCTTTACAGGGACAAATACAGGAACCCTGGCTCCCCTGTGGCTTCCACAGTCTGTCTCCCCTTTCCACCCTGGTCCCTCACTGAGATAACCGGAGTTAAACTCTCACCTGTAGCCCCAGCCACTGGGCCTCTGGCTGCCCCACCTGGAACCCCTCTGCCAGGGCCACCGCTTGGGCGCCGGTATCAGGACCACATTCCCAGACCCAGCTCTGCATTTCCTCCGGCAGGATGGTCAGGAACTGCTCCAGGATCAGCAGCTCCAGGATCTGCTCCTTGGTGCGGTTCTGTGGCTCCAGCCAGCGATGGCAAAGCTCCCGGAGGCGGCTGTAAGCTTCCCGGGGCCCCTCGGCCTCCTGGTAGCAGAATTCCCTGAAGCGCCTGCGCTGTGTCTCTGGGCTGATGCCATAGCGACGCAGGATAGTGGCCTTCACCTTCCCATAGTCACTTGTCTCTGTGATGTCTAGGCTGCCATAGGCCAGCTGGGCTTTCCCGGTGAGGTACAGCTCCAGTCGGGTTGTCCATTCCCCTCTCGGCCACTGGCAGGCGTCAGCCACCTGCTCAAAGGTGGCCAGATAGACCTCGATATCGTCCTCTGGGGCCAGCTGTGGCAGCTCCAGGGTTCTCCATGCAGGTGCTGGAGTTGGCTTAACCTCGGCAGGGGTCTGCGTGGCTGACAGCTGCTCCTCTCGACACGGTGCCGTCTCCTCCGGCAGCTCGATCCCAGCCTGCTCCAGACCCCTGGGTGACTCACTGCCCCCCTGGGAGGTGGGGTTTTCACACCTACGTGCACAAGTCGGTGCTGGCACAACTCTGGGAGGAGGCTCTGGTTCTCCAGGCCTGAGGGCGCAGACCGGAGCCGGCCCCACCTCCGGGAGGATGCACAGGGCCTGCAGCACCTCCTGCCAGACGTCCTCCCAGTGCTGCAGCATCTCCTTCTGCGACGCATACTGGGCCTGCTGTGGCGCCACCCATCTCAGCAGCTCCCCAATGGTGCCGGACTGCACCACAATAGGCAGCCCGCCCGACCGCTCCAATCCCGCATCTGGCTCAGGCCCAGCTGAGACCTGCTGCTCCGTCAGCCCAGCGCGGCACACCGACTGCTCCACCTGGATCTGAAACTGCAGGTCCAGGGCCCCCTCTGCCCCCGGCCCTGCAGCCATGGCTGCTCCCCGGGGGTGTCCTTATCCCAGCAGGGGATGAGCCCAGACCCCAGGCCTTTCTGTCTCATTCATGCCCCTGGCAGGAAGCATCCAGCCTCTGGCTTCCTACCTCAGTGTCTCGTTTTTGACACCATGTGAGCCGGGTGGGGAATCAGGTCCGAGGGCCCAGAAGCACAAACTGTCTCGTAAAACCAGAGCGACCTCCTGGAGCCGGCAATGCTGCTGTCTGGAAAGAGGGGCTTCTCCCGGGGCTCCTGAGAGAGCAAGGGAAACACAGACAGTGAGGGAGCAATTCCGTGGTACCGAGGGATTTGACTGCTTAGCTCAACCTGATAACTCCTGGTAAAAATGACAATGGCCGAGTTGTCCCTGGGACTGTGCGTCGTGTTCACTAACACTCCTGTCCTCCTAGTGTGGACGCACCCTTCCCTGCCAGAAAAGCTGTGTTCTTACAGCCAGCTAGTGACCACCTCTCCTTCTTAGAGAATCATCCCAGAGGGGGGATGGGGAAATGAGGGGCACGAGCCAGGGACGTGGGAAATCCGAGTTCAGTTCCCTGCTCTGTCAGACTCCGTGTGTGAGTCTGGGACAGTCACTCTAGCCTCGTCTACATGAGGTGGGGTTTGTGGTACGATTACATCAGCATAGCTACACCGCCAATAGCCTGGAGTGGGGATGCAGTTATGCTGGTATAAAACATATAGCACTGATATAGCTAATGCTGGTTTGGTGTCTGGTATAAGCTCTATCAGTGTAACTGCATCTAGGGCATTTACTGATATAGCTATGTCGGTAATAGTATCACACCCTCCATCCCCTTCCCAAGCTGTGCCCGTAAAGCTTTGAAGGGTAGACCAGGCCTTAGTCGCTCAGTGCCTCAGTTTCCCCACCTGTACCATGGGGGCAGTTGCACTGCCCTGGCTCACAGTGATGTGTGAGGATAAATGCATGAAGGCCTGTGGGATGCTCACACACTGTGTTAACAGGGAACGCTCTTCCGCACTTACCTTTGAACAAGGGAGTGAGTGAAAGTTCCCAGTGCCGGCAGGATTTGCATGGCTCATACCACATATGCAGAGCTTCCAGAGAAAAGTCATAACTGAAAGACCCCTGCACATCTCCCACACTCATACCCCTAGCTCTCTGCACCCATCCGGCACAGACAGGCCCCTCTCTAACCTCCCCATCCACCTTCCATTCCCTCAGCTCCCTGCCCCACCCAGCACAGACAGGCTCCTCCATGCCCAGTGCTGGGGGACATGGGGTTATGTCTAGGTTATTAGGGTCTGTCTACATGGGCAAATTGGCTGGTGGGAATGACAATCCACCCTCCTTGTGCAAGGACCCGGGGGAGGGATATGCACCGGCTCTGACAGCATTCAACTAATCTGAACCCGCAGGCGAGGAGAATGGGATCGCAGCATCCGTGTCCCGTCCCCCCCACACACACCTATTTCCCCGCTGCACTCACACACACGTCCCCTCATGAGTCTTTGCCTCCTCACATATGAACACGCCTCCCACTGTATCCCTCCTGACACACACACACACACACGTCCCCTCACCCACATGGCCACCCCTCACCCAAACACGCTTCTCATGTGCACCTTGTTTTAGTGTCACCCCCACGTGTTCTTAGCCTTCACCTCTCTTGCATGTCCTCCACACATGCTCCTGCCCGTCATAGACCTTCTCCCCACTAAAATATTGTCTTTGTAATCACATGCTCTCTTCCCATTTCTCTCTCTCTCTTACATACACACTCTGCCCATCTCGCACTAGGGTGACCAGATAGCAAGTGTGAAAAATCGGGACAGAGGGTGGGGAGTAATAGGGGCCCATATAAGACAAAGTCCCTATAAAATTGGGACATCTGGTCACCCTCTCTCTCTCTCTCTCTCACACACACACACACATTCCCTGCCTGTCACACACACACTGTTGGAACAATTGGGGCCTAGCAATTATTGTGAGCCTAACTATGAAAAAGTAAACAAAAGTTTACAAACATGTTACAATAACCTCTAACAATATATGATGGTGGGAAAAGGTGCAAAAGGGAGACAGAAAGCCTGAATTAATCTAAACAAAAAGGCCTACTGATATAATTCAAAACTGTGCTACAGTCATGCCTGGGACCAAAAGTCAATGAACCAAAATCGGTGTGTCAGATTTGGGCCTATTGGTGGACAAAATAATGAGGGGATGGGCTATTCCACCCCTCACTCCCCTTTTGGAGTCTGTGACAGGGTGTGCATACCCCGCACTAGGCAAGAAAGGGTTAACCCCACACTGTGGGCGGAGGAAGTCCCACCCCTCAGACCATTCTGAGCATGCTCCAACTGCTGCTTTAGTATAAAAGGGAGCAGCCCAGTTCATTCTAGGCTGACCACTGAGTGGGAAGGATGTTTGGTGGAGGCTCCAGTCCAGAAGCTGCTTCAGCACCTGACTGCGGGATCCCCAGGACCAGACCAGAGACCTGTTGTTGATGGTGGGCTGACTGGAGTCAGAATCCCAGGGAGTGACCTGTGCAAGGAGCCTGGAGACCCTGATGACGTACAGATCCCAGTTTCAGGAGACACAGTCGGAAGTGGCCCTGGGGGGCGAAGTGATTGGTATCTCCCACCTGAGAAAGGTCAGCGTGTTGCAGTAGGATCCCTGCTGACTCAGGGATGACCACACTCACTGCTGAGAGGGCCCTGGGCTGGGACCTGGTGGAGCAGGGAGAGCCTGGGCCCCCTACCCCAGCTGTCAACCTCCCCTTCCCAGAGTGGCCCCTGACTCTGCCCATTAGGTTGCCTTGCACCCGAGGGCAGATGTATTGACTCTAACCTGTGTGCTGTGTTGTCTTAAGCACAAGAACAGTCTGTCACAGTGCCCCCTCACCCAAGATCCACCCCAAAAAGGGGATGGGGTGTGCAGACACTGGATTGAGGTCCTTAATAAAAAAAAAAAAAAAAGGAGAGACTTTAGGAGGAAAAGCGGCAAAGTGGGATGCAGGCAGACTGAAAGAGAGAAGATCAGGAAGGAACAAGATTTATCATCATGACTGCCCAACCACATTGTCTCCTGGATGACCAGGATCCACCATGACACTGTTGGGTCTTTGTCATCCTGATCCTAAGACTTTGTCCCTCCACTCTTATGTGGTGTTTTCCTTCCCCATTTTATTTCTCTTTCCTATCCCTCTTCTTTTGCCTTCTATTTAATAATCGTCTGGCTTAGCCAGCCGAGGCTGTATATTTTGCAATACAGCTGTAAACCTCAGACCAAAAAGGCAGCTAAAAGCAATCCCCTAAACAGCCCGATACTGGTACAAGTTTGCCAAGTCTTAGTGTGACTGATCAGATGGAAAAACACGTGTTGCCCGTCACACCCAACAGTGAAACTGCAAGTAAAAGTCAACAATGACACAGACAGAAACTGCATGTTCTCTCTCTGCTGTTCTTTTCTGTCCCCTGAGGTGTGCACATCTTGCTTTGCCTTTTAAATAACAAAAATCAAACTTCACTAATGATAACAGCTCTGGCCCATTTCTCTTAACTTTTTAATAGTTATTACTATCTTTAATATCATCTAAATGTTTGTCAAATGATGGCGTTGGGGGGGGGGGGAAGAGAGGGAGCACTCCTTTTAGAAACTCCCTCCAGCTTTTTTTAAAAAAAAAAAAGAAAATTTGTTAAAACAAAAGCCTTATTTGGTACTTTACATGTCAAACATTAACTGTTGTCCCTTCCTTTTTTGTATCTTTATTAAAGGATTAAAAGACTCTTTAATGGGGTGTTTGCCAGGGTACTAAGTACTATTACTAACAAACCCTGAACCTTGTTTAATATTGGACACCTGTGACTCTAAGTCCATATATTTCAATAAATTAATGTAACACACATATACACTCTCTGCCTGGCCCACACATGTTCTCTCCTGTCATATGTGATGCACGCACACACATGTTCTCTGCCCATCACACAAACACACACAAGTTGCCTGGCACGCACGCATGTACTCTCTCTATCACATGTGCATACATATGCTCTCTGCACATCACACAACCACACACTGCCTGACACACACACACATGCTAGCTCCCTGTCACATGCACACACACATGCTCTCTGCCCATCACCCATGCACACCAACACTCTCTGCCCACGACACACACACACTCGGTCGCTCCCTGTTACATGTGTGCATACACGCATACTTTCTGCCCGTCACACAAACACACATTCTGCCCATCAGACCCACACACACGCTCTCTCCCTGTCACATGAGTACATGCTCTCTGCCTGTCACACTCACACACACACACACACACACACTCTCTCTCTCTGTCACAGGCACCTGGTCTCTTTCACAGGTGTGGGCTCTCCCATCTCTTCTCCTGCCCCTCTGCCACCAGGAATATTTTGGGGCCCCCATCTCCCCCTCCCCCTAAGAATACGATTTGCTTCATTTCCACAAACAAAAACCAAAACCAAATCTCCCAACCGGCTCCCACGGAGCCCCTCGGGAAGGAGTCTGCTGCTGCCTGCCGCCAGCGCTGCTCACACCCTCCCCCGTCACTCTGCCTCTGGTGCCTGCGTGCGCTCGCCTGTCCGGTCCGCACTCACCCAACCGGGCCGGGCTCCCCCCGGGTCCCGGGCTCTCCGCTTCCCTCCCTGAGCTGTGCCTCGGTGCGTCCCGGGGCGGGGGGGCAGGAAGCAGAGGTCGCTTCCAGCTCCCAGACAAAGGCAGAGCCAGATCCGCTGGCTGGGAGCGGCTGGGAGACCCATCCAGGCTGGGAATACGGGCCCGTGGTTACCTGGGCTGGGGGTTCACGCTGGGAACCCGGGCGGCTGCTCCCTGGTGGGGATCTGTCTGTCCCTCTCTTTCTCCGGGCTACGCTCTAGCCCAGCCAGAAGTTATTGGACCGGATGCCGGGAGTGTGTGTGTGTGTGTGTGTGGAGGGAGGAGACTTTTTCCCATCATGCAACTTGCAGGGTGCTGCTGCGCCTCCCCCACTCGCTCGCTCACCCCCAGCTTGCTCTCGGGTCCTGCTGCCCAGAGACGTCCCTTGCCCAGCACCGAGATGAGGCCGCTTCTGGGGTGGGGTCAGCATGGAGGCTGTTTATACAGGGAGCCCTCGCCGGGTGCTGAGATGCAGCTGACGCTGGTGGCTCTTAATACAGGTTCTTTCAGTCCATCCTAAGATAAAGGTACCTCTGGGGTGGGGTGCCGGGGCTGCTTATACGGGGATCCTTCAGCCAAAGCTGAGATGCTGCTAACTCTGGGGTGGGGAACGGGGTCTGTTTATCCAGGGATCCCTTGCCCAGTTTTGTGAGGCAGCTGATTCTGGGGTGCTGGGGGTCCTTTATCCAGGGATCCCTTGCCAGGCATTGAGATGCAGCTGATTCTGGGGTGGGGCACTAGGGATGTTTATACAAGGCCCCTCATCCCAATATGAGATGCAGCTGCCTCCAGGGTGGGCTGCAGGGGCTGTTTATACAGGGATCCTTTGTCCAATGTTGAGTTGCAGCCATCTCTGGAGTGGGGCATGCCAGCTGTTTATACCTTGCATGGTGCAGAGATGCAGCTGATTCTGGGGTGGGGTGTGGAGGCTGTTTAAGCAGAGATCCTTCAGCCTGGCGCTAAGATGCAGCCACTCTGGGATGCTGGGGGCAGCCCAGTGCACCGTTGCACTGAGTCCAGCACTTGTGTTTGTATTGGCAGTATATGACCAGGAGACATCTCCAGTCATCCCCCAGGGTGAATAGCCAGCTCTAAACTGGCAGATGAGTCATAACCAGGTCTCCCTGGGGACTAAGGGCTGGAGTGGTGCCAACTGCTCCCAGCCACTGTGATTAGAAATAAAACCTACAATTAATAGCAGCTGGACAGTGCTGCGACTGAGCCATCCCAGCCTCAGGGACTAGCACAAACTAGGCTGGGGGGTGTCAGGGCCCCATGAGTTCAGGGGCTGCCTCTGACACCCCGCCCCTCCCCCACTGGCTGATCGCAGACCCAGGGCAGCACCGGGTGCCCAGTTCAGATCCCTGGCTCCCCAGCACCATGGCTCAGTGGCTGTCACTGGCTCTGTGGAGCTCTCCTTACATTGATGGGGTCTCTCCATCGTCATAGGGGGGCTACTGGGGGCTAAGTGATCTGCCCTCATGCCCCCTCCTCCACGCAGACATTGATAGGGTTTCTGCCCCCACAGGCTGGCTCTGCCCTACAGCCAGCACATTAGCGGGGTCTCTCCCCAGCGCAGGGGGCTGTTACAATTGTATGATAGGATGCTCATATAGGGTAATGTTTAGGAATGCAGAGAACTCCACGGTCAGTAATTGCTTGATGAGAGAGGACTGGAGATGTGGTGGAAGGAATAAAACCAGACTGTCGCGCTACCTTAGCTCTTTCTCTTATGCTAGAAAACTGAGCATGGTGTCAGGAGGTACCTGAGATTCAAAACTAAGAATATTGCAGAAAAACAAAACTCAAAGAGGAAATAATAATTAGACTTGTCGGGACTGAATTTTCTTTTTTCTAATTTCACTGGATAATATCTGTGCTTATTTTAAAGCTTTTTTTTTTTTAGATTTTTGTCAATTTCAGTTTCCATATTTGCACAAATGTGTGGGTTTTAAATATTTTTTTTTTCTATTTTTATCAATTTACATTTTCGCAATTTCAGGAAATTGCATGTGTGGGTCAGACAATACTTATTTAATGACAGATGTTGAAATTCAAAAAATTAAAGTTTTATAACCATTAAAACACAAATTGGCAATGCCACATGTCAAAATATACAATGTAAATATTCTTAAATTGAATTCTAAGTAGTCCTCCAGCAGCATTTTTCTTATTTTGCCTATCTGTAAATTTCAGTTATAACTGGTGGCAATCATTTTTCATCTGTTTGTGTGTTGGGAGAAATTGACGTTTACTGACATTTACCGATAAAACTCTCATCCTCCCAAGCCTAACAAAAATCCTGGTGACCTGCCAAATCCCTGTCCCTGAACAAGCAGACACAAAAGGAGATGTGTTCAGCCACTGGACATTCTTTAGATCACAATGGGAAAACTACAAAATTACAAAGGGGCTGGATAAAAAGGAAAACAAAATAAAAAGCAGCCACTCTGTTAGCTGTAATGATCAAGGGCTGCCACGTGCTCCAACAGCATCCGGATTATGTCAGCAGCAGACCAGGTTGACCCACGTAAAATCCTACACACACTCCAAAAGAACTTTTAACCTACAAGAACAATGTCACACACCAAAGATATCTTTTCAACAAGGGTAATCCAGATTTCAATGTCAAAAGAACTACATTCAGGCTGAGTTAAACTAGCTTGGTTGTATGCCCTTTCAGAATGCTGAGTTGACAAAATTCAGACTTCTGAAAACCAGGAAATGAAGAGTTAAGGTTGCCAGCATAACCTTAATTCTGCCCTTTTTCAGTTGGGCAACTTTGTTTTTTCCTTTTTGTCCTTTAATAGTGTCAGATGGAATCCTGTGAATGAGTGGTAAAAGGAGCTTTTACATTTCAGCAATTGTGGGGTTGGCCAAGTAAAAAGGTATACCTGTAACATGGTATATTGGGGCATTGCTAAAAGAGGGCAGAGCTGGTTAGACTGTCTGCTAACTATTCTACTGTGTTCACAGTAACCCTCCCCATAAAATAAAAATTCTAACAGAGACAACTTGAGTTGTTAAATCTTTATTGCACAGGTGTACAAAGGTTGGGACTACAGTAATTAGTGGCAGGTGTTCACCAGGGGCATGGCATCAGCACAAATTGCATTTCCTGGTTTTCAGAAGTTTGAGTTTTGCTCCATTCAGCATTCTGCAAGGGTCCGACATACCACCAAGCAACCATCACTCTGCATTAACATTGTTTTCTGTCATTGAATTTCCTACTTTTTTGAACAGGAGAAGATATTGTTTCGGTGGGAATTAGTAGTCATTTAGGCAGTTGTACATATCATGTCCTGCAATTTGCATACCCAGCCAGCCAGCCCCTTACTACACATCAGCTGGGCCCCTCTCTAGCACTTCTTCGGCACACCTCCCCAGCTATGCCCCTGTCCCACACTTTTCCCCACTCCAGCCTAGCTTCCTCCACACTACTGTTTCCAGGCTCCCCTCCCCGCCCACCCCACAGCAAGGAGGGAATGCATCTCTCTGGACTCCTCACTCCCTGATATACAATGTTTCTATTGCCATTACTTATCCCCTCTGATAACCCAACTCACATACAGTGCCTGGAATGAAGGACAGCTCTGTTACAGTGCAGTGGTGTTCCTGGTTGTGCTTCAGAATGGTTGAAGGGTGGAGTTTGTAGCCAGGCCGGTGGGAGAAATCACAGACAGGGTTTCTGTTCCAAAATATTGACAGTTTTATGGTTGAGAGAAAGATCCTCTGCCCAATAGATGGACTCAGTCTCTGAGAAACACTGCTGGGTCAGAGCTCATAATGTTTCTGTGACAAACCCTACACCTTGTCCAGTCAGCCACGAATAGGGTTACCATATGTCCGTTTTTTCCCCAGACATGTCCGGCTTTTTGGTAATCAAATCCCCATCCGGGGGGAATTGCCAAAAAGCCGAACATGTCCGGGGAAAAATACCGCCGGCCGGGCACTTCCCCTCCCGCAGCTGCTGTGCTCCCTACCTTGACTCTTCTGCTCTGTTTAAAGCCGAGCTCCCTGAGCGCTACTGGCTTCGGGCAGCTCCCATGCCTCCGGACCCTGCGCCGCCGGCCAGGCACTTCCCCTCCGGGGGCGCAGGGTCCAGAGGCGTGGGGGCTGCCCAAAGCCGGTAGCATTCGGGCAGCTCGGCGCTTACAGAGCCCAGGAGTTCAGGGAGCACAGCAGCCGCCGGAGCCCAGGAGGGGAAGTGCCCGGCTGGGGGCGCAGGGTCCGGAGGCATGGGGGCTGCCTGAAGCCCGAGCGCTACCGGCTTCACGGTTTGCCGGGCAGCCTCCAGACCCTGCGCCCTTGGCTGGGCGCTTCCCCTCCCGGGCTCCAGCTGCGCTGGGGAAGCGCCGGCCGGGGGCGCAGGGTCTGGGGGTTGCCCAGCAAACAGTGAAGCCGGTAGTGCTCGGGCAGCCCTTTTCGCGTGGCTGGGAGTGAGGAGGGGGAATGTGGGGCGCTCAGGGGAGGGGGTGGAGTTAGGGCAGGGACTTTGGGGAAGGGGCCGAGTTGGGGCGGGGCTGGAGGTCAGAAGGGGCGGGGCCAGGGCCCCGTGGAGTGTCCTCTTTTTTTATTTTTTAAATATGGTAACCCTAGCCATGAACCCTCTCATCTCCCGATTAATGTTCTTCCAACACTTAGTAATGGCTGCCATATGGTCATTGTTGGAATTATGCAGACAATCAGGGCTTGTCTACATGAACAGTGCTGCAGGGGCCCAGCTGCGCGGCTGTAGCGCTTAGTGAGGATGCTACCTATGCCAACGGGAGAGCTTCTCCTATCAGCTTAGGTTCTCCGCGTTCCCGAGAGGCATTGGCTATGTCAACAGGAGAAACGCTTTCTACACTGGGGGTTAGGTTTCCACACTGCTGAGCCATGTAGTTATACCAACATAAATTGGTAGTGTAGACAAAGCTTTAGCCAAACTATCAGAGGTCTCTGATGCAGACCAAATCTGCTTTCATCCATTGAATGAGGATAAGGCCCAGATCATTTCTGCCTGCGTGAATCAGCACAATGTCTGGTCGATCACAATCTTTGAAGTCATTAGTTCGGCTTTGTCTACACTACAAAGTTTTGTCGGCAAAAGAGGGAAGGTGCACATGCTGCAAAGCTACTTTTGGCGGCAAAACTCTGCTGTTTTGCCGACAAAATAAAACCACCTCAACGAGAGCATAAAACTTTATGCCGCCAAATTAAAGTGACAAAGCCTCAGTGTAGACGCTGCTGTTTGTTTTGTCAACAGAACTGGCTTCCGGAATCCGCCTGTATCCCACAATGCCTGCCGGGACCGCTCTGCTCACCGTTTTGATCTCTGCTGCCCGACAGGCATCCTGCGCCCCTCCCCTTTCATAGCTCCAGGAAGTAGCTGACAGCTGAGTGTGCTGCTCCCTTTGGGGAACAAAGAGCAAATCATTCACGTGGAATGCCTGTTCCCCCTGCACTAGGAACACAGCTGCTGCGGGGAGTGGGGGAGGGAGACTGCTGGGCCGCTCCCGGCAGCTGAGGAGGCTGTGGGAGAACTGGGAGGGAATCATAGAACTGCAGGCAGAGTGGGCTGAGCCGGGGGCTGACATGGCGGGTTATTCCCCTCCCTCTGCCTCAGGATAGGTCAGTCGGCCTGCTGTCTCCCCTGCCCCAGACACACCACTCTCCTCTCCCTCCCCCTTCCCTTGAAAAAGCGACTGACAGAATCCTGCATCATGTGACGCTCTACCTGCCCCATGAGGCATTGCAAGCAGCAAACCCTTCCCAAAGCACCCTGGGCCAGTGGCATAGTGGGATAGCTACCCACAGTGCACTGCTCTCTGTGTCGATGCAAGAGCTGTTCGTGTGGATGCGCTCTGCCAACACAAGGAACTAGTGTGGACACGCAACAGCGGTTTTAATGACCGCGCTTTAATTAAAGCGGCATAACTTTTACCGACAAAACTTTGTAGTGTAGTCAAGGCCTTAGATGCTACAGAGTGGGCAAAAGATGATGGGAATGCAGGCCACCAAATCTGCCTATAGTCAGCAACCCCTGTGTCACAGTGCACTCCTTGCTCTCCCCAAAACTTCTGCAACCTCCTGGGCCAGTGATCGCCCAGTATTCACATGTTGGCAACCCTGGCAGCAAACCTATTTCTGTTCCACCCGATATAACAGAAAATTTGGTTAGACCGCCTGCTGACTATTCTGCTGCGTTCACAGTAAACCTCCCCATAAAATAAAAGCACGTTATATTATAACAGAGACAACTTGAGTTATTAGGTCTTTATCGCATAGTTGTATACATTTTGGTTTATTAAAAAACTATGAAGGGACAGAGCTCCCTCCTGGAGAAAGAGAGAGACGTAGCTGCATTTGTAACCTTTGATAGGGGGTGAACAAGAAGGAACATGATCAAAGTCTATAAAATATTGACTGGTCGAGAGAAAGGAGATCTGGGAGAAAGGCGTTTCTGTTCTCCCTGTCCTATAATGCAAGAGCAAGGGGACACACTATGAAAATAAAAGTTGGGAAATTCAAAACTGATCAAAATAAATACTTTTCCACACAGCACATAATTATCCTGTGGAACTCACTGCCACAGGATTCCGCTGAGAGCAAGAGCTTAGCAAGATTCAAAGAGGGACTGGGCATTTCTACGGATAACAAGAATATCCAGAGCTAGAATAGTTAATGCAAAAAATGCCTGGCAACCCCTCCTGCTTAAGGGCTCAGGGGAGCAGATTATCCCCCATCTACTACTGCTGGGTTCTTATATCTTCCTCTGCAGCTTCTGGTATTGGAGATGGGACCCTGGACTGGATGGAACTTGGCTCTGACCCAGTCTGACAATGCCTATGTTACTGTGACTCTGCCTGTTGCTATCTGCACCAGGAAGTCAAAGTGCCTTCCTGGGGGAAAAATACTGGGTGCTAAAGGGCTCTTTAATCTAGCGGAGCAAAGCAGAACAAGAACTGATGGCTGGGAACTGAAGCCAGTCAAAGTTAAATGAGAGACTAGGCACATATTTGTCACCGTGAGGGTCATTAACCACTGGAACAGACTCCCAAGGGAAATGGTGGATTCTTCATCTCCTGCTGTTTTCAGATCCTGACTGGGGGCCTTCCTGGATGATGCTTTAGCTGAACAAAAGTTACTGGGCTCGATACAGTGGGAACTGGATGGAATTTAGTGGTCTGTGCTATACAGAGGGTCAGACTAATGATCAAATGGTCCCTCCCGGCTTTAATTCTACAAGTCTATGAATACTCAGTCACCGGAGACAGCTGATTCCATTGTCCATGGGACAGGGTTATATTCAGGTCTCTGTGTGACTTGCTCCACAGCCGTCAGTGGGGAGTTCCCACTGAGACACCCTCGCCAACCCAAAGTGGTCACCGACCAGGAGACTGACTAAAAAAAAAAGGGAGAGTAAACTAAAAATACACCTTGGGTTCTTTGTATTAGTTTTCTGGTTATTGAGCCAGCGTCTCTGCATTGGTCCTACCCAGGACAGCTCCCCCTCAGAGCAATTGTCTCAGGCTCCCTGCAGATGCAGGCAGTTGTTGCTGCATTAGTTATGCTAGGGGCTGTTTGCCCCAGAGATCAGCCCATGGCACACACCTAAGAGCCCCTCTCTCTCACGTGGAGCAGAGAATCCGTCGGTCCCTGGAGCATGGGAGCCATTTTTCTCTCAGCTCAACCCTTGGCTGCCACCCACCAGGGATCTCCCTGCCCACACTGGGGAGAGACCCTGCTCATGTGCTGATTGTGGGACAGAGCCAGCCTGTGGGGGCAGAGACCCCATCAATGTCCCACTAGTGGGGCAGTTTACTCAGTCCCCAATAGCCCCTCTTTGTGGTGGTGGAGAGACCCCATCAATGTGGGAAGAGCTCCAGAGCCAGCGATGGCTGTTGAGTAGTGGCACCAGGGAGCCAGGGATCTGCACTGGGAACCTAACACTATCCTGGCCCTGCAGGAAGTTGATGGAGAAGATGGGGCATCAGGGACAGCCCCTGCATCTAGTCCCATCTGAGCCAGGCCCTGCGTTTGGGATGGCTCAGTCCCAGCTCTGCCCAGCTGCTGTTAATTGTTGGGATGGTTTTATTCCTAAGCACTATGATTGGGGGCAGCCAGCAGCTCTCCAGCCTCTACTTCCCAGGGAGCCCTGGTCTCCAACCACATCTCACCTGCTGGGGGCAGTTGGGTGCTGGCTATTCACTGTGGCAGGTGAGTGGAAATGCCTCCTAGTCAGACACTCCCAATGTGGACACAAGCTGTGGGTGCAGGCACACCCAGCCTGGGGGATCCCAGGAGAGAGGGCACGTGCCCCCAGGCCTGCCCCCTTCCACCCATCCGCCCCCCCATATCCAGACTCAAAGAAAGGGCACCAAAAGTATACTCAGGATGCCATTTTACCTAAGGCCAGCCCTGTGTCTCTAGAAGCGCCTGTCCACAAACATCTCCCCCACAGCCAGACTCCAGGAACCTTAAACTGCAATCGGCAAACATGTCCATCCAGATCTCAATGTGCTTCTGCCCATTGGCAACAGGACTGGGGCTCTGGGGAGTGGGAGAGCGATTTCTTCTCTCACAATCCAAAGAGAGAGGGCATCCCTGGTTGTGTAGTCTCTATACCAAGCAGCGCCCAAGGCTGGGTGTAGCCCTGCCCTTAGCACAAAGTACAAGACACAGAGGAGTCGATGGATGGGGAAGCAGATTATTCCTCCCTCCTTTAAAATATATTCCATTTTTGTCTTAATATTTTGGTTTCCCTTGAAAAACTGAAAGCTCTTTACTTTTCTGAAACCAAAACGGTTTTGTTTTTAAAGCTGAAACTCTGTTGGGCTTGGATTACTGAAAACTGAACATTTATTGGGTTTTGGCGTTTTTTCCAGTGAAAATCAAGGAATTTGACAAAAAAATGTAATACATATTTGCAAAAATGTCCATTTTGATGAAGAGCTGTTTCCTTTCAAAATCCCTCCCACATTTGGATGAAAGATGAAAATTCACCAGCTCTGCCTCAGTCTAAATATTTTCCAGTCTCACTAGAGGCAGCACATGAAATTGTCTCATTTCCACGTACATGGACATCTCCCTCCAATGGAGCACTCTGAGCCCTTTCCCTACCCACTGGGATCTCATTTTATGGCCATCCAGCCCAGCCTCCCACAGACCCAGCTAGCTAACCCATCTCCCCCAGCAATTCCTGCCCCTGGCCCAGTAATTCCTGGCTGGGTTAGAGCAGGGCTTTGAGAACAAGATGCCCCCTCTCCACCGACAGATGCCCAGTGAGGGAGAATCTACCCCATCCTGAGGGAAGTTCTCCCAGTGGTTCATTCCCCTCCCTGGTAAACATGGGCCCCTTATTCCCAGTCTGAATTTGTCTCCCTTCTGCTCCCAGCCAGTGGATCGTGCTCTGCCTTTGTCTGGTGGTCAAAGGTCTCTCTGCTCTCAGCAGTCCCCTCCCCAGGTCAGTGTCTCAGCCTGGAATCTCAGCACCACACTAAGGGTATTTCTTCACGGGCAGAGCTAGCCTGGGCATGGGAAACTCCCCGCTACTATGCGCTACCCGTGCCAGACCCATGTAACTGCATCCTAATGTTGCTGCGCTTGCCGGGTACTGGGATGGGTTTCTGGTGGGATATGTCCTGGTGCTGAGCAGTGCGTTAATCTGGGCTGCTCTCTCATTTCATTCACAGGGTGCTCTTGCTCTCTCTTGCATAGCACAGCGCTGCTGTCTGTGCAATGACAAGAGAAAAGCAGTGCATGTAAATAACTCAATAATTTGCCTCATGATCAATGTAGGCCACACTGGAGGTGAAAGCTAACAGCTTTTGGCAACAAGAACTTCTAATGGGAATGTCTGTCAGCCATTTGGTCTGCAAACCACACAACATTTTGTAGAATGCTCAGCTGACAGTTCTGCCTCTCCGGGTCATAGAGCCACAGGGCTAGAAGGGACCACAGGGGTCATCTAGTCTGGTGGTTCTCAACCAGGGGCATGCGTACCCCAGAGGTATGCAGAGGTCTTCCAAGGGGTACTCAACTCATCTAGATCAGTGGTCACGGGACAGGTTATAGGCAGTTATAGACAGGTACCCCTGTGAAGCTAAGTTACATACTTCAGCTCTGGGTGGTGGGGCTTGGACTTCAGCCCCACTGCCTGCGGTCCGGCTTCAGACAAGGCTCCCAAGTGAAAAAACAGACTCAAGTTTCACACTGAAAAGTAAGAACAATATTTATATTCCAATTGATTAATTGTATAATTATATGGCAAAAATGAGAAAACAAGCAAATGTGTCAGTACTAGTGTGCTGTGACATTTTGTATTTTTATGTCTGATTTTCTAAGCAAGTAGTTTTTAAGTGAGGTGAAACTTGGGGGTATGCAAAACAAATCAGACTCCTGAAAGGGGTATAGTAGTCTGAAAAGGTTGAGAACCACTGATCTAGTCTAACCTCCTGCAAGATGCAGGATTTGTTGTGTCTAACTGTGACCGGGGTTCTAGTGGGGAGCCAGCTGTGGTCAATCAATTAGGGTGAATTGCAAAAAATGGGGCAGACAATCCCCAAAGCTGGTGGATATTCCAATACTTAGGGCTGGTCCACACTAACCCCCCAGTTCGAACTAAGATACGCAACCTCAGCTACGTGAATAACGTAGCTGAATTCGAAGTAGCTTAGTTCGAACTTAAAGGTACTTACCAAAGGTCCACACACGGCAGGCAGGCTCCCCCATTGACTCCGCCTACTCCTCTCGCAGAGCAGGAGTACCGCGTTGACAGCGAGCACTTCCGGGATCGATTTATCGCGTCTAGACAAGACGCGATAAATCGATCCCAGAAGATCGATTGCTTACCGCCGAACCCAGAGGTAAGTATAGATGTACCCTTAGATTTACCAAGCCAGCATAAAACAGTTTCTTTATTACCTTACTGGTTACTCAGAAGTCCAAACACAGTTCCCTTGAAGTGATCCAGCCTCAGGTCCCCATCCAGGTACCCACGTCAAATATGATGAAAATTTCTGTAAATATCATTTCATCATATAAAAGAAAAGGTTCTGCCAATCCCAAAGGATCGGACTCATTACCGCCCAGGTTAATGAATATTTCAGATCTTACCCAAATACACGCTACAGCCAATTCTTATTAACTAAACTAAACTTTATTAAAAAACAAGAGAGAGAGTATGATTAAAAGATCAATATACATACAGACATGAGTTCGATTTATTGAAGTTCAAATTCATAGCAGAGATGGTGAGCTTTGTAGTTGCAAAGAGTTCTTTCAAAAATAGTTCATAGTCCGATGTCCAAATCTCATATTCAGGGCGTCCCAGCATAACTGGGACCTCAGCCTTGTGACTCAAACTTCCCCTGATGAAGCCTAAGCAGATCTGAGATGACAGAATCAGGACCTAAGGATCTTTTATACAATTTCATGTTGTAGCAATGTGGGACTCACCCCTGCAGTGCCTCCTGCTGGTCGTCTCAGGGAATTAGGTCTCCAGCCTCCTGAGCACCCTCTGCAGGCTGGTGTCCCGCTGCCGCTTGGCCCCCATGTCCCTCCGTGGACTCCAGTGCCCCGTTATCTGGGGTGCTGCCCCCTGGCTGAACACCCCTCAGTCTCAGGGTCTCCCCTCCCCAGGGAACCCCCACCCCCTATCCCCACCTCACTCGTAGGTTACTGCCAGTCACCAACTAGCCCCCGTTCCCTGGGGCAGACTGCAGTATAAGCCACTCATCACTGGCAAGGAGGGCTTGGGCCTGCTGCCTTCCTCTGACCTTGGGCTGGCCCCTGCAATCCCAATACCTATTCAGCCTTATACTAGGCCTGCAGCCTGGGGAGTTTCCAGGCCAGAGCTCCCCAGCTCCTCTGGCCTTCCCCCAGCCCTGCTCCACCTCAGGTACACTCCCAAGCAGCCAGGCCCCTCCCTCGCAAAGGCTAGCGAGAGAGTCTCCTGAGTGCCTGGCTCACAGCCTTTTTATAGGGCCAGCTGTGGCCTGATTGGGGCGTGGCCCAGATGTGACTACTTCCCCAATCAGCCCAGGTTTCCCCTACCATAACCCTCTCCAAGGGCTGTTTTAAGCCCTTGAGGGCAGGAGCGGGTGACCACCCCGCTACACATGTCTTTTGACAAGTTGGAGTTCCTCAGGGAACAAAAGGTAATTAGGATGACTTTGAAGGAGGTCCATCACCGGTACTTAGCTATATGAATTAACATAAGGCCATTTGCTTGTTCCTCCACCATTCACAGTACATTACAATTAATTTAAATGATATGAGTGTTGATTACATTGTGGACCCTACTCATACATATGTAAATACACAAAAACACAAACATCATCTCCCCACATGTCTTTTGAGGGTTATTTATTTTGCAGGATGTTTAACCCTTTCTAGCCATGCGTCACACGAACCCATCCAAGACCGCTGGTTATCCAGCCTCCTTTTGAAAACCTCCAGTGAAGGAGCTTCCTTGACCTCCCTAGGCAGGTCTGTTCCATTGTTCTCCTGTTCTTACCGTTAGGAAGTTTTTCCTAAGATTTAATCTTAGGCTTTGTCTACACTACACAGCTTTTAGCGACATGGCCATGTCGACACAGCTGTGTCGCTAAAAGTTGGGCAGTGTAGCCGCTGTTTGTCAGCACTCTTGCCAACACAATACTTGCTCCCCCAATGAACAGTGTTCACATTGTCGACGGGAGAGCGCTCCTGCCGACAACACACTGTTCACAATGACACTTGCCATGGCAAAACTTTTGTCTTGGGGGGGAGTGGTTTGCACCTCTGAACGACAACAGTTTTGTCGCTCAATTGCCAGTATAAACATAAATCTTCTGTTTGACCCCATTGCCTCTTTTCTCCATCTTTTTGATGGCAGCCTTTCAAGTATTTGAAGACCGCTATCACGTCCCCCTTTAATCTCCTCTTTTCCAAACTAAACATACTCAGTTCCTTCAGGCTTTGCTTGTATGACTTGCATTCCATACTTCTCATCATCTTTGTTGTTCACTTCTGGATCCTTCCCAGTTTCTCTCTACATCCTTTCTATACGTTGGTGACCAAAATTGGACACACTACTCCAGCTGAGGCCTCACCAGCACCGTGTAGAGCGGTACTATCACCTCCCATGACTTGCATGCTCTGCCTCTGTTAATGCAACCCAAAATTGCATTTGCTTTTTTGCAACAGCATTGCATTGCTGGCGCATGTTTTGGTTGTGATCCACCACAACTCCCAGATCCTTCTCAGCAGTGCTGCCAGGACAGTTCCCCCCCACTCTGTGTTTGTGCATTTGGTTTTTCTTCTCTTTTTCTCTTTTGATAATCTCTTTTTCGATTATCAGCCTGCATGGTTACCTGTGCTGATGAGCTATCTGTGGTCACCTGTGCTCTCCACGCTGGGCAAACAGGAAATGAAATTCAAAAGTTCGCGGGGCTTTTCCTGTCTACCTGGCCAGTGCATCCGAGTTTAGATTGCTGTCCAGAGCGGTCACAATGATGCACTGTGGGATAGCTCCCGGAGGCCAATACCATCGAATTGCGGCCACACTAACCCTAATTCGAAATGACAATATCGATTTTGGCGCTACTCCGCTCGTCGGGGTGGAGTACAGAAATCGATTTAAAGGGCCCTTTACATCGAAATAAATAGCGTCGTTGTGTGGACGGTTACAGGGTAAATTCGAATTAAAGCTGATAAATCCGAATTAAAGTCGTAGTGTAGACCAGGCCTAAGTGCCACACTTCACATTTGTCTCTGTTGAATTTCATTTTGTTGGCTATAGCCCAGTTCTCCAATTTATCGAGATCCCTCTGAATTTTAGCTCTATCCTCCGAAGTGTTGGTAACCCCCTGCCCAGCTTTGTGTCATCTGCCAACGTAATCATTGGGAAATTCTGCCCACAAAACATTTTCCCTGTTTCTGGGAGGCTTCTGTCTGGCAGGAGGGAGGAGGAGTTCTCTGTCCAAATGCAGTGGAAGCGCTAAGCCCGGTGGAAACAGAGCAGGCTAACGTGGGGTTAAAATGCAGGGCACAAGTAGGGAGGAGTTAGACATGACAGGGAAAGCTCAGGCAAAGGGGGAACTGGAGAGAACAACAGCCGGTTTGATCAGCCTGCAGCTTTCTCCCTGCACACAGACAGCGGGGGCTTGTCGGCGCGGCTGAACAATACCCCAGCACTTGCCGGTGGGGAGTGTGGGGGCTGAGTGCATGGGGAGAGCATGTGGAGTGTGATGCTAACAGAAGGAGTTGGGGGGTGTTTGTGTAAGAGGAGGCGAAGGATTACGAAGTGTGTGAGCTGGGGAACGGGGAGGGGGCAACAGACCCACCCAGGATCCCATTTGCCTCCTGAGGGGAGGGATAGCTCAGTGGTTTGAGCATTGGCCTGCTAAACACAGGGTTGTGAGTTTAATCCTTGAGGGTGCCATTTAGGGATTTGGGGCAAAAATCTGTCTGGGGATTGGTTCCCCCTTTGAGCAGGGGGTTGGACTAGATGACCTCCTGAGATCCCTTCCAACCCTGATAGTCTATGATTCTTCTGGGGGTCAGGCCAGCTGGGCATTTGTCAGAGCCAGTGTGGGCCCTATGCTGCATGGGGGGCAGATTCAGCCCAACTACATGGTTATTGCACTGTCGCTGTGCCAGCCAATTTCCCTATGTAGACAAACCCTAATAACACAGCTGCAACCCCATATCACCCTATGCAAGGAGGGGGTTGGCTGTGCTAAGAGGGGTAGGAAGCTGGGGGTGGGAGAGGTGAGCAGGGGTCTTTCTGTTATGAATGTTTCTCTGGAAGCTCTGCATGTGTCCCAGCCTCACACACAGAGTCTGACAGAGAAGGGAACTGAACTCGGCTTATCAAAGGTCCCTGGCTTGTGCCCTTCATTTCCCCATCCCCCCCTGGGATGATTCTCTAACAAGGAGAGGTGGTCACTAGCTGGCTGTAAGAACACAGCTTTTCTGGCAGGGAAGGGTGCATCCACACTAGGAGGACAGGAATGTTAGTGAACACGACGCACAGTCCCAGGGGACAACTCGGCCGTTGTCATTTTTACCAGGAGTTATCAGGTTGAGCTAAGCAGTCAAATCCCTCGGTACCACGGAATTGCTCCCTCACTCTCTGTGTTTCCCTTGCCCTCCCAGGAGCCACGGGAGAAGCCCGTCTTTCCAGACAGCAGCATTGCCGGCTCCAGGAGGTCGCTCTGGTTTTACGAGACAGTTTGTGCTTCTGGGCCCTCGGACCTGATTCCCCACCCGGCTCACGTGGTGTCAAAAACGAGACACTGAGGTAGGAAGCCAGAGGCTGGATGCTTCCTGCCAGGGGCATGAATGAGACAGAAAGGCCTGGGGTCTGGGCTCATCCCCTGCTGGGATAAGGACACCCCTGGGGAGCAGCCATGGCTGCAGGGCCGGGGGCAGAGGGGGCCCTGGACCTGCAGTTTCAGATCCAGGTGGAGCAGTCGGTGTGCCGCGCTGGGCTGACGGAGCAGCAGGTCTCAGCTGGGCCCGAGCCAGATGCGGGATTGGAGCGGTCGGGCGGGCTGCCTATTGTGGTGCAGTCCGGCACCATTGGGGAGCTGCTGAGATGGGTGGCGCCACAGCAGGCCCAGTATGCGTCGCAGAAGGAGATGCTGCAGCACTGGGAGGACGTCTGGCAGGAGGTGCTGCAGGCCCTGTGCATCCTCCCGGAGGTGGGGCCGGCTCCGGTCTGCGCCCTCAGGCCTGGAGAACCAGAGCCTCCTCCCGGAGTTGTGCCAGCACCGACTTGTGCACGTAGGTGTGAAAACCCCACCTCCCAGGGGGGCAGTGAGTCACCCAGGGGTCTGGAGCAGGCTGGGATCGAGCTGCTGGAGGAGACGGCACCGTGTCGAGAGGAGCAGCTGTCAGCCACGCAGACCCCTGCCGAGGTTAAGCCAACTCCAGCACCTGCATGGAGAACCCTGGAGCTGCCACAGCTGGCCCCAGAGGACGATATCGAGGTCTATCTGGCCATCTTTGAGCAGGTGGCTGATGCCTGCCAGTGGCCGAGAGGGGAATGGACAACCCGACTGGAGCTGTACCTCACCGGGAAAGCCCAGTTGGCCTATGGCAGCCTAGACATCACAGAGACAAGTGACTATGGGAAGGTGAAGGCCACCATCCTGCGTCGCTATGGCATCAGCCCAGAGACACAGCGCAGGCGCTTCAGGGAATTCTGCTACCAGGAGGCCGAGGGGCCCCGGGAAGCTTACAGCCGCCTCCGGGAGCTCTGCCATCGCTGGCTGGAGCCACAGAACCGCACCAAGGAGCAGATCCTGGAGCTGCTGATCCTGGAGCAGTTCCTGACCATCCTGCCGGAGGAAATGCAGGACTGGGTCTGGGAACGTGGCCCAGAGAACTGCGCCCAGGCGGTGGCCCTGGCAGAGGGGTTCCAGGTGGGGCAGCCAGAGGCCCAGTGGCCGGGGCTACAGGTGAGAGTGATCATCTCAGTGAGAGACCAGGGTGGGAAGGGGAGACAGACTGTGGAAGCCACAGGGGAGCCAGGGTTCCTGTATTTGTCCCTGTAAAGCCTTGCTCAAGATTCTCCATGGAGTGTGGGTGCTTCAGAGTTTGGGTGCCCAACATGAGTCAACTGGGGCGGAGGGTTCAGGTGCTGCGCAGATACATCTGTGTTATCCTTAGCACATCCCCCCTGGAAACCAGGCCCCACCCATCTCCCAGCTGGACAACTAAAAACTGTAGTGCCCCAAGTTAGCGGCCACTCGTGGGCATCTGAGCACTTGGGGACTCATGTAGCCCCAACAATTTAGAAGGGTCAATGAGAGACCTCAGCTAGTGAGAGCTGCCAGTCCTGCTAATCAGGGGATTTTGAGGGAGTGAATTTGCCACACATGGCATCTCAAACACACCTGTGCTAAGACGTTCCAAGAGGCCGGAAAATATACTACTGGGGAGAGTGGGAGACGGTCTGCTCTCATTTAAAGTCTCCCTTATAACAGTGACATCTGAGCGCTCTCTCCTGCAGTGTCGTGTGTTCTCAAGTACGCAGCCCAGCTTTGGATCTGAACAGGTTTGGTTTGAGGTGAAAAGGCCCCGTGTTGAGTCTCCACGAGAGTCTGTGATTCACTCTGTGAGGGCCGCCATTTTGAAGGGAACGTGCTTCCCAAAATGGAGGAGGGCCTCAAGCTATCGTGCCAGCCTGGTCCTCATATTCGTTGTGTGAGGCTATCTGTCTTGCAGGGAATGTGCTTTCCAAATTGAAGCGCTTCACACTGACAGGTGGACCATCTCCTCACCAGAGATACTGTCCAGGGCACAGTGTGGTTATTGTTTGATGTGGCTGCGAACACCACTCCCCTCACTAATCCCCACCGTGCACATCCCATTTCTGTGTGTCCTGTTTCCTTCGACACTGGCTCGGTGTCATGGAGTCACCGGGGCGCTGCTCTGGAACTACTTCATACGAAGCCAGTCAGGACTCTGGGGGAGCTTCCCCTCTCTGAGCATGCTGTCGCCAGGGCAAGAAGCTTACACAGCTTTGACCTTCCTGGGTCTGACCTCAGAGCATTCAGCATCCCCTGCCACACCGTGTGCTTCCCGCAGCGAGTCCACCCGGGCGGGGCTCCTGGGGAAGCTAGAAGGCCCTGCACCCCAACTCCTCAGTCAGATGTAACTCTCAGCCAGCCGGTAAAACAGAAGGTTTATTAGTCGACAGGAACACAGCGTAGGGCAGAACTTGTTAGCACAGAAATCAGTGACTTTCAGCCAAGTCTATCTTGTGGGGCGGGGAGCCCAGAGCCAGGGCTCTGGTCCTCCCCCCTGCACCCCAAGCCAGCCAAGACTGACTTGCTTCCAGCTGGAGCAGCCCCCTCAAAAGTCACACACTCTTATTCCCACCACCTAGCCATTGGTGCAATACACAGGGAAACTGAGGCACCCACAGCATTCATGCAAAACAGGAAGACTCACATAGGCTCACATACAACAGAACAAGGGAAATTCCCCACTACGTCACACCCTGCCTTGCTTCTGTGCATGTTTTCCTAATTCCAGGGATAGGCCCCAGAGCAGCCGACACTGAGCTGGGCAGGGGAGGACTGGCACACAGCGTAGAGCGGGGGAGGATTTGTCGGGAGTGGTCAGTGCTGAGCAGGATGTCTTTGTGGTTGCAGATGCCGGTGCAGTTCAAGGACGTGGCTGTGACTCTGACTGAGGCAGAGTGGTTGCTGTTGGATGAGGAGCAGAGGCAGCTGTATGGGACTGTCATGCAGGAGAATTACCGGAGCATTAGCTCACTGGGTTAGTTGGGTGATTATCCAAACTTCTTGACTCATGTGGAAGCTCTGGGCAGAGCTGTCTGGAAAATCGTAAATCTTTTTCACCTTTTGAAAGAAACTAAAAATATTTTTTTCACAAATATTTCAAGTTTTTCAACAAGAACTAAATCGTCTATGTTTTTTCCCCATTCTTTCCTTTCTCTCCCCCATGACTTTTACTGTTTTGGTACTGGGGGAATAAACGAAAAACGAGAGAGAAAAAACAAAAACTGGAAACACTTTTGTTGAAAAGTAGAATTTTTTTACATGGAAATCAAGTCTGTTTTTCATCCGAAAATTTTGTTGAACAAAAAAATGTTGACCAGCTCTGGCTGTGAGTAGACCTGGACAGAAAACGGAGATTTTTTTCCATGGAAAATTTTTGTTTTGGGTTTTGTATAAATTTTCAGTGAAAAAAAACAAAAAATGTTGAGCAAAGCAGAAAATTTCTGCTAATTTTTATGTTCAATGTCCCAATTTTAGTTGAAAATAAAGTTTGGATGGCTAGTCTTTGAGCAGTTCTCTCAGTGAGTTCTCTGCTATGCCCAGGTTTGGTGGGCTCCTGGTAGCACCGTGAGGAACCAGAATTTTTGGCTTGTGAGAAATTTTGCATTTCTAAAATTCAGACAACAAAGTCAGAAATTAGAAATTTCCCATGAAACTGAAATATTTGAAAAATTTCGTGTCAGAAGAACCAAAATGGAATTTATAAACATCTCTCAGGGAGCCAGCCAATCTTGCAGCTTCATGGTTTCCACTGAAACTGTTGTGTTGGAAACTTTTTCACCCATCTCTAGTTGCAGGCTATTCCCTGGTCTCTTGGGTTCCTGGTGGGAGGTGGCATTAGAATCCCAGACTAATCTTTTTACCCCTTGTTTTCAAGGAGATTGAGAAACACAATACATGCACATAAAGTATAGAACTGCTCCAAACTTTCCCATCAAAATTATTTTCTATGGAAATTGGATTTTTCAACAAAACTGACATTTTCACAAAAACTTTCCATCAAATATGTTGGGTGTCAGTTGCTAAAAACCCCCAAATGTGTGTGTTTTCATCAAAAGCCGGAAAAGGTTAAAAAAAAGACACACACACACACCCTGCTTTTAATCAACATTGTTTTGAAAAAGTAATTTCCTGAGCAGCTCTGCGATGGGCTGGAAGCAAGAATCACTGGGTAAGACTCTCTGGCCTGGGTTATGCACGAGCAAGTCTGGTCAAAACTCCACATTTCTGTTTTGTTTCGACATTTCAAAATTTGTTTTCACCCTGGATCAGAACAAAACCAAATATCCTTGTAATTTCCCATGAAACAGACTTTCTGAAAATTATTGTTTTAAAATGTGTTTTGTTTTCATTTTTATATTATTTTTACATTATTTCATGATATACGGTGCACACGAGGACATGTACTCTTATGTCATGATTTGTAATCTTATGACATAACAGTCAAAATATTTATTTATTAAATACACTAAGGGCCATGGCTGCTTAGTACAGATGGAAACATCTTGACTTATTTTCTAGATCAAAGTGTCTCCTATTTATGTTGCAGTGAAACAGTTTGATACCTGTGGAACTAACGTGAGACGTAAATCTTGGAACTAGCATGACATTGTTGTCTCTCTTCTACCCCTTCCCCCACCCTATGTTTTGTCTATTTAGACAATGTTACTGTTGTGTAGTTGGTTGTCATGGTAACAGTTACATCATTTTTTCCTTGTATTCCTCCGTATGTCTGTATAGATCTGTTATCTCTTGTCATGTACTAGACTGTGAGCTTTTTCGGGTACAGACTGTCTATTTGTTGTGTGTTTGTACAGCGCCTGGCGCAATAGGGTCCTGCTCCATGACTGGGGCTCCTACGGCTTTACCATAACACAAATAATAAATAAATAAGAAACAGCAGCACAAACAGGAGACACTTTGAACTATGTCCTGTGATGCCCTGCTCATAAAGTAAACGATGTAATGTAGAAAATATTCAAAACAACATTTATTTTGCAGTATTTTCATTTTTATATTTTCCAAAGAATTTTCATTTTGAAAATGATTTGCTTGTGTGAAAAATTTCCTTAAGTTGAAATGGCATTGTCCAAAGGAAACATTTTTTTGTAGAATTTTACATACCTAGATCATAGAATATCAGGGTTGGAAGGGACCTCAGGAGGTCATCTATTCCAACCTCCTGCTCAAAGCAGGACCAAAGCCCAGACAGATTTTTGCCCCAGTTCCCTAAATGGCCCCCTCAAGGACTGAATTCACAACCCTGGGTTTAGCAGGCCAATGCTCAAACCACTGAGCTATCCCTCCCTGGCTCAATGCAGCAGGCTAAACTGTCTGGCTAGAATGGGCCCTGCTGGCCTTTGAACCTGTGATGCTATCCTGGGGTTCCCTATCTGAGTACACACATGCACACATGCCCACACACACACGCTGCCTGTATTCCCTGTCTGCCTGAGCTGGGGTTCCTGTTCCAGCGGAGAGTGCTCTGGTCTGTCTCTGCAGATTCAGAGTTGTCACCGTTGGGTTGTGCCTGCCCCTCCTCCCACTGGTTGTCACACTTCCCCATCGTCCCGTCCCCAGCAGACAGGGGCCTTTGTACCAAGCCCTGGGGCTCGCTGACCACCACCTTATTGCTTATTTTCTCTTCCCCATGGGCAGGTTGTCCGGTTCGCAAACCCGCCCTGATCTCTCAGCTGGAGCGAGGGGAGGAGCCGTGCATCCCAGATCCCCCAGCCCCTGAGGAGCAGGAGACCCAGAGGGATGTCCCAACAGGTGAGGGATGAATCAGCCAGCTCAGAAAGTAAAATCCTGGGATCCCAGCCACAAGTTCCCATGGCAGTGCCTCCTGGCTGAGTCTGCTGAGCCATGGGGTAGACAGAGCTTAGTCACACAGCCAGGAGCTCCTGCAGCCCTGCCCCAGCCGAATCCACTGAGCCATGCGGGAGGCAGAATCAAGACATGTTCTGCCTTTCCTTTCCACTCCTCACCACGATGAATCCAGGCGTGAGACTCTCACAGTCACCACTTCTAAGCTATTGTTACTCTGACATCCACCGGGCTTGGCTGTGCACAGCGATGCAGTAGTGCAGATAGCTGCATGATTGGGAAGTGTGGCTTGGTGCTTACTCACTGGCCTCGAATGATGAAGACCTGGCTTCTGTTTGACCTCTGACACAGACTCCCTGTGTGACCTTGGGCAAGTCATTTAGTCCCTCTGTGTGTCAGTTCCCATCTGTACACTGGGGATAACAGCCTTGCCCTGCCTCCCAGCATGCATGTGGATAAACACATAAAGGATTGTGGGTGCTCCGGGGCTGGAGGGTAACAAGCAGTGGGAGGGAGGGGGAGGAGCGGGAACACGGCGTGCTCAGGGGACGGGGAGGAGATGGAGAAGCAGCGAGGCTGGGGCGGGGATTTGGGAAAGGAGTTCAATAGGGGCAGGCAGGAGGCGGAGTTGAGGCGGGGACTTTGGGGAAGGGGTTGGAATGGGGGCGGGGCAGGGGTGAATTCGGGGCGGGGCCAGAAGGCACGAGCACCCACCGGCACCAGGAGAAGTTGGCACCTATGGCTCAAAGCAGGACCAATCCCCAACTAAATCATCCCAGCCAGGGCTTTGTCAAGCCTGACCTTAAAAATCGCTAAGGAAGGAGATTCCACCACCTCCATATGTAACCCATTCCAGTGCTTCACTTCCCTCCTAGTGAAAAAGTTTTTCCTAATATCCAACCTAAACCTCCCCCACTGCAACTTGAGACCATTGCTCCTTGTTCTGTCATCTGCCACCACTGAGAACAGTCTAGATCCGTCCTCTTTCGAACCCCTTTCAGGTAGTTGAAAGCAGTTATCAAATCCCCCCTCATTCTTCTCTTCTGCAGACTAAATAATCCCAGTCCCCTCAGCCTCCCCTCATAAATCATGTGCTCCAGCCCCCTAATCGTTTTTGTTGCCCTCCGCTGGACTCTTTCCAATTTTTCCACATCCTTCTTGTAGTGTGGGGCCCCAAACTGGACACAGTATTCCAGATGAGGCCTCACCAATGTCAAATAGAGGGGAATGATCACGTCCCTCGATCTGCTGGCAATGCCCCTACTTATACAGCCCAAAATGCCGTTAGCCTTCTTGGCAACAAGGGCACACTGTTGACTCATATCCAGCTTCTCGTCCACTGTAACCCGTAGGTCCTTTTCTGGAGAACTGCTGCCTAGCCACTCGGTCCCTAGTCTGTAGCAGTGCATGGGATTCTTCCGTCCTAAGTGCAGAACTCTGCACTTGTCCTTGTTGAACCTCATCAGATTTCTTTTGGCCCAATCCTCTAATTTGTCTAGGTTCCTCTGTATCCTATCCCTACCCTCCAGCATATCTACCACTCCTCCCAGTTTAGTGTCATCTGCAAACTTGCTGATCATTAATGAAGATATTGAACAAAACCGGTACCAGAACTGACCCTTGGGGCACTCCGCTTGATACCAGCTGTCAACTAGACATGGAGCCATTGATCATTACCCGTTGAGCCCGATGATCTAGCCAGCTTTCTATCCACCTTATAGACCATTCATCGAACCCATACCTCTTTAAATTGCTGGCAAGAATACTGTGGGAGACCGTATCAAAAGCTTTCCTAAAGTCAAGGAATAACATGTCCACTGCTTTCCCCTCATCCACAGAGACAGTTATCTCATGATAGAAGGCAATTAGGTTAGTCAGGCATGACTTGCCTTTGATGAATCCATGCAAACTGTTCCTGATCACTTTCTTCTTCTCTAAGTGCTTCAAAATTGATTCCTTGAGGACCTGCTCCATGATTTTTCCAGGGACTGAGGTGAGGCTGACTGGCCTGTAGTTCCCCAGATCCTCCTCCTTCCCTTTTTCAAAGATGGGCATTACATTAGCCTTTTTCCAGTCATCCGGGACTGCCCCCGATCACCATGAGTTTTCAAAGATAATGGCCAATGGTTCTGCAATCAAATCCACCAATTCCTTTAGCACCCTCGGATGCAGTGCATCCGGCCCCATGAACTTGTGCTCATCCATCTTTTCTAAATAGTCCTGAACCACTTCTTTCTCCACAAGGGGCTGGTCACCTTCTCCCCATACTGTGCTGCCCAGTGCAGTACTCTGGGAGCTGACCTTGTTCATGAAGACAGAGGCAAAAAAAGCATTGAGTACATTAGCTTTTTCCACATCCTCTGTCACTAGGTTGCCTCCCTCATTCAGTAAGGGGCCCACACTTCCCTTGACTTTCTTCTTGTTGCTAACATACCTGAAGAAACCCTTCTTGTTACTCGTAACATCTCTTGCTAGCTGCAACTCCAAGTGTGATTTGGCCTTCCTGATTTCACTCCTGCTTGCCTGAGCAATATTTTTATACTCCTCCCTGGTCATTTGTCCAATCTTCCACTTCTTGTAAGCTTCTTTTTTGTGTTTAATATCAGCAAGGATTTCGTTGTTAAGCCAAGCTGGTTCCCTGCCATATTTACTATTCTTTCTACACATCGGGATGGTTTGTTCCTGCAACCTCAATAAGGATTCTTTAAAATACATCCAGCTCTCCTGGACTTCTTTCCCCGTCATGTTATTCTCCCAGGGAATCCTGCCCACCAGTTCCCTGAGGGAGTCAAAGTCTGCTTTTCTGAAGTCCAGGGTCCGTATTCTGCTGCTCTCCTTTCTTCCTTGTGTCAGGATCCTGAACTCAACCATCTCATGGTCACTGCCTCCCAGGTTCCCATCCACTTTTGCTTCCCCTACTAATTCTTCCCTGTTTGTGAGCAGCAGGTCAAGAAAAGCTCTGCCTCTAGTTGGTTCCTCCAGCACATGCACCAGGAAATTGTCCCCTACACTTTCCAAAAACTTCCTGGATTGTCTGTGCACTGATGTATTGTTCTCCCAGCAGATATCAGGGTGATTGAAGTCTCCCATGAGAACCAGGGCCTGTGATCTAGTAACTTCTGTCAGTTGCCTGAAGAAAGCCTCGTGCACCTCATCCCCCTGTCTGGAGGTCTATAACAGACTCCCAACATGACATCACCCTTGTTGCTCACACTTCTAAACTTAATCCAGAGACTCTCAGGTTTTTCTGCAGTTTCATACTGGAGCTCTGAGCAGTCATACTGCTCTCTGACATACAATGCAACTCCCCCATCTTTTCTGCCCTGCCTGAACAGTTTATATCCATCCATGACTGTACTCCAGTCATGTGAGTTAGCCCACCAAGTCTCTGTTATTCCAATCACATCATAATTCCTTGACTGTGCCAGTACTTCCAGTTCTCCCTGCTTGTTTTCTAGGCTTTTTGCATACTATAATGGAGATATCCTATCTCCTAGAGCTGGAAGGGACTTTGAAAGGTTATTGAGTCCAGCCCCCTGACTTCACTAGCAGGACCAAATACTGATTTTGCCCTAGATCCCTAAGTGGCCCCCTCAAGGATTGAACTCATAACCCTGGGTTTAGCAGGCCAATGCTCAAACCACTGAGCTATTCCCCCCCAATACACAGTACTACACAGTAATACACAGTTAAACAGCTGCACTGCACCGTATGGATGTCCTTGTTCTGGTTTTAACCAAGGTTTTTTTGATTCAGTTCCATGCAAGTGGAAACAGTTTGCCCTGGTTTAGATAATGGGGTTACTTTGGAGCTGGCTGGAGATTTTTTCCATAACAAAATGACGATTTGCCAAATTTGAAGCATTCCATAGAAACATCTCAGTTCTGACAGAATTTGGGCAGAAAGCAGGCCGGGGACTGACAGAAACCTGCCTGGTGTCTCTTCGGCTCGTCCCTCCCCAGCACTTCAGCAGCTGCCACTGGTCTGGGGTTTCTGAACTACAGAGGTGTCAGGAGCCTAGAAGCACTGGGATACCCAGCTCCCAAGCTCCCAGGGCCATCAGCAGCTGGCCTGGTGGCTGCCCCGGAGCCGGGGCTCCCAGGCGCTCCTGACTCCACGGCACCTGCCTGGACGGGCAGCTGGGAATCCCAGGGAACACATTTCATTTCACACACACACACATTCCTGCATCTCGGTGTGTCCCAAACCAAGTATTGCGGGGTTCAAGTTGTGGGGAACATTTCCAATTTTTGTTTTTTTGTCCCAATTCGGGACAAACTTTTTTCCAAAAACTCGAATATTTTTTGTGAACTTTGAATTCCACTTTCCCGCCACTGTTAGTTTCGATCCCTCTGCTGGCTTCCCCCTGCGCCTGGGGCCTGGCTCACGCACCACTTCTCTCTTGGTTCCCGCAGACACTGAGGAGCTGTCTGTGCTGCACCGCGGGGAGGCAGAGGCACCTGTCAAAGCACCTCCAATGCCCAAGGCCTCACCAAGTCGACCCAAGAGGAAAGCGGCCCAGAGCCCAGGCCGGAAGAGAAAGAAACCCTCTCTGGATGGAGAAGAGCCAGCAGCCCCCTCTGAGGGTGGGAAACAGCAGCTCCCCACCTGTCCCATGTACATGCAACAGCCGCTTCCTTCTGTGCGCATGCAAAAGCCTTTCCTTCCTGTACGCAGGAAACAGCCACGGCCTGTTGTGCACAGGGAACATCCTGTCCCTTCTGTGTGCCGGGAACAGCCGCCCCCTCCCCTGCACAGGGAACAGCCGCCCTCCACTCCTGGCAGAGAACAGCCGTCCCCCACTCCTGGCAGGGAACAGCCGCCCCCTCCCCTGCGCAGGGAACAGCCGCCCCCTCCCCTGCACAGGGAACAGCCGCCCCCTCCCCTGCGCAGGGAACAGCCGCCCCCTCCCCTGCGCAGGGAACAGCCGCCCCATCCCCTGAGTAGGGAACAGCCGTCCCCTCCTGTGTGCCAGGAACAGCCGCCCCCTACTCCTGACAGGGAACAGCTGCCCCCTCCCCTGAGCAGGGAACAGCCGTCCCCTCCTGTGTGCTGGGAGCAGCCGCCCCCTCCCCTGAGGAGAGAACAGCCGTCCCCTCATGTGTGCTGGGAACGGCCGCCCTCACCCTTGCGCAGGGACCAGCCGCCCTCCACTCCTGGCAAGGAACATCCACCCCCTCCTATGCACAAGGAACAGCCACTCTCTCCTCTGTGCATGGAACAGCTGCTTCCCGCCCTGCCCAGGACACAGCCACACCCCACTCTCCGCCAGGCACAGCAGCCCCCTCTGTCGTCGCCCGTCAATTCCTGCTGCAAGAACCTGATCATGGGAGGCTCCCCCACTAGCAATAGCCTGCCCCAGTCTAAGAGGTGCAACCAGTGCCCTGAGTGTGGCCGGGGCTTCAGACAGAGCTCAGACCTGCAGCGGCACCGGCGCATCCACACGGGAGAGAAGCCTTTCCACTGCCCTGTGTGCGAGAAGAGCTTCCGGCTGCAGTCCAACGTGATTGTGCACCACCGTACGCACACTGGGGAGCGGCCCTACCAGTGCGGGGAGTGCGGCCGCGCCTTCTCGCAGAGTTCCACCCTCCGGACCCACAGTAAGATCCACTTGGGCCAGAAACCCTATGTTTGCTCTGTGTGCGGCAAGAGCTTCCACCACAACTCAAATCTTGTCCTCCACCAACGCACCCACACAGGCGAGCGGCCCTACGAGTGCAGCGTCTGCGCCAAGCGCTTCAGTGACCGCTCCACTCTGGCTCAGCACCGACGCGTCCACACGGGTGAGCGCCCCTACACCTGCTCCGAGTGTGGCAAGTGCTTCAGCCAGGCCTCACACTTGGTCAAACACCGACGCACCCACGCAGTCCCCTGCACTGTGCTGGCCAGGGACACAGCTGTCCCCCAAAACAGGCCTGGCACAGGAGAGAAGAGAGACACTCCTAGGCACAGACCAGACAGTGGGGTGGAAAGAGCCACCCCCAGAGACAGGCCAGCCGAGGACAGAGCTCCTCCCAGACATGGGCCGGGAATGGGGGATGAGAGAGCCACTCCCCAAAATGGCCCTGGCACAAGAGAGGAGAGAGACACCCCCAGACATGGGCTGGGCACAGGGGAGGAAAGACAGCATGGAAAGATGTGCTATCTCTGAAGACGTTTTGGCAGGGAGAAGGAGAGAGAGGCATAAAAAGACACATCAGCCACAAGGAAGGACGCAGCTACCACCAATCACACACCGGGCATAGGTACGGAGAAAGCAGCAACAAAAACCACGTTGGCTGCAGGGAAGGAAAGGTTGACCCCCAAACCTGGGGCTGATGAGAGGAGAGCTGCCCCTCAAAATGGCCCGGGCATGGGGGAGGACAGAGCCACCCCAGGCCATGCCACAAAGAATGCCAAACAAAAGATGCACCAGCGGTGGATGAGGAGAGAGCAGCCCTGAAAGATGCACTGAGGGCAGCGAAGGACAAAGCAGCAACAAAAGATGCATCAGTAGAGGGGAAGGGAGAGTCACCCAGAAACTTGCTTCAGAGGGAGAGGAGAGAGAGGCCTCAAGAGACACAATGGCCATGGGGAAGGGGAGAGCCACCCCCAAACCCGCACTGGCCATGGGGAAGGGGAGAGCTGCCTTGAAACGTGCTCCAGGGACACAAGGCCCAGACTTCAGGGGAGCCCTCTCATGTCACTGCATGGTATGGACAGGGATGACTCATGGGGGGCAGAGACTGTGGGGAGCCCTGTCACTGAGCAGTAGGGTTGGGGCTGGCTCGTAGGAACATGCATTAAGCTGGGGGTTCACAGACTAGGTGTGAAACCCCATCAATGTGCAGGAGGGCAGTAATGCCAATGCCATAGGGTCACACTTAGGCAGCAATGGAGAAGCCGGCCTGGCGTGGGATGCACTAACAGCTCGGAGAGGACGGGCAGCACGAAGGCACTTCTGGCACCGCAGAGAGGCCCTGCTGGACCCGGAGCTGGTGGAGCGAATGGCTGGCACTTAACATGCAACTACAGACATCTCTGTGGGGAGAGCTAAAACCTGCTAAAAACAGAAATATGTTCAGGTTCTTGCCAGAAATGGTCTGTTATCAGGTGTTTGGTTTTCCAACAGAAAGTAGCTCTGTAGTGCAGTGAGTGGATGTCCCCTCCCCAAGTCCCCCAGAGCACAATTGTAGAGGTGTCCGGGATGAGTGGGGGACGATGTTACAGAGGTGGCAAAAGGGACTGTCACAGGGTCACTCACCACATTGGCGCCTCCTGCTGGCCATTCTGGGAATTAGCTCAGTCCCAGCAGGTGCACCCTCGGGTGGTGGTGGGTCTCCCGTCCTTGTCTCTGCTTGCAGGCCCGGTATGGCTCCTTTCTGCTCGGCATCTATTTTGTGGCACAGCCCCCTGTCTGTGTCACCATCCGGTTTCCCCCTCTTCTGGGGAACTCGTCCAACAAGAGACCAGCCACTCCTCCCAGTGGCTTGGCAGTCCACAGCTGGGCCACTCTTTCAGCAGCTAGTGGGGGGGGGGGGCAGGCCCGCCCACTACTCCGGGCCCCAGCTTCTTGCAGATTAAGCCCTTTACTTCTTGTCCTGGCCTGAGTGTACATGTGCATGAGTTAAGGAAGGTTTACTGTTTTTTTCCAGCATCATTTAATTCTTTCTGTATATATTACAGGGCATCAGTAATTGCACCAGTTGGAGTGCAACATGATTTCAATTAAAGCCGAATAAAGAGATATTCCAGCTCAGCCAGAAGTTATTGGTCTAGATGCTGGAATTGCTGGGGGAGATTCTCCCATGCAGGAGGCTGGGCTGGATGGTCACAATGGACCCTAACTTCTAAGAATAATCTATAAATTGTCTCCCCAACATAAATCAGGGCCATGTCTTCTCTTATGAAAGGCTGTCAGTCAGGACCCTGTCCTTCCTCCCCACCAGGAGCTGTCAGTCAGGGTTGCATTCCCCTGCCTCCCTCCCATGCCCAGACCATGACCCCCACCCCACAAGAAGCTTTCAGGGCCACCCTGTGCTATGCAGGTACTTTTTGCCCTACCCGGTGCCATCTCTAGTGGGTGCGAAGGTGCTCAGTCCTGTCAAAGGCCCTGTCACAGTCCTGGCTGCGGTAGGGCAATCCCTTGTGTGGACTTGCTGGTGCTCACTAAGGGTATGTCTACACTATGAAATTAGGTCGATTTTATAGAAGTCGATTTTTAGAAATCGATTTTATACAGTCGATTGTGTATGTCCCCACTAAGCGCATTAAGTCAGCGGAGTGCATCCTCACTACCGTGGCTAGCATCGACTCACGGAGCGATGCACTGTGGGTAGCTATCCCACAGTTCCCGCAGTCTCTGCTGCCCACTGGAATTCTGGGTTAAGCTCCCAATGCCTGATGGGGCAAAAACATTGTCACGGGTGGTTTTGGGTACATATCGTCAGTCTCTCCTCCCTCCCTCCCGCACTCTGTGAAAGCAACTGCAGCATTTCACGCCTTTTTTCCTGAGTTACCTGTGCAGACGCCATAGCATGGCAAGCATGGAGCCCGCTCAGCTCACCGCTCCTGTTGTGAGCATTGTAAACACCTCATGCATTATACTGCAGTATGTGCAGAACCTGGCTAAGAGATGGCAACACAAGGACGATTGTGAGGAGGACATGGACACAGACGTTCCTGAAAGCACGGGATGTGGCAATTGGGACATCATGGTGGCAGTGGGGCTGGCTGATACAGTGGAATGCCAATTCTGGGCCCGGCAAACAAGCACAGATTGGTGGGACTGCATAGTGTTGCACATATGGGATGATTTCCAGTGGCTGCAAAACTTTCGCATGCATAAGGCCACTTTCCTGGAACTCTGTGAGTTGCTTTCCCCCACCCTGAAGCACAGGAATACCAAGATGAGAGCTGCCTTCACAGTTGAGAAGGGAGTGGTGATAGCCCTGTGGAAGCTTGCAACGCCAGACAGCTACCGGTCAGTCGGGAATCAATTTGGAGTGGGCAAATCTACTTTGGGGGCTGCTGTGATTCAAGTAGCCAGTGCAATCACTGATGTTCTGCTATCAAGGGTAGTGACTCTGGGAAATGTGCAGGTCATAGTGGATGGCTTTGATGCAATGGGGTTCCCTAACTGTGGTGGGGCGATAGACAGAACGTATATCCCCATCTTGGCACCGGACCACCTTGACAACCGGTACATAAACCACAAAGGGTACTTCTCAATGGTGCTGCAAGAACTGGTGGATCACAAGGGACGTTTCACTGACATCAACGTGGGATGGCCGGGAAAGGTGCATGACGCTCACATCTTTAGGAACTCCGGGCTGTTTGAGCAGCTGCAAGAAGGGACTTACTTCCCAGACCAGAAAATTACTGTTGGGGATGTTGAAATGCCAATATTTATCCTTGGGGACCCAGCCTACCCCTTTCTCCCATGGTTCATGAAGCCATAAACAGGCAGCCTGGACAGTAGTAAGGAGCAGTTCAACTATAGGCTGAGCAAGTGCAGAATGGTGGTAGAATGTGCCTTTGGACATTTAAAAGCTCGCTGGCGCTGTTTGCTGACTAGGTTAGACCTCAGTGCAACCAATATTCCGATTGTTATTACTGCTTGTTGTGTGCTCCATAATATCTGTGAGAGTAAGGGGGAGATGTTTATGGCGGGATGGGAGGTTGAGACAAATCACCTGGCTGCCAATTTTGAACAGCCAGATACCAGGGCAATTAGAAGAGCACAGGTAGATGTGCTGTGCATCAGAGAGGCATTGAAAACCAGTTTCATGACTGGCCAGGCTACGGTGTGACAGTTGTGTGTGTTTCTCCTTGATGAAAACCCACCCCCTTTGTTGATTTTAATTCCCTGTAAGCCAACCACCCTGCCCCCTTTGATCAGAGCTGGCAAAGGAAATAAAGTCATTATTGTTTTGAAACCATGCATTCTTACTTTATTAATTTTTTAAAAAGGGAGATAACTGATAAGGTAGCCCGGTTGGGGTAGGGTGGGGTGGGATGGGGGAGGAGGGAAGGACAAGGCCACATTGCTTATTGTAACCACACTTCAAATCAAAACTGTTTGAATACAGCCTTCTGTTGCTTTGGCCATCCTCTGAAGTGGAGTGGCTGGGTGCTTGGAGCCTCCCCACACCATGTTCTTGGGCATCTGGGTGAGGAGGATATGGAACTTGGGGAGGAGGGCAGGCAGTTGTACAGTGGATGCGGGGGAGGGGGTCTGTGCTCTTGTTGGCTTTCCTGCAGCTCCACCAGATGCCTGAGCATGTCTGTTTGCTCCCCCATTAGCCTCAGCATCGCCTCCTGCCTCTTCTCATCGCGCTCACTTAATGCTTTCCTGTACTCTACCACTGAATGCCTCCATGCATTCAGCTGTACCCTATCAGTGCGGGAGGACTGCATGAGCTCGGAAAACACTTCATCGTGAGTGCATTTTTTTTCACCTTCTAATCTGCGATAACCTCAGGGATGGAGATGATAGGGGGAGCATAGAAACATTTGTACCCGAGGGGGGATAAAAAGGGAGATTAAAATTTAAGATGAGACATTTCTGAGAACAAAAGCGAGACTCTTTCACAGTGAATCAAGCAATTCACAGCAGACAGCACATGTTCTTTAGGTACAAGGTCGCATTTTGCCTTTTATATTGAGCGCCTGCAAGTATGGTGACACATCACACAGGGCTGGGCAACAGAATTCGGTTTCCAGGCAGCCATGGTAAGTCAAAGGGTATGCGGGTTTGGCTTCTAACGCCTTCATAACATGTGAGAATGTTTTCAAACTGCAGCACCCTCCTTTCCCATAGCAACCAATGCCGGTTGGGTTTGCCATTTAAAAGGAGGGGCTGCGGTTTTCAGGTGGATGTGCAGCACACACCTTCCCCCACCCCTCCGCGTGGCTATTTGGGATGATCCCTTCACCCCTCCACCCACCGCGTGACTATTCTCAGGGATGATCCCTTTTAGCCAAGCACAAACAGCCCAGTATGAACAGGGTCCCTTTACTGTTCCCTTACAAAAATTCCCCTATTTCAACCATGTGACCATGAATGATCTCACTCTCCTGAGGCTAACACAGAAAAATATAGACCGAATGTTGCTTGAATGCGACCAAAACCAGGACTATTCACTGCCATGCTTTGTGCTGCAATGATTCCAGACTACTTGCTACTGGCTTGGTGGTAAAGTGTCCTACTGTGGAGGACAAAATAAGGCAGCCCACCCCAGAAACCTTCTGCAAAGGCTTTCAGAGTACCTCCAGGAGAGCTTCATGGAGATGACCCTGGAGGATTCCCACTCCATCCCCAGACACGTTAACAGACTTTTCCAGTGGCTGTACTGGCCGCGAATGCATCCCAAGTCTTCAGGGCAAATCAAACATAAACACTATTGCTTTTAAACCCTGTATTGTAGTTACAAATGTGCACTCACCAGAGGTGCCTTCTCTGCCTTTAGGGTCAGGAATCCTGCCTTGGGAGGGTATTGGCTCCAGGGTGATGAAAAGGTCCTAGCTGCTGGAGAGAACGGATTCACCACTTGCCTGCTGCGCATTCTCCTCCTCCTCCTCCTCTTCTTCCTCATCCACAAAATCCTCCTCCCTGTTGTGTGAAACTCCCCCCTTGCAGGTGTCCACGGACAGGGGTGGGGTAGTGGTAGGGTTCCCCCCTAGAATGGCATGCAGCTCATCATAGAAGCGGCATGTATGGGGCTCTGACCCAGAGCTACCATTTGCCTCCTTTGTCCTTTGGTAGGCTTACCTGAGCTTCTTAACTTTCATGCGGCGCTACTGTGTGTCCCTGTTGTAGCCTCTGTCCATCATGCCCGGTGTGATTTTGGCATATATATTAGCATTTCTTCTTTTTGATCGGAGTTCTGCCTGCACAGATTCTTCTCCCCATACAGCAATCAGATCCAGTGTCTCCTGTTCGCTCCATGCTGGAGCTCATTTGCGATTCTGGGGGGACTGCATGGTCACCCGTGCTGCTGAGCTCGCCACGCTGACCAAGCAGGAAATGAAATTCAAAAGTTCCCGGGGCTTTTCCTGTGTATCTGGCTAGTGCATCAGAGTTGAAAGTGCTGTCCAGAGCAGTCACATTGGAGCACTCTGGGATAGCTCCCGGAGGCCAATAAAGTAGATCTGCGTCTGCACTACCCCAAATTAGACCCAGCAAGGTCGATTTTAGCGCTACTCCCCTCGCCGGGGAGGAGAACAGCAGTTGATTTTAAGAGCACTTTAGGTCGACGGAACAGGGTTGCTTGTGTAGACACATTCATTATAAAATTGACCTAACGCAGCTAAATTCGACCTAACCTGGTAGTGTAGACCAGGGTTAAGTGTGCAGTGTTGTTGGAAGCGCTGGGCGCACTGGTGGGGGCAGGCCCTGTGGGGGGCCATGTTGTCCTTCAGTTCCCCTGTTGCCACGGCACTTGTGGTACCTTCATCCCTGGCCTACTCCAGTGGGGAACTCTCCAGCCAGTGCTGGCATTCAAAGCTGTTTGTCCTAGAGGAAGTCTGCAATGAGCCCTCTCTGCAATTCCTTGAGAATGACCCATGTAGGCCCATGGATGCTGCCTCCTTGTTCTTATGCAGGAGACCTCGATACCTGCTGGGATAAAGAGGGGAGCTGTTCAAGGGTCCACTCTAGCTCAGGCATAGGGCCACATGCAGGAATTGCTGGGCGAGATTCTTTGACCAGGTTATGCAAGAGGCCAGACTGGATGGTGAGAATGGGCCCTTGTGGCCTTCACATCTATGGGACATGAGCTCTTTGGGGCAGACATTGTATCTATGCAGCGCCAAACACAACAGGGCCCCGATCTTGGTCACCGTGTGTCTGTGAAAAGCCTGGCCCAATGGGGCCCGGAGCTAAGTTGGGGCCTGTAGGCACCACCGTAACATAAATAATAGACTGAATAAGGCCAGAGAAATGTGTGCAGAATGCACTGTAGCAAGGTAACCTTTGGCTAAAAACCATATGGCAGAGCCCAACAAAAAAGGACAAATTCGTTTTGGTAAAAATGCTGAGGTTGTTTCAGTTCACAGGTTTACAAACACTCATTTATTGTTTTCCCTAAATTCTTGGTGGAACATTTTTATAAGAAATATTATAAAAAATGTTAGTGAGATTTTTTCATGTACAAAACACTCAACTTTTGCTAAATAAAATTTTTCCATTTACCTTAAACAGTTTCAATGACCATTTTAATGACATTTTCAATCATGTTTTGATTAAAAAAATGTGAAAATTATTTTGAGAAATAAAAAAAAAGTTTTTCAATGGGAAAAAAACCCTTTTCTTTTGAAAAATTGTCATCGGCTCTCCTCTCTCGAGGAAGTGGGGAGCAATGCAGAGAGGTGTGGAGTCTTAGACATGTTCGGAGCTGAGGCCCTGGCAAGTTGGTGGCCTCCGAGACCAGTTAAAAATTAGCCCAGTGACACATTTCCAAGGGTTGAAGGGCTCTGCACTAAGCTTTGACGCTCTGTTGCCATGCCTAGGGCCTTGTTAACTTCCCCTCCATTCCAGATTGGGCCTAGTGTCACACCAATCCCAATTACAAGATGTCCAGCAACAATGGAAACCTAAGGGTTTGATTTACATTGACCGTGGCTACTGTTGGGGCTAGTTTTCCAATGTGTACATAATTTCTCTCATCTACCCATGAAGCTCTCACTGAACCCAACCAACACTCAAAATGACCCCCCTACTCCCGAGCCCATCACAACCTCCTCCCAGCCCCGTCATTCATCTACCACCACAGCACACCCAGAGAGACGCACACCAAACCATACACACCCAGACACATGCATCACACCTCTAAGAATAATTTCTCGATTCACACACTGCACCATCCGGAATGGATCTTCCCCATGGCCTCAGTGGAATGGACACACTCGCTGCCCAGGGCTCCCATCCCCACCTCGGGCACAGCCTCTGAAGTGGTGCAAAGGCCATTCCCCAAAGGCCGTCTTATGTGCTCTGCAGGGTGGTTGGGCCACTCCTCCCACCCTGTGGATCACGTGATGTGCCCCCCAGCTGGGACTCTCCCCACCCCCAGCACTGGCATAGAGTCAATCCCCATGTGACCGGGGGAGTATGCTGTGGGAAGTTCCCTGGCAGGGTCTCCTGTTGCTCTGTGGTCTCAATTGCTGTGTCTCCTCTGGACTATCCTGAGAACCTCCTATGTGGTTCCCCATCCTGCTCCAAAGTCCCTCTCCCCCATCCACCCTTGCACAGGGTCCTGGTCCCCTGCTGGCATGGAAAGAATCCAGATGTAGGCCGGTCCATGAGCTGTGGGGACTGGATTTCTTTTGCTAAAAGATATGTTCTCGTTCAAAAAGAATTATTCTGGGGGCGTTTTATGGCCCATGTGATACAGGCGGTCAGATTATATGATCACAATGGTCCCTTCTGGCCTTGGAATCTATGAAGCTATTAAAAAATTTGGAAATGGTGCAGAGAAAAACCAGAAAAATGATTTGAGAGCTGGAGAAACTGCCTTACAATGAGAGAATTAAAGAGCTCAATCTGTTAACTTGATTACAGGATACCTTCACAGGAGAACAGACTGAATAGCAAAGGGCTGTTTAATCTGGTGGAGAAAGGCAGAACAAGAAGCCATGACCGGAAGCTGAAGCCAGATACATTTGAATTTGAAAGAAGTCATCACTTTAACAGTGAGAAGGATTAGCCATTGGGATAAACTCCCAAGGGAAAAGATTGATTCTGCATGGATTTTTCATGTCTTCAAATCCAGACTGGGTGCCTTTCTGGAAGAGGCATTAGCCAAACACAGGTAATTGGGCTCAATATAGGGGTAATTAAGTGGAATTCTATGGCCTGTGACATACAGGAGGTCAGACTGGATGATCTAATGGTCTCTTCTGGTCTTAACCTCTATGATAATCCACTTCAAGAGAGGATGGCTCCTAAATCAGAGCTTGCACAGACGCTTACCTCCCAGCCAGGACATTGATGGAGTCTTTCCCTCCTTGGGAAGCGCTGAAGGCTGATGGAGGCTGCACTCCAACTAATGCTCATCCCTCCGCCAGGATGTTGATGGGGTCTTTCCCTCACTGGGGGATTCTCTGCTTATTGATTTATCACTTTATCCAATTCATCAACATCCTTCTTGAATTGTGGGCACCAGAACCGGACACAGCATTTCAGCAGCAGTCGCACCAGGGCCAAATCATTTTCCAAGTGTCAGCGATTTCTATGTTTCGTGTTCACGGAAACCATTGCTGAAAACCCAGGCTCACAGCAATAAAGCAAATGAGTGCAACACTTTCACAGCTTTATCATTGGGTTCTTCATACTCTCCTTTAACCGAAATCCTGGTTTGGTAGCATGTGATCACTTGACAATTTAAGAGATTTTCTTGAGCTGAGATACTTAAAGTTGGAATGGAGTCAGCTGTTCCCGAGAACCAGTTTAGAATCCATTTGGTATCTGGAGATTCACGTTCAACTCCAGGAATATATTAATCAAAATGGAAATATAATCCATAGAAATGAGTTAATATATGGTCTTCAATAGCATTTTGATCACTTTCACTCTATTTCTTTAAAAAGTTGGACTGGAAACAATGGAACTATTTTGGTAATTTCCTTTTCAATGTGGCATCTCCATGGATGAGTCTTCTTCCTGAGTCTCCTGACTTGCTCTGTCATATCGAGTATATTTGTATTCCTACCCTGAGGTGTTAAGTTCAGTGCATTCAATTTGCCAAATACTTCCACCAGGTAAACGATCATAGTCAAGAAATCCACATTACACACGCAATCTGCAAGGTCTGTTTTCCCAAGAGGGAAAATTCTGATTTCATTACACAATGCAAAGATGCGTTGTAACACTTTCCCATGTGACAACTCTACTGTGAAACAGAAGCAAAGTGTGGTCAGAGCCCATCTCCACACAGCATACTAAAACAATATGTGTTCACTGCCTGCGATTTTGTACATTTTAATAACAGTGCCGAGGGCCTCATGTACTTCAGGCTGCAACTTCTTTGATGTCAAAGCTTGAAGGTGAAGCATGCAGTGTGCCCAAACTGCTGCTAGTGCCACTTTCTTTACTAATGCTGCAACTCCACTCTACTTTCTATTCATGGCATCTGCCCCATCAGCATATACACCCCACCCCCACATAGCCCAGTTAAGACCTTCATCCTTTAACCAAAAGAAGGCTGAGGGGAGATAGGATTGCTCTCTATAAATACATCAGAGGGATAAATACCAGGGAGGGAGAGGAGTTATTTAAGTTAAGCGCCAATGTGGACACAAGAACACATGGCTATAAACTGACCCTCAACAAGTTTAGGCTTGAAATTATGTGAAGGTTTCTAACCATCAGAGGAGTGACGTTCTGGAACAGCCTTCCAAGGGGAGCAGTGGGGGGCAAAAAACCCTAACTGGCTTCAAGACTGAGCTTAATCAGTTTATGGAGGAGATGGTATGATGAGACGGCCTACAATGACATGTAGCTGATCTGTGACCGCTAGTAGCAAATATCCCCTATGGCCTGTGATGGGACACTGGATGGGGAGGGCTCTGAGTTACTACAGAGAATTCTTTCCCAGGTATCAGGCTGCTGGGTCTTGCCCACATGCTCAGGGTCTAACTGATTGCCATATTTGGGGTCAGGAAGGGATTTCCCCCCTAGTCAGATTGGCAGAAACCCTGGGGATTGTTTTTTTTTTGCCTTCCTCTGCAGCATGGGGCACGGGTCACTTGCAGGTTTAAACTAGTGTAAAGGGTGGATTCTCTGTAACTTGACGTCTTTAAATCCTGATTTAAGGCTTCAGTCACTCAGCCAGAGGTTAGGGGTCTTTTACAGGAGTGGGTGGGGGAGGTTCTGTGACCTGCAAAGTGCAGGAGGTCAGACTAGAATGATGATCATGATGGTCCCTTCTGACATTAAAGTCTATGAGTCTATCCACTATGAATTTATCAAGGATCTTGACTATTTCCTCGTTAGTTGTTCAGGTTGGGATTTCTTTGCAAAACAAAAGTTATTCAGGTATTGTACTTGCTGTGACAAATCTCATATAACACAGAAGCTGAGCCATGTTGGCTGTGGGTGTGGATTCATCAAGCTGCAGTGCAAAATATGTATTCTTCTTAACTTGCTCCATCAACGGGTCCTGACATTTTCTGCAAAGCCATCAATGCATTGACAAATGGTATCACTTGAAATAGGAGTGATTTTCAGTGCCATGGCTGCTTGTTCCCCAATCTTAATTCTACACATCTATTGCGTCTGGGAGTACAAGGGTCTTGCCAATGGTGTGTGCTTGTTTGTATTTTGGAATTCGCATGCCCACAACGTAAGAATCTTCTAAGGCTCTTTGAAAGGCAGTTGCTTCTTTAGACACCCCCACCCCTACACCACACTCCCGCTTTAATTCTTCTTATTTCTGAAGGGGGGAAAATCACAACTCTTGTTTACATATTCTGGGTGTTTGGTTTCTAAATGTCTCTGTAGTTGACCTGGCCTCATACTTTCATTTACTAACAATTGAAAACAAATGACATATTATGGTATGGCCTTTCCACAGTAATATGGAGACACACAAATCCAAACATAATGTAACTATTATCGTATTGTCTGCTTTCCTTCCTTGTCTGTTCATTATCATCTTCAGTCAAATGTTTGCTATGTATAGGCTTAGCACTTGGTAAAAATCATTCCTTTATAAAGAGTCACAGATTCCAAGGCCAGACGGGACCCAGAATGGAGACCTGTTGCCTACAACTGACCGTCTGGAGTCAGAGTCCCAGGGAGTGACCTGTGCCAAGGAGCCTGGAGACCCCGATGTCACATGGATCATAGCTTCAAGAAGCATGGTAGGAAGTGGCCCAGGGAGGTGGAGTGAGTGGTATCTCCCATCCATGTAAGGTCAGCATGTTGCAGTAGGATCCCCACTGAATGGGTGGTGAATGCATTCACTGCTGACAAGGTCCTGGCCTGGGATCCCAGTGGAGTCAGGTGGACCCACTACCCCGGGGCTCTCTACCCCAGCCGCCACCCCCATTGGATGGTGGTCCCTGGATCTGGCCACTATGCCGCGCAGCCCTGCACTTGAGGGCCGTTATATTGACTCCGGTCACTAGGCTGCGTAGCCCTGAACCCAAGAGTAGCCACTTTGATTCTGACCATTGAGCCGCACTGCCTTGAGTCCCAGGACCCTAGTCTGGCAGACTGTAACCACGGTACTACCACATCCACAATCCACCCCAGAGAGGGACAGGGTGTGCATACGCCGCCACAGACTGTAATCAAGTCGCCCCTTTACCTCCTCTTTGTTAGTCTCAAGGAGCTCAATCTATTTAGCTTATCACTCTAAGGCCTGGTCAACAGTAGAAAATTAGGTCAACATAACTACATTTTTCAGGGGTGTGAAAAACACACATTCCGAGCAGCATAGTTGAGCTGACCTAAGTCCCTATGTAGACAGTGCTAGGTTGATGGCAGAGTTCTTCCGTCAACCTATCTACTGCCTTTCAGAGACGTGGATTACCTACACCGATGGGAGAACCCCTTCCATTGGCGTAGATAGTGTCTACACTGAGGTGCTACAGTGGTGCAGCTGCTGCGCTGCAGTTGTGTGGCTGGTGCGTTTCAAGTGCATGCAACCCCTAAGGCAGGTTTTCTAATCCCTTAACCATTCTTGTGGCTCTTCTCTGAAACCTCTCCAATTTATCCACATCCTTCTGGAACTGTGGACACCAGAACTGGACATGCTATTCCAGCAGCACTCGCACCAGGGCTAGATAAGAACAGATGCATGATTCTCTTCCCTCAGCCCCTTTCCCCCATCTGCTTGTGCTTCTGCTTCTGCTAATGGTGACGGCACTGGAACCCTCTCTTTGCTCTCTGCTCCAGCAGGGGGCTTTCAGCCAAGGGACTTCCTGCTGAATGCTTCCACCCGCATGGAATCTCTCTGCTGAAAGCCTCTGCCACAGAGAGGTTCCCACCCAGCCCTTGCAGCAGCCTAAGTCGCAGACCCAAAGATAAGATGCAGATAATTTTTACGCCTTCTTTAATAATGTCATAATTAAAAAAAAAAAAGGGGGCCTATCTATCAAAAAAATTCTCCAAAACACTTGTGGCTGGTTCTCCCATGAACTGGCTCCCCAAGGAAGCCCGTGGCTCATAGTTCGGGACACATTCCAGGATGGTGATTTCAATCTCTGCTTACAATAACAACAATTGCACATCCTTGTTACATAGCCACTGCAGCCATGCCCAACCCCCTGAGCATGATGGGAATAATAGGCCAAAATGTTATTCACTTGCTCCTTCCCTAGTTAACGTCATTTACAGGGTCTCCATCATGCATGGATTTTCTGATGGCTAATGCAGGCTGAGAACTGACTGAAGCTTTTCCCACACTCAGGACATTTGTAGGGTCTTTCTCGAGTGTGCAACAAGCTGCGAGTACCAACCAAAGATATTCCCACGCTCAGGGCATTGGCAGGATCGCTCTCTCATGTGGATTCTCTGGTGTTCAGTAAGGGGTGCCCTCTGGTGGACGCTCTCCCACATTCAGGGCACATGTGGAGTCTCTCTCTCATGTGGCTTCTCTGATGAGAAGTAAGGCTCCCGCTCATACTGAAGCTTTACCCACACTCTGGGCAGTTATAGGGTCTCTCTCCTCTGTGGATTCTCTCGTGTCTGAGAATGCATGAGCGGCCATGGATGCTTTTCCCACACTGGGGGAGCTGGTGGGGTCTTTCTCTTTTATGTGGATTCACCAGTGCTCAATAAGATGTGCATGGTGTACAGGGCCGTCCCTAGCTATTCTGGGGCCCTACGCAGACCCCTGTGGGATGGGGGGGCAGGCCTCTGTGGGGGGAAAGCAGGGGGGGTCTGTCCCCAGGCCTTTGTGGGGGGGGGGGCAGGGCTGGCTTGGGTGACAGGGAGGAACCACCCTCCAGCACTCACCGGTGGCGCGGCTGACGCCAGGTCTGCACTTCCCACTGCCGGTGAGTGCAGGCCCGGCCATGCTGCAGAGCTATGGGGAGTGGGGGCGGGGCTGGGGCGGAGCAGGTCAGGGGTCCTGGGGAAGAGCTGGAGCAGGGGCTGGAGCAGCATGCAGCTGCATACTTTGCGTATGGGTAAGGATGGCCCTGATTGTGTAGCTTTTCCCACAGTCACTGCATGTGTTGGGTCTCCCTCCAGTGGAGATTCTCTGATGAGTAGTTCCTTTCATTTTCTTCATCACTCTGCTCCTGTGAGTGGATTTATTCTCTCTCTTTCCTGGTTGGTTTCCCTGTGTGCCTCTCTACCCTGTGCTGACTCTCCTGGGCTTCTACCTGCTTAGGACTGTGGGAAATGTTCCCCTTGGCTCTTCCTGATATCATCCCATGCAGTTCCACTTGCTCAGTGCCTTCCTACTGAGGATTCTTCTCCTTTTTCTCACTCACTGTCTAACCTGGTGCTGGGACAGAGAGAGAGAATCCAGACAGGAGTCATTCTTTCCCTGTGCTGGGGGAAAGGGAACCTCAGATGGGGAATGGGAAAGACAGGATCTGTGACACAGGGACGCATTGGTGCCAGCTGGCAAAAAAAAAAAGAGGGTTTCAAAGGGATCTTCTTGGTTGGATATATGCATAATAGTTCACCAAAAGGTGGCATGCTGAGGTCTCTACTGAGAGCCAGTAGCCCATTTGTTTTCATAATCATTGCAAAATGTATATATGGATAATATTTAAGGAGTTATGTATCTATACTGAGAATTATAGTCTTAAGGTCTTGGAATTCAGATAGATCGCCAGGAGGTGACATACTTCAGAGATGTTCCTTTCAGGCAGGAGGTGAACTGACACTTATCTCCCTGTCTGGCCATTTGTGTATTGTATATAGTATATTGCATACTGAGCATGACTTACGAGGAGAGGCTGAGGGAACTGGGCTTGTTTAGTCTGCAGAAGAGAAGAGTGAGGAGGGATTTAATAGCAGCCTTCAACTACCTGAAGGGGGGTTCCAAAGAGGATGGAGCTCGGCTGTTCTCAGTGATGGCAGATGACAGAACAAGGAGCAATGGTCTCAAGTTGCAGTGGGGGAGGTCTAGGTTAGATATTAGGAAACACTATTTCACTAGGAGGATGGTGAAGCACTGGAATGGGTTACCTAGGGAGGTAGTGGAATCTCCTTCCTTAGAGGTTTTTAAGGTCAGGCTTGACAAAGCCCTGGCGGGGATGATTTAGCTGGGAATTGGTCCTGCTTTGAGCAGGGGTTTGGACTAGATGACCTCCTGGGGTCTCTTCCAACCCTGATATTCTATGATTCTATGAGCCAGGTGTGAATTGAGTGACTGTGAAATCTACAAGGGAAGAAATCTACAGAAGAAACAACTGCAGGGAGGGTGTCATGTTCTTGAGTAAAGAAAAAAAATTGGTCTGGTATACCCTGGAGTTCAAAAAGACACACTGAAACCCTCACCTAGGGGGCAAACCGACAGTATGATTGTGTCATGAAAGAAGGGCCACAGGTTGGACTAGATGACCTCCTGAGGTCCCTTCCAACCCTGATATTCTATGAAAGCACTGCAGGGATTTTGGGTGAGCAATGACTTTATTAGACATGAGAATAACTTGTTAATTAAATCTAGGCTCTAGATTGTGAGTTATGATTTTATTTTATATGTACCCCATTTGTTCCCAACACTTCTACTTGCTGCTACTTGGATCTCTGGGGTTTGTTAAATAAACTTATGCTTGATTTCACTATAAACAAATCTAAGTGCTGTGATTTAAGCAGAGCAGTGACCTGAGGTGAAACTGGGAAGCTGGAGTATACTGCTCCTTTGGAAGCAGCAGATCAGTGAATACTGTATGTGTCCCGTGGACTCGGGGGACTCTCGGAGGACATCAATGGGGGGGTGCTGTCTGCCTATTGCTAACCTGCAGAGTGCCCTTGTTACGTGGCTACTCCAGCCTTGCCCAATCCTGTGAGCAGGGCCGTCCCTAGGGGAGTGCGGGGCCCAGGACATTAGAAACTCAGCACCTATCTGCCAGGGGAGTGCTCCCCTCTAGCTCCGTCCAGGCCCCGCCCCCACTCCACCCCTTCCCCCAAAGCCCCACCCCTGCCCTGCTTCTTTCCGCCCTGTCTTGCCTCTTCCCCACCCCTTCCCTTCCTCTTCCCCGCCCAGTTACACCCCCTTCCCCAAGCGTGCTGCACCTTTGCTCTTCCCCATCCCTCCCAGCACCTCCTGATGCTGCGAAACATCCGCAGCAGATGGGAGGAATTGGGAGGAAGGGGGAGGTGCTGATCAGCGGGGCCTGCTGGCGGGCAGGGGACACTGGGGGGAGGGGGAGGTTCTGGTATGGGGGCTCCTCCTCAGCCCCCCCACACACCTGCTCACCTGCCACTTGCCTCCCATTCACCTCCTCACCTCACTCACCAGTCCGCCTCCTGCCTCATCTCCCCACCCACGGGAGCCCCGCAAAGCACAGGGCCCAAGGCAGTCACCCCGATTTGCCATACCCAAGGGATGGCTCTGCCTGTGAGCTTGGTGCAAATCAGCCATGGTGCTGTTCACTTGGCCCATCGCTAGTCTGGTCACTTATGAGGTCTCTGTCATGGGTGGATTTTCTGATGCCTAATACAAACCGAGAAGTGACTGAGGCATTTGCCGTACTCCAGGAGATTTGCAGGGTCTCTCTCCTGTGTGGATTCTCTGGTGTTCAGTAAGGTGTGACTTCTTGTGGACGCTTTCCCCAAGATCTGGACCATTATAGGGTCTCTTTCTCATGTAGATTCTCTCATATCTGAGAATGTATGGGCTGCTGCTGCTTGCCTCACATTCGGGGCACTTGTAGGGAATCTCTTCCGTGTGGATTCCCTGGTGCTCAATAAGGTGTGCGTGGTCATGGTAGCTTTCCCTGCACTCACTGCCTTTGTAGCGGTTCCCTCCCATGTGAAGCCTCTAAAATCTGAGCTGAGATTGAAGCTTCTCTCTCACTCATTGCATTTGTAAGGTCTCTCCCCCATGTGGATTCCTTGGTGTGACACATGGCCAGAAAGGGTTAAGCAGCTCACAGGCTAAGTGACCCAGATTCAACCTTTAGAGACATGTTAGAAAAGTATGTAAATGGTAATTCGGGCCGTTCCATGTTAGATAGGCTAGAACGTTGAAATGCAAACCTGTATTGTTAGAGAATTAGAGGTAATACCAATTGTATGTGTTTACATCTATATTGTTAGATGTTAACCATGTAAAAAGACAATTCCTGTTTATTACTATAGCTATTGATTCAGAGATCAAAAGGGACTGTTCACATTTAGATGAAATGTGTGTGTGATAATGTCATTGTCTATATGTTTCTTTAAAGTTTGTGATGAACTGCTTAATGGATAAATTACATTATGTTAATCCATGTAGTTAATTACCGGTAATGTTTGGGAAACCGAAAGTTACATCAAAGGCCTATTGTTCATTCAAGAACTCAGTGCTGTCCAGGAATTGTATAAAGAATTCTTGGTACCTGATCCTTTCATCTCAAATTTGCTTCTGCTTTATCCAGGGAAGTATTGAGCTGCAAGATTGAGATCTCCAGTCCCATCTGGAATACCCTGGTATGGAACATTGGACTCAAACGATGGACTAATTCTAAGAACTCTTTGCAACTCCAAAGCTCACCATCTCTACTATGCTGCTGTTTCTCTCCCTCCCTGGGGCCACCTCTGGCTGCAACTCTCTGCATCTCCCCTGTGCCTCATGCCCCCACTCACTGCCCAGCCAGGGAGATCCCCTGGGGCTGCAGATGGGAACTCACCATGCTCACACATGGGACAGAGACAGGCTCAGGACCCAAATGTCCTGGGCTGGAACGGGAAGGCCCCTCCCTTAGCCCAGCCCTACAGGACTTGCAGAGTTTGGAGACCGGGAACACGCTGGGTCCATGTCTGATCCCCAGAGCCCAGTGCTCCGCTCTGTCCAGCACCATCCCCAGGCTGCACCTCCACATGGAGCCTGCCCCAGGCCAGCCTGTGCCACACAGAGAGCCAGGTGCAGACAGAGGCAGCAGCCCCAGCCACTGTGGATGTGCGCCCAGGGTGTGGTGCACCACTCCTAGCCCCAGGCTGCGCCACATGGGGATGGGGCACTTGGGATGAATGGGAGGGGGACCCCCATAGTGCCTTCACTTATCCCTCCACCCACCCTGCTTCCCATATCTCCCACAGCCCCCATCCTCTTCTGCTCCCAGTGCCCCCAATCCCACTATGCATGGTGACTCCCTGTGCCATCTCTAACACCCCTGCCCCTCACAGTACCCCATGGTGTCTCCCCAGCTCCATATGGCTGGAAATTTTCCAATTTCAATCCCCATGAGGACTGGAAACTAGAGCTGTCCCACAAAAGTTTGAGCTTTCAGAAATTTTCTCTGTCCCAAATTGGGATAAAAAGTCCAAATCTTGAACGCGTTCACAAATCGATATCTCAACATTGGTTTGGACCTAGTCAATCAAAATGTTTCATTTCAATGGTTTTAAAATCTTTTGTATAGATTTGGACTTTTGAGTATAAATTAACTAAAATTTGGAAATGAAAAGTCATTTCGGACCACAAAATGAAACTTTTCATTTCAAAAATGCAGACGATTCCAAATCTTTTATTCAATTTTTTTTTTCAAATTGGGAGATTTTTTCGAATTGGGAGGTGCAGTATTGACAAATTGGCATTTTCCAGCAAAGAACAGTTTAAATGGAAAATTCCCAACCAGCTCTACCAGAAACTGACTTTTTTTTCTCTAAATGCCAGTTGACCCTAAGAAAGATAAGGGTGTGTGTGTGTAATGTGGGGATGGATATATATATATAGAGAAAGGGGGATAGATGGATTGACGGACAGACAGATTTCTCCTATCATTGTGCTCCCCCACCAGCACAACCTGTTCTGTCTTTCCGATATATTTTGTACCCTGGTATTACTGTATCCCATAGATTATCCTCATTCCACCAAGTTTCTGTGATGCCTATTATATCAATATCCTCATTTAATACAAGGCACTCTAGTTGCCCATCTTATTATTTAGACTTCTAGCATTGGTATATAAGCACTTAAACTTGTCACTTTTTAGTTGTCTGCCATTACATGATGTAATTGAATGGGACTTTCTTTTCTTTTGACTGTTTCACATCAGATCTTACCTGTATTCTATCATCTTCCATCCTCTCCTCCTTATTAGGACACAGGGAATCTCCATTTATAGATCCTCCTCCAAGGGATGTCCAAACCACGTGCTCCTCTGCACCTGTTGGCTTTCCCCCAGCCCTTAGTTTAAAAACTGCTCTACGACCTTTTTAATTTTAAGTGCCAGCAATCTGGTTCCATTTGGTTTATGTGGAGCCCACTCTTCCTGTATAGGCTCCCCCTTTCCCAAAAGTTTCCCCAGTTCCTAATAAATCTAAACCCCTCCTCCTACACTATCGTCTCATCCATGCATTGAGACCCTGAAGTTCTACCTGCCTAACTGTCTCTATGCATGGAACTGGAAGCATTTCAGAGAATGCTACCAAGAAGGTCCTGCACTTCAATCTCTTACCTAGCTGCCTAAATTTGGCCTCCAGGACCTCTCTCCTATCCTTCCCTATGTCATTGGTACTACAATAACCACAACCACCGGCTCCTTGAGATCCGCAACCTTCGCACCAGGCAGGCAAGTCACCATGCGGCATAGGCGCCAACTTCCCCTCTTTCCCGTGGGTGCTTGACCCCCACTCTGCCCCCCACTCCACCCCTTTGATGAGGCCCCGCCCTTTCCAACCCCTTCCCCAAAGTCCCTTCCCCAACTCTGCCCCCTCCCTGCAAATATTCCAACTCCTTCCCCAAATTCCCACCCCAGCCCTGCCTCTTCCCCCGAGCACGCCACGTTCCCGCTCCTCCACCCTCCTCTGGGAGCTTGCAAATGCTGCCAAACAGCTGTTTGGCAGCGGCTGGACGGGAAACGCTGGGAGGTAAGCAGAGGAGCGGGACGCGCTTGGGGGGGAAGCTAGGGGTGAGCTTGGCTGACGGTGGGTGCAGAGCACCCACTAATTTTTCCCAGTGGGTGCTCCATCCCCGGAGCACCCACGGAGTCAGTGCCTATGCCATGCGGTTTTCCCAGTCATCGCAAACCCAGCAATCTATGTTTCTAATGATCGACTCACCCATTACTAATACCTGTCTCTTCCTAATAACTTGAGTTCCCTCCCCCAGAGAGGTATCCTCAGTGCAAGAGGATACCACATCAACATCTGGAAGGAGGTGCTGTTCTCCTTCCCTGAGGCTTTCATCTTCCTCAACAGCACAGAGGCTGTCAGACTGGGGAGTGGGACCATTCTACTGTGTCCCGGAAAATCTCATCTATGTACTTCTCTGTCTCCCTTAGCTCCTCCAGTTCAGTCACCCTGGTCTCCAGAGCCCGTACACAGTCTCTGAGGGCCAGGAGCTCCTTGCACCAAATGCACACATATGCCACCTGCCCAAGGGCATACATACTGCATTGGGTGCAATAAACTGAGAAGCCCCCACTCTGTTGCTGGACTTCTGCCTGCATTCTTTTTACTCCTGAAGCTGGGTGGAGCAGGGGTGCTGGAACTAGGGGTACAGCAGCACCCTCTGGTTTGAAGCAAATAATAGCAACCCAGTGCTTTACGGGTTTCAGCGCCCCCACTGCAAAAACTGTTCCCGTGCCCCTGGGGGTGAAGTAGGGGGAGCAGGGGCTGCCGTGCAGGTTGGGATGAGTAGGAGGTCCACAGCAAGATGGGGAGCAGCCTGCAGGATATGGGGAGCTAAGTGCACAGTTGGAGGTGGGGGAGCAGGGGACAGCATGCACAGTGGGGGTCAGCAGGGGACTGGGAGAGCAGGGGGCACCATGCAGAGCAGGGGGAGCTCAGGGGGCACTATGGGGGGCAGGGAGAGCAGGGGCAGCATGCAGAGTGGGGAAGCTCAGGGGGCACTGGGCAGGGAGAGCAGGGGGCACTGTGGGGGGGCTACGGAGAGCAAGAGGCACCATGCAGAATGGAGGAGCTGAGGGGGCACCTTGGAGAGCAGGGGGCACTGTGCAGAGTGGGGGGAAAGCTCAGGGGGCACCCTGTACCTACAGCCCCCCCGCTCCTGATGGCTGCCTGCTGGGGTCCGGCCGGGCGGCAGGTGACACCCACCCCAGCTGGAGCTGAGCGGGGCGGCCCGGCTCGGCTGGCGGGGTCAGCCCCAGCTCCCTGCGGCAGGCTCAGCCCCGCCCCCTCCCCTTGCAGGAGCAGAGGGGGAGGGGCAGTTGCAGTGCCAGCCTCGTGCCGCCCCACCCCTCTCTGCAGTCCCACCCCCTGGGCAGCGCTCAAAGCCGCTGGGGGGCAACGGCTCTGGGGCTGGCGGAGCCCTGGGGGATCCTCGACCATGGAGGGGCAGGGCCCAGGAGCCCAGGCTGGAGGGGATAACTGTGGGCAGCCACACCCACCTGCACTGGAGCTGGGTGCCTGGCCAGCAGCCACTGCTCTCCACTCAGCCTTCAGAGCTGGGCAGTGAATGACTGATGCTAAGCGGTGGCTATGTGGGGGGGGGTGCTAACCACAAATGTTGGGGTGGCTATAGCCCCTGCAAGCCCCCCCCCATGCTGCCCCTGGGGAGGGGGTGTCCTCCTTGCGCACAAAGAGCACAGCCAATTTGGATTCACTCCGGTGTGGTTTCTTCTCGCCCGATGTCCTCACCCATGTACTGCTTTCCCGCAGGGACTTGGGGAGTGCGTGGGAATTGCAGGTGTTCTTGTAATGGGGAAACCCAGCCCCTAGTTCCTGCAGGAAAGCACCACGTGGTGGGGGTATCGCAGCCTGGGAAGGGAAGGAGCCCACAGGTCTCTGCAGACGTGGAGCGGGGAATCAGTGGTCCAGACTTACCCTACATCCAGGTCTATGCTAAAAACTTAAGCCGACCTATATTAGGTTACAGCTCCCAGCTCCCAACCACAGTGCATCACAACAGTTGGAACAAGAAAAAAAAGAATTAAAACAAGAAGTTTAATTCATAGCCTGTGTAAATCAGAGACCCAAGCACCAATACAAACATGTCTCCCCTTAGCTCTACACGGGGCTCTTGGCCAGCTCTCATTACTGGCTTCCCTTGGTGCTGCCCCTAGGTTACTAGTTTAATCACTATCACTTAGGCTGTAACCTCTAGGATTCTGTGTTTGTACAGCGCTTGGCCCAAAGGGGTCCTGACCCATAACTAGAGCACTCAGGGGTTACTGTGGTATGAACAACAAATCCTAATGTGTGGCAGGGAACACACCCAGTCAGGCATCTCTTGCTCTCTCTCCTCAGTGGATGGCTAATAAGAGATCCTCTCCGGGCACAGCTTTCCCCCTGTCCAGAACATAACAAAGTTGCTCTCGTTGGCAGGTGATCATAAGCGCTTCTACCGCTCCCCCGGTACAGTATCTGACTGCGTGCATGCTGGACATTACAGTACGCCCTTGCCCCCGCTGTTGTTTTGTGACGTGGCTGCTTTCCTCTGAGACAGGCTGGTGCCAGGGGGATGACTCAGGCTGGACCACTTCATATTTTTTAAGGCCATTAGCCCATCCAGTCTGACCTCCTGTGTAACACAAGCCAGAAAATTCAACCCACTTACCCTTGTATTGAACCCAATGACTTGTGTGTGGCTAAAGTATCCTCCAGCCAGGCTTGGAAGACATGAGGAGCTGGAGAATCCACCACTTCCCTTGGGAATTTGTTCCAGTTGTTAATCACCCTCACTGTGCCACTGTAATGCGTCTGGTGAAGACGCACTATGCCGCTGGAAGAGCGCTCTCCCACCAGCTTAATTACTCCACCTTAACGAGAGGCGGAGGCTATGGCAGAGGGAGAGCGTCTCACGCAACATAGCATGATGTAGACACTGCTTTAAGTTGATCTAACTTACGTCGCTCGGGGGGTGGCTTTTTCAAACCCCTGAGCAACGTAAGTTACATTGACTTAAAGGGTAGTGCAGACAAACCCTCTGTATACACATCATTTTCACCCACAGCCCTTACTGACGGCAACCCAATGGTCCTGGAAGTCAGTGGACATTTCAGTAGTTGCAATCTTATCACCAGTCCTGATATGTGGAGGTTTACTTTAATCCTCAGCTGCCAGAGTCCTATGATTACAAGCAAATTTCAATGTATTTATTTAAAAAAAGGGAGTTTTCTAGCTCTCACGCTTGGAAAGAAGGGTTGGAATCTGTGGCTCCTAACATCTCAAAACTCAGAAAGCGAGTACAAAAGAAATCTAACAGCTCTGCACTAGCTCACCCACAGGATAAGGGCTGGATACAGTCAGGGCACCGGTAGGGCCGCTCCGCACGTGCAGGGCCTGGTGCTTGATCAGACTGTAACCCCGGCTGAACTGCAGCCCGCAGGCCCTGCATTGGAATGGCTTCTCCCCAGAACGGTTCCTCCGACGCATCTGCAGGGCCGAGGTGGTGAGGAAGCTTTTACGGCATTTGGGGCAGGGATGGCACTGGTCCCACGTGCTCACCAGCTGTGGGGAGGGGACATGGGGCAGCGCCACCCTCTCGGGAGCTTCCTACTGCCACCACCTCAGCTCCTTGCCACCTCTCGTGGCCCTGACGTTGGCTGGAACACAGGAAAGCCAGGCGTGAGGGGTTGTCTAACTCGGCCCCGTCCTGGGAACCTTCCACCATTATATTGGCCATCTTTGTAGTCTTTCCCGGGGCAAGGCATTCTGGGAAGCTTCATCCACCATGACGGCCATCTAAACAGCCTTGTCTGTGACAAAGCATGCTGGGAGAGAGGGCTGGGGGAATATAGTATGAAAAGCAATCCCCTTTCGGCTGCCTAAGAAGACGACTGAACTGAAGTGCCCAGGGTGGAAGTCATAGTTTTGGAGTGAAATCCAGCCATTTTACACCCAGCTGTCGGAGCAGGGGCAGGACTCCACAGGCAAGGGAAGCACAACTGGGACTTTCTCAGTGGGCCAGAGAAACCCACTCCTGTCCCTTATTTGACCTTCCATTCTACTTGGGTCAATCACATATAAACCCCTGAGCTCTCTGGACTCAGCCAAACAGCCTGGATTGCCCTAAACCAATGGAAAAAAAACACAAAAAGGGGCATTCGGGAATTACAGCTGCTAGCCCAATATAGTTGATGCCATTCCAACCCCTCCCCCGCTCCCATTCCTGTGGTGGTATTTGTAGACTGTGGTTCTTAGGGCAGCGCTTTGCCTTCTGGTCCAGGATCTGTGCAATGTCTGGAGTGACAGGCCCCTGCAATGACACCGCATGCAATATAGAACAATAATAAGCAAATTAGCTCCAGCACAAGTTACTTTCTTTTAATGCACCTAGTGAGTCAGGGCAGCGACTCTCTCTCTGAGGCTCAGTTCCCCACCTAGAAAACAACAACAATAATCCTTCCTTTTGTATTGTCTATTTAGAGAGTAAACTCTCTGTGGCAGGGACCGTCTCTCACTTTGTGTCTGGGCAGTGCACTGGGGCCCTGATCTCAGGCACTGTATGTCTGTGCACCACCCGGGCACAAAGGGGCCCTGATCTCAGTTAACCATCCTCTAATAATTGGAAGGGGACGGGGCATGCCATTTTCATGGTGGATAGAGAATGAGCTGTTATTAGACCCAGCTCAGGAATCTCCATCGCGTAGCTGTTTCCTGGCTTTGTGCTCAGACAGTCCCCGACGCTCTCCAAACTGCGTAGAAAAATTTGCCTGCAAATGTTGAGGCGCTCCCAACCGTGGAGCCAAAGTTGTTAGATTATAATTAGAGCTGAGTGAATAACTGATTTTGTAGTTCACAGGCTCAACCAAAAAATCCCCCCCCCCCCAAAAAAATGTGTTTAGTTTTGAACCAAAACTGTTTGGGGTTTTTTTTTTTCAAATTTGTTGGTCAAACCGGAGAACTTGAAACCTTTTGGTTGGCTTAAAATTGATTTTTTTCAAAATGGTTTTGTTTCAATTCAGTTGTTTCGGGGTGTTTTTCACCCTTTTATTATTATTTGTTAATTGGACAAACTTCAGAAAAGTAGAAACGAAACATTTCAAAATGGTCACCTCAAAACCTTGAGACTTTTTTTTTTTTTTTAAGCGTTTTCCATGTTTTTTTTCCAGCTGAAATTACTAATTGAATTCAACCCAAATTCAGGAATAGTTTCAGAGCCACAAAAAATGCTTTTTTTTTTTTGTGAAAATTGTATTTGCCCAAAAAAATGTCACCCTGATCTAGTTACAACACCCCCTGGCAGTGGGGCTGGCGCTGCTAGCTACGGAGAGGCGGCTGGGGACATGACGGTCTCTCCGGAGGGACCAGCTGGGGATGGAATACGAGTGGGAGAGCTGCATCCCAGCTCTGTGTTCGGGATTATGGCGGGTCCAAGTTGATCCAATGTTTCTTACCTGTAGTGTGGCACCTTTTAGGGGTGGGCAGGGGATTCAGGACCCACGGCGCCTGCCCTTGCTCCAGGCGGGAGATTACATCTGGCTTGGGAATGTGGAACCCTGTGCGTGAGGGAGAGAAAGGACAGAGGTGACATGGGTGGGGTTCTCGGCACAGGGGGAGGTGCGATCCCTATGGGAGGGAAGTGGCGTTTGGGACCCGCTGGGAACGATGGGAAGGGTGACCCCTGCTGGAGAGCCTGAGATCAGGGTGTGCACAGGGAAGCCACGTTCCCAGGGAGGCTGTGGGTGTGCAGTGGGCAGGGGAGTGCATCCTTTCTCCCCTACCCCGACGGCAGCCTGGCCACGGGCTGGTACCAGAGCCCCTCCCCAAGAACAAGGACAGGCAGACATGGCAATACCCAGGGAGGCCCCAGGAAGGGGGATCTGTACCAGGCAGGTCCATTCCTGGATCTCCTTTTAGATGGGAAATGACAGCCTCTCTGTGGCGGGCACTGCGCACTGGGCACCAGGGAATCGAAGAATGTGCCCATTCAGCCCGGCCTCCTGCCTATCCCAGCCAGAGACTCTCCCCCAGCGATTCCTGCCTCCGGCCTAGTAACTCCTCACTGAGCTGGAGCCGAGCTTTGAGACAGAAACGCCCCATCTCCACTGACAGATTCCCAGTGAGGGAGAATCCACCCTGTCCTTAGGGGAGCTCCCCAGTGGTTCATTCCACAACCAGATAAACACTGGCCCCCAATTCCCAGCCAGAATTCATCTCCCTTCTGCTCTCTTTCAGACCCTGCCTTTGTCTGGATGTTAAAGAGCCCTCTCCTCCCAGCAGTCCCCTCCCCGTGTTGGTGCTTACAGGCCGGGATCACATCACCACTTATCTCCTCTGGGACAAACTAAAACATCCAGAGCTCCTTCAGATTCTCCCTGGGCTGCTGGCTTCCCAGGGCCGAATCCCAGGCACCAGGAGCTGGCCCAGACCTTCCCCTGAGACGCACAGCTCCTTACCCAGCGACTGGAGGCTCCAATAGTTCTCCAGCATGACGTCCCTGTACAGCTCCCTCTGCTCCTCGTCCAGCAGCTCCCACTCCGCCTCCGTGAAGGTCACCGCCACGTCCTCAAACCGCACCGGCCCCTGCAGCCCCCGGGACTCCCCTCTCAGTGCTGGCTGCTCCAGGGACCCTCGCTCCATCTTCATCACGGGCAGGGGAGGGGAGTTGAGCTCAGGTTGCAGCGCTGGAAATGCTGATGGAAGGGAACAAAGGTGGGTACAGCTCAGCTGGAGGCTGACGAGGGCGAGCGACGGCCCCGACACCCAGAACTCCACTGTGCGGCGAGGGCAGAATTCGGGGTGGTTGGGGACAACGAGGGGCTGTGAGAGGATGGGGCCACATAGGGGTAGTTGGGAGGGAAGGCAGGAGAGATGCAGCCTGGGCTAACGGGGCAGGTACTGGGATGGGACTCAGGACGCCTGGGTTCAATTCCTGGCTCCACCACCACTGAGCTGCTGTGTGACCCTGGGTACGTCACTGTGCCTCTGTTTCCCCTCCCAACTTTTGTCTGTTTAGACATGAGACTTTCAGGGCAGGGACTGTGTCTGTGCAGTGCCTGGCATGACGGGGCCCCGATCTCAGTCGCTCTGTCTGTGCCCAGCACGACAGGGCCCTGGGCCTGGTTGCTATGTGTCCGTGCAATGCCCAGCATGACAAGGTCCCAATCTCGGTCACTGTGTGTCTGTGCCATGCCCAGCACGACAAGGCCCCAATCCTGTTGGGGGTGCTGCTGTAACTCAGACAAGGGGGCGACTCCCTGCTCGGGGTGGGGCATGGGGCTGGTCAGTCACATCCCCTCCCTGCACTGACACCAGCAGACCAGTGAATCGTCCACAATGTGGCCACAGCATTGTGGCCTGCCCGAACCAGCCTGTGGCCTCCATATGCCCAGCTCTGGTCACTCTCCTCCCCGTCCCTTGTCAGCGCCCCCATTCTGCCCCATACCCAGCTGAGGCACCTCTCTGGGGACATGTGGTGCATTGTTCTGGGGTCCTGGAGATTCACCCTCTCCCGCCTCCTGGGATACACACTCAGGATGGGGCTGCAGCCACTTCTGCTGGAAGCCAGGATATTCCCATAATGCCCCAGGGGATGCCATCTTCTCAGAGTTCTCTTCCTTGACGTTCACACCCACCATGACCTGGGAAAGAACCAAACACGTCAATATGGAGCCGGGGCTTGGGACCCTCTAGGAAGAATCGGGTCTGAGAGGGGAGATGGCAGGGAATGCCCCACCGAGATATGGAGGAGACACAGACCCCAGAGCCAGCAGGGGGCACTGCAGGGGCTCATGGGAGAGAGGCCAATAGTCCTGGCTTGAGCCAGTCTGCGTCTGTCAAAGCTTCCCCCAGACACAGCTCTGCCAATGCCTCTCATTCCCGATCTGCAGCTGCCCTGCCATCCCAGCCCTGGACACAAGTGGATTGAGCTAACTCCGGAATAAGCGTGTCCACATGTAGACTTAATCAATAGTTAATCTATTTTATGTTCACCCCCTCCTCCACCCGCCCCCCACATACACCACCTTATTCTGGATTACTTACATGTCTAGGTAAACCCTAAGCTCTCACTCAATGGCATTTTTTGCAGTAAATCATTTTTGTGGCCTTCTCTGCACCCTCTCCAATTTTTTCAACACGCTTTTTAAAACGCTGACACCAGAACTGGCTGCAACATCCCAGTGTCAGTCTCACCAATGCCATATACACAGGTGAAACCACTTCCCTGCTCCTACTTGCTCCTCTCCTGTTTATACATCCACGGGTCGCATTAGCCCTTTTAGCCACAGCATCACACTGGGAGCTCACGTTGAGTTGCTCGTCCACTGACCCATAAATCCTTTTCAAAGTCACTGTTTTCCAGGAGACAGCTCTTCATTCTGGGCAAGGCCTGCCTTCCTTGTTCCTAGATGTATAACTTTGTATTTGGCTCTATTGAAATCCAGATCGCTCTGTAGAACTGTTCTGTCCTCCTCATTATTTATCACTCGCCTGTCTTTGAGTCGCCAGCACATTTTATCAGCAGTGATTCTGTATTTACTTCCGGATTATTAATGAAATAAAAGCACTGGACCAATCCCTGCAGAACCCCACACGGAACACTGTCATTCAATGAGGATTCGCCATTAACGACTGAGATCTATCAGTATGCCAGTTTTTAATCCACTTAGTGGGTAATTTACGGATATGGTATAGGCTGAATTGTAAATCAGAATGTTGGACATTACGAAATCAAATACCTTACCGACATCTACATCTATTACATCTACACACAAGTACTCCTGTTCTTTTTACATCTACACAGTTACCTTTTTCGACCAAACTTGTAATCTCATCAAAGAATGAAATCAGATTTGTTTGACAAGACCCATTTTCCACCAAAAACCATGATGACTGGCCTTAGCTATAATCCCATCCTTTAATTCTTTATCGGACATTATTTTCCATTCCATTATTCTGCCTAGGATTGATGTCAGGGTAACCCAGGTTGTCCAATTTGCCCTTTTTAAATATTGGCACAACATTAGCTCTCTTCCGGTCTTCTGGATTTTCCCCAGTATTCCAAGATTTATTAAAAATGAACAACAGCAGGCCACAGATCTCCTCACCACCTGTTTCAGGACTTTTGAGTACAATTTATCTGGGCCTGCTGATTTTTAAAAGTTTATTCTTAGTATTTTTTTTTTAAACGTCCTCCTTGGTTACAAAGTCTAGAAAGAATTTCATCATTCTCATACAATCAGGGTTGCCAACTTTCCAATGGCTAAAAACTGGACACCCCTGCCCCACCCGATGCTCCGCCTCTTCCATGAGGCTCCGCCTCTATCCTGCCTCTTCCCCCTTGCTCCTTTACCCCCTCCCACCCTCCATCACTCACTCTGCCACTCCACCCCCCATCACTCGCTTCCCCCGCCCCCGTTCCCCGGGACTCACCTGCCACCCGCAGAGCTGGGCTGGGAGCAGCTCACATGAATCCTGCCTGTCTGCCCAATCAGGGGACAGCGGTTGGGATCTGGCTCGGGAAAAAACATCATAGTTAGCACGCTCAGAGCCTTTTAACACTCCCCTTTCCCATTCTCTCTCTTTCAGTGTACAACTGTACTGAGCTTTTCCTGATTTCAGTAAAGCCACCTCCACACTACCACGTATGTCAGCAAAACTTACGTTGCTCAAGAGTGTGAAAAAAAATACACACCCCCGAGTGACATACGTTTCGCTGGCATAAGTGGTAGAGTGCTCTACGTTGGCGGGAGAGCTCTCTCCCCTCAGCATAGAGCGGCTACACGAGAGTTCTTACATCGGTACAGCTGTGCCACTGTAATGCCTCTAATGGAGACGTGGCCTTAATCTACCCATTGACTTATAATTAAATTAGAGTTTGGTAACATAGTACACAGGAAAATGATGGTGAGATTTTATTCTTTGATCTGATCTGTGCAATAGTATTTGCATAAACCCAAGGTAGATGTTTCATTTAAATGTTTCCAGGCATAACAAAAAACATTATACCGTTATCAATTCTGTTCTATTGAAACCTAATCACTAATCAAGTCTAAAGGACCTACGCAAAACCTTTCAAACCTCACTGCCTAAAATTAGGCACCTCAATTGGACACTTTCATAAAGCTAAGTAGGTTTTCAGTGGTGCTGAGAACCCACAAAACCAGGTTGCTTTTCTGTGTGTGCTTTAATATACAGTTAGGTGCCAAGTTGTAAATGTTTGGACGTCACCAGATGCTGTATAATCATTTCATACAAACTTTATATCTTTATCCTTCATGAGAAGTTAAAAAACCAAAACAGTGCAAGCAACTCCCCAGTACAGCCACAAAGAACTTTCATGAGAATAGCAATTGAAAAACGACTTAAATTTATACTTCTGATATGTTCTTGCTGCTGCCACAAGCGCCTTAGCCGCCCCCGTCTTCAAAAATCCAGCAAACTCGGCACATGTCATTTGATAGTTGAAGTGCACGAACAGCTCAGCTTTTGCCATGTCCACTTGGAGCCGATTCCTTTCATCAGTCCGCAAGTTCTTCATAACACTGAAAATGCGTTCCACAAATGTATTGCTGGGTGGTATAGCAAGCACATGCTGCACAATTTTAAGTAAGTTCGGGGCCTCGTAGCGCTTAAAGAATTCTACCCACACCTCAGAGACATTGTGGTGCTCTTGTTGCTGCCGACGCAGTGTCGATTCAGCATCATTTGTCGAACTCTTTAGGGTCGGTAGCACATCATTCAGCGTACACATTTCTGTAAATAGTTCATCTCCGTCCACTTGAATGTCGAAGTTTGTAGTCAAAGCACACAGTTCGTCTAGGTCAAGAGGTCTCTCCAGACTGAGTGGTGCACACAACTTATAGAATGAGTTTTCACTGAAATCAAACCACTTTTCCAGGTACTGTACCATGCGTGTGTAAGCCCGTTGGGCATCTCCAACAAACGTATTCTGCTGGTTAGGCGGTAGTTTCTTCAAGAACTGTGTCACCCTGTACCCATAGAATCCTTTCTCTTGTCGATTCTGAATCTCTCTCCTCAGCTCCTTGAATGTAGTATACAGTTCACTTGCCTGAACGTAATCACTCTCAAGAACCTTCATGGTGTTGTTAAGTTGGCTCATAATGTTGTGCACAAAATAGATGTACAGCTCAGGAAGCGTAAGAGTTTCATCGTCGGACACTGCATGCTCTCGCTCAGAAAGGAAGGCCCATATTGCACAGCACACATTTTCCTCTCCTTTGCTCACAAAGTAAGATTTGAGTGCTGGCCAACTCTTCAGTAACCTGTCTACAGCCGTGAAAAGGGTCAGAAAACGTGTGGATATGTGGGGTAAGATGTCTGAATATTCTGTCTCCATGAAGTCAAAGAACTCTTTAAGTTCACTAATATTCTTTTCACTAGACGAGAATTCACTGAAAACGTTGATGACCAAGTGCTCTACATCATAAGAAAGCATTTTCAAGCCATGTTTCGCTGTATTGTGTACTATGTGAGCGCTGCAATGGCCCGGCACAAGGTTTGGTAAATCCAACATCTGTTTTAGGTGCACAAAAACAGACTTGTGTTTTCCAAAATTAACAGATGCATGGTCTGCTCCATACGCCACGATTTTATTATGTATCAGACCAGCATTTTGAAGACAACTTTTTAAGTTGTTTGCAATTGCCTCTGATGTTTCGTCGGCATCCTCGAAAAAGTCTATGATACACATGCAGCTTCCCTTATCTTTATTAAAGTAGCGGACGGCAACTGGGAATAATTTTGGGTTCCCTTTATTAGAAGCATCCATTGCTATTGAGAACGGTGTTGATCCAATGTCTTGCACGACCATTTTCAATGAATGGGGGGCTAACACATTCTCAATCAAAGCCTCCACTTTTGTCCTTCCGCAGTGAATTTTGGAAGCTATCTTGGAATCAGTGAAAATGGAGCGGTACAACGTACTTCCACAATCTTGAGAACGGTAGCTGTGCTGGTGTTTAACTCCATGATATGTTAAAAGCAATTCAGCTGTGCACATGTGTTGTTCTTCAGAGGTATCAGCCTTTACGAAGAATTGATCAATAGTACTAGACCGTACCTGTGCTCGTACTTTGATTTTGTGACCCGGTGTCTCCGCATGATGCTTGATAGCTTTTACAGAATCAAACTTAACCGTGAATTGAACACGACAAATAGAACAATATCCCGAGTCTTCACTTGCCTTCATAAGCCAATTCCGATACGCTGGGAGTTGCAACCACTTGTCTTTAAAAGAGCACAACCTTTGAATCTTTCTCTTTTCAGGTGTTGCCATTTCGCCTCGCACTAGTCTGACTGCAGCACAGTTTAGACGCCAGATAAAAGAGCATCGACTGTGGATGCTGTGACGCTAACTACGTAGCTGACCGCTGATGCCTGCTGGCTAGGCACTTAGCTCTTTAAAGGCCAGTTGCTCCCCACTGCTTGTGGTTGCGCACTAAAAAAGTTAATTCAAAGAGTCAATCAAATATGTTGTCATGACAGATATATATTCTAATTTCAAGTATTATTTGTTACAGGACACTAGAAGGAGATAGAAAATTGCAGTAACTGGACTTTTGGTGTCTGGTCAATACTTCTGACCAGAGACTGCTTAGGTCCCCTTAATACCAGACTATTATATTATATTATCCTCTATATTTTGCCATAAGCTATTTTTCAGTGAAGCTAAAGTTAACAGAGGTGTTTTGACCAGCTTCTGCAAGGCCATCTCTGTATATTTGCATCAATTCCATTAGCACCACTCTGAGAACAGCACTAACGGCTGCAACTAGCACATCAAACCTAAGACTGCATGCTTACAGCGTCACCATTTTTCATGTCTGGGAAAATATTATTAAGCCATGACAAAATGATGTGAACACTATAAGAAAACAATATAATTTACATTTGATAACAGCTGCTCTCAAGATTAACAAAACAAGGCACTAACATGTCGATATATTAAGTCGACTGTATTAAGATAATATATTCTGAACGGTGTTTTAACCTTTAAAATAAAAACCCCACCCAGAAGAGAGAATGCAAAGAATTTAGTTCATAATCCAACACCACATCTCCATCACAGAAAATTTTTATATTTACATATCAGTTACCTGGCATTCCTTAAAGTACACAGTTCTGTCATAGAGGTTTATTCTCAGTATCATCTTCATTTTTCTGGACTACCCTGACGCTTAACACACGGCATCTGTTGTTCAAACCTTTGCTGAGTGTTGTATCAGAGAAATCCGGCCGTGGAAGAACCGTGGCACAGTGGGGTGGAGGACAGGGTCAGTCCCCAGAGCGAGGGACTGGGGTGGGGACAATCAGGGCACAGCGGGGTGTGCGGGGGGGGGTCGGTCCTCAGAGTGAGGGTCTGGGGCTAGGATTGGCAACTTTCTAATTGCTGAAAAGTGGACAGCCCCGCCCCGCTCCTTCCCAGGTCCCATTCTGCCTTTTCCCTAAGGCCCTGCTTCTTCCCCAAGCCCCCACCTTTCTCTCCATTGCTAGCTCCTCCCCCCGCCCACTCACCTGCCACCTGCAGAGCCAGGCAGGGAGGAGTGGATAGGAAACCTGGCTGCCCAATCAGGGCACAGCGGTCGGGCTCTGGCTCAGACAAGTCAGTCCCCAGAGCAAGGAGCCGGGGAAATTGGGGAGGGGGAGTGGTCCCCAGAGCAAGGAGCTGGGGAAATTGGGGAGGGGGGTGGTCCCCAGAGCAAGGGGCTGAGGCAGTGGCAATGGCTTAGGGAGGGTGGAGGGAGAGGAGCAGACAGGATCCCCTTCAGGGCAGCCTTAGTACCCAACCTACCTCACTCTGCTGGAGGCTGGAACCACTTCTTTCCATTAGCAGCTCCTCCCGGGGGCAGCCGCTGCTGCTCTGGCCCTCTCTGCCCGGAGAGGCTGATTGCGGTTACACCGATAACCGGACGTTGAGGGTCCGGTCCCTTTTTCGACTGGACAAAGCGGGACCCCTGGCAGCCCTACATACCATACCCCATGGAGCGTCTTTCCGCAGGCAGAGCAGAAATGCCCATTGGGCCCGTCTGCCTTCGCTGCACCAGCATCAGTCACAATTTTCCCATCTCCAGCCAGCGCCATTGCTTCCCCCCCCCCCCCCAGACTGAAAACACCGCTCCGGTGCTCTCCTGCGGCCCCGGACCTGGCTCAGCTGGGGAGGGGGGGATTTGGGGCTCCGATCCCCACCCCCGGCAGCCCCCGATTTCCTGCTTCTGCGGTTGTTTCTCCTCCTGCGCTCAGAGGGTTGCAGAGGGGGACTCGCCCCCGTGCACACAAGCCCGCTCGGGAGGGACCCAGGTGTCCGGGGGGGCCGGGAAGGGGCTGGCACAGGAAGGTCCCTCCATTTTCCGTCCCTCTGTCAACACTGTCTGCTTTCCCCAGGCACCGAAAGATTTAGGCGTCTCCGCCACGCTTTTTAACCCTTCAGCTTCCCGATTTGCGGAAAGTGCGCTCCATTGCGGGGGTTTTGCTGGAATCCCCAGCTCCTGGAGTCACGGGATCGCGGGGGACTCTCCCCTGCCACCCCCAGCAAAGCGAAAGGGCGTTTTCTAGCCCTGGTGGTTGCAGAGTAAAAGTTTGAACATTTCAGCCCCGCTGCCTGCAAATATAAGGTGACCATGTTTCCCAAAAGGAAAACAGGACACCGTGTGGGGCTAGTCCGCCCCCTCCCCCAGCACAGGGCCGGCCTGAGCCCTGCCTGCCCCTTGCCCGAACCCTGCCTCCCCCCTGCGTGCGGCTGGCATGGCCACTAGTATGGGTGGCAGGTGCAGCTTCTTCTGGGGAAAAAGAACAGGAGTATTTGTGGCACCTTAGAGACTAACAAATTTATTAGAGCATAAGCTTTCGTGGGCTACAGCCCACTTCATCGGATGCATGTAGTGGAAAATACAGTAGGAAGATATATATATACACAGAGATCACGAAACAATGAGTGTTACCATACACACTATAAGGTGGGGGAGGCTAGCTCACTGTCCCCTGGCCTTTTCCGCCCTGGGCCGCACCCACACTCCACCGGATCCCGGTTGCAGGGTTTTGGGGGGAAGTTTTTTATTTATTATGCCCCATGCAGGTTCCGGGGCGGCTGAGGAGGCAGTATGTGCTATTCAGTTTCTGGGGTTCATCAGTAATCTGGAGTCCAGAGAGATTACTGATGGACCCAGGAAGCTGAGTAGCACATACTGCCCCCTCAGCCGCCCCGGAACCTGCATGGGGCATAATGAAGATTCTTTTCCCCACAGCGGCTGGGGGTCTGGGGAGGGGAGGCTCGGGCCTTCGGCTGGCTAGGGACTCCTCTGACTGGGGGGGGAGGGGGGCGCTCAGGATTCCTCTGGGCGGGGAGGACTCATGGCCCTGGCCACGGGGGTGGAGAAGGGGTCTCGGGGCAGTGGGGAGGGGCGAGCGGAAGGGGCAGAGCCAGGGGCTAGCCTCCCCCCAAGGGGGCTCTACCGAGCGCCCATGCCCACTTTTTTGACAAAAGTGGGCATTTCTCCCATTTGCTCCTGATGATCAAGTTGGCAAGAGCAAATGGGACAAACGCCCACCTTTGCCAGAGAAGTTGGGACGGCCAGGACAGGGCTTAAAAAATGGACTGTCCCGGTCAAAAAGGGACATATGGTCACCCTATGTAAATACTCTGAAACCAGCAAATACGGCTGGGAGTGGGACACTATCCCCAGTGCCTCTGTTGTTGCCTGGAGTAGCAGCATGGTCAAATCTCTCAACACGATAGGATGTTTTCCTCAAAGTCCCAGCTCCCGGAGTCACGTGATGACAAGAGAAGCTTGCTTTTTGGAAAAATCAGCTTCTACCAGTGCTGCCTTGGGGTGGGGTGGCAGGGAGGGGAAAGGGACAGTTTAGTTTGCCCCGGAGAGCCCCTATTTGAGAGGGCATCCAAACCGAGTGGCATTGCGTCCTGGCGCAGCAGGTCACAGTGCTGCCCAGGTTTTGCCCAGCTGCCCCTCATTTACGACACAGCCCCAGCCCCACAGGATGAGAGCCACCGCTGCAGGATGAGTGCAGAATAGGTGCTCCCAAGCTACCCCTCCTCCAGGCCCTCTCTTCAGAGTTTTGCCCCGTCTCCCCAAAAACCTTTGTGCAGCCCTTGTTTCTAGCTCTCCTGGTTGGGGAGAAAAGCTTGGAAACACGACCTAAGTGTGTGAGCCTAAGTGCTCAGAAACCATCGGCCACAGAAACCCCCCACCTTTCTTGTTTTGAAGATAATTGCATGATTTGGTGGGGGGTCTGAACTCCTGATTGTTCAGTGTCGGGATTGGCCAGGAGAGGTCCTTGAAAACTGATCTGTCTCTGTGGACCCTCATTCCTTGCTCCTAGAATATCCAGAATGTTCTTTCCTACAGAGGACGGGATTTTCCACGGCATACTCTGTCTGTGAGCACACTGGGACAGACACCTGTTCTTTGCATTTGTACTGAACCTAGCCCTGAACCACACCAGTGGCCTCTAAACCTACAAACACATATTAATAATAAGACAAGGACTGCCTGGCAAATATTAATTTTTTTCACAAGAAATTTTTTAAAAAATTGAAATTTCCAGCCATTCCCTCCCAGTTTTTCAATGCAAACCCCAAACCTTTTCATTTTTGGAAACCAAATTGCATCATTTTTTTATTTGAAACAGAATATCAAAAAATGTTACCCAACAGCCTGACTTATTACTGGGCACTGAAATTTTCTACCTTTAAAAAAAAATTAGAAAAAAATTACTGAAAACTGAAGAGTGTTTCCATTTCAAATAGCAATTAATTAATTAGTTTAAAAATCAGTTTTCATTACATTTTTTTATTTAAAATTCCATTTTGGGGTCTCTGGCCCCATTGATGCCAATGGAGCTATGGATGACTGACACCAGCTGGGGATTTGGCCTCATTGATTCCAAAGGAGTGATGGCCAATTCACACCCAGTCGGCATCTGGCCCACTGACATCAATGGCGCTACGGCTGCTTGACACCTGGTGGGACCTGGCCCATTGGCTCCAGTGGAACAACAGCTGATTCACACCAGCAAGGGTAGCAGTTGTGTCTAGAAATCAGCTCCATTAAGCACTAATAATCCCCTTTCAGGGACACACCCTCTGCCGTTCTTTGCGCCTCCTGCCCCATGGCCCCTCCTCCTGCACAATCTGCCCGCTCCTGGTTGCCAGTTTTGGTTGGACGTATTCCTGGAGGTTTCATCACACGACAATCTTTAATAATGCCTGGAGGCTCCGGCAGCCCTAACTGGGAACGCCCTCTGCACGGAAAGCGGCAGGAAGGACAAAGTTCATTTTGCTGACTTCACCTTGTGCTGGGAGCTTTTGCCATGAGCTTGGAGCGCTGACCTGAGCACGCGGCCCAGGCTTTCAAGGAGGTAAAGAATTCCATTTCTCCTCCTTGCCCTTCTCTTTCTGTCCACCTTATTTCTATCTTCCTCCCTTCCCAATGAGCTTAGGGTGACCAGATGGGAAGTGTGAAAAATTGGGACGGGGGGGGGGGGTAATAGGTGCCTATATAAGAAAAAGCCCCCAAAATCAGGACTGTCCCTATAAAATCTGGACATCTGGTCACTCTACTGCCGCTCTCTGTCCCCCGCCCTCCCCCCCCCACACACACATTCTTTCTGTCTCCCGCCCTGGCTTGTCCCTTCTGTGCTGGTGGGACCCCCTCGCTGCCACTGTATGTGACAGGTGAGGTCCCCTGCTGGGCCCAATGCACAACAGATGTGAGCCTGTTACAACCTCAGCTCCAAACTCTGGCCCCTGTGCTCAAGCTGGGGAGGTGGGTGTTTTCAGTTTGGCACAGGCCTTCCCCCACCTCCCGTGCCAGACAAGATGGCCGCGGTCATGCTTGCTGTCCTGGCAGGTAGGGGAATGATCCTGTATCCTCTGGGGGCGCTGCCCCATCCAGCCCCATGGCTGCACGAGCTGTGTCAGAGGAAGACGGCGCTGCTGACTTGAGAAAGGCCCCCATAAATCAAAAAAAAAAAAATTAGTCTGTTTATTTGTCCTCTGGGGTCAGTGCCATGTAGGGTCATCCAGTTTCTGTCAGCTGTTCTCTCCGATCGAGAGCTGGAAACTCTTAAAAACGCAACCGGAGATTCCCCCATAATCCGGGGCGTGCAGGAGTCAGGGTTTGAAAAAAATCATTCGATCTCATGAGAGCTGGCGGCGCTGGGAAAGAGCAAGTGCCGTAGCTGGCATCCGGCCCAACCCCAGCGGCCTTCAGAGCTAAAAGCGCGAGTCTGTAGCACTCCTGTCGGGAGGGGAATGATGGTCCAGTGGTTTGAGTGCTGCTGGCTTCAGACCCTGCTGACTTGGTTTCAATTCCTGCTCTGCTACAGGCCCCTCGGGTGACCTCGAGCAAGTCAGTGAATTGTTCTGGGGGTAATAGCTGTGCCTTGCTTCACAGGGGGCTGTGAAGATCAATACAATGATGTTCTATAGATTTTAAGGACAGAAAGGGCCATTAGATCATCTAGTCTGACCTCCTGCATAACCCAGGCCAGTGAATCTCACCCAGTTACCCCGGTATTGAGCCCAATCGCTTGGATTAGACAAAAGCATTTCAGTCTCCAGGAGATTAAATTGCTGAGTGTCCTAGGCAGAGAACAGTTGAGGACAAGGTGCCCCTGAGGGCTCTGCAATGGCAGGGAATCGATTAGGTGAGAAACGTCCAAGTGGTCTTGGCAGATGATTCATGCTGCAGAGGAAGGTGAAAACCCCCCTAATCTGAGCTGGGGAACAGTCCTTCCTGCACATGCGAGCAAGACCCACCAGCCGCATAGCTAGAAAGGATTCTTCGGACAGCCTCAGAGCACTAGTCTGTCCTGTTTCCAGCTGTGGACAATCCCTGATGCTAAAGAAAAAGGGGGACAGAGAGGAAATGAAGTATACATCTGGCCAAAGTGTGCATGGAGACAAATAATTCCTTCCTGACCTCCTCAGTGGCCATAACCCTGAAGCATGATATTTGATTACAGCCATTGTCTTAGTGCAGAGCTGCATGTGTTGTGAGCATGTTGAGGGCAGTGCAGGCAATCCTGTTCTCCCCATGGCCCATGAAGGAAGGGGATTAGCACAGGGACTCAAAGATTGTGAGGCAGCCGACACTGTGGTGATGGGGTCCATATAGCTACAGCTAAAGTGGCTGGGCTGTACTAGACTTATGCCTTGCACTGACTGGTGGGTTACACGTGCAGGATAACTCACCTTCAGAGGAAATTTCCTCTCCTAAAGTAGAATTTAGGTCTCCATAAAGCAAGGGTGGTTGGATCCCTAAAAAAGCTCTTGGGTTTGTGTGGTGTATTGAGGACTGTTTTTGCATTGCAAGCTATCACTTTAAGAATGTTTTTTTCCTGATCCTGTTTGCAGACTAAGGGGCTCTAGAGCAGAGTGTGTGATCAGTCAGTCTGCAGCCAGCCAGCCTGCCTAGAGCAAGGTGGGTGAATTGGGCCTCACTGCCTTAGGGAGCAGCCTGCTTTGTCTCTCTCTGTTTTGGAATTCTTGAGGTGTGTTATTCTGAATTCTAGGAATTAAAGTAGCATCACGTTGCAACCTTCCAGCGAGAGAGTTTTATGTTTTTATCTCATTTCTGTGCATGTGCCATGAACATAGCACTCTGTTTTACAGGGCATTGCCATATAGCGGCATCATGGCCTCAGCAAACCCTGTGGAGAGACTGCAGGATGAGGCCGTGTGCCCCATCTGCCTGGACTGCTTTACTGAGCCGGTGAGCATTGACTGTGGGCATAACTTCTGCTGTGCCTGCATCAGCCGGTACTGTGAGACGTGGAAGGAGGAAAGCCTTGGTAAACCCGTCCAGTGCCCCGTCTGCAAAAAGAAATTCAAGAAGGACAACTTCCGGTCCAACTGGCAGCTGGCCAACATGGTAGAGAACATCCTGAAGCTGAGGGCTGCGAGGGGAGAGGAGCGGGCGGGGCCGTTCTGCCAGCATCACCAAGAGCAGCTCAAGTTGTTCTGCGAGGAGGATGGGAAGGCCATCTGCGTGGTGTGCCGGGAGTCCCGAGAGCACCGGGAACACACGGTGGCACCCGTGGAGGAGGCTGCCCAAACATACAGGGTGAGAGTCCGCTGGGTGCAGGGGCTCCTGGGTGCTACTCTGCTGGGGAGCTGGGTGCTAATCACAGCCACAGGCGCAGCTGGGGTCTCCTCTCCACTGATGCAACTTTGTTTGAAAGTTTGGGTGGGGCTACAAGTCTTTTCTTGTGTTGAGAAAACACTTTTCCCTCAGCAGACTGGGCTGCTTGTCCATACCCGGGGCAGGCCCTCAGGATACCTGGTTCCGTTCCCAGCTCTGACACAAATAGACCAAACAACGGCTTTAGGGTTTCTTCATTGCACCCAAGGGAGCTTTTCGGGGAGAAACATGAATATTTTTCCCAAAATTGTCCATGTTGAAAAAAACAACAACATTTTTTCTTTGGGAGGAGGGGAACTTCTAAGCAAATCTTTGGACAGGCTTTATTTACAGGGGAGCCTGTGTGTGGCTAATGGCCCACTTTTACTGGTGCACAAGGACACCCCCGGTGATTGATCCCCGGCAGGAGCGGTGGAAGTGCCCTAAAAGTGAGGGGGCCCACAGGCTCCTGAACTGTGGCCCCGCCCCCACGCCGCCCATTCCCCTGCGGCCCCGCCCCATCTCTTCCTCCAAGGCTCTGCTCCTGCACCACCTCCTCCCTCAAGCCCCCACCCACCGCACACTCCTCTCTGCCCCTTCCCCATCACTCGTCCTTATGGCCAGTAAAGATTGGGGGAGCCAATCTCCCCCAGTTCCACCACCCCTGACAGGGCTGGCTCCAGCGTTTTTGCCACCCCAAGTAGCGTGGGGGGGGGGGGGGGAAACCACCGCTTCATTCTTTGGCAGCAATTTTGTGGAAGGTCCTTCCCTCCGAGAGGGACTGAGGGACCCGCCACCGAATTGCCGCTGAAGAGCCGGATGTGCCGCCCCTTCCCATTGGCCTCCCCAGGCACCTGTTTGCTGCACTGGTGCCTGGAGCCGGCCCTGATCCCTGATCCCAGGCCTCTGGATCTTCAACCACACACCGCTCCTGTTTGAGCTTACAGACCAGGGGCCATTAGCTGAGATGCAGTAGCAGCCTTACAACCCCCTCTACGTGGTCAGATCACAGGTCTGGTGGAAGCCAGAAGTGGTCAGCACCTCAGTGGCAGGTGCATGGCCTTCCCGGATGCCCTCCTGACCAGCGCTGCTCTTCCCCCTCAGAGCAAAGTCCAGCAAGCCCTGACTCAGCTCAGGAAGAAGATGGAAGCTGCCAAGCGGCTGGAGGTCAAGGAGAACAGGAAGATCAAGGAATGGCAGGTGAGTGTCTCCCTGGTGGGACGGTAGATCCACTCCAGTTCAACCACAACCTATTGAGGCCTCGCTCTTGGTCGCCTTGTGTCAGTGCAGCGCCCAGTGCGACGGGGCCTAGCTGCTACCATGATACAAATTAATAATAATTATAGCAAGGTATTAACTGGTGACTTCTTTTGTATTTAGTGATGACCCTGGCTCAGGGATCTGTGGGGACTGAACAAGGCATCTGCCTCTAAAAGATGAAGTTTATTAGCTCAATGACTGTAGATGTCCAAGTTAGCAGGTCCGGCCTCCTGCCTAACCCAGGCCAGAGAATCTCCCCCAGCAGTTCCTGCCTCTGGCCCAATAGCTCCTGGCTGAGCTAGAGCGGAGCTTTGAGACAGAGATGCCCCATCTCCACGGACAGACTCTCAGGGATGGAGCAGACACTACTAGACCCCTACATGTGCTGTAGCTGCTGTGGGGGTCTGGGAGCACGTTAGCACAGATGTAGGGGGAGCAGGGGCTCAGGGACGCTGCTCCTCTGACCCCCTGTGCTCTCTGAGGACACCCAGCTCTGGCTGTGAGCCTCCATCTCTCTTGAGAGGAATCCTGAGATTCTGCCACTCTCAGACCATGTATCATGCACGAGTGGGCTGTCCCTTGGGGAGCACCCAACCCACGGTCCATTCAGTAGCCAGACTTCTTATAGCAATAGCGGTGTGTCTGTAACCATCTGGACAAAGTACTTCAGAGAAAAGGACCCTGACTCATCAAAAGGTCTCCATGCACATCCGCCTTACCTGGAATCCTGCCAACTCCCAGGGGTCTAACTTTCCTCAGGCTAGTTCTCCATAGCTCTCAAAAACCTTTCCCTCTGCCTTGAGGATGTAAGCCTCTTTGAGACCCCCACCCCAAAGGGACCCAGCCTCCCTGGGCAAACTTGTCTGGCAGGGGCCGAGCCAGGGCATCAAAGCAAATGCATCTTTCATTGTACGTTAAGTGTTTCTGAGAAGCATATACCTGGATCCATCTGTCCCTTCTTGGGTGCCTTTCCTGCCACCCCTGCTATCAAGCTGGCTAGATCTATTAAGACAGTGAACTTCCCAGTAACCGAGTCAAGATATAGTCTGTCTAGACCATTATGGACAGCTCCAAATCTGTCACATCCACTCTAGCAATTTTAACATCCTCTACTCCAGACTGTAAGTTAGCCTGTATATATATATTTTTCCCCATGACAGATCTTTCTTCCTGATTTCTGATGGGAAATTTCAGAATGAAATGAAGATCTTCTTTACATTCTGAGCCAATGTGAAATTTCCCCTTTGGTTCAAATTCTTCAATGGGAGATTTAAAGAGCTCAATCTCTTTAGCTTCTCGAGAAGAAGAGTGAGATGTGACTCGATGGCAGTGTAGAAGTTGTGACAAAACGGGGTTTTATTCATCTTGTTATACTGCAGGCGAGTCTTACTGTCCTACACTAATACTGTGGGTACCTCAGTTTCCCAGTGTGCTGCACCGATACTTCGGTGGTGGGAACTGGGTGTGTGATTTTTGCTGAGCCCCTCAGGGCAGGTGAGGCTGCCCAGCCGTCTGCACCTGTGGAACCTGAGACGTGTGTGTGTGTGTGTGTGTGTGTGTGTGTGTGTGTGTGTGTGTGTGTGTGTGTGTGTGTGTGTGAGAGAGAGAGAGAGAGAGAGAGACCAGGTAACACCTTTGGGCTGAGAAGTGAGACAAAGAGAAGGAGGAGGAGCAATGGGGGTGTCGGAGGTCTGGTCGCTGGAAGCTGGCAGTAGGGTGACCAGATAGCAAGTATGAAAAATCGTGACGGGGGCGGGGGGTAATAGGCCTCTATATAAGAAAAAGCCCCAAATATTGGGTCTGTCCCTATAAAATCAGGACCTGTGGTCACTCTAGTTGGCAGTCTGCTTGGGGGGACTGGACTAGGGGGAGTCCAGGACTTCTGGCCCAGGACTACCCAAGATGGACTTGGCTGAAAGTCACTGATTTCTGTGATAGCAAGCGCTGTGCTACGCTGCGTTCCTGTCAACCAATAAACCTTCCGTTTAAGGAAGGGGATGATATAGATGCCATCCTCACTGCCTTTGAGTCGGCCTGCAATATGCACCAGGTTGACCCTACAGGCTTCGGCATCTCACCCCCTCACTGGGTCCCAAGACCATAGGGATGTTCAGGCAGATGGATGGGGTGGAAGCAGGGGACTATGAACTCTTCAAACAAGCCCTGCTGCGCAGGTTTGAGCTGACCCCCAAGCAGGGCGGCTCTAGCTTTTTTGCCGCCCCAAGCACGGCAGGCAGGCTGCCTTCGGCGGCATGCCTGCGGGAGGTCCGCCGGTCCCGTGGCTTCGGCGTACCCGCCGCCGAATTGCTGCCGAATTGCCGCCGAATCCGCGGGACTGGCAGAAAGGCTGCCTGACTGCTGCCCTCACAGGGTCCGGCAGGGTACCCCCAGCGGCTTGCCGCCCCAGGCACGCGCTTGGAGCTCTGGTGCCTGGAGCCGCCCCTGCCCCCAAGGCGTACAGGAAAAGGTTCCAGAGTAGGCAGAAGACCCAGGGGATGACCAGTCTGGAACTGGTCATGCTGATGGAGGAATACACCCACAAGTGGGTGAATGGGGCCAGGGCCCAGACCAAGGAGGACGTGATTGAACTGATGGGGCTGGAGCGACTATATGAATTCTGTCCCCCAACCTGAGGATGGGGCTGGTGGACAAGAGGCCAAAGGACCTGCACCACGCAGGGCTGCTGGCTGACAATTTTGTAGATAGCAGGTCGGGATATGGAATGGAATCCTGGGGGGACAGGCCCACATCAGGGCAGAAGGGGGGTCACCCAGGGCTACCCAGAAGGGAGTCTCGGATAAATCCCTCCTGAGAGGCACAGCCAATACCAGAGCTGACTGACCAGCCGCAGGAGACCAATGGGACCTGAGGTGTAATTACTGTGGGCAGAGGGGCCACAGATAGGCCCAATCCCAAAAGCTCAGGGACAGGGTAAGCAAACCAGCCCTCAGAGGGTTACCTGGGTGGGAGCCCAGCCAGCGGAGGGGAGGGGCTGGCTCCCCAGGCAGGAGGGGCTGGTAGTTTAGCAATGGCTCCAAAGGGAAGAGAAGTCTCCCAGGCCAGCTCCTTGGGGAGGCTTGATACTCCGGATTCAAAGTTCTCAGTCTACAGTGAGCGCAGGGCAGCCCCTGAGGAGCGAGTGCCTCATTCCCCTGGAGGTGGATAGGAAGCAGGTCACTGGGTCCGAGGTGGTGGCTCCAGATCGGGTGGTGCCCAACACCTACCTGACACTGACGGGTGTCTGTGGGCCCCCATTTAAGGTACCTGTGGTGAGGGTACATCTGAAATGGGGGGCCAAGGAGGGGCCCAAAGATGTGGGGGGGTGCACCATCAATTGCCAACCGAGGTGCTGATGGGGGGTGACCGGGTGGATTGGCCAGGCAGCCCCCAAACACCCTAATCATCACCCATAGCCAGAGCCAGCGAGGGGCACTCTGCCCCGACACCGGGGGCAGTGCCCTGCAGGGGGCACAGGACCCTACCCTGGTGGGAAAGGAGTCACTGGGGACAGGACTTGGCCAGGCTGTGGCCTCGGACCCAGCCAGTGAGAGGGAGCAGGTTCCCATCCCTTCCCCAGCCGCTGAATTCCAGGCCGAGCTGCGGAAGGATCCCTCCCTGGAGAAGCTGAGGGAACTTGCTGGCCACAGCACAGTGAAACCTCTGGGGGAAGGCTGCCAGGAGAGGTTCCTGTGGGAGAAGGGATTCCTGTACCAGGAATGGGCTCCCCAAGGGGAAGTAGAACCGTGGGGGATCAGGAGACATCTGGTAGTCCCCCAGAAGTACCGCCACAGGCTATTGTACCTGGCCCATGACATCCCTCTCTCGGGACACCAGGGAATCCAGCACACCTGGCAGAGGCAGCTATGGAACTTTTACTGTCCCTGGGTCGTTGATGCCGTCCAGCAGTACTGCAGGTCCTGCGACCCCTGCCATAGGATGGGGAAGGCCCAGGACAAGGAGAAAGCAGCTTTGAGGCCCCTGGCCATCATAGAGGAGCCTTTCCAGAAGGTGACCGTGGACATAGTGGGGTCCCTCAGCAAGGCAACTCAGACAGGGAGAAAATACATTCTGGTGGTGGTAGATTTCACTACTCGCTATCCTGAGGCCATGGCTCTGTCCTCTATCGAGGCAGACACTGTGGCAGACGCACTGCTGACCATTTTCAGCAGAGTGGAGTTCCGCAAGGAGGTCCTTACAGACCGATCTCCAATTTCACGTCAACTCTGCTCCAGTGCTTGTGGCAGAAGTGTGGGGTCCAACACCCCTGGGCCTCAGTGTATCACCCTCAGTCCAACGGGCTGGTGGAGAGGTTCGATAGAACTCTAAAGATGATGCTGAAAACCTTTATGAACCAGCACCCACAGGACTGGGACAAGTATTTACCCCACCTGCTGTTCACGTACCGGGAAATGCCCCAAGAATCAACAGGATTCTATCCTTTCAAGTTGCTGTATAGGAGGAGAGTGAGGGGACTCCTGGACTTGCTAAGGGAAGAATGGGAGGAGAAAGCCTCCCCCAATGGAGAATCAGTGGTGGAGCATGTACTGACCTTCTGGGAAAAGCTCACTGAGCTCATGGGCTTGGCCAGGGAAAATCTAGCCAGGGGCCAATGGAAGCAGAAGCTCTGGTACGACCGCTCAGCGCGTGCCTGCTTCTATGCCACCGGGTAGTAGGTGATGGTTCTCATTCCCGTGAGAAAGAACAAACTACAAGCTGCCGGGGACAGGCCTTTTAAGGTCATCAAGCAGCTGAATGAGGTGAACTATGTAGCGGAACTGTCTAACCGGGCTCACAGCCACCAGGTGTACCATGTCAACATGGTGAAGACGTACTTTGACAGGGAGAATTTGGTACTGGCTGTGTGTGGCCATTGGGAGGAGCAGGGAGATGATCCCCTGGTGGATCTATTCCCTGAGACAGGTGCTGGACCTTCGCTGGAATGAATTCCCCTCTCTGACCAGCTAACCCCTGCCCACCAGACAGAGATCCAAGGGGTGCTGGGTTCCTACCAGCAGCTGTTCTCCAACTGGACTGGGCTCACTAACCTGTCTGTCCACCAGGTGGAGACAGGAGCCCACCCTCCTGTAAGATGCTCCCCATTCCGGGTCACTGGGAAAACAGCCCAGGACCTGGAGAGAGAGGTCAAGGACATGCTGGCTATAGGGGTGATCCAGCCATCCTCCAGCCAGTGATGTTGATCCCCAAGAAGGACGGGTCCGTCCGGTTTTGTGTGGATTACCGGAAGCTTAATGCCATCACCAAGTTTGAGGCCTACCCTATGCCTAGGCCTGACGAGCTCCTAGACAAGCTGTGGGGGCTCGTCGTTGTCTCACTATGGATCTCACCACGGACTACTGGCAAGTACCTTTGAATCCAGTTGCCCAGCTGAAATCTGCATCACCCCTCTGGGGTGGATGGATGGGGTGGAAACAAGGGATTATGAACTGTTCAAACAAGCCCTGCTGCGCAGGTTTGAGCTGACCCCCAAGCAGGGGCGTCTCTAGCTTTTTTGCCGCCCCAAGCACGGCAGGCAGGCTGCTTTCGGTGGCATGCCTGCGGGAGGTCCGCCGGTCCCACGGCTTCGGCGTACCCACCGCTGAATTGCCACCGAATCCGCGGGACCGGCGGACCTCCCGCAGGCATGCCGCCAAAGGCTGCCTGATTGCCGCCCTCACAGGGTCCGGCAGAGAATGGCAGAAAAAGAGTCAATGGCTGGGAACGGCGGCCAGACAAATTCAAAGTAGATATAAGGCACAGATTGTTAACACGAAGCGTGATTAACCACTGGAACAAACTCCTAAGGGAAGTGGCGGATGCTCCATCTCTTGGTGGCTTTGAATCTAGATGGGATGTCTTTCTGGAAAACGCTTTAATCAATCACAAGTTATTGGTCTCAGGACAGGGGTGACAGGGTGAAATTCAATGGCTGGGCTATGTAGGAGGTGAGACTAGAATCTAATGGTCCCTTATGGCCTTGGAATCTGTACATTTATTATATAAAAAACATTGGTTTTGTTTCACTTTTCGAAATCTGGATAGTGGGGGGACATCAAACAATTTGGAGAAAATGCGGGGGGAGGGGGAGTTCGGTGAGAAAAGTGTAGGGGAACGTTGGCTGGTTGGTGTGTAAGTAGCACATAGTTTTTCCTCAGTCCTGTTGGTTTTTTTACTTCTCCCGGCAGGAGAAAGTGGAGGTTCAGCGTCAGATCATCATGTCAGAGTTCGAGAAGATCCGCCAGTTCCTGACTGAGGAAGAGAAGCTGCTGCTAGAGAAGCTGGCGACGGAAGAGAAGGACTTCATGCAGAGAGTACAGGCCAACCTAACTGACCTCTCGGAGCAGAGCTCTGCCCTGGGCAAACTCATTGCAGAGCTGGAGGAGAAGTGCCGGAAATCATCTGTGGAGCTGCTGGAGGTGAGAGTGTGTGGGGTGTGTCAGCAGGTGACTGGGTGGCCAAGGAGGTAACGTACAGGGCAGTGATGTGAGAGGCCTGGGTTTTAATCCCAGCCTGTCTCTGTGTGACTTTGCCTTCTGTGGGCATCAGTTTCTCCATCTGTTAAATGGGGTTAACTGGTAGAATTGGTTGGGAAATGACTTGGGATTTTTCCCTCTGCTGAAAAAGATTTTGTTTTCTTCAAAAATTTGGGCTGGAAAAACCCCCAAATGGAAAATGTTAGGATTCACCAAACAAGGCTTTTTCACAGCAGACACTGATTCTCCTCCGTTTCTCCTCTGCAGGGTGTGAGGTGTCCACTGAGCAGGTAGGTGACTGTGGTCCATCTCCGTTCCATTTCTGCTATGGATGGGTGCGCTGGGAGCTGAGATAATGAGGCCTTTCTCCCCGTAGTGCTGAAACTATCAAACTGCGGGAGCCAGAAGCCATCCCCACTGAAGTGAAGAATAGATACAAATTCCCTGAGCGTTGCCTGGATATGAAGAAAATGCTACAGAAATTCAAGAGTGAGTGACACTGCATGGGATGGAATTTGCTGGGGATCCCAGGGAGAACAGAAGAATATACACCCCGTGTGTGTTTGGGCGGGGGGGGGAGGAGGAAGTAATGTGATACTTGGATGCATACACAGGGGAATCTGGAGTAGGAGTAGAGACGTTATTTTACCTCTGTGTTTATCACTGGTGCGACCGCTGCTGGATTCCTGTGGCCACAATTCCAGAAGGATGTTGATAAATTGCAGAGGGTTCAAGGAAGAGCCGTGAGAATGGTTGACGGATTAGAAAACCTGCCTTCTAGTGAGAGACTCAAGGAGCTCAGTCTATTTAGCTTAACAAAGAGAAAGTTCAGGGGTGACTAGATCACAGTCTAAGTACTTCCATGGGGAACAAATATTTAATAATAGCGGCCTCTTCAAGCTAGCAGGCGAAGGTCTAACAAGATTCAGTGGCTGCTAGTTGAAGCTAGACAAACTCAGACTGTAAATACAGCGTGACTTCTTAACAGCGAGGGTGAGTAGCTACTGGAACAACTTACCAACAACTGTGGTGGATTCTCCATCATTGGCCATTTTTAATTCAAGTTTGGATGGGGTTTTTTTTTCTCTAAAAGATCTGCTCTGTGTTACACTGGAGGTCAGGCCAGATTGTCACAGTTATCCCTTCTGGCCTTAGATCTCTGTGCAGGTAGGGAGGGTGCGGTTTGTACATAAGGGGAGGTAGGCCCACAGTGCTGAAGTGGGAAGCCATGATGTGTGGGCATGGGGTCGTAGTGAGGGGTAGAGCCACAGCATGGGATGAGGCTACATTCTGGGAGCCATGGTCCAGAGATGGGATCAAACCTGCGACCGCTGGAGCTAAATGTATGATCCTCTACTGCATGAGCTAAAAGCCATCTGTCACTTAGCTAAGAGTGTAAAGCAGACTCGTTAATCTCTCTCAAAGTGGTCTTGGTGCCACTAGCTGGGACAGAGCACCACACCCAGGAAGTGTGTGGGTTACACGGGGACATGGCCATGATACAGAGGATGGAGCTTCATTTTGGGGGTAGGACCATGGTGTGGTGTGGGGCTATATTCTGGGGGCGTGGCCACAGGGCAGAGGTGCAGCCAGGGCTTGTGGGTGGGGCCATGTGGTCCCTGGATCATGGAGTGTTGGCCGCAGGCTGGTCTGACAGTGCTGGTCTGACTCTCTCATCTCTCCATACAGCGGACGTGACTCTGGATCCCGAGACAGCCCACGTGTGCCTGGAGCTGTCCAAGGACCGTCGGGGCGTGCGGCTGGGGGAGCCGCAGCGGGACATCCCGTCCCATGCCAAGCGTTTCGACACGTACCGCTGTGTGCTGGGCGTGGCGGGGCTGCGTACGGGGCGGCACTACTGGGAGGTGGAGGTGGAGGCGGGCGACAAGGCCTACTGGACGCTGGGCCTAGCGCGGGGCTCGCTGCGCAGGAAGGGCTGGTTCAGCATGGAGCAGGAGGAGGGCATCTGGGCTGTGCGCCTCATCAGGGGACAGTACCACGCCCTCACCTGCCCCGAGACCAGACTGTCCCCGAGCCGCAGCCCCCAGCTCCTGGGCATCTTCCTGGACTGTGACGGCGGGAGCATCACCTTCTATGAGGCCGAGGGCATGGAACCCATCTTCTCCTTTGCCACCGGCGCCCCCTTCCCCGAGCCGCTCTACCCCTTCTTCTGGCTCATGTGCCCCGGCACCAGCCTCAGGATTTGCCCCATGGTGTGAGGGCAGGAAGCAGGCCTGACGGGCTGGGGAATGGCATGGGGGTGGGCAGTGTCCCTGACAGGGCCTCTGGGTGGGACAGTGGCTCCTGCCCCATCACACCAACACCCCCCTAATCGTCCAGTAGCTGGGAACCGCTCAAGGCTGTTGGAATTGGGGGGGCTCCCTCACCCTAGCAGCAGCAGGGGTGGGGGGCAGGGAGATGAGGTATGCCAGCCAGCTCCCCTCCCCTCCCCTCCCCCAGCTCTCAGGGCCGAGGGGGTCCTGCCTCGGTAAGTGTGTGTGTATACATGCTCCCATAGAACATCCATCAGCCCTGTGCACCTCTCTCGCCTACCAACACCCTGGAGCTGAGACCAAGAGGGGCAGAGGTGGCAGAGCCGGGCCTGGTTGCTCAGTGGGACGGGCTCACCCGCACTGTTTGGGCCTCAGTCTCTGCCCCCTGGTGGGATGTCCTTGCTCCCCCTCCCCCAAAGAGCCCTCGCTCTGCTGGGTTGGGTTGGTGAGAACCATTTTTTTTAGAATAAACTGAATGTAAAGATGAGGCACGTTGTGAGTTACTGACCTCTCCACCCCACCCCCGCCAGGGTGGTGAAGCACTGGAATGGGTTACCTAGGGAGGTGGTGGAATCTCCTTCCTTAGAGGTTTTTAAGGTCAGGCCTGACAAAGCCCTGGTGGGGATGATTTAGTTGGGGATTGGTCCTGCTTGGAGCAGGGGGTTGGACTAGATGACCTCCTGAGGTCCCTTCCAACCTTGATATCCTATGATTCTATGAACAGCCCCGTGGGGCAGCACCATCTTGTGATTCAAACCCTTGGGAACTAAAACGAGAGTTATTCAGAACTCAGAGCTCATCGTCCTCCTAACTAAGGACAGTTTGGGGAGAAACCCACCCTAAAGCCCCCGTAGTGTCTGCACTGCTGGTGCTGCACTCCGGGACTTGACTCCAAAACTAGACTGGGAGGCCATCCGGGCAGGGACAATGTCTGGGATCACAGGAGGGATCCATCAAGAGCCCATTATTATTACTGTGAATTCAACCAGAATGGGGGTCCTGTTGTGCAGGGCACTGCACAGACGCTGGCCCTGCCTGAGTCTGGCGAGAGCCTGAGACAGTTGCTCTGAGGGGATGGGTTTCATACACTGTGCCCAGGAGGCTGAATCCTGCTACTCAAGGGCTCTGATAATCAGGGGTTAAATCTACACGGCTCAGAGTCCTCTGGGAACTAGAGACCCCTAGAAAATTGATTTTTGATGACACTTTTCAGTTTTTAGTGGTTTTAAAAACCAAGCCCCTAGATTTTATGTTTGGAGTCATGGGGTTTATTTTGTTCCAGGTTTCCCTCTTAGGGTTTGTTTGCACTCACAATGCTTGACTCTCATTGGATAAACTTGCCTTGCGGGGAGCTAGCATAGGCCACCTTTGCACCCCTCTGCCTCCTCCACCCTTTAGTTCCCTCCCATAGCTCCACTGGCCTCCATCCCACATCCCTCCCACCCACGCTCCTGTGCCTCATCCCCCTTCCTCCTCCTGCACCCTTCTCTGCCTCCTGACTCTTCATGCCTCTGCCCCCCCTCCTCAGCCCCCCAACTCTGTCCCATAGCCGCTTTCTACCCTTCATCCTGCTGCGCCTTTCTGCCCTGCGCCCTCCACCATGCGTCCTATGCCCTGCACCCTCTGCCCATCCCCACACAGCAATTACTGGGGAACAAGCCCCACCCCCACCTCCCGGCAGGATTCCCAGAACAGAGTTGCTCCTGGGAGCATTAGGCACTGTGGGAAAACCTGCCCCCATCCTCCTGGGGCATGATGGGAGGCAAGGACTGAACTCCCACAATTCACTCCTGCCGTGAGTATGGCTGAGGGGTTTTGTGTGCGGGTGGGTCTGCAGCGCCCCCTGTTGGGCCCTTGTTCCCAGGTGTGCGTGTGTGTGTGTGCGCGCACTCCATTGGTCCATAGGGTTTTAGGCAAGACAGAAGCACAAGTCTGACTGCGCAGACAGACGGTGTGAAGACTGTATGTTTGTGGCAGCCATTGTGTCTGAGTAAACTGGATTCTGCAGCCACAAAAGCTGGCCTCAGTCCAGTGAGTGAAGGAAGCACCGCCCCCGCCCCAGGGGAAAGGCCCCATATCACATTCCCTGCCCCCAAGACAGACAGTCAGCTCCTTCCCAACTCTACCATCCCCAATAGCTGCAGTCCTTCACTGCAGTGCCCCCGCCCCGCCCCCCTCCACTGCCAAGCTGGGTCGTTATTGTTTATTTGAGTTATGGTGGGGCCTATAGGCCAGGTGCCCATTGTGCTGGGCGCCGGACGAACACAGAACAAAGAGAAAGCGCCTGCTCCCAAGAGCTCACCATCTGTGGGGGCAACATGAACCCTGGATCAGCCCAGGGGCCCCTCTAGCCGGTGTCCCAGCTCTGACCGTGCCCAGCAGCAGCCCGTTCAGAGGGGCGTGAGGCCTGCAGTGGGCAGTTGTGGGAGGAGCTGGTTTGCTCCCAGTCCGAGTTTGGCTCCCGGCGTGAAGCGGGGCCAGGAGCGACTAGTGACGATGGAAACCTGTGAACGTTCTCGCTTCCCACCTGGACACCGAAGTGCGGCTCCTCTGCAGGTGTGAAGCGCCCTCTTTCCATCTGCCCCCAATCCCTTCACTGAGACATGTTCGGTTCTTGGACTCGGAAACACCAGGTGGCAATGAGTTCCACAGGGCACGGCAAAGGGCATTTCCTTTCACTGGACATGGGCTGTCTTTTGAAGTGTGGACCCCGGGATCGGACACAGGATCCAGGAATCGTCTCCCCAGTGCTGCATGCAGGAACACGCCTTCTCCACTGACTCGGTATTTCCCTGCTCACACAGCCCGGGAGCAAGCTACCCTCTTAACCACAGCACTGCAGAGTGGATTTACCTACATCCTTTTCAGGGCCTCTGCTTTCCAGGGGACAATCTGCATTCTGCCGGTCTGGCCTGCATTCCTTGGGCCTAGAAAGATGACCTTGCATTTGGCTGTATTAAAAGGCACCTTGTTCAAATGATCTCAACTGACCCCGATTCCTCATAGACTTTAAGGCCACAAGGGACCATCATGATCATCTAGTCTGACCTCCTCCACGTTGCAGGCCACAAAACCTCCCCCATCCACTCCCTTAACAGGCCCGTAACCTCTGGCTGAGTTACTGAAGTTCTCAAATGATGATGTAAAGACTTCAAGAGACAGAGAATCCACCATTTACTCTAGTTCAAACCTACAAGTGACGTATGCCCCATGCTGCAGAGGAAGCGAAAAACACCCAGGGTCTCTGCCAATCTGACCCGGGGGGAGGGGGGAGGCACTCCCTCCTGACTCCAAACATGGCGAAAAGTTAGACCCAGAGCATGGGGGTGAGATCCATGAGCCAGCTCTGCCCCCATTGTTATTCCCACCCACTTCCAGGGATGCCAATCAGACTCCATGCTTTACTTCACTTGACCCTCCTGCCCCCACGACCCAGCTCCTTCCCATCCTAGTCCCCACCCCCAAACTCTCCATCTAGGTGCTAGGACCCTCCCCCCGAGCCCATCCCCACCTTCCCAGCGTCCACCCCAATCTGACATCTGTCCTCTGCTCCTCTTGATCTCCAAGCCGGTCCCTGACCCCCAAGGGTGAGCCGTGGCCAGTCCCTAGCCCGTGTGAGTCCTCTGGTGTCTGATCAGGGCCGAACTCTGGCGGAAGTCCTTCCCGCACTGGGTGCATTTGAAGGGCTTCTCCCCAGTGTGGGTCTTCAGGTGGGCGCTGAGGGACGAACAGTGCAGGAAGCTTTTCCCACACTGGCAGCAGCTGTGCGATCTCTGCTGGCTGTGAGTCCTTTGGTGCCTGCCGAGGGCAGCGTGGAGCCGGAAGGCTTTCCCACAAGCTGCGCACCGGTGTGGCATCTTCTCCCCGTGGGCACTGCTCTGGTGGTTCAGGAGTTCGGTGCTGGCACTGAAGCCAGCCCCACAGTCAGGGCACTTGTGGGCCGCAGCCCCAGCGTCATGGCCCCTCCGGTGGGCGAGGAGATCGGAGCTGACGCTGAAGGCCTTGCCGCATTGTCCGCACTTGTAGGGCTTGTCTCCGGCGTGGAGCCGCTGGTGGATGAGGAAGCCCGAGTTCTGGGTGAAGCCTTTGCCGCACTGGTGGCAGCGGTAGGGTTTCTCACCAGTGTGGGTGCGCCAGTGCACCGTCAGGGTGGAGCTCATGCCAAAGCGCTTGCCGCACACAGTGCACTGGTAGGGGCGCTCCCCGGTGTGGGTGCGGCGGTGGGCCACCAGGTCGGAGCGCTGGGCGAAGGCCTTGCCACAGTCAGGGCAGGGGAAGGGGCGCTCACCGGTGTGGGTGCGCCTGTGCGTGGCGATGTGGGAGCGCCGGGCAAAGCCCTTCCCGCACTGGGGGCAGCGGTGGGGCTTGTGGCCGGCGTGGCCGCGCAGGTGAGCAGCCAGGTTGGAGGAGTCGGTGAAACCGCGGCCGCAGTCGGGGCAGCGGTAGGGGCGTTCGCCGGTGTGGGTGCCCTGGTGCTTCACTAGGTTGGAGCTGCGGCTGAAGCTCTTGCCGCACTCACCGCACTGGAACGGCCGCTCCCCGGTGTGCATGCGCCGGTGCTGAGCCAGGTGCGAGCTCCAGACAAAGCTCTTCCCGCACTCAGGGCATGTCTTCCGCTTCGCGCTCCCTGCACCCTGTGCTCCATCTGGCTGAGCCTCGGCCCCGGGCAGGCCCTCGGACGCCTCGCCCGACAAGGCTTCATCCTGCCACGGACTCCCCTCCCCGTCCCTGTGCAGCATCTCAGCACCTGTGGGAAGGAAACGGGAGACAATGAACAGTTGGGAGAGGGGAATCCTGGGAGAGAGAGACAGAGATCAGCGACTGAGATCAGGGGCCCATCATGCCAGGCGCTGTGCAGACACACAGCGACTGAGATCAGGGACCCGTCACGCCGGGCGCTGCACAGACACACAGCGACTGAGATCAGGGGCCCATCATGCCAGGCGCTGCGCAGACACACAGCGACTGAGATCAGGGACCCGTCACGCCGGGCGCTGCGCAGACACACAGCGACTGAGATCAGGGACCCGTCACGCCGGGCGCTGCACAGACACACAGTGACTGAGATCAGGCCCCCATCACATCAGGTGTTGCACGGACACACAGTGACTGAGATCAGGGACCCATCACGCCGGGTGCTGCACAGACACACAGTGACTGGGATCAGGGGCCCATCATGCCAGGTGCTGCACAGACACACAGCGACTGAGATCAGGGACCCGTCGTGCCGGGTGCTGCACAGACACACAGTGACTGGGATCAGGGCCCATCACTCCAGGCGCTGCACAGACACACAGTGACTGGGATCAGGGGCCCATCACGCCAGGTGCTGCACAGATACACAGTGACTGGGATCAGGGCCCTGTAGCGGTGGGCACTGCACAGACACACAGTGACTATAAAAACCATAAAAGATTAGGAGAAAGGTAACGTCAGAGAGCACAACTGTAATAGGTTGGGATCTTTAAAATACAAAGGCAGAGCACGATCCACTGGCTGGGAACAGAAGGGAGACAAATGGAGGCTGGGAATTAGGGACCAGTGTTTATCTAGGAGGGGAAGGAACCACTGGGAGAGCTCCTCTAGGGAGGAGGTGGGTTGTCCATCACTGGGAGTCTGTCGGTGGAGATGGGGCGTCTCTCTCTCAAAGCTCCGCTCTAGCTCAGCCAGGAGTTACTGGGCCAGAGGCAGGAATCGCTGGGGGAGATTCTCTGGCCTGGGTTAGGCAGGAGGCTGGACTGGATGGGCACGATGGGCTCTGCTGTCTCTCACATCTATGCAATTCTAAGACATTATGACATGGAAAGGGCCAGATTCTGTCCTCATTACCAACTTCCTGCCACTAGAGCCGCGAATGAGATTAAACAGGGCAGGAGCGAAATCTCTCCTCCTGTGTAGTCTTTGCTCTCTGCTCTTCGCAGAAGGATGGGAGGCAAAGGGCCAGAGCTGCTGTCAGAAATGAGTCAAGGTCAGTGCAATCCATGCATGCCACGGCCAGGAGGGCGTAATGCAGCTATTACAATGAAAAACTAGTTCCACTACAAAAAATGTTCCTTTCGCGGCTTCTGCCTGAAGCATTTTTCGTCGCTTCAAAATTCTTGGACCCAGATTTCCATCACGGTCATTAGCTACTTCTTTCATCCACTGAAAACCTGGGTGTTTCACACACATAAAATTCTCTGGGGCCTGACAACCCACTTCCCAGAGAATTTTGGCTGCGGGCAGCGGACTTTTTGAAAGAGGACCTTGCCTGGTCGTACTTTGCAAAAAGCAGTGCATTTCCAGAATCTTGCTGATTCCCCCTCCCCCCGCCCCAAATCCATTAAGAAGCTAGGAGAAAACCTGTGATTTGGAAACCAAGATCTATGGCATGCTATTGAACTAACCGGGATGGGACGGAACTGGGGCTGTGGCGGGAGGAGCTCACCCCAGCCCCACTGGGATATTTACATGTCTCAGAGATGCTCTCTGAGCTCTCTCACCTCTGTGGATGCCTTGTGGCCCATCCGTGTCCTCAGAGCCCTGGAGATCCCGGATGCAGGGTGCTTCCATGGGAATCAGAAATCCTGCCCCGGTGAGGAAGAGCAGGGCAAGCGGGAGATTTTCTCCAGGAGCTGAAACTGGCCAACTACTGAAAGTTCTGAGAAAAAACTCCTCTGGAATTATTTTGCCAACTGGGAAAGGGGGCGGGGCACACACACAAAACCGATTTATTTTCTTTCCAACATTTCCATGAAAAACAGCCCCCTAACTTGCAGCCAGGTCTAGTGACTAGCAGCAAACAGCAAGCAGAAAAAGCCCCTCCCAGTTTCAGGGATAATCTGTTATTTAGGGCTCCAGGTCACATGTATAGCAAGGAGTGGGGAACGAGTACCCCCGCTTGGCCTGTTTCTCACAATCACTGAGCACCCCAGAGGGGGACTAGATAAACCTCACTAGAGCAGAGAGAGGCACAACCACTCTGAGGGGCTGCCCAAGGCAAGCACTGACCCCCAACTGCTACCCCCAACTCTAACCTACCAGACCCCCCCTCCCCTGCCAGGGCCGGGGGCAGAACCCAGGAGTCCTGCTTCCCCGCACCTGCTGGCTGATGCACTCTCCCAGGCACCAAGGGATGCTCAGACCTGGCTCCCGGGCCCCCATAGCCCCAGGTCGTAATGCCGTGTGGAGGGAGAAAGGGAGGCACAATGGGGACTGGGGACTAGGACAGGAGCTGCACCACCAGGAAGTGCTGAAGAGATTGAGAGAGAGAGAAACATGAGCTTTGCCTCCCAGAGCCAGAGCCATCTAGTGGCTCCAGCCCCAGAACCACATCCCCAGACAACAAGGAGTCTGGTGGCACCTTAAAGCCTAACGGATTTATTTGGGCAGAAGCTTTCGTGGGTAAAAACCTCACTTCTTCGGCTGCATAGCTAGGGACTGAGTTTCCTTGTTAAAGGCAGCTGTGCGGCTGGATCAAAGAAGGGGGGCTCCTACAGCAAATACTGAGCCAGGCCATCACAGAATACAATCAGACGTGCCACACAATAGAAGCCAGGAGTCCAGACTCCCAGCCCCTCCCTCTGCGCAAACCCACTACCCCCTCCCCCACCCCCGGCCCCGGCTTGCAGAGCTCACGAGCCCCTGCGCTGCTCTAACCTTCCCTTGTGTGTGAGGTTGCGTGTGTGTGTGGGCACGTGTCTCACTCTACTACCTAGCTATGCAGAGCATCAGCCCCGTGCAGCTACTCTCTCAGTCCAGGGACAGGTGCCTCTCTCCTGCCGCTAGCAGGCCAGGGCTCTAAGCGTGCCGGTGATGGCACCAGAGGGGTGTTTACACCAATGGTCCCAGCTCAGGAGGGGCCATTTCTGTTGGGTGCCAAGGGAGCTAGCAGAGTTATTACCTAGGGCCCCTGTGCAGAGACAGGCCAAGCCCCGAAGAGCTTGAAATTCTCATTGTCTTTGTGCAGAGGGATTCATACATATAACGGGCAGCAGGGCCCAATGTGATTCCCAATCTCCCCCAGTGATTCCTGCCGCCAGCCCAGTAACTGCTGGCTGAGCAAGAGCGGAGCTTCGAGAAAGGGATGCCCCATCTCCACAGAGAGACTCACAGTGAGGGAGAATCCATTCCGTCCGTAGGGGAGCTGATCCTGTTCCAGTGGTAAACCCCTCCCTGGTAAACACTGGCCCCTTATTCCCAGCCTGAATTCGTCTCCCTTCAGCTCTCAGCCAGTGCATCTGTCTCTGCCTTTGTCTGGAGGTGAAAGAAGAACCCTCTGCTCTCAGCCATCCCCTCCAGGAACCTGTCTGTGGGCACTAGCCTAGTGCTGGTCCCAGCTGTTGAGTCCAAATGGACGCTAGGTTCATACTTCTGCAGCTGGGCACATCTGGGTATGGGGTCTGTTGGTCACGGCAAGTGCACATCTTTGCCTGCCCACAGGGTCATGGGAATGGTGGGCTCTGATCCATTGCACTGATAGGCACACACACAGCCATGCAAATATACTCACTTATCCACAAAGCCACTAGAGGTGGGATTTCAGTCCCATATAGAAACGTGGTCAATAAAAATATATATAACTAACCTCTAACAAAGGTCTCGCTAACTAGGTGTCTCTTTGCTATTAAAGAAGCTGATGCATTCAGATGGCAGGGGGGAAAAGCTAATGTGAAGTGTAAATCTTTAAGAACAACCAACCAAAATGTTCTACGACCTAACTGACCATGAGGCCTGATGAACTGGGTGCATGGCAGGTGCACCAGAAGGCGTTTCATGTGTGAAGCGACACTATTGACCTTGTCACTGAGGTCTAGGGAATAATCAAGCCCTGGTACGGAGGTCTGTAGAGCTGTTAGTGTTATTTCATTAACTGTTCTCTCCTGTTGGTGACAGATGAAGCAAATGAGTGAAATGACTGTATATGACTGGGTGAAGAACTACGACCCAAGGACAGAGCCATCCAGGAGTGGGAAGAGACTTTCCATCGAGATTCTGTTCCAACTTCCAGATGGACATTTCTGCAAACAGCTAAGAGTGCTGATGGAAAGAGTGTGGAGTCATGCAAAATTGGCCAAAGGAGCACAGGGCAGGGGGGTCATGGAAGGTAACTTATGGCAGTAAGTTACTGACCGGAACTGAGCCAGCAGATGTTCAGTGCATGACCCCACGGGTCTGATACCAATTGGGGTGACACAAGGTGTTTTACATAAAGATCCTGGAGTTTTCCAAAGTTGCAAGAGGCCTTGTTTTCTCATTGGATAATGAGAAAGGACACAACTCAGATCCTGGTTGAATATTCCAAGATTTTGCCATGAGTATGGGTCATTTCCTGGTTGGCCCACATCAGCTTTACCCAGCAGAGTTACAGAAAAGATACAAAACGTCCCGTGTTGTTCAACATGTCACTTCCTGAAGTCAAAACGTCTGCATGAAAGAGACGGTGAGTGGGACCATCATCACCTAGCCAGGGAGAACACCCCCTGCTGGCTAACAACGGAAGTCCTGTCTCTGACAAGCACCCTATTAACTCTCTTTTACAGCCCTATCTAGGGAGACCACCAAGAAATCCACTCAGAGAACAGGCGTATGGCTGTCACAGCACCTTGAGTGAATCACCTGAATGAACTCCCGCTCCGTCTCTAGAGCCAGTCACTGCAACGGTGAAGCTGAGCTGGAGAAACCACCTCCATGCCAGCTTCAACTGATAACACAGCAAAATGACTTGTATCCATGTGTGGTTTATGCAATTGACAACTTAGTTTACTCTATTTAAAACCCTCTGGATGACTCACACGTACAATGTGTATTTATATTTCAATAGCAGGTTTAGTCTTGAGTTGTCTAGAAATCACACTGAATCACTACCTGGCTACGACTACGCTACAAAGCCTATGTGGGCGTAGCTATGCAGCCCCCTGCTGTAGATGCAGGGTACGGCAACTGAAGGCAACACCACCTCCCTGAACTTTGGGTCTGTGTGTGCTCCAGTGGCAGAGCTATGACACTGCAGCTGTGCTGCTGTAGCACCATAGGGTAGACACTTCCCACATCGACAGAAGTGCTTTTTCCATCGACGTAAGATGCTAGGTCAATAGAAGAATTCTTCCATCGACGAAGCTGTGTACACTGGGGGCTAGGTCAACCTAACTACATTGCTCAAGGTGTGAAATTTTTCGCAGCCCTGAGTCATCTAGCTAGGTCAATCTAATTTGTTAAGAGTAGAGCAGGCCCCCATTAGCTCAGATGACATCTACATCTGCCTCTACCCTGGGGTTTTGTCAGCATAGCCCTGTTGGTCAGGGATGTGTTTTTTTTCACATCCCTGACCGATGTAGCTATGCTGATACAGCTTTCAAGTGTAGACCAAGCCTGAGTTGAAAGCACTGAAGCTGGAGAAACTCATTCACGCTAACTAGAGTGCTTTTGTCACCGTAGCTAACGTCGTTCAGGGAGGTGGTGTTTCTACCCGGACAGGGAAACTCCTTCCGTTATCGTATGTTCCACCTTCACTAAGGGTCTGTGCCAGCATATCTATGCTGGAATTCTATGCTGGCATAGGCTTGGTGTTGGGGTTGGATTAGATGACCTCCTGAGGTCTCTTCCAACCCTCATATTCTATGATTCTATGATTCTATGGTAGTGCAGACATAGCCTCAACCTAGCACGATTTATAACTGGAAACTACTCCCCTACCGCAAAAGTTACAGCAAGAAACCCTGAATGTATGTCTGCCCTGCAGGCGCTCCAGAGGTACACCTGCAGTGCTGTAGTGTAGACACGTAGTATAGCAACGGATTGGGTTTTTCCATCACCGTAGTAAATCTACGCCCTCAAGAGGCAGCAGGCTAGGTCAACAGAAGAATCTTGAGTGGACCTAGCTGCTTTTACAGTGGGGGTTAGTTCAATCTCACTGCATCACATAGGGCGTGACACTTTTCACAGCCATGAATGATGAATCTAGGTTGACCTCAGTTCTAGGTGTAGAGCAGATCGGAGTGTTTCAAAGAGTTCAGTTTAGAAATTCCCAGATTTTGTGTTCAAGTACATTTTGACAGCTTGTTAGACAAAGAGGAAGAAGCTTTGAAATAGCTTGTGAGGCAGAGACTTTACCCATGTTTGAACCGACGATTAAAGTGGCTTAAATTCCAGAGACATTAAAATAGCTTCAAAATCATTCCCTGCACATTATGTTTTGGGTGCCTGGTTTTCTGATTTCCCCCAAAATCAATAGGATCCCGGTCACGGATGCCTAGAATATTCCCTGAAATCTTGGCATTGATAGGATGTGGTGTTAGAAGTTATGCATTACATACAAGCAGACAGAGAAATGCCATTGGAATGAGTGTAGGGTCTCACGTCACTCGGCCAAACACCTGTGAGATGTCTCTGAAGAGCAGAGATATATCAGCTCTACTCACCTGCTAGTGCCTCGGCCGCTGGACCGAAACTGGAGGTTCCTGGATGGTGTAATCTGGGGATTCCTAAGAGGAGAAACAGAAAAATATATGAAATCCTCAACATTTGGAGACAAAGTCCGATCTCTGTGACACTTATTTCATTACCATAGGCGTGCACAGCCCATTTCATTAGGGTGTGCACCCAGGGAGCCCCGCCCTAGCCCTGCCCCTGCCCTGCCCTAGTTCCGCCCCATCCACTCCCTCCTACTTCCTGCCCCCTGACTTCCCCCCTCAGAACCCCCAACCTCCCCTGCTCCTTGTCCCCTGACTACCCGCTCCTGGGACCCCTGCCCCTAACTGCCCCCCCAGGACTCTACCCCTCTACTCCCACACCTATCCAACTTCTCCCCACCCCCTGACAGGACCCCCAGAACTCCCGACCCATACAACCCCCCCCCACTCCCTGCCTCCTCCAACCGCTCTTCACACCCCTGCCTCCTGACAGCCCCTCCCCAGAACTCCTGACTCATCCAACCCCCCCCAGCTCCTTGTCCCCTGACCACCCCCTCCAGAGACACACACCCCACTAACTGCCCCCCAGGCCCCTCCTTGCCCCCTGTCCCCTGACTGCCCTGATCCCTATCCAACCCCTGCCCCCTGAGGGACCCCGGGACTCCCATGCTCCACCCAATCCCCTCTGCTCCCTGACTGCCCCCTCCAGAGACCCCCCACCCCTAACCACCCCCCCGGGATCCCACCCCATCCAACCTACCTTGTCCCTTGACTGCCCCCACCCCTTGTCCAACCCTCCTGGCCCCGGACCCCTTACCATGAGATGAGGCTCCTAGCTTCCCTGCGGAGCCAAACACTGCCCCGCGGGAGCACGCAGCCCCAGCCCCCAGAGTGCTACGCACATGGCGGCATGGCTCATGGGGAGGGGGGAGCGTGTCTGACTCCCCGCAGAGCCCCAGCCCCCAGAGCGCTGCGCGTGCAGTGGCATAGCTCTAGGGAAGGGGGGAAGGACCCTACCTGTCCCCTGACTGCCCCAACCCTTATCCACTCGCATAGGTGGCAGGTTTGTAGAAATTTTGGTGGTGCCCAGAACCCGCCCCCCCACCTGCCTAAGGCTCTGGGAGGGGGGTTGGGTGCAGGGAGGAGGTCTGGGGCGCAGGTCCTGGGCTGGGGATTAGGGTGCAGGAGGGGTGCAGGGTGCAGACTCTGGGATAGAGTTTGGATGCTGGGTGAAGGCTCCGGGCTGGGGCAGGGGTTGGGTGTGCAGGAGGGGGTGAGGGGTGCAGGCTCTGGGATGGAGTTTGGGGGTGGGAGGCGGTGCAAAGGGAGGGGTGCAGGCTTTGGGAGGGAGTTTGAGGGTAGGAGGGGGTGTGTGGGAAGGGGGAGGGGGTTTGGGAGGGAGTTTGGGGATAGGAGGGGGTTCAGGGGTGAGGGCTGTGGGTCTGAGGAGGAGGGGGCTCAGGGCTGGGGCAGAGGATTAGGGTGCGGGGGGATGAGGGTTGGTCTGAGGATGAGGGGTTCATGATGCAGGAGCGGGCTCAGAGATGGAGTAGAGGATTAGGGTGCGGGGGGATGAGAGCTGGGGCTGGAGATGAGGGGTTTGGGGCATTGGAGAGGCTCAGGGCTAGGGTGGAAGGGCAGGATAAGGGCAGCCTGGGGCAGACTCTGGCAGCACAAGCAGGCACGGGAGAGGAATGGGGGGACACCCGTGTGGGGGGACGTGCGGAGGGGGGTGGCAGGTGGAGGCCGGGGACCCATCCAACCCTCCCCCTGCTCCCTGACTGCCCCCTGGGACTCCCCTTACCATGCCCATGCCGGTCAGATGCTGGCTCCACGTGTAGGCAAAACACGCTGCCGGACTGCAGGCAGCAGGGGGGGAGCAGGGGAGGGGCTCTGGCTGCTGGAGGCCAATGGGAGCAGCTCAATCAGGCCCAGCCGCCCAATCACCACACGGCACTCTCCATGGAAGGGAAGGGAGGGGGAAAAATCCTGGACCTTTTAACCTTGTTACCAATACCTCCCGGACGGCTATTTAAAGACGCAAAAGCCGGACATGTCTGGGGAAATACGGACGGATGGCAACCGTAGCATAGACAAGCCCTTAGTTAACAACATGTGAGCAGCACAATGTCACTCAATTATAATTCCCAGTATCATGGCTATTCTATGGCATGTTAACTTTGGTGATCGGTTTCGGTTCCACTTTTTCTTGCTGAACCGCAGCTTCCTTCCTAGTCAGTGGAGTTGAGAGCAGAACATCACATCGGCCTTAGACCGTCCTCAGGGCACAGCCAGCCTCTGTACTGTTGAGCACAGCAAGCCCCACTGGGCTGGGTACCATACTAATAGTAAACAATGGGCCCTGCCCCAAGAGCTTCTTGGCAACAAGGGCACACTGTTGACTCATATCCAGCTTCTCGTCCACTGTCACCCCCAGGTCCTTTTCTGCAGAAAAGGCCACTAGCAACTGTACTGAAGATGCAAACTACCAGCAGTTGTACTGATTACATTGAAGGGAGGAACTCTACCTGAGAGAGAAACACTAGGGTTTCAGATATTGAGAACCAAGCCTTATAGATCTCTCCCTCCCTCAAGGTGTTATAAGTAAGGCTACGTTTTAGTCACGGGTATTTTTAGTAAAAGTCATGGACAGGTCACAGGCAGTAAACAAAAATTCACAGCCTGAGACTTGGTCATGACTTTTACTATATACCCCTGACTAAAACTTGGATGATGGGGCTGCAGGTGCTTGGGGGCGGTCCAGGGGCACTGGGGGTGCTCTGGGGGTGGCCCGGGACCCCCGCTGGTGATGGGAGTGGTGGTGGTGGGGCTCGCAGGCTCCCTACCTGGCTTCGTGACCCTTCAGCTCCTAGGGGGAGGGCCAGCCAGTGGGGCTTCGTGCGCTCCTCCCGCCACAACTGCCTGCTCCACAGGCACAGCTCCCATTGGCCTGGAACCGTAGCCAATGGGAGCTGTGGAGGCGGTGTCTGCAGACGCGGGCAGGCCCTGAGCCAACACTGGCCGACAATCATTTCACGCCCTTTTTCGGGAGTCCCGTCCACCAGACCCGCTCAGCCCGCTGCCTGCCTGGATGATTGGAACCCCAGGCAGGCAGTGGGCTGAGCGGGGCCGGTGGACAGAGCCCCAGACCGGCAGCAGGCTGAGCGGCTCTGCCCGCTGCCGGTCTGGGGCTCCATCCACCAGCTCCTGCCAGCCGGGGTCCCACTCAGCCCCGCTCAGCTGGCAGACTTCGGTGAGGTTGATCAGGGGCGCCTGGACAGACATGGCTATCCTTCTCTTAGAGCACTGTGACGAAGTGGGGGATTTTCTTGGTTTTTGTTTTCAGTGGGATTTCAATGGTTTGCATGAGGAGGGGGTGGGACTCAGTTTCCCTGGGTGTTACTGGTTTAACGAGGTGAGGGGAGAGGGAGTTTATTGTTACAGAGGACCGGAGAGGGAATGTGGGACCCCAGCCAATGGCCTGAAGGATTGACACCCCAGCGACCGGTGACCTAAGACCCCGACCCAGAGACCCAGCTCAGGAGTTGCAGCCGGTTCTGGCCAGTGGGAGAACAATGGGCTGCAGAGTGAGGACCCAGTGACCTAACCAGCTGGTTCCAGCCAGAGGACAGAAGCGAGGAGAGGAGGCCCCAGTTTACAACCCTGTTTACCTGGAGAGAAGACAATGGACAGAGGCGGGGCTTGGAGCCGGGGAGCTCAGATGCCCAGCTGGGAATAAGGGGGGCTCTGGGCTGGAGAGAGGGAGCAGGCAGAGCCCACCTGGATGCAGAGACACTGGGATGTGCTGGGCTGAGGGAGGCCAGGCCTGAGGCCCTGAGAATTTCCTGTGCTGTGTTCAACTCTCAAAAAATCCTCCTGTTTTATGCTAGCTGAGAGTCACTCCAGTCTAGAGAACAGGATTGCATCAACCCCTTCGGGGGTGGAGGCCCCAGGGGTCCAGAGTGAGTGGACTCCCTGAGGAGGCCCATGGCAGAGACAGACGTGCTAAGGCTCAGAGAGGTGCGGCTCCAGGAGGTGGAGGGGCCTGACCCCGAGAGAGAGTGGACCCCTGAGAAGGGCTGTCGCATTGAAAGGGGCACCCCCCACGGACCGCATGGGGCCAAGAGAGGGCACGATCTGTGAGTCTGTGACAAGCACCAAATGGGAGTGATGCCAGGTCATTCTCTTCTTTAAGTTTCGTCTCATGGAGATTCAGTCCTGCCTGGAATATCATGCGAGCTGGAGGCTTCTGCCTCAGGCTGCTCTTCCAGCCGGCAGCACCGCGCGGTCGCACCTACCCCAGCCTGCCCCTTGGTCCCGTGGCTCATGAAGCCTGGACAATAGTAAGGAGCAGTTCAACTTGTGGAATGACAAATCCAGAACAAAGGATTGCACTCTATGGGCCACTTTAAGATTATTTCAGAGTCCTAGATAGCATTAGTCCCTATAAAAGGCTTCATGAAAATTTTCCCCCGCCCCTAAAAAAAATGTTAATTTATCAGAGCAGCTGAAAGGGTAAGGAACCCAGGACTATAATTTAGAGAGAGCTTCCATATTATTTAACTCATAATTGATATAATTCAAAGTAAAATTTCACAGTGCGGTCTGTTCTAAGACTAAAAATGCAGGAGGGGAGTCAGAAAAAGGAACAGTGACCTGTTTCCATCCAGTTTCAAACCAGGGACATTTTGCATGTTAGGTGACCGAGATAACCACTACACTACGGGGCTTTCATGTGTTAGGTGAATGTGATAACCACTACACTACGGGGCTTCCCTTTTTTTTGCCACAGACTTTGCCAAACGCACAGGAATGTTTTCTCTAGCTACAGAAGCTACCTAATGCAATGTCTATATCTATGGCCTTCTTGCTCACAAAGCGGTCCTGTCCCCGCCTAAGGCTGACACAGCGCGGAGTGCATGTGACACAGCGACCTGCCTTGGGCAGGATCGCTAGCGAGGCATGATACTTTTGCCGTTAAGCAAACACAGCAATTCTTTCCTGGCCTCTGCCACTGAATGCCTCCATGCATTACGCTGTGCCCTATGAGTGCAGGAGGACTGCATGAGCTCGGAAAACATGTCATTGCAAGTGTGTTTTTTTCGCCTTCTAATCTGTGATAACCTCAGGGACGGAGATGATAGGGGGAGCGTAGAAACATTCTGGGGGGACTGCATGGTCTCCTGTGCTGCTGAGTGCTGCTGAGTTCGCCACACTGGCCAAACAGGAAAGGAAATTCAAAAGTTCCCGGGGCTTTTCCTGTGTACCTGGCTAGTGCATCTGAGTTCAAAGTTCTGTCCAGAGCGGTCACGACGGAGCACTCTGGGATAGCTCCTGGAGGCCAATACCGTCGAATTGTGTCCACACTACCCCAAATTCGACCGGGCGATGTCGATTTCAGGGCTGGTCCCCTTGTCGGGGAGGAGTACAGAAATCGATTTTAAGACCCCTTTAAGTCGACAAAAATGGCTTCGTCGTGCAGACGGGTGCAGAGTTAAATCGATATAATGCTGCTAAATTTGACATAAACTCGTAGTGTAGACCAGGGCTAAGAAGAGAAGGAAGCATTTGTACTTTCATAGGGAAAGATTAGACTACATAGCAGTAGAGAATGAAGAAGTAAGCCTAGAATATAAAGCTGTGGAGATCCCAATGCAGAGGAGTTGTATTTCCTTAAGGATTTATAATATCTATAACCCATGTTGGAAATTAGAAAGTTCAGAGCTACAAGAAATAGTGAAGAATGCTAAAAGACCGCGGCCAATGGGAGCTTTGGGGGAGGTATCCACAGGCAAGGGCAACACGGGGAGCCCTCTGCCCCTCTCCCCCAGGGGCCACAGGAAGGTGGTGCCGGCCGCTTCCTGGAGTGGCGTGGGGCCAGGGCAGGCAGGCAGGGAGCCTGCCCTGGCCCTGCTGTGTGCCACTGCCACCCCGGAGCCACTCCAGGTAAGCGGCGCCGGGCCGGCGCCCGCACCCCAAACCCCTCCTGCACCCTGCATCCCAACTCCCTGCCCCGGGCCCTCTGCTGCACCCCAACCCCTTGCCCTGAGCCCCCTGCTGCATCTTGCACCCCTCCTGCACCCCAACCCCCTGCCCTGAGCCCCCTCCCACACTCCACACCCCTCCCTGCACCACTTCCCTGAGCCCCCTCCCACACTGTGCACCCCCTCCTGAACCCCAACTCCCTTCCCTGAGCCCCGTCATACACCCCGCACCCCTCCTCTGCCCCAACCCCTTGCCCTGAGCCCCTTCCTGCACACTGCACCCCCTCCCACGCCCCGCACTTCCCCCCACATCCCAACCCCCTGCCTCAGCCCTACATTCATGGCCCTGCATGCAATTTCCCCACCCAGATGTGGCCTTCGGGCCAAAAAGTTTGCCCGCCCCTGCTGTACAATATTAAAAATGGAACCCCAAAGGGAAGTGTTATCAGCCCAACCTCATTTAATATTATGATACTGTAAACGATCTCCCAAAACAAATAAGTGCTGGGGCAGGCGTCATTCTATTCACAGATGATTGTGCTCTGTGCGTTAGGAACAGGAATACTGAGGTGGCAGAAGAGAGAATCAACATGTTAGGAGAGACCTCTGACTGGGGAAATATGTGTGGCTTCGCGTTCTCCATTGCTAAAACCAAAGAACTGGTCTTTACAGGAAGAAAAGTCGCAAAGGAATGTAAACTGTATCTGTATATAGAACAAACAGATATAGTTACAAGGTTCAAATTCTTAGTGTTAATATTTGATACTAAATTACTTTAGAAAGGTCATAAAACCCTTGTTAAAGATCAATGTGCAGAAAGGACTAACCTGCTTAAAAGACTTGCTGGAGCGCAGATAAGAAAACACTGCTGGTGGCCTACAGGGCTTTAATCAGACCAGTTACTGACTTGGCTGCCAAACTTTTGGGTCAGTGTCAAAATTAGAACTTAAAAAGTAGATGTATTACAAGCCCAGGTTCTATGAATTGCGAGCAGTGCATTTATTACAACCCCTGTGTGCACTTCAGATCGCTTCCATTTCCAGGGTGAAATGCCAGCTATGCTACAAATGAAACGACTGGCCCTAACTTTCTGGACCAAAGTTAATGGGAACTGCAATGATGAAAGTACCAAGCAAAATATGAGGCTTGTTGGGAATCAGATAGGTGACCTATCACAGGGAGAAGAAGGGGTTAAAAGCAGCACCAGGGAGGCTGCACAGAACCCACTCATCAGGAAAGGGCTTATTGAGCCCACCAATAGGGGGAAGGTTTGCTGGAACAGCCAATCAGGGCCAGCGAGGGCCATATATAAAGGACTGTTCAGCAGAGCAGAGAGTAGTCTCTCCCTGGAAGGCAAGGGTGGAGGACTGGGTGCCTGAAGAAGTGGGATAGCTAGGGCAGGGGAAGCAGCGTGCGAGGGTGAGCTGCTGGCTGACCACTGCCAGGCTGGGGCCTTGCTCCCAGGACTGAGAGGGTGCTAGAGCTACGGGGAAAGAGGCCCAGGGAAAATAGGCAGCAGATTGGAGAGGGCAGTAGGTGGCTGCTGGCTATAGGGTCCCAGGGTCGGGACCTAGAGTAGCTGGCAAGCCTGGGTTCCCCCCCCCCTTTGCACCCCACTTGCCAATGAGGAGAATGGCTGGTATCCAGACTGCAGTTTGCCCCTGAGGTGAGGGGCTGAACCTTGGACGCAGCTGGCCATTAAGGCAAGTGGCGGGACTGCTGGTCCCACGGAAGAAGGGAGATACTGGGGTGGGGGCATAGCTGGAGGACCGTGCTTAGAAGAGGACACTGCAGTTCGGGGAGCAACACGGGTCCAAAGAGTGGAGACAGCAGTGATGGCAGGCGTGACACCACTAGCCGAAGGCGGACTGGAAGGGCTGAGAGCTAATTCCCAGGATGGCCAGCAGGAGGCACCATGGTGGCGAATTGCGCCCCGTTACAAACACACGATGTTAGAATTCCACACGCAGGAGTTGAAAGACAAGGAAAACCTGAATGAAGTAAAAACTTTTAGTCATGGGGAAAATAGTTTTAGGGATGGAAAGTTGTATGCCCAAATGTGGATTTAGATTTATTTTATAAATTTGAGGCTAAAAGAGACAGTAGGTATTGAAAATTAAGTGTACCAGTCTATAGATGAGGAGTGGAGTCCGTTTTGTCAAATATATCGTAACCGTTCTGCCAGGTGAAGCCAGCAGCAACCAGGGCCAGGTTCAATATCTAATGGTTCTTTTCCATTGATACAATATAGAACTGACTTGAGCTCCCACCCAGTCACCTGGGAAAATTACACACCACCCTGGGTGTCTCTGAGAGGCAATACTTCCCCTCTCACAAGCACAGAGTCTGAGTGTAGAAAATAAACTTTTAATAAAAGGAGGGGAGTGACTTGGCGTTAATTTGGGAAGACACTGCAAACAGGGTTCATAAACATAAACCATGAGTAAAAGACCCATCCCCAAATAAGATGGGCAGTGCCCTTTCCCCCTCAGGTTCTTAAGTCCAGCAACCCAAAAGTCTCTTTAACGTGCCCGTCCCTTCTCTGCACCCCACTCACAGTTGCTGTACTTGGTCAGTGCAGATCTAGAGTTCAGAAGTGCATCTGTAGAGTTCACCTCCCACACTGGGTGGAGGGGAGGATAAGGAGGCACCTTACTTGCTCCACTGCTCGGACACTTGCTCGCTGCCCCGCTCTCTCTGCACCCTGCTGGCCACTCACTGTGCCACCTGGCCACCCTGCCAGCCGCTGCTCCTCACACCTGGCTGCCCTGCCAGCCCTGGTTCCTCTCCACTGGCCATCCCACCGGCCATGGTTCCTTGCTGCCTCACCAGCCGATTGTCAGTCACCTTCTGCTGCCACCAGCCTCTCTGCTCATGAGTCTCTTAGTAATTTTTAGCTCTTTGCAGGCTGGGCAGAAACTCTGCCCCATCTCAAGAGATTTCAGCTCTAGTGATTTTTAGCTCTTAGGAGGCTGGGCAAAAACACAATCCTACTACAACTGATTTCAGCTCTGATTGAGCATTTAAAATAACAGAGAGGCTCCTAATAAACCCTATGTAGCTCTTTCTTTGAAGAGTGGAGGGAAACAAGTTAAACCAGTCCAGGAAGAACCTTTGCAGGAGGGTCCACATCTCCTGGCTGGGACACCAATCCCCACCCCTCTCATTTCTACAGGGCTCTGGCATTTGAGCCCCTGGCTTGACGAGGTCCTTTCAGCTGAGGGTGACCCTCCTCATTTGGGACACGTTAAGTACAGTTCTGCTCCCCTTTATTCACAATAATGCCAACATTGGTAACAGCATTTCACTACCCCTGCATTCACTACTAAGATGATTTGTAACCCAACGCCAGCCAAAGTTGATCACTTTGAGCAACACACTGCTCTATCTGCTGGATATCTCAGCAGAGTAGGTGTGCTCGTGTAAATACAGTTTGCTCTTGAAGTCTCTCCCCCTCCCAGGTAGCTGTCCGGGAAGAATTCAGCAGACCCTGCTTACACATATACAGGTGAGTCCAAAAAAACAACAACAGGGAGCGTAGGGATGACATATTGTATACCAAAATTGGGAATTAGTGCATCCAAAAGAATATCTGATTATGTAGCTGTCATGACAGCTGAACTAGTAGCAATAATGCCAGCATTAAACTGGATCTGGGATGTACGCCCAGCAGCAGTCATATTTTTGGATTCAATCTCAGGCATTATGGGGCTAAAAAAGGATGTCTCAATATGTAGAAGTGATTTAATCAACAACATTCTACTTCTAACAACAGAGTTACTACAGATGGGGATACAGGCAGCATTAGCTTGGATCCCAGTGCTTATTGGGATAACAGGGAACAAAATGGCCAACAAAGCAGCTAAAAACGCTGTGAGAAATGGAAGGATTAACACGGAAATGCCCTTGATTAATAGGAATTCAAAAGCCTAGTACAGAAAAATGTAAAGGGAGAACGGCAAAACAAATTGCACTAATGGAAAAAGAGGAAGCTGATTATCTGAACTGTGCCCTAGAGCTGAGGATTATGACATACTTCGGGGCTGGATAGGACACACGCAGGAAGTGCTTTTGTTTAGAGTATTAACATTGTGGCTCAAACTAAAATCTTTTTCAGATGAAGAGACACAAAGACTGTGCGCCCTGTAAGGCAGAAGAAACGTGCCATCGCCTTTTATGGGCATGTCAGAGCTTTGATAAAGAAAGGGAAAAGCTTTGTGAGGTGGTTACAGACCCCTCTGCCCCCCAACCCGCCCCTATCCTTACTCCTATAATCCTTGCCCCCTTCCCACTGTGCTACTATCCTCCCCCACATCGATGCCTATACACTTCCCAAAACCTAACCCTCCCCCAGCTCCTCTTCCCTTCCCCCCTCCGCTGACCCCCAGCAGTTCCTGTGTCCCCCCCTCTGGCTCCTGCAACTCTCTCTCCCAGGTGTCCCCCCCATTCCTCCAACCTCTGCATCCCAAGTCAGGTTGCTTCATGATACTCATGCCTGTCTTTTATAGCACCTTTCATCAGGAGATCTCAAAGCAGTGCCCACCCAAGGTTTAGCGTATTTATCCTCACAGCCCAGGGCCGTTATCCCCATTGTGCCTATGGGAACTGAGGCAGAGATAGGCTAAGTGATTTGGCCAAGGTCACACAGGAAGTGCATAGCGGAGCACTGGGTCTCCTATGGCCTAAGCCAGTGCCCAAGCCCCTGTGGTGGGGCACCAGCAGCAGGGGTACTGGGAACACTGGAGAGACAATCACCCTGCTCTCAGTTCTGGGGCCCAAGGAGGCAGCTGCCCAGAGCAGTAATCGCAGAGAAAGTCTGGCTCAGCCTCTGCAGCCCTGGCCTGGAGCATAGGTTAAGACCTAGACCATCCCTGTCTAACATGTCCTTAAAAACCTCCATTTACAGGGATTCCACAACCTCCCCAGGGAACCTGTTCCAGTGCCTAATTATCCATGGAGTTAGAAATTTTTCCTACATCTCCCTTGCTGCAAACTAAGCTGATTCCTTCCTGTCCTACCCTGGGTGGACATGGAGAACGGTTGATCCCTGTCCTCATTATCATAACCTTTGATATATTTGAAGGCTGTTATCTTATCCACCCTCAGTTTTCTATACTCTAGACTAAACAAGTCCAGTTCTTTCAACCTTCCCTCACAGGCCAGGTTTTCTAAACCTCTGATCCTTTTTGTTGCTCTCCTCTGGACGCTCAACAATTTGGTCCACGTATTTCCTAAAGTGCAGCGCCGAGAACCAGACACAGTGCTCCACCTGAGGCCTCACCAGTGCTGAGAAGAGCCGAACAATTACCTCCCCTGTCTTACCTACGACAATGCTGTTAATACGCCCCAGAATTACATCTGCCTTTTCCGCAACAGCATCACACTGTTGACCTGTAGTCAACTCGTGATCCGCTGTAACCTCTAGATCAGGGGTCGGCAACCTTTCAGAAGTGGTGTGCCGAGTCTTCATTTATTCACTCTAATTCAGGGTTTCGCGTGCCAGTCATACATACCAGGGCATGGTCCTGAGAGGTGGGAGACCCAAGCGCTCTACATCAGGTCTAAGAGGGAACTGAACTTGCATCTCTCACATCCCAAGTGAGCGTGCTACACGGTGGGCAACAGGTATAAGGGAGATCCCCATATGTCCCCGCCCCTGGCCATTTTGTAAATCCAGGCCACACACAAAAAACAAACGCTTTCCTTTCAGAAATGTGGAAATGCTTTGTTTCTCTTTTTCGGGTCAGGTTTGGCTTTTCGCTGAAATCCACTCGAATTCGCAAATAGCTTCAGGGCGACCCAAGCTGCATTTTTTCAGTGGAAAAAAAACGCTATTTGTACAAAGAAGTTCACCCAGCAGTACTCATCACTGTCACGCAACACCCCACTGCAGGTGTCAAGTGCTAGATGTGGCCTTTGGACCCACACTTGCTGCTAGACCATGAATCAGGTTGGCAGGGGTCTAACCCCATTCCTCCGGGACGGATTAACAGGTACACCACATGGGGGTAGAAGGAAGTAAAGCTGAGGGCTGGATCCCTTCCCCCACAGCCTGGATTTCACTCCTTGCCTTTCCTTTCCCAAGCTCCGTGTCTGACATGCTAGGATCAACTTCAGTCCAAGGCTCGTCTCCTGCCCCTGAGGCCTCTAGAGGGGATGAGACCAGCCCCCAAGTGTCCCCAAATCCTTGGAGAGAGACACGTCTTTGTCCGTGCCCATAGGGTGACCAGATCAGCAAGTGTGAAACATCGTGACGGGGCTGGAGGGGGGGTAATAGGAGCCTATATAAGAAAAAGACCCAAAAATCAGGACTGTCCCTATAAAATCGGTACATCTGGTCACCCTACATGCCCATCACATGTTGGAGTTTAAGGGTACGTTTACACTGCATCTGGGAGCGAGACTCCCCATCCGGCTCCACAGACTTGTGCTAGACAGTGCTCGCGGTAGCTATCGTGCTACAAAATACCGGTGTAGACACATTGCTTGGATGTTGCACAACCTCCTCCCGCCTCCTCACACACCAGCCTGAACACCAGCGCAAGCTGCAGTGGCTACACGGCCAGTTTTAGGAGGCTACCACGAGCCCTTCTAAGAGGGGTGCTGGAACAGGGGGTCAGGAGATCATGGCCCACCCACTTTTACTGGCTGAGCGACGTGGGGGGGGCAGATGGAGAGGAGCAAGTGGGGGGCAGGGTCTTGGGGGAAGGGGCGGAGCAGGGGCAGGGATCGGGGAAGGGGCAGGGCAGAGCCTCTGGGAGTAGGGGTGCTCCAGGGGGTGGGGTGCTCCAGGGGGTTCAGGTGCCCGTGTGCCCCCCACACTTTAAGAGAGCTTCTGCTGCCCTTGCCTGCTAGCACAAGGCCATGGACCCAGGCACACTCCCAACTGCACTGATCACACCCCCAAGGGCATCAGCCTTTGCCCTATTTGGGTTTTTTTTGTTTTGTTTTTTACACAGGGAATACCCAGTCCTGACTCTGCCCCACCCCCGTCCCCTTCCCACTCAGCTGGGGCTGGGAAAGTTTGGCTCAGGGTTCTGTCCCTACTTATCGCAGTCCAAGTATCCTCTCCCTCCCTCCCAGCACCTGCTGCTTCCTCCCTTGCACCCGCCCCCACCCCCCACCACAAAATCCTCCTTGCCACCAACAAGCGAGCGACTGCCCCACGCTCAGACAGGTACCACCTTCTTTTTAATTTAAATACAAAGGTACAAAAGTTGCTCTATGTTAAACTAATAACAATAACCAGCCTCTACTGAGGTAACGTGAGAATTACAGTGATTTCCCCTTTCAGCAGGCTGGGTGACAGGCAGCCCCCTCTTCCGACAGGGCCCCGAGAGGTTGGTGCTGGCGGACTAAGATGGACAGCAAAGGCCCAGGCCAGCAGCCGGGTTCTGGCTTGGGGAACGTCTGGGGAGAAGCAGAGCAGAGCCTCGTCCTCGCAGCGGTGGAATCACCTTGCCCGAAGCCCTGATACAAAGGAGGAATGGGTCTGTAACGGAAGTGAGAGCATGGGGGAAGGGCACACAATACTGCAGTGAACTGAAAAAACAGAACAAGAGCCCAGGACTGGAGAGCTGAAGCCAGACAAGTTCACATTAGAAATCAGGCCCCGATTTTTCTCACTCAGGGTGGAACAAAGGCCCAAAGGAAGTGACGAATCCTCCATTTCTCGGTGTCTTCAAAACCTGACCAGCTGCCATTGTGGAAGAGGCTTTAGTCAAAGGCAGGTCATTGGGCTCAGTGCAGGGGTAACTGGGTGAAATGTAAGGATCTGAGCTACACAGAAGGTCAGACTGGAAGATCTAATGGTCCCTTCTGGCTTTAAGCTCTAGGAGGGCATCTCTGGACTTTTTGTATCCAAAGGGAGGGATGCGGTGGCCAAGTGCTGCCCCTGCAGGGGACAGAATATAGCTGTGGGGATTCAGGGCTGATGTCCTTTATCTTCCCAGAGACTAGGATAAGATGGAGATGCGCCCCCCAGATTTCTGGTCCTCACCAGCACAGCCCAGTAGCTGTTCAGTTCAGCCTCCAGCCCTTCACACTCAACTGCCAACAGAATGCAACAGCCAGGGGCTGAGGTGGCTAGGAGAGCCAGGTGAGGAGAGGGAGCTGCAGTTTGGTTTGGGGCTCTGATGTTGGCAAATGAAGGATTTTTCCACTGATGTTTTAAAACAAAACCCCCAGACAAAAATAGATCAATAGATTTCACTCGTCCAGATTTTTCACTGAAAAGTTCAACTTTTCAGCAAACAAAACAAAACAAAACCCAAACACATAAACTAAAACCAAAATATTTTGATTTGGAAATGCGGTTGCAGTAGGACAACTTCAACTTCAACGGGAGTTGAAATTTGGGTGCTCTGTGACCCCATTCTCCACTGTAGTCTGGCCTCCAGCATGCACCAGGGTCTCTCCTTTTGGTGAGGAGGCAGTTGCATCATGGGAATCCCTGTCCATGGTGCATCACGGGAAATGTAGTCCAGCTGAGGTCCCTGGTCCATAGATGAGAATGAGGATGAGGCAAGTGAACTACAACTCCCATAAGTTATACCCAAATTGAAATATTTCAAGTTTTGGCTGAAATATTTTTGGTTTGGGTGTTTGTTTTTTCAACAATAGTTTTTTTTTTCCCTCAGAAAGTAGATATTTTATCTTGTTAAAAACCTGATTTTCCATTGAAAAATAATTTCAAGGGGAAGTTTTCACGCAGCCCTCGTCTTAACCAGTTGTCACATCTTTGGAAACATGGGGAAGAGCCAGAAATTGGTTTTCCTCCCTGGAACAGACACTGGAAGCAAAGGGAAAGGCACTGTGTGTGTGTGTGTGTGGTGGTGGGGTGTTCATTGCCTTCATTCCCCTTCCAGATCTGCAACAAGGAACTTGCACTTGTCCTTCAGCGCCTCGTAGAGCTGGTCCTTGCAGTACTTGTTCCAGCTCACCATGAACTCATATAGCTTCCGCATTTTCATTGGGTTGGTTCTCTCGGCTGTAATGGTCAGGTATTGCTCAATGTCCAACACGTCACCCAGCAGCTTATCCAGGACGCCCTCGACCAGAGTTACTCGCTGGATGAGCTGTTCTCGGTGACGGTCCACAAAGTGTGTCTCTGAGGTGAGAAAGAGGAACACGAGAGAGTAAAGTAATGGTCTGCATCATGCTCTCTGCTGCACTTGGATTATCAACATGGTCTATTAGCTACTCTGTTATCGATGCATTCTATTTGATTATGTGCACGGTCTATTAGCCACTCCAGATGATCTATTTAAGAATCTACATAGTCTATTAGCTACTTCATTATCCACACTGTCTGCTCACTATTCTGTTATCCACACGATCTATTTAATTATCCACACAATCACCTGCCCATCTTGACATCTTGATTAACTGCTCAAATGCCTGTATTGCTATTGCCCCTTTTACGGGCTCAGTCCCTAGCTACTGACCACCCACAGGGCCCTCTGTACTCAGACAGATTTTCTCTGCTCTGTAACCTCTCTCCCAGGCATAATTAATCTGGTTTGCCCTGTCATCCAAAACCAATCTCCAACCCCTCCTGCTAAGCCCTGTCTCCCCTTCACCTCCAACTTCATTCAATGAGCCACCAACAACCGCCCCTCCAGCTCCACCTCGGTTCCCCCCCTCTGATCCGGCCCAGTCTCAGCGTTTTAACCCCATCCTCATCTCTCCACTGCTTCAGACACCATCCATCATACCCCTCCTCCTTGGTACTTTGTCCTACCTTAGTCTCCAAGACTCCCTCCTCGGCTGACTGTCCTCCTACCTCTCTGGTTGCTCCAGCGACTCATCCAGCGGATTGCCTCCCTGCCGCTCCCACTTCTCACTGAGAGGATCCCTCCTTTTCTCCCTGTTCTGAACTGTTCCCGGGGCTTTGGCTGCTATCTTCGCGCCTGTGACTCTCAAATCTCTGCTCTTGTTCCCACTCCAACCCAATCGCTCTCTCAGTCCTGTCTCTCTGAAGCCTCCTCCTGGATACCTCGCTGTCAGCTCACATTGGCCAACGAGATCTCCCTGCGAGGCCCTCCATTCTCTGCCTCTATTGACAGCACCACCATCCTCCTTGCCACTCCAGCCCATGACCTGGCTGCATCATTGACTTGGTCCTTCTCTCTTGACTCCCTCATATCCAGGCAGTGCCCAAATCTTGCCGCGTCTTCCTCCTCAGCATCTCTGAGATCTGTCCTTTCCTCTGTCCACAAAAGCTTTCTCCAGGTCTTTATCCCCTTCGGCCTCCTTCACATCCACATCAACCCCTCTCCCCTCCATTCCAAACCAAGGGGATATGGGATTTGAGATGCCACTATCTTGGTGCCCAAGGGTTCCGTTTTGGCTCACAACAACAATGGTGTTTCTAACAGTTGGGTCCAAAAGGAACCTTAAACCCTCAGCCCCTTTGGGTTCAAATCCACAGTCAAAATCTGAGTCAGATCCAAAACTGGGAGGGGCCTGTTTTCATCACTGGGTTTAGATCTGGCCCAAGATGCAGGTAGGAAATCAAGGGAGAGCCACTGGAAAACTCTGGCACTGTGGAACCTGCCTTCACCCTGATTTGGCCTTTGACTCCAAGCTGTAGCCTAACCCTGAGCTGGACACGAATTCCTGGGCCCATCTACCTCTCGCCCCACCCTCCATTCAGCTCTCTTCAATGTCATATAAAGACTTTCCCATCAAAGCTTGACTCTCACCTTTTCTACCAGCTGTGCTTCCTCGGTCTTCCCTGGAAATGGGCTTAAATTCCCTGGAGTCAGGGGCAACTTCTTTGGAAACAGCAGTAACTTCCCTGGAGTCAGGGGCAACTTCTTTGGAAACAGGAGTAACTTCCCTCATGTTGGGGGCAACTTCTTTGAAAACAGGAGTAACTTCCCTGGAGTTGCGGGCAACTTCCTTGGAAACAGGAGTAACTTCCCTGGTGTTGGGCGCAACTTCCTTGGCATCGGGGGTAGCTACACCTGTTCAGGGACCCCAGGAAGCAGAGTTAGAGACCAGGAGAAGACAATACAGAAGCTATTTTACCAGGGAACGTTAGAGTAACAGTCCTTTCTGCTTGTATTGGATTCCTCGTCAGGTATAGAGGTGAAAGGCTCAGCAAAAACATATGTTTGTGCTGTTTCTTGCCCCGACACCCTGGCTAAAGCTGGCCATCACATTTCTTTGGGAAAAACATAATCCTTCCTGTATTCTTAACATTAAACATTTCAGGTCCTTGCTTCCCAATATTTTTTTCTGGATGGACTTTTCTGGTTTGGACTTTTGTACTCACCCCAGCTAAGCAGCACTTTAGAAGGTCCCAGGAAGTCGGGACCTGAGATTATTGTTAATTACTTTGCTCAGGAACACCACTCATGGACCAAGACTCCTTGCCCTAGGCATTGTACACTCACAGGACAAGAAGATGACCCCTGCCCCAAAGAGCATGGACCCATGGGTCTGATCCAGGACAGCAGGGACAGGTGGGATACTGGGCTAGATGGACCCATGGGCCTGATTCAGGGCAGCATGAGGAAGGTGAAATACCAGGCTAGATGGGCCCATTGGTTGGATCTGGAGTAGCAGTTCCTATGTCCCATCATTTTGTTCCAGGAGAGCTTGAGGGCTCTCTAGACCCCATTATGGATGAATTCCAGTTCAGGCTAGAGTGGGAGGAAACAACAGATATAGGGCCTCATCCTGCAAAACCTCACTGGGGTATCACCCGGTGCAGCACTTGCTGCTGGGAGAAGCCTCAGTAAAGGGACTGGGATTGCTCACAGATGCCAGCAATAGGAGCTCAGCAGTGAGTGACTTACTTATTTCCAGGGTCAGGTACTAAAGCTACTAAGCGCTGCAGTGACTGACACCTGAAATATAATCCAGACCAGCAAACTGGGGTCTAGGACACAGACTGGCTGGCTGGGGCCTGGGGAGACAAACCAGAGTATTAGGATCTAGGGCTGGAGACAGATACACACACTAGGAGAAGGGAAACCCCAAACAACCCAGGAGCAATAGCTCTCCACCTTTAAACTCAGACTGACCTTTGACCTCCAGCGTCCCGGTGCTCCTCTCAATGGGGGTCTGCAGGGCCACATGTCCCACCTGGCAGATGAACTCTGCCCCTTGGTGTCTCTGTGCCGATGGGGTGAAGGACAGCGTCACCATCTGCTGGTAGGTCTCCCTGTCTTTGGCGCAGGTCTCCTTGTGGATGATGGCGTAATCAGCGGAGTCCTCGATGGGTGTGGCCACACTGTCTCCACTCTCCCTCCTGAGCCAGGTCACAGTTAGCTCCTGGGGGAAGTACCCTGCGATGAAGCAGCTGAAGGCCACGTGGCTGCCCTCCACCAGCGGCTGAGACTGGAATATTTCCGATACCTCCGGGCTCCGCAGGACAACTGAGAAGTCAAATGGATAGAGAGAGAGGGAAGGAGAAATCTTGCCTCGGAGTGAGGCTTCCATCTGTAGTGTCTGCTAATGGCCACTATTGGAGTTGGACTATTGGACTAGATGGGCCCATTGATCTGATTTGGGGTTCTAGGGAGGGGGCAGGATACAGTCTAGACTGGCCCAATGATTTGATCCAGAGTGGCGTGGAGGGGGCAGGATAACGGGCTAGAGGGGCCCATCGGGGAAGTTCCTATGTCCCATCATTACATTCCAGGAGGGCTTGATGTCTCTGGACTCCAACATGGATCTCTGTTGGAGCGGAGAAGGGGGCCCAGCCCTCTCTGCTTAGCCCTATGTGGTACCTGCTGAATCCACAAAGGCAGGGCTTAAATTCAGCTGTCCGGAGCGGAACTCCAGTAAATATTTCCCTTTGACTCCAGCCCGATGCTGTTGGCTCTCAACCTGGGATCCCAGCCCTCTGGGGGGCCACGAGCTGGTCTCAGGGGATCCATGGGGCCCCGCGGCTGAAGCCCAGAGCCACAAGCCCAGGCACCTCTTGCGGAACTGAAACCCCAAGCTCTGGTGCGGCCCCTCTGGGGCTGAAGCCCTGAGCCCCGAATGGGAGGGGAGGATGGGCCTGGAGGACTCCAGGAGAATGTAAGCACTGCAACAAGGGAGGGGACTCTGGAGCAAATGAGACAGAGAGGAAGCATCAATGCTATAAAGCGAGTCGGAGTCGGGGTGAGGCCAGGGGCGGTGGGGGCGTGAGCTCCCACCGGCGCCGGGGAAAGTTGGCACCTATGGCCCAGGTGTCTCCAAGCCTGGGATTTGGAAAGGGAATGATCTGTCCCGTGCTGGGGGAAAGGAATCCTCCTTTCAGAGCCTTTCATGCGCCTCTCGATCCACACCCCACTCACCTGCTGCTCCGGCTGTGGCACCGGTAGGAAGGGGCTCGCTCTGCACAGCAGTGGCTGCAGATTCAGGGGGCACTGGAGAAAAAAGGGGGAAAATCAGTCTCAGACCTGTGGTCAGCTCACAGCATAGCCCACTCTCTCCCCACACACTCCCTTCTCCCCACACATACACACAGAGGACAAACTTAGTTCTTAGAGGCCAGAACAGGAGTGCGAGTGAGATAGCGGAGTGGGGGAGAGTCAGGGGCAGAGGGAGAAGGATCCATAATTGCAGAGAAACAGAAGTTCAGAGGGCTAAAGCAGATGCTTCTGCCCCTCAGTTAGATGTGTACATTGACCCTGTTCTAACTGTCACATTTTCTTTCAAGTGAATGCTGCACCGACCTATTACAAACGGGGCTGGGGGGGGAGGGTGTCTGGTCCAGGGAACGGAATGGAAGGAGGACAGATATGGCAGTGGAAAGGAGTCCACTGGGAAGGAATAGGGTCCATTCTGGTGCAGTCTGCAAGGCCAGCGTTGAACACCTGTCATGGAGCACATGGAGCGATTCATAATTAATACAAAAAAACTAGGGAAATTCCCCATTTAAAAACAAACAACTTTGTTAACCTGCAGTTTGGGTGGGGAGAGACTCTCACTTACTTTAGCTAAAACACCCCACTGAGCACTTGCGGTCCCACGAAGAGGGGCTCTCCAGGAGTCCCTCCTTGCGGGGCTAAGAGCAGGAGCCCTGCCACTCAGGCTGAAAACAGAATTCTATTGCGAGATCATGAGCGAAGCTTAATTTTACCTAGAAATCACATCTCTTGTGATGCATTCGTGAGCATTGGCATGTCTGCACCGGGGAGGCCCAGCCACGGACCGGGCCCCCACTGCGCCAGGCACTGTACAAAACCCAGAACAAAAAGCGCGTCCCTGTCTCCAACGAGTGAACAATCCATGTGAGCTGGTGAGCGCTCAGCTGGTTTGGGGGGTGCTGCTGGTACAAGGGGCTGAGTTAGTTTTGCTTGGCAAAGTGATGTTAAAGGAATAAGTGTGTGTGTGTGTGTGTGTGTGTGTGTGTGTGTGTGTGTGTTGGGGGGGGGGCAGCAGGGGTTTTGCCAATGGATCAACAACCCTCTCTTGCTTTTTACACGAGGTGGGGGTGGGGAGCAGATTCTCCCCGGGTGTAAATGGTCCCTAACGCCACACCAGCTCAGGATGTGGCCGGAAAGGAGCAGGGGAGCTGCAAGGCAGAGAGGGGAGGGGGCTGGTAGGAGAAGAGAATGAAAGTGAAAGCGGGGGTGGGGGGGGAGAAATCCCAGCCTGGAAAAGAGGAGAAAGAAAGGCAGATTGGGGGTTGTTTCCAGCTCCCAGAGACCCCCGCGAGGAGGGGGGGGGGATTTAGTCGTGCCCAGAAACAAGAGGGTGGGCAGTGGGGGTTCCCCCATCTCTCTGTACCGTCTGTGCCGAGTGCCTCTGCCAGGTCTCTGATGCGGTCCGGGTCTGTCAGCACCTTCACGGCCACCTCCAGCCCGTCGTGCTCGGCGCTGTCCCCGCGGTCGTTAATACCCGCGGCCGGCTCCGCCCCTCCCTCCGGGCTGTCCTCGGCGAAGAGCTTCTCCCCCTCCCTCACCAGACACTTCTGCACCCTCTTGCTGATGCGCTGCAGCTCCCGCTCGCCCTTCTTCTCCAGGGGCCCCAGCACCTGCTTCAGGAGCTGCTCCATGCCGGCCCTGCCCGAAGCCAGCCCGGCTCTGCTGGGAAGCGATTTCGACATCGGCCTCCCGGCCCAGCCGAGGACCCTTCGCCCCACCCCTTGGGCATTTCCCACGCTCGTCACTCTCAGACGGAGACCGAGGGCGGGTCTGTCCAGGGACAGGAAGTGCTGGGCTAGTGGCCTTCGAGGGGGGGCTTCAATAGGGTGACCAGATGTCCCGATTTTATAGGGACAGTCCCTATTTTGGGGTCTTTTTCTTATATAGGCTCCTATTATCCCCCACCTCCTGTCCCAGTTTTTCACACTTGCTGTCTGGTCACCCTTGTCTTCAAATCCAGGCCCGACGCCTTTCAGTCCCGCACAGCCAACTGGGCTCAGCACAGGGGGGGACTAGATAGGGTGACAATATTTCTCAAAGGGAAAATGGGACACCCCATGTGGGGCTAGCCCGAGCCTCCCCCTCCCCCATACTTGAGTGGCCCGAGCCGCTTGCCCAAGCCCCCCCGCTGTCCCCAGGGTGACCAGACAGCAAATGTGAAAAATCAGGACAGTGGGTGGGGAGTAATAGGAACCTATATAAGAGGGGGGAGGGATAGCTCAGTGGTTTGAGCATTGGCCTGCTAAACCCAGGGTTGTGAGTTCAATTCTTGAGGGGGCCACTTGGGGATCTGGGGCAAAATCAGTACTTGGTCCTGCTAGTGAAGGCAGGGGGTTGGACTTGATGACTTAGGGGGGAGGGATAGCTCAGTGGTTTGAGCATTGGCCTGCTAAACCCAGGGTTGTGAGTTCAATCCTTGAGGGGGCCACTTGGGAATCTGGGGCAAAATCAGTACTTGGTCCTGCTAGTGAAGGCAGGGGGCTGGACTCGATGACCTTTCAAGGTCCCTTCCAGTTCTAGGAGATGGGAGATGGGAAAAAGACACCCCCCCCCAAAAGGACTGTCCCTATAAAATTGGGACATCTGATCACTCTAGGCCCCCCCCCACGGGGCTGACCCGAGACCTCCCCTCCCGCTCACCTGAGCACACCACGCTCCCCGCATGGGGCTGGTGTCGCTGCTTGCCTGAGCCCTGCCTGCCCCCCCCCCCTGTGTTCAGCTACCCCCCTGTGGGGGGCTGGCATCACCACTCCCCCCACACACATTCCTCTGCACCCCACTTTTTTGACAAAAGTGGGCATTTGTCCCGTTTGCTCTTGCCAACTGATCAACTTTTGCCAAAAAAGTTGGGACGGCCAGGACAGGGCTTAAAAAAGGGATGGTCCCGGCCAAAACAGGACATGTGGCCACCTGTGATGGGGTGAACTCACCCCGCACTGGATGGGAAAGGGTTAACTCCTCAATGTGGGCAGAGGAAGCTACGCCCCCACATTCCTACTGGGCATGCTTCAGGTGTAGCCCCAGCATAGGCGCCAACTTCCCCTCTGCCCCACGGGTGCTTAACCCCCCCCCGTCTCCGCCCCTGCCCCACCCCAATTCCACCTCCTACCCCCAAGTCCCCACCCCTGCCCCGCCTCTTTACCGCCTCCTCCCCGGAGCACACCATGTCCCCACTCCTCCCCCTCCCTCTCGGAAAGTCCTAAGCGCCGCCAAACAGCTGTTAGGCGGCGGGCGGGAATCGCTGTGAGGGGGAGGAGCGGGGACAGGGCACGCTCGGGGGAGGAGGCGGCGAGGAGGGTGTGAAGGTGCAGGGAGCTTGGCTGCCGGTGGGTGCCCACTAATTTTTTCCCGTGGGTGCTCCAGCCCTGCAGCACCCACGGAGCCGGAGCCTATGAGCACCAGTTTAAGAGGGAGCAATTCACCACCGGAGAGGCAGGATGTTCCTTGCCGGCTCCAGCCCAGGAACCACGGGAACCCTGGACTGCAGAAGTCAGAGGCGCTGAGACCCTAGCAGATGCCCAACTACCTGGGGATGCCCCAGGGAGGTCTGAGCTACGGGGAGTTGCACCAGCTGAGGAACCTGGAGACCCCGAAGCCCTGCAGACTGCCACCCGGAGTAACACGGCAGGAAGTAGCCCGGAGCGTGGGGGACTAGCCATTGTCCCGATGATGATCAGCGTGTTGCGGACGGATCCCTGCTGACCCAGTGGCAGACACACTCGACACTAAGGCCAGGTCTATACTACAGGGTTAAGTCAACCTAAGTTACACAACTCCAGCTACGTGAATAATGTAGCTGGAGTTGACTTGCCTTACGCGTCTCATTCTGGTAGAGTACTGAAGTTGACAGGAGAGCAGTCTGCAGGTAGACCAGATCGCCACAGCGTCGATCCACAGTAAGTGTACACATACCCTGACACGGCCTTAGACTGGGACCTGATGGAGCAGGGAGGGCCCAGGTCCCCCTACCTGGCTGCCACCACCCCCTAGGTGGCGGCCCACACACTCCAACTGGCCACTAGGCCATACAGCCCCACCCTGGAGGGCAACTGTATTAACTCCGGCTTCTAGACCTTACTGTCTTGCAAACCCAGAGTATCTCTATGGACTCTAGCTGCTAGGCCTCACTCCCCTGAAGAGAAAGGCTCCCCCCACCCAACCTGACATAGGTCATGTGACCCTACTGTCTTGTGGATCAGGGCGATTATATAGACTCCAGCCATTGGGCCTTAGAACCCTGTGGATCAGGACAACTCTATGGACTTCAGCCCTTAGGTCTCACGGCCTAGAGACAGAAGGGAGCTTGAAGATTGGGGTCCCCCCACCTCATCACACCATCCTATAACTAGATGAGATTGTCTGACTTGTATTATGCAGGTTAGACTATGACATAATGGTCCCTTCTGGACTTAAAATCTATGAAAGTAGAAACCCAGTGCTTAATTTGTGCCGGGGCTTGCCAAGGCTGAGACCCGGCACTTCCAGGCTTGGCAGTTCATAGCCTCGGCACCTCCGGCCTCTCCTCGTCAGTTATGAAAGTAAAAAAAATTGCTCAAGACCCAGCATCTCTTTCATCACAAATTAAACACTGTAGAAACCCCAGATTCACAGTGCCAAATGTCCTGTATTGCCAAATTCATGGTGACACCAATTCCAAATTCACAGCCACCAAACGCTGCACAGTGTCACCACTCTCAAATTTAATATAGCCAAATTCACACTGTCACCAAATTCTTGTATTGCCAGCCCCCAATTCAACAAACAAAAATCATGTGTCAGGGCCCCAAGAGATCATGAGATTGGCTTAAAAAAACCCACGAGATTTAAAAAATATAATACATTTGTCAATCTCGTTACTTCCCGTCGATGGTTAGAGCCTTTGCGGAGGATTACATTTTCTGACTCTTCTTCCCAACCATGAGGGCTAGGAATGGATTTTGTTTTTTAAATGACAGCCAAAATTCTCACATAATCCCCTGACTCCAGGAGCTGGTGCTTTAAGAAAAAAACACACCAAACTTCATGAAACTCACAAACAAATCATGAGAGTCTGTGACACTGCCAATTTAAGACCAGCTGGATGCTCAGAAAGCGGGAGACTATGCACAAGTGACTTAATGCTTCAATTTGCATATTTGAATATACACAGCTTTATTTGCATGGAGGAGAGGTCACCAGAGCTTAAGCCTGATGAGGCTGCAGCATGGAGCAAACACTGGGGGAGCCAGGAGAACCGCCTAAGTGATCATAACGGTCCCTTCTGGCCTTAGACAGCTCTGGATCTCGGCACTGCTCCCAGCTGGCTCTGACCTCCGAGGCTGGTGTCTGGGGATGTTTCGTGGGTTCTTGAGGCTCTGCCCGTGTGCTCCTTGTCCTGGGCAGGGTGGGGGGGAACTGTGGCTGGGTTGCTGGTCCCCAGTGCTGGCTGTTGCTTGCTAAAGGCTAAGAGGGGGTTAATGGCTGCTTCCTGCCATCAGCTGAGGGGATGCTCTGGCTGGGTTGCTCCCAGCTCTGGCTGCCCCCGGGGCCGGCCGTGGCTAGGAGCAGGGGTTGGCTCTCCTGGCTGCCCCCCTGATTGAGCTCTCAGGCCCGGTGTCCCTCTTGCCAAATCGGGGCATTTCAGCTTCTAGGAGCTGTTCAGGCAAGAGCTAAAACTGCCAGTGACTGAAACAGGTTCCCCCATCTCGCTCTAACCCGCCACCACCATCACACTGCCAACAAGCAGGAACCGGAGCCCTCGGGCCTGTGAGAAGAGGGTGTCACAGAAGGTACAATATAGGGCTGCACATTTGGGGTTTGATCCCTGCTCGGGTCCAAGTGTCATAGCCCCCACTCTGCTCTTCCACTCCGGGGGCGGGGGGAGAAGAAGAAGTCTGCCCGGGTCTAGTGTGGAGGGTGGGGACTCAGCTCCTCAGGCAGCCACCTGTCTCCTCCACACATCAGCCCTAGGTGTTACTGCTGGCCAGCTGTAAACAAGAGGGACACATCCTAGGTAGAATGATGCCTAAAGTTGCCTGATGCATTCACTTTAAGACCCTGTCTTCAGTTGCTTATAGCTTTTTCAGACTTGAGCCATTCAGGCTGAAATGCTTCATGCCGGGTGCCTGCCTCAGGCTGAATGTTCTGGAAAGTTTCAGCGGAAATCATAGAAATGCAGGGCTGAAAGGGACCATGTACTTCCAGCCCAGACAGGCTGATTCATTCTTGATAAACTCACAGGAATGAACCTTATATATTGGGGGAAACAGGTACTCCTGGAGCTGGTCTGTGTCTCTCATGAGGGTGGTGTTGGGCAGGTTTGATCTCTGTCTGAACTTCCCCCACAGCCAGTTCAGAAACAATTCTGCAATTTGCCTTTTAGCCAGGTTCACCTTGACGTGGTCTCTGTGTAAATCTACACCTTCCCTCTCAGAGAAACTGCCGGGCATCATGCAATCAGCACTGGAGTCTGTCATAGCTCTGACCTAGTCTTCATTTTTAAAGTGTTAATGAGGAATGAGGAAAATACCCTTTGTCCCAGGCCAAGCCCAGGGCCTGCGTTAACTGGCTGAGCTTCATAGGTAAGAGTAGAAAGAATCAATAAAACAAATGTCCGAGGCCTTCACCTTCACAATCAGGACTTTGCCTTCGTGCACGACCAGATCTACATCCATTATCTCCTTCAAGAGCTGTCTCAGGATAATGTATCTGTCATCCCCTTTGCAGCAGGGAGCTAGGAAGATGTGGTTCCAAAAGAGCTTAGCCAGAAAGATCCTGGCAAAGGCTGCAACACATTCCACACCCGTAAACTACCAGCAGATCTTGCTTTGCAAAAATGTAACTAGGGATCTGGTCAGGGGTCCCCTGCACCCAACATACACAATGTACTTTTCTGATGCCTTGGTTGTACTGATGTTGAGGTGTTGATCATGAAACACAGATGTCTGTCTAGATCAGTGGTTCTCAATCTGTTTATTATTGTGGGCCACAGGTTTTAGGGTGCCCCCGCAACCTAAAACCACTCACAGTCCCTTATGCCCAGCGCCCCTGCCCAAAGTGGGGCCAGGCGTGGAGCTGGGCAGCAGTGGGGATCCGGACCCTGCCACATGGGGCCAGGCAGCAGCTGGGACCCCCAGTGCCAGCCAGTAGCATAGCACCTGGTGGGGCTGGCAGCTAGGACTCAAGAAGGGGGTCAGGAGCGGAGGCCCACCTAAAACTGGGGGCAAACCCCTAGTTCCCTGAGCCCCCCAAAAAACTTACCCACAGACCTACTCACCAGCCCCCTGCTGGCAGAATCATAGAATATCAGGGTTAGAAGAGACCTCAGGAGGTCATCTAGTCCAACCTCCTGCTCAAAGCAGGACCAACCCTAACTGAATCCCCAAATCCCTAAATGGTCCCTTCAAGGATTGAACCTACAACCCTGGGTTTAGCAGGCTAATGCTCAAACCACTGAGCTATCCCTTCCCCCAGGGGTGCATGATGCTGTCTCCCCCTCAGCCAGCCCTGCTCCCTGCCAGACCAGAGCAGCAAATTTTGAATTTTCTTTAGCACACAGTTGGGCTGCAGATGTGTGCTAATTGGCCGCATGTGGCCCGCGTGTTGAGACCTGCTGGTTTAGATCATCACAGTCTTCAACATCACCAGGGATCCTAGTTTTCTGTGATAAAAAACCACAAAATTTCTCATAAAAAAACATAAAAATCTTAATTTTTTAGCGATTAAAATGAAATGCTGAACTTTAGTTTCCCTAGCCATAATATATAGAGTATCATTTGAACACAATGTTTTATTGATATCTTTACCATTTTAAACAAGTTTGAAGCCTCTTGTTTTCATTTCTTTTCATTCTGTTTATGTTGAGCTCTTCCATTTGTTCTACAATTGTCTGCCTTCAAATGTAATCTACAACCTTGCTGCATCCTGTACAGAACCGCACATTACCATCAACGTGAAATTTGTCCTTGCCAAAGTCAGTGACACTGTCTTTAGGGGCAGTTTTTAAAGTTTTTGGCATCTTTTCGTAGCTTTACTTACTGTAAATTTAAAGAGCATTCAAAAATCAAGCACAAGAGGGGGAGGTTGTGCACATTGAATAAGTGACACTGGTACTTTCAGTAACATTTAGTGAATATATGTTTTTATTTTTTCACAAATTTAAAGATTCTCTGTAAAAATGCGAATTCTGCATTTTTCTGCAGCCAATGGATTTCTACGATCCCTGAACATCACACAGCTTACAGTCCCGGCCTTTGCACTGGTGGTCGTTTTCCATGTAGTACTGACACCTGTCACACAGCATCTTGGACTGGCTTTGCTTCGGGTTGCCAACAGGGCCGGCTCCAGGCACCAGCTTGCCAAGCAGATGCTTGGGGCGGCAACTCCGGAGAGGGGTGGCACGTCCAGCTATTCGGCGGCAATTCGGTGGACGGTCCCTCACTCCCGCTCGGAGCGAAGGACCTCCTGCCGAATTGCCGCCGCAGATCGCGATCGCGGCTTTTTTTTTTTTTTTTTTGCGCCGCTTGGGGCAACAAAAACCCTGGAGCCAGCCCTGGTTTCCAAGGCCTTCTGTCTCTCTAAACACAACCGGGACCTGCAGCACGCCCTGCCAGTGTCGCACCTCTAGCACCTGCCGTACACTTGTAAGGATAAGGCCTTTTCCTGTAGCCATATTGTAAGGCCTAAAGCCTTTGTCTGCAGCCAGATTAGAAGAGCAACACCCATTAGGTGAGAAGCAGAAAGTCACATCCTCACATTCCATCTAAATTATATTAAAACAATGTAATCCCAGGCTGTTAAGAAGGAGATCCTGTTCTAATAGCACCCACCATCACCTAGGGTGACCAGACAGCAAATGTGAAAAATCGGGACGAGGGTGGGGGGTAATAGGAGCCTATATAAGAAAAAGACTCAAAAATTGGGACTGTCCCTATAAAATCGGGACATCTGGTTACCCTACCATCACCAGATAAACAGATCTTAAGATGTCAAGTATCAGAGGGGTAGCCGTGTTAGTCTGAATCTGTAAAAAGCAACAGAGGGTCCTGTGGCACCTTTAAGACTAACAGAAGTATTGGGAGCATAAGCTTTCATGGGTAAGAACCTCACTTCTTCAGATGCAAGTAATGGAAATCTTAAGATGGTTAAAGAAAACTTAGTTTGATAGCATTCTGTTTAGCAAGAAACCACTTAACAATAGTTGTGGTTGTGAAATTTTAATTTCTTTATTGTTTTATCTTTATGGTCCCCGCTTCTCTACTGTTTGTCTGTATGACCTCTGTCTGGTTCTTTGATTGTTTCTGTCTGCTGTATAATTAATTATGCAAGGTGTAAATCAATGAAGGTGGTGGGGTAGGACTGGTTAGAGAATTTCGTTACAATATGTTAGGATTGGTTAGTAAAATGTTAGTAAAATGATTGGTTAAGGTCCAGTAAGCAGGACTCAAGTTTCACTATATAAACTGGGGTCCAAAAGGAAGTTCTTTGGAAACCAGCTCCAGGACACAGCCCCAAGCTCGAGAGCTGCCAGACTTAACACTCTGCCAATGACACCATGCAGAACCTGGAGTCCCCAAATAACCTGATCCCGAGTGGCCAGCAGGAAAAGTTGGTCTGCCTTATTGGGAGTGGTGAGCGCTGTATGTTGAGTGTGAGCATTCTGGTTTGGGTGATTATTAATAAATAGAGGATAAGGATATTACTGTGCAAGGCTCTTTCACTGGTAAAAGACCCTGCAAACCCATAGAGTGTAAGGTTACACCTGAGCCCTAGGAACAGGTAGGGGTGGGTGCCCTTAGAGTGTGTGAATAACAGAGAATTTGGGGCGGGTAACACACTCTGGGCTCAGGCAGAGCCCGCCGCTCCGGTGGCAGGCCTGGCTATTCTTAGGGTTACAGGTCATGTAACAAAGGTCACAGAAATATCTTACCCCATACATAGTCTTCACATCCAAGACTCCAAAGTAATGACCATTACACAAGAGGATAAATGCTGTTTTAGGGTATACTGGACCCTGGGTCCCCTGCCCCAACCCCTCTTCTCATTGTACATCACCACGCTAACGGTGACCCCTGCACCCCACATCACTGAGCTTTTTTTCTGATGGGAAAAGCCCGATTTCTCATGGACCTTTCTCACCCCGACTAACAGCTCTGTGTTGGCGAGCTTCTTATCAGATAGCATTGCCACCAGGCTGCCTGGCGTCGCCGCTCACCCGGGTGCGTGCGGAGTCCCATTTTCAGTTGAGGGAAATAGGTCACCCTACAGAACACTGGTTAAATTCCAGAGGGATTAGAGGAGTTTTCTGAATATTCTATTTGGGGTTTAATGTGGAATAATCTTGTGGGTGTAGAAGCTTTGCTCTCATTGTCGCCAGGCCAGGCCATTCTGAACGGAACTGACATTTGCATAAGGAAGTCATTTGTATCAATGTAATTGCTAGTTAGAATTGCTTTCAAGGCCCTGTCCATGCACGCCAGTGGGAGAGGGGGGGCTGCCTGCAGCCGGAGCGGGCTGCGCGGACCCCCTCCAGCCTCCGCTCGCTTCCGGGCTGCCCCGGGGCGGGGATTGTACCTGACCCACGTGTCCCAGCGCCCGGACTCCTGGGTTCCCAGGGCCACTATTGCCCCGCCTGGCCCCGATGCCGGCCCCTGCCTCTTGGAGAAGGGGGCGGGGCGGCTCCCGCCTCCAGCCCAGCCGGGACTCTCCGGCCCGCATAGGTCTGCGCGGCGCGGCGCGGGAAGGGTTAAAGGCTGGGGCGCTAAATCCGCCCTGGAGCAGGCGGGGCCGAGGAGCTTTCCCGTGCCAGGCCGGACACCTGGGTCCCCAGCCCGGCACGTGCACAGGGCGGGTCCCCGCTGCAGCCCGGGGATCGGTCGATGAGCGGGGCGCAGGGGAGGGAGAGAAACAGCCGCGGAGGCAGGAAATCGCTGCCCGGAGAAAAGAGGCCGCTGGGGGGTCGGAGTCGAGGGGGGCTGGAGAGACCCCCCCAGCCAGCGCCAACGCTGGGCCAACGGGGGGGGGGTGTCTGCAACTGAGCTAACCTGGGGCTTTATTTCCACCCCCCTAGTAGGGCAGTGACACATTGGGGGGGGGGGGGGGGCTAATCCCAGCCCCCTCCCTGGGATGTTACTGAGAGTGTCGCACCTGCCCCAGGCCCAGAATAACGGGGTCCTGCTCTCCTCGGGGGATGCCCTGGGAACTCACTAGGCCCCTTTTCTCCTCTCTCCAGATTGTCTGTCTGAAGAGACACGCCTGGTCTGTCCCTTCCCTGCTACCACGGACCCCGCCTTGCCCCAGACCATGGCGATGGCTGCAGCGGGGCCGGTGCAGGTAGGATGCTGGTTGGGAGCTTGCTGGGGGCAGTGACTCCCCGGCCGGGCTCTGGCTGGTCCTGGCTGGGGGCCAAGGGGGTCCGGGACCCGGATCCCTCCCGTGCTAGTGACCCCAGGGCTGGGGGCAGCAGCAGCAGCTCCTGGGGGTGGCGCTGACCCGGGGTAGGAAGCGGCTCAGTGTGGTGGGGCCAGGCCTGGCCCGGGGTCCCACTTTGCACCAGCGCAGCCTGGGGGCTCAGGGGCTGCAGCAGCCGGAGGGCCGGGGAGCGGCTTTGGGGCCCCGGGACACCACCCGCAAAGCCGGGAGTGTCCCTGGGGACTAGGAAGGGGAGGGCCCTGGCCAGGCGGACATGCGGAGCCGGGTGCGACCCCTTTCCCCCGAGTCCCTGGCCTGACAATGGAGCCCTGAGGTGCCTAAGCAAGGGGAGGGAGCTAGCAGTGAGCACAGGCCTGGGGCGGAGGCAGGGACTCTGGCCTGGAATGGGGGAGGAGCCTGTTCCCTGCCCTGGGATTTGGGCCCTTCCCAGCGCCCTGCCCCAGAGCCCCATAGGGAGCTGAGGGTGACTCCTGTCTCCGGCCAGCAGGGCCCTGAGTCCCTGGGGGAGCTGTGCGGGGTGGGGGAGTCTCCCTGGGTCACAGCTGCTGGGCTGGGGGTTATCCCTGTGAGTTGCTCCCCTAGAAACCGCGTCCCCTGCTGAGACTCCGGGCTGGGGGCTGAAGCAGAAGGTGCTGAGTGTGTAACGCTTGTGCCAGCAGCTCCAGGTGGCGTTTGAAGACATTGTTCTGTATTTCACCCGGGAGGAGTGGGAGCTCTTATCCCAGCCAGAGAAACAGCTGTACCGGGACCAGATGCTGCGGAATTACCGGGCCCTCGTTTCCCTGGGTAAGGACCAATTTCCCTTCTTCTATTCGCAGCTGTGAATGTCTGGGTTCCCTTGAATCTTCGGCTGCCCATGTGCCACCAAGTGGTGGCAAATGTCAGTACTAGGGCTGTCAAGCGATTAAAAAAAATGAATCACAATCGCACTGTTAATAATAGAATACCATTTAAATATTTTTGGATGTTTTCTACAGTTTCAAATATATTGATTTCAATTACAACACAGAATACAAAATGTACAGTGCTCACTTTATATTTATTTTTTATTACAAATATTTCAGTGTAAAAATGATAAACAAAAGAAATAGTATTTTTCAATTCATCTCATACAAGTCCTGTAGTGCAATCTTTATTGTGAAAGGGCAACTTACACATGTAGATTTTGTTTGTTTGTTACATAACTGCACTCAAAAACAAAATAATGTTAGAGCGTAAAAGTCCACTCAGTCCTACTTCTTGTTCAGCCAACCACGAAGACAAGCAAGTTTGTTTACATTTACGGGAGATAACGCTGCCCGCTTCTTATTTACAATGTCACCTGAAAGTGAGAACAGACGTTCACATGGCACTTCTGTAGCTGGCATTGCAAGTATTTATGTGCCAGATGTGCTACATTTGTAAATTGCACTTTCACAATAAAGATTGCACTACAGGACTTGTATGAAGTGAATTGAAAAATACTATTTCTTTTGTTTATCATTTTTACACTGAAATATTTGTAATAAAAATAACAGTATAAAGTGAGCACTGTACACTTTGTATTCTGTGTTGTAATTGAAGTCAATATATTTTAAAATGTAGAAAAACATCCAAAAATATTTAATAAATTTCAATTGGGATTCTATTGTTTAACAGCACATTTAATTGTGATTATTTTTTTTTAATTGCAATTAATTTTTTTTGAGTTAATCGTATAAATTAACTGAGATTAATGGACAACCCTCGTCCGCACCTGTTGGAGGAGAACTCAGGTCTATAGAGCCTGGGGCTAATTTTAGTGTAACCTGTTTACTTTCATTATGTACCTCAGTCCTGGCACAGCGGTGGTAGCAAACAAACAACCGCTCCAGGAATCCCAGCCCAGACACAGATGGCAGCAACCCTTACCCAGTTCCTAGGGCTCAGGGTGTAACTTTACACTCTGCATGTTTGTGGTTTGTTTGTTTGTGTGTTTTACTAGTGAAAGAACCGTACACAGTAATATCCTTAACCTCTATTTATTACCAATCACCAAAACGGAATGCTCACGCTCAGCAGACAATGCTCACCACTCCCAATAAGGCAGACAAACTTTTCCTGCTGTCCACCAGGATCAGGTTGTCTGGGGACTCCAGCTTCTGGGGGTGTTGAGGTCTGGCAGCTCTGAGCTTGGGGCTGTGTTCTGGAGCTGGTTCCAAAGAACTTCCTGTTGGACCCCAGTTTATATAGTGAAACTTGAGTCCCGCTTAGCTGTACCTTTACCCAATCATTTTAAAGTAAAGTACTACAAAATAAGTCTTTGACCAATCTTAACATATTGGGAAACAATTCTTTACCCAATCATACCTTCGTTGATTTAAATGTAAAATTAATTATGCAACAGACAGAAACAATCAAAGAACCAGACAGAAACCATACAGATAAACAATAGAGAAGTAGGGACCGTAAAGGTAAAACAAAGTAGAGATTTCACACCCACAACTGTTAAGTGATTCCTTACCAGACAGAATGCTATCAGACAAAGTTTTCTTTAACTATCATAAGATCTGTTTCTTTAGCTGGTGATGGTGGGTGCTATTAAGACAGGAGTCTTCTTAACAGCCCGATATTCAGGGCCGGCTCCAGGCACCAGCTTACCAAGCAGGTGCTTGGGGCGGCCACTTCGGAGAGGGGCGGCACGTCCAGCTGTTCGGCGGCAATTCGGCGGACGGTCCCTCACTCCTGCTTGGAGCGAAGGACCTCCCGCTGAATTGCTGCCGCAGATCGCGATCGCGGCTTTTTTGTTTTTTGTTTTGTTTTGTTTTTGTTTGGCTGCTTGGGGCGGCCAAAACCCTGGAGCAGGCCCTGCCGATATTACATTGTTTAATGTAATTTAGATGGAATGTGCAGATGTTTGGGGAGGGTATGGAAAACCGTTCTGAAGCGGCTGCCGGGGGAGGCGAGCATGCATTTGTTCAAAATGGAGCATGATTAGGGACTTCAGCATCTCTGTTTGCTCCTCCATTACTTTTATCATCCACTCAGTGGCCATTTACAGCGACATAATCAAGCACAGTGTCTACACTGACACTTTGTCGCTAAAACTTTGCCTCAAAAAGTTCTATGCCTCTCATTGAGGTGGTTTTATTTTATCACCAAAACAGTTTTTGTCACCAAAAGTCGCATTGTAGCGTGTACACCTCCACTGTTTTGTCAACAAAACTGTGTAGTGTAGACAAGACCTTAGTAATAAAACTGATTCTTTCCCCCCCAAACAGGCTATTCAGGTTCCACACCGGACTTAATCCACCGGATCGAGGTAGGGGAGGCAGAGCTCTGGATCCAGGAAGCCGAGAACTCCAGGGAAAGCTCAGGGCCTGAGAGCTCCTCCCGAGGTGAATCATTGTAACCCAATCCCTTAACAGGGAGGGGAATTCACCACTGGAACACCTCCCTTAGGGACGGGATGGGTTCTCCATCACTGGGAGTCTGTCGGTGGAGATGGGGCGTCTCTCTCTCAAAGCTCCTCTCTAGCTCAGCCAGCAGTTACTGGGCCGGAGGCAGGAATTGCTGGGGAGTTTCTCTGGCTGGGTTAGGCAGGAGGCCGGGCTGGATGGGCACAATGGGCTTCTCTGGGCTTGATATCTATGACCCGGGATGGGACCTAAGAGAGATGGGGCCTCAAAGCAGTGAAAGACACATGAATTGGCAATGGGGAGGTGATGAGATGGGATGAGGAATGGGATAGTGGTATGTGACAGTGTGGTGGGGGATTTGAGGGGTGCTGAGGGAAAGAGAGAGCTCTCCTGAGGGAAGGACATGGGCTGTGTTTGCACAGAGATGGCGCATTGGAGTGGATTCATAAGTTCTAGATTCATTTCCTGAAGTGCATCACTACAGCGCTCCCTGTGCATCAGTTTCACCCTCTGTGTAATGGGGAGGGCAGTGAGGCCGTGAGGCTAACATCCCTCTGTGTGTGTGTGTCAGGGGATCAGACTCTGTAGAGCGGGGGGGGGGTGAGACAGGCCTACTGGTCCATAGTCCACAAAGCTCTCTTCTAGGCTTCCTTGCAGATAGGACTCATTCTAGGGCAAGAGTTCTGAGCCATTTCCCCCTGCCATTTAACCAGGACTCCCGGCAATATGGGAAGGGCACGGTGGCATTGATCCCAGGTCTAGGATCTATGGGAGGGAGCGCAGTGGGACAACCTTTCTCTCATCCCCCTCTCTTCCTGCTCCCTCAGTGGCACAAACCCTTTGACACTTCAAACTAACATTGCTTCAGTGCTAATGTTTAGCTCGGCCATCAGTCTAAATGAGGTCTGTGCTTGTCTGTAGATCACAGGCCCGCTGTGTAGGAGCCATGAACACCTTCCCGCTTAACAGTATCCATTGATTGGCTTGTAAAACAATACAAAAATAGTTTCAGGTTACATCACATAAATCCTGAGTAATTTGTTCCTTCCCCCACACCTGCAAGAAAAAACAAACTTCCAGTTTAGTTTTGCACAAGAAATGAAACATCAGGCCCAGGGGGAATGACTTCTGAAAAGGACTCACTCCTCCACGGGAATAAGGTGTGGTGTTCTAAGCACCTTTATACTGGTCTAACTGTGTCCACATTAGAGGGCTGTAGCCCTTTAACTAAACTGGTTTCAAAGTGGTATAGTTAAAACAGTACCAAAATGGGGGAGCAGGCCTCATGCGACAAAATGGGGGGAAAGCGACGAACCAACAACATAAAATCCTCTGATTGAAATAAAAACTAAATCAGTTTGAAAAGAAAAAACGGACCCTGTTTGTCCTGCATTCGCATGTAGGGGTACTGGTCCTGGATCAGGGCCGTGTTGTACCAGTTTCCTGGGCACTCTACAATTTAAGCATAAAATGAGACACGAGGTGCATGCTCATGTGGGAGCAGGTGCTAGGTGCTGCACAAACAAGTTAGGGTAGAACCACCATAAGTCAGGCTGCAGATTTGTCACAGCATTTTGTATCAAATGGGCACCGACCATTCACAGCAGCACCCTCCACCCAGCACTGTGACCCTAATCCTGGCCTGGTGTGGAGAGGCTCGGGGGAGACTCGTGTGAGCCTGCCCTGTGCTCACCCCACAGTGTTAGTCCCTGGACCTCCTGGCTCTAGGGCTTGTCCTGAGTCCCTGCCCACAGCAACAGTTCCTATCCCGTGGGGCTCACGTTTGATCTGTCATGGGTGGGACAGAGGGGCAAATGTGAGTGGCACTTTGGCCCTGGATGCCAGGTTACACTGTCTGGTGCAGGGCTTCAGGCCCAGCCCCGTAGGACAGGAGTCACTATTGCGGGGTGAGTCACAGACAAGTCACGGACAAATGGGAAAACTGAGCTATCGATGAGATTTTTCTCACTTTGACAAACCTGCAAACTTAACCGTGAGCCAACACCAGGATTCCCTCTGCTCTCTCCAGCAGGGCACGGGATCCCGGGAGGAACGAGGAGACGGTCTGAATGTGGGGAGAGTGTGGGAGGAAAGCTGGATCCCATGGCCCACGGGAAGAACCATGGACAGGATGGAGTCAATCCCCATGCTGAGTGTGGGGATGGACTCAGCCAGAGACCGGACCTGGCCACACACCAGAGGCTTGCTGTGGGGCAGCAATCCCATGGCTGCGTCGACTGCGGCAAGAGGTTCAGCAACGCCTCCGCACTGACCCAGCACCGGCGAACGCACAGCGGGGAGCGGCCGTACCGCTGCGCCGACTGCGGCAAGGGCTTCATCAGAGCCTCCGCACTGAACCAGCACTGGCGCACGCACACCGGGGAGCGGCCCTACCGCTGCACCGACTGCGGCAAGGACTTCGCTCAGCTCTCACACCTGTCAGCACATCAGCACACGCACACTGGGGAGCAGCTGTACCGCTGTGCTGACTGCGGCCAGAGCTTCTGCTGGGCCAAGTCTCTGCACCGGCACCGGCGCACGCACACCCAGGCGTGGCCGTACCACTGCGCCGACTGCAGCAAGGACTTCAGTGATGCTGCCTCGCTGAGCCGGCACCGGCGCACGCACACCGGGGAGCGGCCCTACCTCTGTGCCGACTGCGGCAAGAGCTTTGGCAACGCCTGGACGCTGACCCAGCACCGGCGCACGCACACAGGGGAGCGGCCGCACCGCTGCGCCGACTGCGGCAAGGGCTTCAGCAACGCCAGCACGCTGACCCAGCACCGGCGCACGCACACCGGGGAGCGGCCATTCCGATGCACTGACTGTGGCAAGCGCTTTGGCAACGCCAGCACCCTGACCCAGCATTGGCGCACGCACACCGGGGAGCGGCCGTACCGCTGCGCCGACTGTGGCAAGGGCTTCAGCAACGCCAGCACGCTGACCAAGCACCAGCGCACGCACACCGGGGCACAGCCATACTGCTGCACCACCTGCGGCAAGGACTTCAGCCAACAGGCAAACCTTACCAGGCACCTAGCCACACATGCTAATGCCTCTCTACCACCGCCAGGACCTGAGGGGCTTCTGGGGGCTGGTGGGCTTGGCACATCTCCAGTAGATGCAGACCAGGCTGTGGTCCTGTCTCCATGATGCCCAGTGGAGAGTCCATATGGGGGCAAGGAAGGGAATTTGGCTGAGCACTGTGGGGAAAGGGTGGGCAGATGGATTGTGGAGATGCCCATAAGCTTATTGTGTCTTCAGAGCAATTGGTCATGGCCTACTCCATTAGTGTGACCCTCCCACCCCATCTAGCTGGGATCCAGCCAGGACACTCCCTGCCCTGCCATGTAGCTAGGATCCACCTGTCTCTTTCTGTCTCTCTTTTTTACACACACACACACACACACACACACACACACACACACACACACACACACACACACACACACACACACACACACACACACACACACACACACACACACACACACACACACACACACACACACACACACACACACACACCCCTCTCTCTCTCTAACTGGGACCCAGCCAGGAACTTCCCCCCACAACCATCAGTTCCAGCCAGGACACTCCAGAGGTGGGATTTGCTGTCCCATCTCCGCGTTGATTGGTCTGAGGGACGGGGCGGGACAGCCTGTCCGTGTGATTGAAAGAAGACTCAGGAACTGCTCGTGCCGTCTATTTTAAATAGAAATGGGATCAATCAGAAATATATAATGAATCTTTAACAAAGGTCTAACTATATTTCATATTAAAGAAGCTGATCCATTCTGTTGGCATGGGGAGAAGCCAACGTGAAATGTAAATCTTTAAAGTGAACCAACCAAAATGTTCTCTAAGGCCTAATTGATTATGAGGCCTGATGAACTTTGTGACTGGCAGGTGCCCAGAGAGAGGGTCACTTATGAAGTGATCCTACTGACCTGGTCACGGAGGTGTAGGAAACAAGTCCTGGTATGGAGGTGCCTAGAGCGGTCTTGTGTTATTTCACTAACTGTTCTCTCCTGTTGCTGGTGGACCAAGCACGTGAATCAAATGACTGTAGATGGCTGCGTTATGAACTACCACCCAAGGACAAAGCCATCCAGGAGGGGGAAGAGACTTTATTCTAACTTCCAGAACATTGCTGCAGACAGCTAAGATGGAAAGAGCATGGAGTCAGACAGTGGGCCAAAGGAGCAGGGAGCCCACGGAAAGGAACTTGCAGAAATAGGTTACTGACTGGAGCTGAGCCAGCAGTGCATGGCCCGGCGCGTCTGACCTAAGTGGAGATGGCACAAAGTGTTTTACACAAAGACACTGGAGTTTTCTCCAGGAGTTGCAAGAGGTCTCGTTTTCTCATTGGACGATGAGAAGGGACATAACTCATATCCTGGCTAGACTTGTTTTTGCCATGAGTCCGGATCACTTCCTGATTGGGCCACATTAGCTTTGCCCATCAGAAAAGGTATAAAATGTCCCGCTCCCTGAAACAGAAACATCTGCACGACAATGCTGGTGAGTGGGAGCATACTTGCCTGGCCAGGTTGAGCGCCTCGTACTGGGTAACAACTAAAATCTGGTCGCTGACAAGCACCACTGAGAAATTCTCACAGAGAACAGGCGGATGGCTGTCACAGCACCTTGAGTGAATCACCTGAATGAACTCCCTCTCTGTCTCTAGAGCCAGCCATCGCAGTGGTGAAGCTGAGCTGGAGAAGTCACCTCCATGCCAACTCCAACTGATACATATAGCAAAATGACATTTATCATAGACTATCAGAGTTGGAAGGGACCTCAGGAGGTCATCTAGTCCCACCCCCTGCTCAAAGCAGGACCAACACCAACTAAACCATCCCAGCCAGGGCTTTATCAAGCCGGGCCTTAAAAACCTCTTAAGGATGGAGATTTCCCCACCTCCCTAGGTAACCCATTCCAGTGCTTCACCACCCTCCTAGTGAAATCTCCATGTATTGTTTACCCAATTGATGTCATGGTTGACTTTAAACTAAATGCTTCATATCAGGGTTAAAACCCTCTGGACGACTAAAATCTGTGATGTGTCTTTGTATTTCACTAGTCATGAGTTGTCTGGAAGTTACACTGAATCACTAACAGGCTAGCTTTACACTAGGGAGCCTGTGTTGATGGGGCTATACCAGCATAGTTACCTGGTATAGATGGAGTGTATGCTGACAGAAGATGTTTTTCTGCTGGGGTAGGAACAGCAACTTCCCGAATTTTGAGCATACGCAGGCTACAGCAGCACATCTATGGCTGTGCAGTCTTAGCACCGTAGTGTAGATTGTTGCTAAACAGACGAAAGGGCTTATTTGATCGATTTGATCTCTAATAGTCCTGTTAAGCAATTAAAAAAATCGCGATTAATCATGCGGTTAATCGTGTTTAACAATAATAACACCATGTCTTTAAATATTTTTGGATGTTTTCTACATTTTCAAATATATTGATTTCTGTTACAACCCAGAATACAAAATGTACTTCAGATTTATTTTTGATTACAAATATTTGCATGTAAAAAAACAACAAAAGAAATAGTATTTTTCAATTCCCCCATTGCAAGTACTGTAGTGCAATCTCTATATCATGAAAGTTGAACTTAGAAATGTAGAATTATGTACAAAAAAACCTGCATTCAAAAATAAAAGAATGTAAAATTGTAGATCCTGCAAGTCCACTCAGTCCTACTTCTTGTTCAGCCAGTTGCTCAAAGAAACAAGTTTGTTTACATTTGCAGGAGATAATGCTGCCCGCTTCTTCTTTACAATGTCACCTGAAAGTGAGAACAGGCGTTCGCATGGCACTGTTGTAGCCAGTGTCACAAGATATTTACATGCCAGATGCGCTAAAAATTCATGTCCCTTTATGCTTCAACCACCATTCCAGAGGACATGCATCTATGCTGATCATGGGTTGTGCTCAATAACGATCCAAAGGAGTGCAGACCGACACATTTTCATCATCTGAGTCAGATGTCCCAGCAGAAGGTTGATTTTCTTTTTTGGTGGTTCGGGTTCTGTAGTTTCCGCATTGGAGTGTTGCTCTTGTAAGACTTCTGAAAGCATGCTCCACACCCTGTCCCTCTGAGATTTTGGAAGGCACTTCAGATTCTTAAATCTTGGGTCGAGTGCTGTAGCTAGCATTAGAAATCTCACATTGGTACTTTTTTTGTGTTTTAACAAATCTGCAGTGAAAGTGTTCGTAAAATGAACAACATCCTGGGTCATCTGAGACTGCTATAACATGAAATATGTGGCAGCATGTGGGTAAAACAGAGCAGGAAGCATACAGTTCTCCCCCCAAGGAGTTCAGTCATACATTAAATTAATGCATTCTTTTTTTTTTTTTAAATGAGCATCATCAGCATGGAAGCAAGTCCTCTGGAATGGTGGCCGAAGCATGAAGGGGCATATGAATGTTTAGCATATCTGGCACGTAAATACTTTGCAATGCTGGCTACAAAAGTGCCATGTGAACGTCTGTTCTCACTTTCAGGTAACATTGTAAATAAGAAGCAAGCAGCATTATCTCCCGTAAATGTAAACAAACTTGCTTGTCTTAGTGGTTGGCTGAACAAGAAGTAGGACTGATTGGACTTTTATGCTCTAACACTATTTTGGTTTTGAGTGCAGTTATGTAAAAAAAAAAAATCTACATTTATAAGTTGCACTTTCACAATAAAGATTGCACTACAGTACTTGCCTAATTAACCCCAATAAACATTGCATTGTCTGCACTTTGGTCTTCTGCTTTCTGTCTGGGTGTCAAGAACCAGGTGAAGGGAAAGCCCTTAACACCTAATTCCCATTTTCAAAAGTGACAAACTCCTGAGAAGCCTAAGTCTCCTTGAAAGCCAATGGGATTTAGGACCCTATGTAATTCTTGAAAATTTCACCCCTGCTCTGGCAGTTTCTGTTATCTGACAATGAGCTCAGCTGTAGAACAACCATAAGATACTGAGCCAGAATTGCTGGGGGCATTATCTGTCCTGGGTTACAAAGGAGGCCAGAGGGGATGGGCAAAATGGCCCCTTCTAGCCTCAAAATCCTTGAAAATATTGTATTGGCCTTTAAAAATCAACCTGTAAACTAAAACAAAAGCAAAGTAAATGAATCCTTCCCTAAACAGTAACTAGCACAGCATTGCCCACTGCACATGTCCAAAAACAGTGAACCAAGCCTCAAAAAATCAAGTCAGTTTAAAAACCATGAGCCCCTACAAAATAGGTTTTGTTTATTTGCTTTGTTGTTTCATAGCCATTAGGGGCTGCATTTCCAAGGTTTTCTCTCAAGCCTCGGGGCTTATCCTTTTTTGAAAAGACAGTGAAGGTTTTGGCATAAACAATTCCAGGAACTGGGGATTTCAGGAATATCACCCAAATATCCCAAGTCATGCCACCACCACCCCTCCCACTTTACAAGTGGCTCTGGAGTGAGGACATGGGCTGTCTGTGACTGACCAAGTATGTCTTGGGTCACCACGTCCCTGGGCTGTTTGCCTGTTCTCAAGCAGCTGCCCATGCCACTTCTTGCCCCAGCTTTATTCTTGCGCAATACCCACCAGCTGCTCCAAGCCCGGGCAAGTTAAGCAGCTGCCTAGGGCAGTAGATTCGCGGCCCTGCGATGTGATCCCCCCTCAGCTAGCTTGCTGGGCGCCGCCCCAACCTGATGCACATTCACTGGTCCTTAAAGCATGTGGCTCTTGTCCCCTTTGAAATGGAACTAGACTAAGGCGCGTTTATAAATTGTTTCTGTGCATCTGCCGGGTACACACGGTGTGCGCGTGGCCTACACACGTGAACACAACGACCCCGATCCCCACCGCAGGGCTGCTAGCGCCTGGGGGTGAAATGGGAAATCCCCCGGCCTGGCTGCTGGAGCTGGCGGTGTATCAGCACAAAGTGCAGCCCTCCCCTTTTGCAACTGGGAGCGGTTTCTGCCATGCAGCGTAGCAGTTTGGTAAACTGTTTGTTAACTTGCTACTGCCTGTCCATGGGGTTGCGAATCAGGAGGGGATGGGGTATGTGGTCAAAAACGATCCCGATCTGCTTCCTGACCAGAGTGGCTGCTTTCATTGCATTCGTGAAAGGGGAGGTAAGGTTTGGGGGAACGGAGCATGCCCCTGAGCCCAAGTTGAGACCACAGTGGCCCCTTTTCATTTTTTCCACTGGCTTCTCCTTGCTTAGTTCCAATGACTGGGCTGCTCATGCACCTGTCACTGGTCCAGGGATGGTTGCAAAACGGGAGGGATGGGTTTGTGGTCGAAAACACTCCCGGTCTGCTTCCTCTGGGGGGGATGGGGGTGTGGTGGAAAACACTCCCGGTCTGCTTCCTCTGGGGGGATGGTTGCAAAACGGGAGGGATGGGGTTGTGGTGGAAAACACTCACACTCTGCTTCCTCTGGGGGATGGTTGCAAAACGGGAGGGATGGGGTTGTGGTGGAAAACACTCCCGGTCTGCTTCCTCTGGGGGGATGGTTGCAAAACGGGAGGGATGGGGTTGTGGTGGAAAACACTCCCGGTCTGCTTCCTCTGGGGGATGGTTGCAAAACGGGAGGGATGGTGTTGTGGTGGAAAACACTCACACTCTGCTTCCTCTGGGGGGATGGTTGCAAAACGGGAGGGATGGGGTTGTGGTCGAAAACACTCCCGGTCTGCTTCCACTGGGGGGATGGTTGCAAAACGGGAGGGATGGGGTTGTGGTCGAAAACAGTCACGGTCTGCTTCCTCTGGGGGGATGGTTGCAAAACGGGAGGGATGGGGTTGTGGTCGAAAACAGTCATGGTCTGCTTCCTCTGGGGGATGGTTGCAAAACGGGAGGGATGGTGTTGTGGTGGAAAACACTCACACTCTGCTTCCTCTGGGAGATGGTTGCAAAACGGGAGGGATGGGGTTGTTGTGGAAAACACTCCCGGTCTGCTTCCTCTGGGGGATGGTTGCAAAACGGGAGGGATGGTGTTGTGGTGGAAAACACTCACACTCTGCTTCCACTGGGGGGATGGTTGCAAAACGGGAGGGATGGGGTTGTGGTGGAAAACACTCCCGGTCTGCTTCCTCTGGGGGATGGTTGCAAAACGGGAGGGATGGTGTTGTGGTGGAAAACACTCACACTCTGCTTCCTCTGGGGGATGGTTGCAAAACGGGAGGGATGGGGTTGTTGTGGAAAACACTCCCGATCTGCTTCCTCCTGGCTAATGTGCCAAATTGATCTATTGCATGATTGAGGCATGCTGTTTCACTTTTTTGTGTGTGAATCCATGAAAAGGGAGGTAAGGTTTGTGGGTATGGAGCATGCCCCTGAGCCCAAGTTGAGACCACAGTGGCCCCTTTTCATTTTTTCCACTGGTTTCTCCTTGCTTAGTTCCAATGACTGGGCTGCTCATGCACCTGTCACTGGTCCAGGGATGGTTGCAAAACGGGAGGGATGGGGTTGTGGTGGAAAACACTCCCGATCTGCTTCCTCTGGGGGGGATGGTTGCAAAACGGGAGGGATGGGGTTGTGGTGGAAAACACTCCCGGTCTGCTTCCTCTGGGGGATGGTTGCAAAACGGGAGGGATGGTGTTGTGGTGGAAAACACTCACACTCTGCTTCCTCTGGGGGGATGGTTGCAAAACGGGAGGGATGGGGTTGTGGTCGAAAACACTCCCGGTCTGCTTCCTCTGGGGGGATGGTTGCAAAACGGGAGGGATGGGGTTTGTGGTTGAAAACACTCACACTCTGCTTCCTCCTGGCTAATGTGCCAAATTGATCTATTGCATGATTGAGGCATGCTGTTTCACTTTTTTTTGTGTGAATCCGTGAAAAGGGATTTTTTTGAGTTTACTCTTCCAATTTGCATCATATACAAAGCAATTTTGGGGGCCCCTTCCATAAAAAAAAGTTGCAATACTCTAGTAACATGTATTTGGGAATGTAAAAAATAACCAGTGAAATACATTCAAAAATTAATTTGTAATAATTTGAAAATACACTAAATCCAACATTTGAAAACATTAAATGCTTTAATGGGATGTAGACATTTGCAGTTACATAATGGGCTCTCGCTGGGTGATGGTGATGGTTGGTGCAAATGGGCTGTCGTTGCCTGGGGGTGGTGCTGCTTGCCCAGGGCTCCGGGGAGAGCTGGGCTCTGGGTTGGGGGGCGCCCGGCTCACAGGGGCTGGGCTCAGGGATGTGGGGAGATGGGGTCAGGGGGGTGTCCGGCTCAGAGGGGCTGGGCTTGGAGCTGGGAGTCATGGGTGTGGGGGGATGGGGTCAGGGGGTTGTCCGGCCCCTCCCTTACCATGCCGCTTACCCCCTCTACTGGAGCCTCAGCGTGCCACATCCAGGACGCCAGGGGATGGGATGGGGGAAGACGGAAGTGTGGGGAGTCTCCGACATACTCTGGGCCTGGGGCAAATTGCCCCACTTGCCCCGCCCCCCTCTGGGCGGACCTGCTGAATAGTGGTGACTGGGAATGGGCGGGGGGGGGGGGGGCGTGTAGCAGATGACAATTTGAGGTGAATATTCTCTTGGCCAGATTCTACTGGGTTTATGGTGCTGTGTGCTATGGACTGGAGTGAATAACCAAGAATCTGGTTAATAATTATTCTCTAAATTCAGCTTTCTTCTTTCTCTCTCTGTGAATTATCACGAATTCAAAATGGTGGTGTGCAAGTTGACTGGAGAATGATAATAGCATAATCTCTTGTTAGAACATTGTACACCTACTACCTGTTTTTTATATAATACTCTCACTATACATAATACAAGAAATCCCTGATGTTAGAACCTGGCTATGCCGCTGCTGTAGGGGGCTCATCACCCAGCAGCTGGGGGCCACCATGTGGGCTCAGCAGGGCTGCTGGCCACGGGGTCAATGGCTGTGGGTGGGATCTCAGGAGTCATGTCCCAGGGATATGCCCCACTCTCCAGCACTGCTCCAGCTCTGAGCTGTCTCCACTGCCTGGGACCTGTGGGGCCCCACCTGCCTCCCCAGGGAAAGAGCCACCTGGGATTGGTGCAGAGGCTGGGCAAGTCTCAGCCAGTCCCAGAGGACGGCTGGGGGAGGGGGAGAGTGTGGGAGGCTCAGCTGGGTCCTGCCAGGCATGTGGGTCCTGAGGGAGCCTGGCCCGGGTAGGCCCTGCTCCTGCTCCAGCCTGGCTGATTGCACCCCCAAGGGCCGGAGTTATCCTGCCCCAGGACAAGCTCTGGCTGTGCTGCCGGCTCAGCCTGGCAGACACAGTCACCTCCCATCAGGGCCGGGTATTGTGGCTGGGGGTTAGGGTGTGGGAGAGTAGGTCTCTAGTGGGTCTGGGGGGTGCTGTGCAGTGCGGGGTGGGGAGATCTGTGTGTGTTGGGGCACTGGGAAGTGTGCAGGGGTCTGGGTGGGGCACTGTGCAGTTGTGGCAGTGGGGCGGTGGGGGGCACTGGGCAGTGAGGGAATCTGTGGGGGGGCTCTGGGCGGGGAGGGGCAGGGCACTGTGCAGTTGTGGGAGGGCTGTGGGGGGTCTACAGCTAGGGGGCACTGGGCAGTGAGAGGATCTGGGGGGGGTTCGGAGTGGTCTGTGGGAGAGCACTGGGCATGGGGGTTTGTGGGGGTCTTTTCACGTATTCACACACAAAAACGTGAAACAGTGCGCCTCAATTGACCAATAGATCAATTTGGCACATTAGCCAGGAGGAAGCAGACCGTGAGTGTTTTTGACCACAAACCCCATCCCTCCTGATTCGCAACCCCATGGACCAGTGATAGGTGCATGAGCAGACAAGTCATTGGAAATAAGGAAGGCGGAAGCCAGTGGAAAAAATGAAAGGGGCCACTCTGGTATGACCTTGGGCTCAGGGGCATGCTAGCCAGGAGGAAGCAGATCGATGAAAGGGGCCACTCTGGTCCCACCTTGGGCTCAGGGGCATGCTCCGTACCCCCAAAGCTTACCTCCCTTTTCACGGACTCACACACAAATACGTGAAACAGCGCGCCTCAATCGTACAATAGATCAATTTGTCACATTAGCCAGGAGGAAGCAGATCGACCAAAGGGGCCACTCTGGTATCACCCTTGGGGTCATGGGCCCGCCCCGAAGGGGAAGAAGCATGATGGGAGCACAGGGCCGGGCTGGCCAGTGTGCGTCTGGCAGCTCCCGGTTTGTAAACAGTGCCATTGTACTGGGCTGGGTGGAGCAGGGTTGTTCCTGCCGTGCCATGACCCATCTCCCATTGCCCCCGGCCAGCCCGTCGCTCTGAGGACTCTGCCCCCCATGCCCCATGTCCCCATTTCCCCCCTGGGGGACCACAAATATGTTTAGCACCAGGCCCACAAAAAGTTAATCCAGCCCTTTTTGGGGTGCAGGCTCTGGGATGGAGTTGGGGTGCAGGAGGGTTGCAGGCTATGGGTAGTTTGAGTGAGGGGTGCAGGCTCTGACCTGGGGCATGGGATTGGGGTACAGGAGGGGGTGCAGACATGTGGGCTCTGGGAGGGAGTAAGCAACTCAGCACGTTATATAAGAGAAATGAACGGCAGTGATTTCATATAGGCATAGAAACTGATAGAAGACACTTTTACATATTCAAAATGTGAGAGGCAGAGTTGGAGGGAGGGAGTGTCTGTACAATATTTCACCGCATTCAGTCTCCTGGCTGGATCAGTAACGTAGCCGTGTACAGGGCTGCCCAGAGGATTCAGGGGGCCTGGGGCAAAGCAATTTTGGGGGCCCCTTCCATAAAAAAGTTGCAATACTATAGTAACATGTATTTTGAAATCTAAAAAATAACCAGTGACATACATTCAAAAATTAATTTGTAATAATTTGAAAATACACTAAATACATAATTTAAAAACATTAAATGCTGTAATGGTATGTATACATTTGCAATTACATAATGGGCTGTTGCTGGGTGATGGTGATGGTTAGGATGGGGTCGGGGGGGGGTGCCCCACCCCTTACCATGGCGCTTACCCCCTCTCCTGGAGCCTCAGCGTGCTGCGACCAGGAGCGGCCCCGGACAGCGTTGGAGCCACCGCGCTGCAGTGCGCCAGGGCCGCTCCTGGACGCGGCACGCTGAGACACCAGGGGAAGACGGAGGCGGGGGCAGCCTCCAACATATTCGTGGGGGCCCCTGCGGAAAATTGCCCCACTTGGCCCCCCCATCTGGGCGGCCCTGGCCCTGCAACACTTGTATAGGATAGAGAGGAGCTGCGGTGATTAAGCTTTGACAGGCAAGGAATTGGAGGCCTGTGCCTTTAAGACCCCAGCCCCAGGAACCCGCCCCCTGCTCCGAGGCTGACATGCAGCGTCCCTGTGAGAACAACAAAAACAGCCTCTGCCCCCCCCCACCCCTAGATCAGCGAGCACAGTGGGTGGCTCGTCCCACGGGGTCACTGTTCCCCCCCCTCCCCCTCCCTAAACGGGGGTTTTGTCCCCGCACGGGGTCTGGCAGTGTCCCCCCCCCCCCCCGGCTTAACCCCGGCTCTCACCCCCCACCACCGATTTTTGCCCTTCAGCCCCTCTTCTGCCGCTAGCTACAGTAGCTTGAACCCCCCAGGCCAGTAAAATTCTGCCCCCTGCTCAGACCCTGACAGCCCCCCCCCCCCGCTGCGATTTGCCCCTGAATCCTTTTAACCCCCCCAAAGAGGAGGCAGCAGATGGTAAGTAGAAGTAAGGGCAGAGAGAGGGCAGTGGCTACAACGAAGGTTACTGGGCATGCTCAGTTCGAGTGCGCATGCTCCGTACACCCAAAGTAGCAAAACGGGAGCGAGACCCGGGGAGGCACCAGCCGCGGGGCGGGAAGTCGCTGCCCGGCTGGAGGAAGCGGCCGGGGCCGAGCCCGGCGATGGCTGCAGCGGGGCCGGCGCAGGTAGGACGCGGGGCGGGGACTCCCCGGCCGGGCACTGGCTGGTCCCGGCTGGGGGCCGAGGGGGGGCCGCCCCAGAGCCCCGTGGGGAGCCGAGAGCGACTCCTGTCCCCGGCCAGCAGGGCCCCGAGTCCCTGGGGAGCTGTGCGGGGTGGGGGGGAGTCTCCCTGGGTCACAGGTGCTGGGCCGGGGGGTCCCTGGGAGTCGCTCCCCTAGAAACCGCGTCCCCTGCTGAGACTCCGGGCTGGGGGCTGGAGCGGAAGGTGCTGAGTGTGTAACGCTTGTGCCAGCAGCTCCAGGTGGCGTTCGAGGACGTCGCTCTGTATTTCACCCGGGAGGAGTGGGAGCTCTTATCCCAGCCAGAGAAGCAGCTGTACCGGGACCAGATGCTGAGGAATTACCAGGCCCTTATTTCCCTGGGTAACTAAGGACTTATTTATCTTTACTCATAGCTGTGAAATGTCTGGGTTCTCTTGATGCCTCACCTGCCATGTGCCACCCCGTGGCTGGGTAGTGGCAAATGTCAGCCTCTTTCTGTTCGGCTTCCTGTTGAAGAAATCAGAGCTACAGACCCTGGTTCTAATCTCAGTGTAACTTGTTTACTTGCATTACCTACCTCACCTCAGTCGTGGTACAGGGCTGGTTACAAACAGCAGCACATGAGCAAATAAGGCAGGGAGAAAACTCTTCTACTGCTTGTAGCAGCTCCCTACCTCTCCTAAAGAATGAATATCATAAACTTAACAACTGCACATCTTGAATACTATATGCAGATATGCTCGCCCCAGCTCAAAAAAGATATAGTAGAATTGGGAAAGGTTCAGAAAAGAGCAACAAAAATGATTAGGGGTATGGAATGGATATGAGAGATTAATAAGACTGGGACTTTTCAGCTTGGAAAAGAGACAGCAAAGGGGAGATCTGATTGAGGTCTATAAAATCATGAGTGGTATAGAGAAAGTAGATAAGGAAGTGTTGTTTACTACTCCTAGCACACAAACTAAGGGTCACAAAATGAAATTAATAGGCAGCAGGTTTAAAACAAATGAAAGGAAGTATTTCGTCACACAACGCACAGTCAACCTGTGAAACTCCTTGCCAGAGAATGTTGTGAAGGCCAAGACTATGACTGAGTTCAAAAAAGAACTAGATAAGTTCATGGAGGACAGGTCCATCAATGGCTATTAGCCAGGGTGGCCAGGGATGGTGTCCCTAGCCTCTGTTTGCCAGAAGCTGGGAATGAGCGACAGGGGATGGATCACTTGATGATTACCTGTTCTGTTCCATCTGGGGCACCTGGCATTGGCCACTGTCGGAAGACAGGATACTGGGCTAGATGGACCTTTGGTCTGACCCAGTAGGGCCATTCTTACGTTCTGATGTGCTGGGCTGCACCAACACATAAATGAGTCTCTCTCCCCAAAACTTTAATAATAAAGCTGATTCTCCCCCCCCCGCCTGCCCCCAAAACAGGCTATTCAGGTTCAACACCGGACTTAATCCACCGGATCGAGCTAGGGGAGGCAGAGCTCTGGATCCAGGATGCTGAGAACTCCAGGGAAAGCTCAGGGCCTGAGAGCCCCTCCCGAGGTGAGTCGTTGTAACCCAATCCATTCTGATTTACACACCTGCTAGCAGAGGGCTACTTAATGTAGAAGGCAAAGGCAGAGTGAGATCCACTGGCTGGGAGCTGAAGGGGTCGAATGGAGGCTGGGAATTAGGGGCCAGTGTTTATCTGGGCGGGGAATGAACCACTGGGAGAGCTCCCCTCAGGACACGATAGATTCTCCCTCACTGGGAGTCTGTCGGTGGAAATGCGGTGTGACTTTCTCAAAGCTTTCTTCTTGTTCAGCCAGGAGGTAGGAGTCACTGGGGGAGCTTCTCTGGCTGGGATTGGCAGGAAGCCAGGCTGGATGGGCACAATGGGTCTGTCTGGCCTTGATATCTATGAATCCTCGAAATGTAGGACTAGAAGGGACCTCAATAGGTCATCTAGTCCAGTTGCTTGCACTGAGGCAGGACTAAGTATTATCGAGTCCATGCCTGACATGCTCTTAAAAACTTCCCATGATGGAAATTCCACAATCTTTCCAAGGAATTTGTTCCGGTGCTTAACTACCCTAACAGTTTGGAAGCTTTTCCTAATGTCTAACCTAAATATCCCTTGCTGCAATTTAAGCCCATTACTTCTTGTCCTGGCCTCAGCGGATAAGAACAACAATGTATCACCCTTCTCTTTGGAACAACCATTTACGTTCTTGAAGACAGTACTCCAATTGAGGCCTTATCAATGCTGAGTAGAGTGGAAGAATTACTTCTCGCGTATTGTTTGCAACGCTCCTGCTAATACATCCCAGATATTTGCCTTTTTTCCCCCCAACAGTATTAAATTGTTGACTCACTTAGTTTGTGATCCACTATAACCCCCGATGGTTTTCTGCAGTACTCCTTCCTAGGCAATTATTTCAATTCCGACCATTTCTCCATTTTGTCAAGATCACTTTAAATTCTAATCCTGTCCTCTAAAGGGCTTGAAACCCATCCCCAGCTTTGAATAATCCATAAGCTTTATGAGTGCACTCTCCAAATCATTTATGAAGATATAGAATAGAATCAGACCCAGGACAGATCCCTTTGGGATCCCACTCGATATGCCCTTTCAGCTCATTAGAGAATGATAAGAACCACTCTCTCAGTGCAGTTTTCCAACCAGTTGTGAACCCACCTTCTGGTAGCTTTGCCTAGCCTATAATTCTCTAGTTTGTTTATGGGAAGGTCATGTAAGACAGTATTGTGACGGGTTGGATCACAGAAACTCCCTTGAGACTGCCACCTGATGGGCTGGGACTACCTCTGAGCCCATTTTCCCTGGCAGCTTGGGACTTCAGTACCTTGCCTTGTTTGAGCCAGACACGCTTGCCTGCTGCAAACACAGATCCAAGTCTGAACCACGTCCCCCAACAGCTGCAGGCTTAACTGAAAACAGCTTAAGAAGTGCTCCTGTCTCCAGCACACAGATACCCAGCTCCCAATGGGGTCCAAACCCCAATTAAATCCATTTTACCCTGTATAAAGCTTATACAGGGTAAACTCATAAATTGTTCGCCTTCTATAACACTGATAGAGAGAGATGCACAGCTGTTTGCCTCCCCCCCTCTCCCCCCAGGTGTTAATACATACTCTGGGTTAATTAATAAGTAAAAAGTGATTTTATTAAATACAAAATAGGATTTAAGTGGTTCCAAGTAATAGACAGACAGAACAAAGTAAATTACCAAACAAAATAAAACACGCAAGTCTAAGCCTAATACAGTAGAAAACTGATTACTGATAAAATCTCACCCTCAGAGATGTTTCAATAAGCTTCTTTCACAGACTAGACTCCTTCCTAGTCTGGTCCCAATCCTTTCCCCTGGTACAGTCCTTGTTCCAGCTCAGGTGGTAGCTAGAGGATTTCTCATGACTGCAGCCCCCTTTGTTCTATTCCACCCCCTTATATATCTTTTGAACAAGGTGGGAATCCTTTGTCCCTCTCTGGGTTCCCACCCCTCCTTCTCACTGGAAAAGCACCAGGTTAAAGATGGATTCCAGTTCAGGTGACACAATCGCATGTCACTGTAAGACTTCATTACTCACTTGCCAGCACACAGGAATACAGGAAGACTTGCAAGTAAACAGCCATCTGCAGACAATGGTCCTGGTTAATGGGCGTTATCAAGATTCCAAGCCACCATTAATGGCCCACACTTTGCATAATTACAATAGGACCTCAGAGTTATACTTCATATTTCTAGTTTCAGATACAGGAGTGATACATTTATACAAATAGGATGAACACACTCAGTAGTTTATAAACTTTGTAAGGATACTTTACAAGAGACCTTTTGCATGAAGCATATTCCAGTTACATTATATTCACACTCATTTGCATATTTTCATAACATCATATGGAGTGCACCGTCACAAGTATCAAAAGCCTTACTAAATTTGAGATGTGATGTCTACTGTGTCCGTCCTGTCCACAAAGCTTGTTACCTGTCAAAGAAGGATATTAGGTTGGTTTGACATAATTTGTTCTTGACAAATCCATGCTGACTGTTACTTATTACTTTGTCCATCTAGGTGCTCACAAATAGAATGTTTCATTACTTGCTCCATTATCTTTCCAGGTACTGAAGTTATGACTGGTCTATAACTTCCTGAGTTGTCCTTATCCCCTTTCTGTACCTAGGTACTATATTTGCCCTTTCCCCATCCTCAGGTCCCTCTATCATCCTCCACAACTTCTCAGAGATAATCGCTAATGGCTCAGAAATCTCTTCATCCAGATCCTTAAGTATTCTAGATGTATTTCATCATGCCATGCTATGCCATGCCAACTTGAAGACCTGTAACTTGTCTAAATAATTCATAACTATTTCCTTTCCTATTTTAGGCTCAGATCCGACCCCATTGACACTGATGTTCACTATGTTAGTCAGCCGATCAATGCTAACTTTTTTGGTGAAAACTGGAACAAAAGAGGCATTTAACTGTTTGGCCATTGCTGCGTTTTCTCTTATTGTCTTTCCCTCTATTTAGTAATGGGCCCAGCCCGTCCTTGTTTTCCCTCTGCCTTTCTATGTATTTGTAAAATGCTTTGTTCCCCCCCCCCCCCCCTTATATTACTGGCTAGTTTAATTTCCTTTTTTGCCTTGGCCTTTCTAATTTTGTTCCTACATGCTTGTGGGTTTGGTTTGGTTTTTTTTTTTTTAATATTCATCCTTTGTCATTTGACCTAGTTTCCACTTCTTGTCTGACTCTTTTTTGAGTTTCCAGTCATTGAAGATCTCCTGGTTAAGCCAGGGAGTCTTGTCATCATCATACTTCCTATCTTTCCTACTCATTGGATGTCTGTGACCGAGGATGGCACCTAAAAATGATGGGGCCTCAAAGCTGCGACAGAGAAATGGAGCCGAGATGGGGAGGTGATGAACTTGGAAGAGGTGTGGGGTGGTGGATTTGAGGGGTGCTGAGGGAAAGAGAGAGTTCTCCATGGTAGGCGACAGCACATGGCTGCATTTCCCTAGTGGGTAGGACTTTGCAACAGGATTCAAAACATTTTGGTTCAGTTCTAGAAGTGAGTCACTACAGCTTCCCCATACCTCAGTTACCCCAGCTGTGTAATGGAGAGAGCACTGGGGCTATGAGGATAAAATCCATCTGTGTGTGTCAGTGGATCTGGCACTGGGGGGCAGACAAGCACCTGGGTAGAAAGACACGCCTGCCGGTCCATAGACCATATCACACCCCTGTCTCCCCTGCCCTCACTCTGAGGAGAGGGGTACATGGACTGGTGCGGAGTAGGAGGGGAGAGAAAGAGAGAGACTGTGTGAGCTGCCTGCTGCAGGGCAAACAAGCACCTGGGTAGAAAGACAAGCCTGTCGGGCCATAGACCACAACACCTTCTAGACTACCCACACCTCAGAAAATCATACCAAGGTAGGGGCGCCCTAGAGATTTTTCAAATGGGTTTCATGACTCTGCCCCCCCGACTCAAGCTGTTGTGCTGGTGTCCTGTGGCCCTGGGCACCTGGATCCAGACATAGCTCAGATGGGGCAAAAACCTGCTCACAGCCTGGGAGAGCATCCCCGAGTCACTGGCCCTTGGCAGAGAAAGCGCTGTCCTCTCAAGGTTCCCACCCCACCCCCTCTCTGCCACTTCACTTCACACGTGACCTCTCAGAATGGAGAAACATGTCCCCAGCGAGCAAGGAGAAAGCTGGGAATGACTCATGGCAGGATCAGTCATGTACGATGCGTGCGAGGTCATGCCATGCAGAGGACACCATTTTGTAGAGCAGGTTTTCAGTATTTGCAGCGTTTCACTGTAATGCGCTAAAACTGCCCCGCGTTCCAGGCAGCTGCTTCTGGGGGTGCGGATGACGCACGTGGGGGCCAGAGGAAATTGTCCTGTGGGCCACGACTTGGAGTATCCTGGTATAGGCTGGGTATGAGGGAGAGGGGGTGGAATGGCCTTTGTCACATCCCCTCTCCCCCTCCTCTCTCAGTGGCATGAAATCGTTGTCACTTACATTGCTTCAGTGTCAATGCTTAGCACAGCCCTCAGCCCTAACGCGTCTGTGACTGTAGATCAAAGGCCTACTGGGTGGAAGCCATTTACCCCTTCCAGCTCAGCATGGTTACTGATTGGCTTGTGACACAATACAGACATGTTTTTCAGGTTACATCACACAAACCCTGAGTGACATGTCATCCCCTCAATGCGCGCAACACCCCCCCCCCCCCGAGGGTTTTAATTTTGCACAAATTCCTTGAAAAGGACTCACTCCTGCACAGGAATAAGCTACGTTGATGTAAGCAGCTTTATACCGGTCTCAATGCGTCCACGGGGGATTGTAGAGCCTAAACTAGTTTCAAACCAATATAGTTTAAACAGAGCAAATACGGGGAACAGGAGACCTGCTGTAAAACAGGAGACAGTACAGAACCAGCAACATGTAAATAAACTCCTCTGATTGGACTAAAACCATAATCAGTGTGAAAACAAACCCCAGACCCTATTTGTTAGCACTTAGCGGCCCTAGTTCTGGATGAGGGCCCCGTTGTGCCAGGCGCTGGGTGTATCCTGGGTAAGCTACAATTTAAGCATCAAACAAGACCCAAGAGGCGCATGGCACACATGGGAACAAGCGCCAGGTGTTGCACAAACAACATAGGATAGAACCACCCTGAGTCAGGCTGCAGATGTGTGTCGGCGTTTCATATCAGAAATTACGGAGCAGTTATAGTAAATTTATTAAGTCACAGGTCACTAAATTTACTGTGACGGCTCCATGATTTTTAACAAAACCTGTCCTGCTCCTCATCCTGCCCAGGGGGCACCAACCCCCCAGCAACCCCCTAATGCTGCAACCCTATCCGCAGGCTGAGGCAGAGGTGTTGGGTCGCGCTAGAGAAGATATGAGTGGCAAGTCCATTCACTGAAGTTTGTCCCACCTCCCCCACCATCATGACTGGGGGCGGGGGAATATCTGAGTGACGATGTACACCCACAGGCCAGGTCTCAGTGCCCGGAGTGAGGCGTTGGGTCCAGCCCTGTGGGACAGGAGCCGCCATTGCAGGGTGAGGCACCCATCCCAAAAACAGTCAGGGACAAATGGGGAAATCGCTCCATCCGTGACATTTTTCCTTCCTTGACAAACCTGTGTAGCCTTAACCGTGAGCTAACACTAGGATTGCCTCTGCTCTCTCCAGCAGGGCTCGGGATCCTGGGGGGACCGAGGACACCGTCTGAGTGTGGGGAGAGCGCGGCAGGAACACAGGATCCCACATCCCACAGAGGGATCCATGCACAGGACGCAGTCCATCCCCGGGGTAAACTCAGCGAGAGACTAGACCTGGTTACACACCAGAGACTCCCCACGGGCCAGTGTCCCCATCGCTGCGCTGACTGCGGGAAGAGCTTCAGGCAGGCCTCAATCCTGAGAATACACTGGTTTACGCACACCGGGGAGCGGCCACACCACTGCTCTGACTGTGGGAAGGGCTTTGCACAGAGCTCAAACCTGAGAGCACACCAGCGCACGCACACCGGGGAGCGACCACACCGCTGTGCTGACTGCGGCAAGGGCTTTGCACAGAGCTCACACCTGAGACTACATCAGTGCACGCACACTGGGGAGTGGCCATACCGTTGTGCACACTGTGGTAAGGGGTTCAGTAGTGCCAACACGCTGATGCTGCACCAGCGCACGCACACTGGGGAGCGGCCGTATCGCTGTGCTGACTGTGGGAAGAGCTTTGCACAGAGCTCAAACCTGAGAACGCACCAGCGCACGCACACTGGGGAGCGACCACACCGCTGTGCCGACTGCGGGAAGGGCTTTTCACGGAGCTCAAACCTGAGAACACACCAGCGCACGCACACTGGGGAGCGGCAGTACTGCTGTGCCGACTGTGGTAAGAAGTTCAGTAGTGCCAACACACTGACACTGCACCAGCGCACGCACACCGGGGAGCGGCCGCACCACTGTGCTGAATGTGGGAAAAGCTTTGCAGAGAGCTCAAAGCTGAGAATACACCAGCGCGCACACACCGGGGAGCGGCCACACCGCTGTGCTGACTGCGGGAAGGGCTTTGCAGAGAGCTCAAAGCTGAGAATACACCAGCGCACGCACACAGGGGAGCGGCCGCACCGCTGTGCTGACTGCGGCAAGGGCTTTGCACACAGCTCAAACCTCAGAACACACCAGCGCACGCACACCGGGGCGCAGCCACACCGCTGTGCTGACTGCGGGAAGAGCTTTGCACGGAGCTCAAACCTGAGAAGACACCAGCGCGCACACACCGGGGAGCGGCCGTACTGCTGTGCTGACTGCGGGAAGGGCTTTGCACAGAGCTCAAGCCTGAGAATACACCAGCACACACATCAGGGAGCAGCCACACCGTTGTAACGATTCTAGTAAGAATTTCAGCAAAACCATTGCACTGACCAAGCACCAGCGCACGCACACTGGGGAGAGGACATTGCGATGCATTGGCTGCAGCAGGAGTGTTGCATGGGCCTCCTCCTTGCTACAACATCGGTTCATTCACAGCCAAGAACAGCGGTACAGCTGTGCTGGCTGGGGCAAGCTCTTTGCTAGATTGGCCAACCTCACCCGGCCACGTACCCCAGTGCCCTTCTGCCACCGCCAGGGCCTGAGGGGCTTCTGGCGGTCTGTGTGCCTGACACATCTCCAGCAGATGCAGATCAGGGAGTGGTCCTGTCCCCATGATGCCCAGCAGAGAGACTGGGGAGATAGGGAACAGGACTTGGCTTAGCAGTGTGGGGAAGAGCAGACAGGTGGAGGGAATTTAGAGCAGATGGTCACAGCCTACTGCATTAGGTGGGATCCAACCAGGTCTCTCTCTTTCCATCCCACACTTGCTCCCCCTCCCTCTATCTCGATGGGACCCAGCTAGGAAATCCCCCTCCCCCCCCGCCCACCTACCTCGGTTCCAGACAGAGGATGACTCTTGGGTGATATCACTTCCCACCAAGTCATCTCTGTGTGTTCATTGTTGCTTAATAAAAGCAAACTCTCTGAAAGATAACAAATCTTTGTGTCCTACACATACTGATTACTGTTGACACTGAAACACACATGCAGTTTATTATGTTGAGAATTATGAAGAAAGGGATAGATAATGTTGGGAATAATTAAGAAAGGGATAAATAAGACAAAATATCATATTGCCTCTATATAAATCCATGGTACACCCACATCTTGAATAGTGCATGCAGATGTCATTGCCACATTAAAAAATAAGATGTATTGGAATTGAAAAAGGTTCAGAAAAGGGCAACAAAATGATTGGGGTATGGAACAGCTTCCATATGAGGAGAGATTAGTGAGACTGGAACTTTTCACCTTGGAAAAGAGATGATTAAGGGGCATATGACTGAGGTCTATAAAACCATGACTGGTGTAGAGAAAGTAAATAAGGAAGTGTTGTTTACTACTTCTCATAACACAAGAACTAGGGGTCATGAAATCAAATTAATAGGCAGCAGGTTTAAAACAAATAAAAGAAAGTATTTCTTCACACAATGCACAGTCAACCTGTGGAACTCTTTGCCAGAGGATATTGTGAAGGCCAAGGGTTCATATAACAGGGTTCAAAAAAGAGCTAGATAAATTCATGGAGGATAGGTCCATCCATGGCTATTAACCAGGATGGGCAGGAATGGTGTCCCCTGCCTCTGCTTGCCAGAAGCTGGGAATAAGCGAGAGATGATTACCTGTTGTGTTCATCCCCTCTGTGGCACCTGGCATTGGCCACTGTCGGAAGACAGGATACTGGGCTAGATGGACCTTTGGTCTGACCCAGTACGGCCGTTCTTATGTAATCACTTACTTACTGCAAATCCCACTCAAGAACCATCAAAAGTTTTAGGTTTCAGAGTAACAGCCGTGTTAGTCTGTATCCGCAAAAAGAAGAACAGGAGTACTTGTGGCACCTTAGAGAAGTGGGCTGTAGTCCACGAAAGCTTATGCTCTAATAAATTTGTTAGTCTCTAAGGTGCCACAAGTACTCCTGTTCTTCTTTTTGCAAAAGTTTTAGGTGAAAAAAGATAACTGAAATTAACAAAGCATAGCACATTGCTTTATAGAAATACAGATTAGCGGAGCTCATTATCGAATGTTCCCTCAAAGCCTCCCTCGTGCAGATTACTCCCCGTTGTGCCCCTCCTAGAGCCAGCAGCCAGGCGCTCTGCATCAGCACTCCAGCCCTGGGGAAACTTTTCACCCTTAGCCTCACAAAGATTATGGAGCATGCAGCAGGCAGCTATGACTACGGGAATGTTTTCCTCATATGGATCTAACCTGCCATAAAGGCATCACCAGCGTGCCTTTCATCTGCCCAATGCACATTCCACGGTTATTTGGCACCTACTCAGTCTATTGTTGAACCACTCCTTACTGCTATCCAGGTTTCCCGTGTAAGGCTTCGTAAGCCATGGAGGTAAGAGGTAGGCTGGGTTTCCCAGGATCACTATGGCCATTTCAACATCCCCCACTGGACTCTTCTGGTCTGGAAAGAAAGTCCCTGTTTGCAGCTTTTTGTACAGGCCAGTGTTCCTGAAGATACATGGGTCATGCACCTTCCTGGACCACCCCGGGTTGATGTAAGGAAAGCACAGGTGGTAATTCACAAGCGCCCACAATACAATAGAGAAGTACCCCTTTCTGTTGATGTACTCCATCGCAAGATGGTCTGGGGCCAAAATTAGAATATGCATCTCATCTATTGCTCCACCACAGTTAGGGAATCCCATTGCCGCAAAGTCATCCAATATTTCACACACATTGCAAAGATGCAATTAGTAGTCCTGCACACGTGCATTAACGCAGCCCCAATGGTGGACTTTCCCACTACAAACTGATTGGCAACTGAGCAGTAGCAATCTGCAGTCGCCAGCTTCCACGCTGCGAGCACCACGCACTACTCCACCGAGAGGGTAGCTCTCATTTTGGTGTCTTTGTGCCGCAGGGTTGGGGCGAGCGCCGCACATGGTTCCATGAAGGTGGTTTTCCGCATACAAAAGTTCTGCAGCCATAGCTCGGTATCTACATAACCTACATAACGATGCGATCCCACCACTCAGTGCTTGTTTCCCGAGCCTAAATGTGACAGTCCACTGTGTGCAGCTGCTCTGTGAATGCCAAAAGTATTCTGGTGTTGTTTCTTTCCATTGCACACAGCAGGTCAGGCAACTCTGATTCCTGAGAATGGATATGAATAGAAGATTCTCACCCTAAGAGATGATACAAGCAGGCTGCAAATTCTTAACAGCGGCAACGATTGAGCTGCTGCCACCAGCAATGCTGGGACTTCGGCGGCAGCTCAATCAACTGCCGGTGCCTTCGGCGGCACTTCGGCAGAGGGACCTTCCTCCAGGGCAGCGATTGAGCTACCACTGAAGACAGCGGCGGCAGCTCCTTCAGGACGTTGCGGGGCCCTCTTAGGGGCACGGGGCCCAATTCCGGCCCTGGCTGTAGCTAGGGTGACCAGATCAGAGAGAGAAAATATCGGGACTCGGGGGAGGGGGGAGCAAGCAAAAAAGACAAAAAGGCATTTAAAAGGGGCCGGGGGCATTAGCAGGCCCTGGCCGCGTGCGCTGCCCTCTCCACGGAGCCTCCCAATGCCCCCCGGCCCGCCCCAGGCACATGCGGTGCGTGGTGGGTCCGGGTGGGGGCAGCGCGGAGTGGGCAGGGGCTGGGTGGGTGGCGCGGGCCGAATCCCCACTGCTGCCGGGGAGCCCCGCACCTCTCCCTCCCACTCGTGGCTGCGGCTCCTTCCCGGCGGGACGCACCTGCCGCCGCCCCAGCCCGCCCCGGGCACATGCAGCGCGCGTCCCCCGCGCCTAGTCTCCCTCCCACCAGGAAGGAGCTGCTGGAGCGCAGCTGAGCAGGAGAGATGCGGGGCTCCCTGCCAGCGGCGGGACGTGCGCCACATGGGCCCAGGGCAGGCTGGGGGGGTGGGAGGCATGTCCCACCGGGAAGAAGCTGCAGCTGCGAGCGGCAGGGAGAGGCACGGGGCTCGCTGGCAGCAGCGGGGATTCGGCCCATGCCCCCACGCTGCCCACCCGGCTCCTGTCCGCTCTGCGCTGCCCCCACCTGGACCCAGTGCGCTGCCCCGCAGGCTGCAGGGCTGGAGCAGCTTCTGCGCTGCGGCCCGGGGGCCGGGCAGGAGCCCTCTGGTGCGGCGGGGGGCTCAGCGCTGAGCCCCCCATCTCCCTCCCTCCCTTGCTAGCCCCCCTTTGCCTGCCCACCCAGTGCCCGGGTGCCAGAGCTGACTCACCAGCTCCAGGATCCAGGCACCGCCACCCCCAGGACGCGGGACAAAGAAGCAAATATCGGGACAGTCCCGATAAAATCGGGACATCTGGTCACCCTAGCTGCAGCACCTGTACTCACCCTGCGGTGGTCTGGGTCTTCGGTGGCATTTCGGCGGCGGGGGGCCCTTCAGTTGCTCCATGTCTTTGGCAGCACTGAAGGACTCGCCGCCGAAATGCCGCTGAAGACCTGGACTGCAGCCAGGCCAGGGCTCGCAGGGCCCCTGCAGGGCCTGGGGCAAATTGCCCCACTTGCCCCCCTCCCCCTCCCGGGTGGCCCTGTTTGGTTGATGTAATTGTTTTTAAATAAGCACTGAAAATTAAGTCTAGTGTCTGGGTGGTGAAACAAGGACTGGGATACCTAACGAGGCTGCATTTCTGACTTCTTGTTAGCCAGTGTGGTGAGACAGAAGTTTACTTTTGTTGCTGGTGTGGTATAATTTATGGAAGAATAACCACCAGTTCTGGTGTGTGTCTGCCCTATTTCTCAGCATTTTGTCCTGAATCTGGTATGCTCAGGTGTGACCCACTGAAGCACAGTGACACTAGCACAGGATGATTATCCCGACATCTACTACTGCGGGATTCTTATACCAGCCACTGGTGCTGGAAACAGGACACTGGAGTGGACACACCTCTGCTCTGATCCAGTCTGGCAATTTACTATGACCTAAGTGATTTGCCCAAGTGGCAGAGCTAGGAATAAACACCGGGAGTGCTGTAGCCAGGCCCAGCACCATAGCCACAAACTCAGCCTTGCTCCCTCATTAAAGGCTCCCAATGCCTCTCGGCATAGCCTGGCATGGCCCAGAGAATGCAGCAAGGGCCCCTCTGCCCCCTGAGCTGAGCTGGCGGGACTCGGCTACTTACCCCTCCTTTGATGGCCTCCTCAATGGATGCTTTGGGCATGTTCTTGCTCCGGCACTGCTTGATGGTGTTGGCCCAGCCCAGAGCCTGCACCCCCTCTTACACCCCAACCCCTAGCCCAGACCCCTGCACCTCAGCCTAGACCCCCCTCCCACACTGTGAACTACTCATACCTGGCCCCACCCCAGAATCCTCACCCCCTCCTACACCCCAACTCCCTGCCTCAACCCACAGCCCCCTCCCACACTCTGAATCCCTTGCCCTCACCACCCAGCCTGGACCCAACCCGGCGGCGATTTTACTGACGGGACGGCGCTCCGGGTCTTCGGCAGCAGGTCCTTCGCTCGCTCTGCGGGTCTTCAGTGGCGGGTCCTTCAGTGCCACTGAACACACCCAGAGCGAGTGAAGGACCCGCCACTGAAGTGCCATCGAAGACCCGGAGCGCCGCCGGGTGAGTAAAAATTAAAAAGGGGCCACTTGTGCTCAGTGGGAGAACAGTCACTGCCCTGCTCCCCTCCTAGCTATGCTACTGGCCCACACCCCCAGCCACAGCCCCTCACCCTCTCCTGCACCCCAACCCCCTGCCCCAGCCTCAGCCCAGTGAAAGTGACTGAGGGTGGGGGGGCGCAAGCTACCAAGGGAGGGGGAATGTAGTGAGCAGGGAAGGTATGAGGGCACAGCGTTGAGGAAGTGGGGGGGAGAGGGCAGGACCTCAGGGAAAGGGCGGAGTTAGGGTGTTCAGTTTTGTGCAACTAAAATGTTGGCAACTGTACTTGTACCCACTAGTCCTCGCTGCCCTCCAAAAGCCAGGAGAGAACCCAGGAGTCCGGGCTCCCAGCCCCCCCCCCCGCAGCCAGCTCCCCACGTCACGGCGGGGACCGGGCTGCCCCCTAACGGGCTCCTGCCGCCCGGGCACCAGGTGCTGCGAGTGCCCCCGGAGACTGGAATCGGGACCCAGGCGTCCGGGGGGCTGGGCCGGAAGGTCCCTGGGCTGGGGCCTCCCCGGCTGCTGGAGCTGGCGGCGCAGGCGCGGGGCCCTTGAGCCAGGGCCGAGCGGGGAGCGCAGCAGGGCTGGAGCCGGCGCGTCCCGCAGCCCAGCGAGCGGAGCCTTCCCGGGCCAGCCCGGCCCGTGCGCAGGGCGGATCCCGGCTGCAGCCCCAGGGCGGGGAGCGGGCTGGAGGCGGCCCGGGGAGGCACCAGCCGCGGGGCGGGAAGTCGCTGCCCGGCTGGAGGAAGCGGCCGGGGCCGAGCCCGGCGATGGCTGCAGCGGGGCCGGCGCAGGTAGGACGCGGCGCGGGGACTCCCCGCCGGGCACTGGCTGGTCCCGGCTGGGGGCCGAGGGGGGCCGGGACCCGGGTCCCTCCCGCGCTACTGACCCCGGGGCTGGGGCTGCAGCAGCTCCCGGGGGCGGCGCTGCCCCGGGGCAGGGAGCGGCTCAGCGCGGTGCGGCCAGGCAGGGCCCGGGGTCCCGCTTTGCACCAGCGCAGCCCGGGGGCGCAGGGGCTGGAGCAGCCGGAGCGCCGGGGCCGGGGAGCGGCTCTGGGGGCCCCCAAGCGGGGGCCCAGCCCGGGCTGAGCACAGGGACTCCGGCCGGGGGGAGGAGCCTGTTCCCGGCCCTGGGATTCGGGCCCCGCCCCAGAGCCCCGTGGGGAGCCGAGGGCGACTCCTGTCCCCGGCCAGCAGGGCCCCGAGTCCCGGGGAGCTGTGCGGGGTGGGGGGGGAGTCTCCCTGGGTCACAGGGGCTGGGCCGGGGGGTCCCTGGGAGTCGCTCCCCGAGAAACCGCGTCCCCTGCTGAGACTCCGGGCTGGGGGCTGGAGCGGAAGGTGCTGAGTGTGTAACGCTTGTGCCAGCAGCTCCAGGTGGCGTTCGAGGACGTCGCTCTGTATTTCACCCGGGAGGAGTGGGAGCTCTTATCCCAGCCAGAGAAACAGCTGTACCGGGACCAGATGCTGAGGAATTACTGGGCCCTCGTTTCCCTGGGTAAGGACTGATTTCCCTTCATTTATTCACATCTGTAAAACATTTGGGTTCCCTCAAGGCTTTGGTTGCCATGTGCCACCTATCACTGAGTGGTGGCACATGCCAGCCCCTTTCAGGTCAGCCCCTGTTGGAGGAGAACTCCGGGCTAGAGGCTGGGGCTAAGCTTAGGGCTAGTCTACACTGGCAACACTAAAGCACGGTCGCTCTAAAAAAATGCTCTAAAAAATCCATCTCCACAAGGCATAGCTACCAGCGCTGGTTCACTGTTTACACTGGTGCTTTACAGCGCTGAAACTTGCTGCGCTCAGGGGGATGTTTTTTCACACCCTTGAGCGAGAAAGATGCAGCGCTTTAAATTGCCAGTGTAGACCAGCCCTTAGTTTAACTTGTTTATTTGCATTACCTACCTCAGTCAGGGCACATCGGTGGTGGTAGCAAACAGCCTATGAGCACCAATCTCTTCCAGGAATCCCAACCAGACGTTGAGGGCAGCAACTCTGCCTCAGGACCTGACTCTAGTTACACAAATAAGGCAGGGAAATGCTGCTGCTGCAACAGCTCCCCACCTCCCCCAGAAGAACGAACATAGTACATTTAACAACTGTACAGTTGAACAGTGCAAAAGAACTGGAATGTCTGTGTAACGGCGCCACCTGGTGACACCTGCCATGACACGTTGTGGCCGATGTGCCTTAATGACAGGCCCGAAACGTTTCAACAGCTATAAGATGGCAAAGGAGCAACGTTCCCTTCTTCCAAAGTCTTCCCCATGAGAAATGTTTCAGGAGACAGTTGGGTATGTGAAATAATTCACCCTGTCTCTTAATCTGAGACGAATGGGTGTTCACTGGTGTTTCTGTGGGTTAAAGGAAATCCATGTCACGCAGTTGTCCTATGGAACGTAGTGCCACAAGATAGCATAGAGGCCAAGGTGTTTGCAGAATGGGATATTTCTATGGAACAGCTAGAGTTACCCCAGCAAGGCTTTAAACTCGGCCCCCACTGCAATGTGAGACGGGTTGTAGACGTTGCTGATTCAGAGTACGAGTGAGAGACCGGACGAAATCTCCTCTAAGGAAGGTTTATTTCTTTATTCTTCTGCTTGGGATCTCTTGCGCTTTCCTCTGAATCAGCGACCGACAGCAGTGTCCCGTCATGCCAGGTGCTGCGCAAACACACCCTGCCCTGACTGGGCCCTGTTGTGCTGGGCTGCACCAACATATAAATGAATCCCTGCCCCCAAAACTTTAGTAATAAAACTTTCCCCTCCGAACAGGCTCTTCAGGTTTCAAACCGGACTTAATCCACCGGATCGAGATAGGGGAGGCAGAACTCTGGATCCGGGATGCCGAGGGCTCCAGGGTAAACTCTGGGCCTAAGAGCCCCCCCTCAGGTGAGTCATAATAATCCGATCCCTTCTGATTTACACACTTGCTAGCGGAGCGCTCCTTGATGTGGAAGGCAAAGGCAGAGCGAGATCCATTGGCTAGGAGCTGAAGAGAGACAAATTGAAGCTGGGAACTAGGGGCCAGTGTTTATCTGGGAGGGGAATGAACCACTGGGAGAGCTCCCCTCAGGATGCAATGGATTCTCCCTCACTGGGAGTCTGTCGGTGGAGATGGGGCGTCTCTCTCTCTCAAAGCCCTGCTCTAAACCAGCCAGGAGTTACTGGGCCAGAGGCAGGAATTGCTGGGGAAGATTCTCTGGCTGGGATAGGCAGGAAGCCAGGCTGGATGGGCACAATGAGCCTGTCTGGCCTTGATATCTTTGAATCCTAGAAATCATAGACATGTGGGACTAGAAGAGACCAAGGTAGGTCATCTAGTTCCCTGCACTGAGACAGGACTAAGTATTACCTAGTCCATCCTTGGCAGGTGTCTGTTTAACCTGTTCTTAGAAACCTCCAATGATGGAGATTCCACAACCTCCCAGGTAATCTTATTCCAGTGCTTAACTACCCGCAGAGTTTGGAAGTTTTTCCTAATCTCTAACCTAAATCTCCCTTGCTGCAATTGAATCCCATTAAATCTTCTCTTGTTCTCAGTGGATAAGGAGAACAATTTATCACCCTCCACTTTGTAACAACCTGTTATGTCTGGGTTCTCCCCTCTTCCTCCCTCCTCCCCCCCCCCCCCAGACTAAACAAACCCAATGTTTTCACTTTCTTCATAGGTCTTGTTTTCTAGACATTTAATCAGTATTGTTGCTCTCCTCTGAGTCTCCCCAATTAGTCTACATGCTTCCTGAACTGTGGGGCCCAGAACTGGACACAGTACTCCAGTTGAGGCCTTATGAGTGCTGAATAGAGTGGAAGATTTACCATATATACTCGTTCATAAGCCGAATATTTTTGGTAAAAAAGTGACGCATCAAAGAGCAGAGGTCGGCTTATAAATGGGTCTACACCAAAATTTGATGATTTTAAACTCTATGGAATCATTGAATTGAATATCTAATACATTGCGTTTTGTTTACCTGGAGCATCTGCAGGCATGGAGCCCCTCGGCTCCCTGTGACCGCGGTTCGCCGTTCCCAGCCAATGGAAGTCGTGCCACTTCCCGCAGCTCCTGTTGGCTGGGAATGGTGAACTGCGGCCACAGGGAGCTGAGGGGCTCCATGCCTGCAGACGCTCCAAGTAAACAAAACGTCCCGCCAGCTGCTTACCCTGACAGGCCGGAGCCAAAGTTTGCGGACCCATTTATTGATGTCAATACTGCAGCCTTTTAAAGTTGCAAAGGCTTTGTTTAGTGGACTAGATTGGCTTGAAAGGAATACTAAAAGAGAAGTGCTGCAGATCTGCATGACATTTGACCCATGCATTTCACAAAATGCTATGCCTTAACGAGCCAATCAGAAAAATACAATGAATGACAGTACTATAGCACTGGTGTCAGTCCGCTACTGTGTAATTTGATCTCTTCATGCATTTCTATCAATGGACCTCATAAGTCTCGAGCCAATATGAAAATATAATGTGCAGAATCGATGGAATCTCTAATAAAATTGAAATAGCCTGTTATCCCCACAGACATGCCAATCTACAGGGCTGCTTTGAAATAAACAAAGAACAATAATAATTTGACAGTGATAAAGCAGGTGACATTCTTATATAAAGTCCGACAAAATCTATAACTACAACAATAATAATAATAATCTATTTTCATACTAGTATTTAAAATGAACAACGGTGAAATCAAAAGAAAAAGGTCTGCTTATCACGCAGCGTTCAAACTTAAAGTTGTTGAATATGCAGAAGCAAACAATAATTGCGCCGCTGCTCGTGAATTCTGTATCAATGAGAAGCAAGTAAGAGAATGGCGAAAAAATAAAACAACACTAAAAGACATGCCAAGAAGCAAGAAAAAATGTCCAACGAGGTGCGCTTCATTTCCTGAGCTAGAGAAAGATCTCAATAATTGGGTTGTTGAATGTCGACAAAATGGGTACATTGTCACTAGAACTGGAATTCGTCTGCGTGCTCTGCAAATGTCGAAAGACGACAAATACAAGTCAGTAAAGCCGTCAATGTTTGTCGCATCAGCAGGTTGGTGTACTCGCTTCATGAACCGTCATGGTCTCTGTCTTTGTCAGCGAACAAAGATAGCGCAAAAGCTGCCGAGAGATCTGGAAGAAAAAATTGAATCTTTCCAAAGGTTTATTATAAAATATCGGAAGGAATATGCATTTGAACTGTCACAAATAGGAAATATGGGTGAAACACCAATGACATTCGATCTCCCGAGCAACAGAACGGTAACCGGTGTTGGTGAAAGAACAGTTTTAATTAAAACCACTGGCCATGAAAAAATCTATTTTACAGTGGTTTTATCGTGTTTGGCAAATGGATCAAAGCTCCCTCCTGTTGTTATTTTTAAAAGAAAAACCTTGCCTAAAAACATGCAATTTCCTGCTGGTGTCATCATACGTGCACACGAAAAGGGATGGATGGATGAAAATGGGACTATTGAATGGCTGGAAAAAGTGTGGAATAAGAGACCAGGAGCATTTTTCAAGAAACCTGCTATGCTCATTTGGGACATGTTCAGGGCACACAAGACTGATGAGGTGAAAAATGTGGCCAAAAATATGAAAACTACTTTGGCTGTAATACCTGGAGGCTTAACTTCAGTTCTACAACCGCTTGATGTCTGCCTGAACAAACCCTTTAAAGACAGGCTACGCAAAATGTGGTCTGAATGGATGTGCTCAGGCATGGCAAAGTTGACAAAAGGCGGGAATCTTATGAAGCCTGAAATCAATCTGGTCGCCCAGTGGATCAAGGACGCGTGGGTGTCCATTCCTTCGGAAATGGTAGAAAAATCATTTAGGAAATGCTGTATCAGCAATGCACTCGACGGGTCAGAAGATGATGCCATATTTGATGACACAACAGAGGCTGCTGATGAGAAGGAATCTGAGTCTGAAGATGACACTGCCAACATCTACGATGACAATGCAGGTGCAGCTGTGACTGAAGCTGAGTTTAATGAACTGTTTGGTGAATCAGAGACTAATTCAGACTTTGAAGGATTTTAAGACTTTTTAAAGTCTCATATTGTTTGTTTTAAATATCCATTTACTGATTTTAAATATTGACTGTAATTTTGAGGGTGAATACATATTCATTCAGTTATTATTATAACAACAACACGTTTTTCATTAGATTACATTAAAATAATTCTAGCAAAACTTTTGAGTGTTTCTTGTGATGCTAGCTTTTAAAATATAGCAGGGGTCAGCAGACTTTGGCTCCCGGCCCATCAGGTTAAACCGCTAGTGGGTTGGGATGTTTTGTTTACTTGGAGCATCTGCAAGCACGGAGCCCCTCAGCTCCCAGTGGCCGTGGTTTGCCGTTCCCAGCCAATGGGAGCTGCAGGAAATGGTGCCACTTCCCACAGCTCCCATTGGCTGGGAACGGCAAACCGCGGACACTGGGAGCGGAGGGGCTCCGTGCCTGTGAACACTCCAGGTAAACAAAACGTCCAGGCCCGCTAGCGGCTTACCCTGACGGGCTGGGAGCCAAAGTTTGCTAACCCCTGAAATATAGGGTAGGCGTATGAAAGGGTCATACAGTTTTTGCTATTTTTACCTAACCATCTTGGGGGGTCGGCTTATAAACGAACGGGCTAATGAACAAGTATATATGGTACTTCTCGCATCTTGCTTAAAACATTCCTGCTAATACATCCCAGAACGATATTTGCTTTTTTTCCCAACTAGATTCCATTGTTCAACTCATAGTTAATTTGTGATCCACTATGACTGCTTGATCCTTTTCTGCAGTACTCCTTCCTAGGCAGTCACTTCTCATTCTGTATTTGTGTGATTGATTATTCCTACCTAAACGTAGTACTTTGAATATGATCTTGTAGAGTTACTTCCTTTTCTATTCACGCCATTTCTCCAGTTTGTCAAGATCCTTTTGAATTTTAATCCTGTTTTTAAAGCACTTGCAACCCCTCCCCTCTTGGAATCATTTGTAAACATTATGAGTGTATTCTTTGTGCCACTGTCCAAATCATTTATGAAGCTACTGAATAGAACCAGACCCAGGACAGATCCCTGCACGATCCCACTCCATATGCCATTTCAGCTTGTTTGTGAACCATAATACTCTGAGTACAGTTTTCCAACCACCTTTAGTAGCCTTGCCTAGCCTATATTGCTCTAGTTTGTTTGTGAGATGGTCATGTAAGACAGTATCAAAAGCTTTACTAAAGTCAAGATATGTGACATCTACTGCTTCTCCCCTATCCACAAGGCTTGTTACCCGTCAAAGAAGGAAATTAGGTTGGTTTCACACAATTTGTTCTTGACAACTCCATATCGACTCTTACTTATTACTTTATTTCCTTCTAGGTGCTTACAAACAGAACGTTAGATTACTTCCTCTATTATCTTTCCAGGTACTGAAGTTAAGCTGACTGGTCTGTAATTCCCTTGGTAGTCCTTCTTCCCCTATCTATAGCTGCGTACTATATTTACCCTTTTCCTGTTCTTGGGTCTCTCTGCCATCCCTCAAGTTCTGAGATAATCGCTAATGGCTCAGAGATCTCTTCATCCAGTTACTTAAGTATTCTAGGATGTATTTCATCAGGCCCTGCCAACTTGAAGACATCTATTTTGTCTAAATAATTCATAACTATTTCTTTTCCTGTTTCAGGCTCAGATCCTACCCCATTGACACTAGTGTTCACTTTGTTAGTTGACCGATCACTGCTAACTTTTTGGCAAAAACTGAAACAAAAGAGGCATTTACCAGTTCAGCCATTGCTGTATTTCCTCTTATTGTCTTTTTCTCCTCATTACCCTGTCCTTGTTTTCCTCTGCCTTCCCATGTATTTGTAAAATGCTTTGTTTTTTCCCTTTATATCGCTAGTTTAGTTTTGTTTTTTTTTGCCTTGGCCTTTCCATTTCTTGTATGACACTTTTTTGAATTTCACGTCATTGAAAACCTTCTAGGTAAACCAGGGGGACCTCTTACAATACTTCCTATTTCTTTTGTGCATTGGTAATCTCTGACCTAGGATGAGACCTACATATGATGGGGCCTCAAAGCCCCAACAAACAAACGGATCAGAGATGGGGCTGTGATGAAATGGGAAGAGGGGTGGAATTGTGATATGGGACAATGGTGGGGTGGGAGATTTGAGGGAATGAGAGAAGTTTTTTGGGGTCTCATTTATCTAGTGGGTAGGACAGTGCAGTAGGATTCGGAAGATCTCGCTTCAGTTCTAGAAGCGAGTCACTACAGCTCCACCATGCCTCAGCTTCCCCAGCTGTGTAATGGAAAGGGCATTGGGGCTGTGAGCAATGTTCCCCCTCATTTTTTCCATCCATCTGCAGAATAAATTTTGTTATGTGCACCGAGGTAAGTGCGCCACCAGTAGAAACAAAAAACCTAGATATCATATATATATATTTTAAAAGTTACCATAGGGATAATTACTCCAGCCAGGAGACGTTAGGTATTTTAGAACTCACTAATTAAATTTAAGTGCAAGAGAAATAAAAATCATGAAATGCATAGACCAGTCAAAACACTAAAGTCACACACTTAGGAAGAATAAAATTGCAGAGACTATATGTGCATTGTAGGAAGTACCAAGAAGTAACAACAATACTACAAGTATGTGTTCGGAGGGGAGTGAAAGAGCCAGAGACTGCGTGTGTATGTGTAACACACAGAGTCATTGTGTGTGCTGGGGAAGTTTCTGAGAGACGCTGTGTGCTGTCTCGAAGACACTCACTGAAAGCTCTCCTGAGCCCTGTCTCCCCTGCCCTCACTCTGAGGAGATGGGGTACATGGACTGGTGGGGGGAGGGAGAGAGAGAGACTGTGTGAGTTGGCTGCTTGGGGGCAAACAAGCACCTGGGTAGAAAGACAAGCCTGTCCGGCCATAGACCACAACACCTTCTAGGCTTCCCACACCTCAGAAAATCATACCAAGGTTAGGGGCGCCCTACAAATTTTTCAAATGGCTTTTCATGCCTCTGCCCCTTGCGAGAGCATCCCAGAGTCACTGGCCCTTGGCAGAGAAGGCGCTGTCCTCTCCACACTGTAATGATCTAAAACTGCCCCGTGTGCCACGCAGCTCCTGTGGAGGGAGTGGACACATTTGGGTGCCAGATTAAATCATCCTGTGGACCATGACTTTGAGTACCCTGGTGTATGGGCTGGGTGTGAGAGAGAGCGAGGGGGTGGAATGGCCTTTGTCACATCCCCTCTCCTCTTGCTCTTTGTGGCATGAAACCTTTGTCACTTACATTGCTGCCTTAACGCGTCTGTGCTGTCTGTAGACCAAAGGCTGGGTGGCACCATTCACCCCTTCCAGCTCAGCAGTGCCAGGGATCGGGTTGTGACACAATACAGACATGTTTTCCAGGTTACATCACACAAACCCTGAGTGACTGCTCATCCCCTCAAATCCTTCCTCCCCGCAAAACCCTCACCTTCTTGAGGATTTTAGTTTAGTTTTAGTTTTGCACAAAGACTGGAACCTCAGGCCGAGAGTAAATGATTCCTTCAAAAGGAATTCCTCGAAAAGGACTCTCCCCCACAGGAATAAGCTACATTGTTCTAAGCAGCTTTAAACCGGTCTCACTGCATCCACATGAAGGGATTGTAGCCCCTCAACTGAACTAGTTTCAAACCATTATAACAGCAAAAAAACTGGGGAACAGGCCTCATGCTGTAAAACAGGAGAAAGTGAAGAACCAGCACCATGTAAACAAACCCCTTTGATTGAAATAAACACAAAATCAGTTTGAAAACAAAACCAGATAAAGCAAAGAGAACAGCAACTAAGGGATTTTATAGCCAACTGACTGGCTGAGTGTACTTCCCCCTTTACAACACCTGCCCCCCTCCTCGCCCTGCCCAGGGGGAACTTGCTACCCAAAGAAGCTCCCTTCTCCCAGCACTGCAACCCTAACCCCGGCCTGCTGCAGAGGGGTTGGGGTAGAGGTGATCTGGGGGGCAAGGCCGTTCACTGAAATTTGACCCGCCTCCCCCACCCTCATGACCGTGGGTGGGGGCAAATCTGAGTGGCCCTGGAACCCCGCAGGCCAGGTCTCAGTGCCCGGAGTGAGGCGTTGGGTTCTGCCTTGTGGGACAGGAGCCGCCATTGCAGGGTGAGGCACCCATCCTAAAAACAGTCACAGACAAATGGGGAAATCGCTCCATCCATGACAAACCTGCAGCCCTAACCATGATCTAACACGGGGATTGCCTCTGCTCTCTCCAGCAGGGCTCGGGATCCTGGGAGGAACGAGGACACAGTCTGAGTGTGGGGAGAGCGCGGCAGGAACGCAGGATCCCACATCCCACAGAGGGATACATGCACAGAACGCAGTCCATCCCCGGGGTAAACTCAGCCAGGGACCAGACCTGGCTACACACCAGAGACTCCCCATGGGCCAGTGTCCCCATCACTGCATCGACTGCGACAAGAGGTTCAGGAACCTCTTCGCACTGACGCAGCACCGGCTCACGCACACCGGGGAGCGGCCGTACTGCTGTGCTGACTGTGGCAAGAGCTTTGCAAAGAGCTCAGCCCTGAGAACACACCAGCGCGCACACACCGGGGAGCGGCCGTATCGCTGCACTGACTGTGGAAAGGGCTTTGCAGAGAGGTCAACCCTGAGAGCACACCTGCGCGCGCACACCGGGGAGAGGCCGCACCACTGTGCTGACTGTGGAAAGGGCTTTACACAGTTTGCACACCTGAAAAGACACCAGCGCACGCACACCGGGGAACAACCGTACAACTGTACCGACTGTGGCAAGGGCTTTGCTCAGAGCTCAAGCCTGAGAATACATCAGCGCACGCACACCGGGGAGCGGCCACACCGCTGCACCGACTGTGGCAAGAGCTTTGCAGAGAGCTCAACGCTTAGAATACACCAACGGGTGCACACCGGGGAGCGGCCGTATCACTGCACCGACTGTGGCAAGAGCTTTTCAACGAGCTCAATACTTAGAAGACACCGGCGCACACACACCGGGGAGCAGCCGTACCGCTGCAATTACTGTAGCAAGAGCTTTGCACAGAGCTCAATACTGAGAATACACCAGCGCACACACACTGGGGAGCGGCCGTACCTCTGTGCTCACTGCGGCAAGGGTTTTGCACGGAGCACATACCTGAGAATGCACCAGCGCACACACAGCGAGGAGCAGCCATACCGCTGCACTGACTGTGGCAAGAACTTTGCGGGGAGCTCAAAGCTGAGAAGACACCAGCGCACACACACCGGGGAGCGGCCGTATCGCTGCACTGACTGTGGCAAGAGCTTTGCAGAGAGCTCAAAGCTGAGACTACACCAGCACACGCACACCGGGGAGCGGCCGCACCACTGCCCTGACTGTGGCAAGAGCTTTTCAGAGAGCTCAAAGCTGAGAAGACACCAGCGCACGCACACCGGGGAGCGGCCGTATCGCTGCACTGACTGTGGCAAGGGCTTTGCCCAGAGCTCAACCCTGAGAATACACCAGCGCACGCACACCGGGGAGCGGCCGTACCGCTGTGGCGATTGCAAGAAAAGTTTCAGCAGTGCCAGTACGCTGACCAGACATCAGCGCACACACACACCGGGGAGCAGCTGTACCGCTGTGCCAACAGGTTCAGCAATGCCAACAAGCTCACCCAGCTCCAGTGCATGCACACCGGGGAGCAGCCGGATCGCTGCGCCGACTGTGGCAAGGGCTTTGCACACAGCTCAAACCTCCTGAAGACATCAGCGCACACACACTGAGGAACGGCCATTCCAATGCACTGTCTGCAGAAAAAGCTTTGCACAGAGCTAATACCTGAGAATACGCCAGTGCATTCACGGCGGGGATCGGCTGTACAGGTGTGCTGACTGTGGCAAATGCTTTGCTCTCTTGGGCAACCTCACCTGGCACCAGTTGACTCACTAACACCCCTCTGCCACTGCCAGGGCCCAAGGGACTTCTGGCAGCTGGCGGGCCTGGCACAGTGCCAGCAGAATCATACCAGGGAGTGGTCCTGTCCCCGTGATGCCCAGAAGAGACAGTGAGGGACAGGTAATGAGACTTGGCTGAGCAGTGTGGGGAAGAGGAGACAGGTGGGGGGATTTTAGAGTAGATGGTCACAGCCTGCTCCATTAGGGACCCCCTACATCTAGGTGGGGTCCAGCCAGGGGTCTCTCTGTCAAACTCCCCCCAACACATAGAGCTGTGAGGCAGCTTGGACAATCCCTCCCCACCCCCCATCTAGATGGGACTGAGTCAGGAACTTCACCCCCCACCCACACCTACCTCATTTTCAGACGGGGTGACTCTTGGGTGATATCTGTCTCAGCATGGATTGGTCCGAGGGGCGGGAGAGCCCAGTGCGTGTGATCAAAAGAAGACTCAGGAACTGCTCATGCCGTCTATTTTAAATAGAAATGTGATGAAGAAAAACTATATACCTAATGTGTAACAAAGGTCTGTCTAACCAGGTGTTTCTTTGCTATTAAAGAAGCTGATGCATTCGGATGGTGTGTGGAGAAGCCAATGTGAAGTGTAAATCGTTAAAATAAACCAGCCCAAATGTACTAAGGCCTGACTGACCATGAGGCCTGATGAACTGTGTGATTGGCAGGTGCAAAGAGAGTTTTGCATTACTCCTTGGGGAATTCTGTGCCAAAAAAAAAAAATTCTGCATATTTTATTTGTCAAAATAACACAATATAATCACACTCGTTTCAATCATTTTGATAGTTTATTTCAAACTACCTATCAGCAACTGTTTGTAACAATACAAACAAAAAAGATTCAGGAAGTGATTTTTCACAAATAGATTCCTTACTCGACCTTTAAACACAGAACTTTGAGTAATAATTCATTTAAACTACAATATAGAACCGTATTTCCCACACCCCTCAGAAGCAGTGCAAAGGCTTCGGGGAGCCAGGGGTAATGGAGAAGCTGAAGGAGAGGGAAGTAATTGCTGGGAAGGAGCCTGAAGTGAACTTTGAGAGTTGTTGGGTATGGGTGAGAGAAGTATGGAAGAGGCGGTTTTCGAGGGAGAGGGGAAGAGTGATTGTTAGCGATTTGGGGAGCCTCCCCTATTAAACCCTGTCTCACCCTTGGCCTCTCCGATTGAGTCAGGCACATCTGCCCTCTGTCCTCATGTGTCCCTGCATCCCCCCATCCCTGTGTGTCCCTGTCCCCCCTTCCACCCCTATGTGTCCCTGCATTCCGACTTGCATTCTGCCCCTGGATCATTGTTATTTCATTAGCTCCTGTGAGCTCCCAGGAGCCCTGTGTACCCCACTCTGTCCATCTTCCCCACATTCCTTGCCTCCACACCTGACCCCATGGGCAGAGCACGGTGAAGTATCCTCTGACCCCCTCCACCTCTCTGGCTGGCTGCTCCAGCTATAAGCCAGCTGCCCTCTCTTCTGGTGCCACAGCAGCCCCTAGAGGGGAAAAGGTGTAATTGCAGTGCTTCTTCAAAATCAATTATTCTGGGGTGAAAAATAATATGTGGAGCACATGAAGTTTGTGCTTGCGCAGGGGGCACAGAATTCCTCCATGAGTATCGCATATGAAGTGACATCACTGACGTAATCATTGACGTGTAGGGAAAAGTCAAGCTCTGGTACAGAGGTGCGTAGAGCTGTTAGTGTTCTTCCATCAACTGTTCTCTCCTGTTAGCCATGGCCACGGACCGCGCAAATGAGTCAAATCATTGTATGTGTCTCTGGTGAACTACTCTCCAAGGACCGAGCCATCCAGGAGTGGAAAGAGACTTTCCATAGAGATTGTTGGAACTTCTAGATGGAAATTTCTGCTAGGGGTGTAAATACCGTTTTAAAAGTTAACCGTTTAAACGATTAAAATATGTCATTTAAACAGGTAACGGTTGAAGTGGCTGTGGCCCATCTGGCTGCTGGGGCTCCGATCTGGCTGGATGGCGCTACTGCAGCGGGGCCCACTCTGGCTGGGGGGCGATGCTCAGGCCGCTGCGGCCAGCCACCTCTGCTCCAACTGCGCACCACGGCTGGTGCTGCAGCCGGGCCTGCTGTCGCGAGGCAGCGCTGCTCCGGCCGGGTGCCACGTCTGGGCCTGCTCCAGCCGGGCGGCACTGCTGCAGCCAGACAGCACAACTGGGCCCACTCCGGCTGGCGTGGGGGTTAACAGTTAAGGTAAGCGTAGTCTTACCAGTTCACCACTTTACCTTGTACATCCCTAATTTCTGCACACAGCTAAGGGTGCTGATGGAAAGAGCATGGAGTCATGCAAGGCTGGCCAAAGGAGCACAGGGCAGGGAGCCCATGGAAAGTAGCTTGTGGAGGTAGGTTACTGACTGGAGCTGAGGTTCACTCCATGACTCCACAAGTCTGACACCAACTGGAATGGCACAAAGTGTTTTACACAGGGATACTGGAGTTTTTCAAAGTTTCAAGAGGCCTCTAGGATGGAATACATCCCTGTATCCAAACCCTACACACGACTGTAATAGTCTGTACAAATTATGCCTTATAAGGTAGGTATCATTTGAAAACTAATAACTTACTGGCCGGTATTATCATAGTGAAATGTTTGCCGCAACTTTATATAAAAATTATGAACATAAACTGAAATTGCAACTGAAGTGTGTTTACCAGACACGTCTTGGGAGTGGGTAAAATTGTTTCTCAAAAACAAAGGAGAAGTTAACGTCTGTAGCCGAGCATGAAACCTCTTCCCACCATATTCATGTCTCCCCACTCAGCTGAGAACATTTCTAGGGGTCGCTTTGAGAAAATTCTGCTATTCAAAGAGTGATTGAACTATAAAAGAGAGGGGCAAAAACATCTCTTGTTATTTCTCCCCGTTCATCTCTTGTTATCACCTAAGAGGACCAAAAAAAAAGGGGGGGGTAATCCTTGGACCTCTGGAACTGATCGTGAACTGAAAACTTAGACAGCAATGCTACTGGAAACCTGTGGTAAAGGACTTCACTTTGCACCACGTCTAGTTTGTTCAGTTTAGTACTAGGAACTATTTTTATCTCTTTTTCTTGAAATCATTTCTGACTTTGGTGCCTCATCACTTGAAATCTACCTGTGTGGTTAAATAAATTTGTTTTCTTCTTTAATTGAAATGAGGTGAACTGTGTGGGTAACTCCATTTGGGGTGGGGAAAATGTATGTATATTGCTCCCCTTAGAGGGGCAATGGACCTGGTCTATCAGGACGGTCCAGGAGAGGGCTGGGGACAATACAGGCCACACATTTCTGGGGGAAATCTGGGACTGTGTGTGTGTTGGGATCACCCTACGGTAATAACCCAGGCTGTGAAAGCCAGAGTGTGAGCTGAGCTGAGCTACACACAGACACTCGGGGTAAGACCGGAAGCTGGAGGCTGTTTGTGAGTGGTCCGGGTTGGGAGCGACGCAGCAAAGCATTACTGGGCCCCCCAGGTTACAGGGCAGGCGATGCCACTGTCCCTCCCCCAATGTTCGGGATTACACCCTGGATTGCGATAGCCTCATTGTCTCGTTGGACAATGAGAATGGACACAAATCCTATCCTGGTTGGATGATCCAAGATTCTGCCATGAGTACGGGTCATTTCCTGATTGGCCCAGGCCAGCTTTGCCTAGCAGAGTGACCAGGCCGCGCGACCCGACAGGACCAGACTGTGTTTGCATAGACATGCCTACTCTGCCTAGGTGCGTAGCAGGCGGTTGGTATGTAGATTTTGTGTAAAGAGTCCAGAAGCTGTGTGACTTGCCTCTTTGTAGGGGTTAGCAACAGAAATCCTTAAACTCAAGCGCGAGTCTTTTCTTGCAGCTGGTGATTTCTAAAGCAGACATCAGGCTGGGAAAAGCTAGGCGCTGAGGCCTAGCGCTTGTGTGGGAACGGTGGCCAGGGAGACTGTGCTTGCTCTGAGGTTCCCCACAACTTGCTCAAATCTGTAAAAGCTGGGTTGAGTGGTGCAACCTCAGAACATCCTGTCGTGGGAGCAGGGAGCAGCAGCAGGGCCTAGTGGCAGTAGAGAAAGAGCGGCCAAGCGGTGGCAGAGAAGCGGTGGCGGCTGTGAACCAGTTGCAGAGGTATTGCTCCCTGGGGTGGGAGATGAATCCTGTGAACGCACCGCTGGGTCTTGGCTAACCAATGGTGAGCGGGGTGCACGGGCGGGAGAGGTCAGTGATGTGGTAAGGGACATTCATTTTGTAAGACTTTCACGCTGGCTAGGTGGGAAACTGAGGCAAAGGACACTGCCCAATGCACTGTGAGGGCTGTTTGCTTCTGGTCATGTGCTTCGGAATGTGGTCATGGTGTTTTCCCAAATTAATGCAGGTTCCCTTTCCCTTTTATTAAAGATTTGACTTTGTTATACATAGATTCAGGGCTTCCGAGTAGGGAAGTGTGGCCACTTAGAGGTGCCAGGGATGGTGATAGGTTTTACTAGATTACTGGGTGGGGGTTTGAGACAGTTCTATTTCTCAGATAAGCACAGCCAGATGGGGTCAGACCAAAGGTCCATCTAGCCCAGTATCCTGTCTTCTGACAGTGGCCAATGCCAGGTGCTTCAGGGGGAATGAACAGAACAGGTAACCATCAAGTGATCCATCCCATCACCCATTCCCAGCTTCTGGCAAACAGAGGCTCAGGTTTTGCATCCCTGACCATCCTGGCTAAAAGCCATTGATGGACCTTGTCCTCCATAAACTTATCTACTTTTTTTAACCCTGTTATAGTCTTGTCCTTCACCACATCCTCTGGCGAAGAGTTCCACAGGCAGACTGGGTGTTGTGTGAAGCAATACTTCCTTCTGTTTGTTTAAAACCTGCTGCCTAGTAATTTAATTGGGTGACCCCAGGTTCTTTGTTATGTGAAGGAGTCAATAACATTTCCTGATTCACTTTCTCCGCACAAGTCACGATTTCACAGACCTGTGTCATATCCCCCTTAGTCGCCTCTTTTCCAAGCTGAACAGTCAGTCTTTTTAATTTCTCCTCATACAGAAGCTGTTCCATCGTGCTAATCACTTGTGTTGCCCTTCTCTGCACCTTTTCCAAATCCAATAGATCTTTTTGGGGATGGGGAGACCAGATCTGCATGTAGTATTCAAGGCGTATGCGTACCATGGATTTATATAGTGGCATTACGAGTTTTTCTAGCTTTTGCTGTTTCACCAGTTCAGACTAGTTGCTATTTGAATAGCTGAGGCTAGAGTTAAATCTCTCTTCAATTGTAGCTGCTGTGAAAAGTTTTTCTCTGTTAACCCAATAACCAGCCAGCCTCTGATATTTTCAATTCAATTCAAAATCACAGTTTTCAGCCAATGTATGCAGAGCTCTTATAAAACATTCAACATTTCTCCTGGTTCTTGGATTCTTAGGTGAAAACATGGTTTTCATAAACTGCATTTCTGTGGAGTATAAACTATGTATCACATCTTTGTGACTGTCTTCAGTAAAGTCAAAGGGTTTAAAAAAGCTCTGCTCTGCTTGCTTCCCCATGGCATAAATTAAAGAAGATACCGGTATGTTTCCAGTTGCTTTGTGGAGTTTGTTTGCAATTCAAAATCTTGCAAAATACTGCTTCCAGTCTGTCCATTCTGAAGGTTTGCCAAAGCTGAAGTTCTCTGGGACACTGAAAAGTGTCATGTTGATGAGATCCTGCTACCTTCGTTGCTGTTTGACTTGTGTTTCTGTTCCTAATTTACTCCTGACACCATGTCATGCTCCTGTCCCGGATATGGACTGGCTACAGAGTTTGCTTATTCATACTAGATGTGTTCATCATAAGCTCTGTTAATGCTCTGCCAAGTATGGCTAAGATTACTTAAATACGGTGCTTTTACATACAGTGCCCCCTGGTGGCTGAACACTACAATACAGTTTAGCATTCCGTTGCCACAGTTCTTTTAGCCTAACCAACCTAGTTCTTCTTCGAGTGCTTGCTCATATCCATTCCAATAGGTGTGTGCGCGCTGCGTGCACGATTGTCGGAAGATTTTTACCCTAGCAACACTCGGGTCGGCTGAGGCGCCCCCTGGAGTGGCGCACTTACGGCGCCGGATATATGCCCCTGCCGACCCAGTGCCCCCTCAGTTCCTTCTTGCCACCCGTGACGGTTGTTGGAACTGTGGAGCGCAGCATAGCTCATCTCCACCACCCTAGCTCTTTACTTGTTATACTGTAGATAGTTGTTTAGTGTAGTTTTTAATAGTTTTAACAGTTATAGTGTAGTTAATAGAAAGTTTTGTAGATAGTGTAGATAGTACTTGGAGGGAACGGGATTTATCCCCTTCCCTCCTTCCCAGTACCAGGGCCCATGCCTAGGTCTCCGGGTTTCAAGCCTTGCTCGGCCTGTCTCAAGCCGATGCCCATTGGAGACCCCCACGACTCCTGCTTGAAGTACCTGGGGGAATCCCATCAGCCAGATAAGTGCCGCATTTGCAAGGCTTTCAAGCCTCGGACAAAAAAGGAGTGGGACTTTAGTCTAAAACAGCTCCTAATGGAAGCGGCACTTAGCCCGGTGCCCTCGGCACCACACGTGGACCAGGCGCCGTCGGTCCGAAGCGCGCCTCCGGCACCAGAATGATCCGGCACCAGCAAAGACTCTCGGCACCGGACGTCTCTGGCACCGGTACAGACGCGACATCGCTCGCTGTCTCCGCGGCCCAAGAAGCAGCACAAACCACCTGCTGCTCCTGTACACTTGCAGGCACCGCCTGTGCCACCATTGGAGCAACGGCCTGTACTGGACCGATCCGCGAAGGCTCCAACTCCGGCACCGTCGATTCCGGCGCCGCAAGCGCCGTTGAGTCTGGTGCACACAAGCTCCCCAGTGCACACCATGGTCGAACTCGGTCTGCTGTCCACTCTGGAGACCTTCTCCACCGCTCGCGACCTGATCGCGCTGACTGAGCCTGGTCCGTCTCATCCTCCGGCCCCGCCGGTGCGGACTGTGCCATCTATAAGGAAGCCCGCCTTCATGCACCCTCCATCGCAGAGCGAGACAGCTCGGCACTGATCTCGGTCCCATTCCAGGTCGCGGTCCCGATCCCGTCGATGGTCCCGGCACTGCTTGCAGTCCCGGCACCGATCCCCATCTTGGCGCTGGTCATACTCGCGGCACCGCTCCACCTCACCGGTCCAGCTCCCGGCACCATCCTGGCACTGATCATCTCGCAGCCAATCCCGGCACCGCCCAGGCCGTAGGTCTTGGTCGAGATCTAGATCAGCCTCCCGGCACCGTTATGACCGTCGGTCCCGATCCCAATCGCAGTACTGCCCGAGACCCTGGCACCGGTCTCCAAATGTGCATTCTGCCCCGCCTTGGCCTTCACGACCAAATTCGATGACGTCCCAAGCAGGGAGTGCCTACCACATCCAGGGCCAAGACACGGCTGGTGCTAGCCAGGGGCAAGACTAAGGACAGGATCCTGACTAGGAACCCCCACAGTGGTCCTTTTGGACGCCTTGGGCCTACCACCAAGCCCAAGGTGTCCCCTCAGGTGATTCTCGCTCTGCCCATTCGGAGCCCCGGGTGCCAGAGGCCACTGTGAGCCGCTCTCCCCCGGTAGCCTCGGAGGCAACTGCCCTGCCATCAGATCAGGCCTATGCCCCTAGCGGGGTGGACCTAGGGCAACTGGACCCTCCCCAAACAGACCTTCCCCAGGATCCACTAGTTCCAGGGGTGTCCTCCTCATCCTCGCCTGACGAGGCTGTGGCAGGCACGTCCTCCTCTGGCCCACCGCCTATAGATCTTCGTGCACACCAGGAGCTGCTGTGTAGGGTGGCACAGAATATGAACCTCCAGGTGGAGGAGGTGGTGGAAGTTGAGGATCCGGTGGTGGACATTTTATCGGCCGATGCCCCCACACGTGTAGCCTTGCCGTTTATTCAGACCCTCCAGGCTAATGCCAATACGATCTGGCAGTCGCCAGCGTCTATCCCTCCCACGGCCAGAGGGGTGGAGAGGAAATACTTGGTGCCCTCTAAGGACTATGAATATTTGTATATTCACCCCCAACCTTGCTCCCTTGTACAGTCTGTGAACGAGAGGGAGAGACACAGCCAACAAGCGCCCGCCCCTAAGTCCAAGGACGCGAGACGCCTGGATTTATTCAGGCGCAATATATATTCAATAGGTGGCCTACAGCTCAGGGTAGCTAACCAGCAGGCCCTCTTGAGCCGTTATAATTATAACACCTGGAACTCGATGGGGAAGTTCAAACAGTTGGTTCCCCAGGAGTCCAGGGAGGAATTTGGAGCCTTGCTAGAAGAGGGCAAGAAAGAAGCGAGGACGTCCCCGCAGGTGTCTTTAGATGTGGTGGACTCAGTGGCTAGGACTCTAGCCTTGGGCGTGGCTATGCGCCACATTTCATGGCTGCAGGTGTCCGGTCTTCCACCGGAGCTGCAGCAGACAATTCAAGACCTGCCCTTTGATGGCCAGGGGCTATTCTCAGACAAAACTGACCCCAGACTTCAGAGTCTGAAGGACAACTGGGCCATCATGCGCTCATTGGGCATGCATATCCCGGTGACGCAATGTAGGCCCTTCCAGCCCCAACTGCAGCGCACCTACCCTAACCCTCGACTGAGGCAGGACTTTGCTAGAAGGCGTGGCCGCGGTAGTAGTAGGAGGCAATCTGGTCCTCAATCAGGCCAGAATCAGGGCCCCCCAAAACCATCGGCGGGCCCCAAGCAAAACTTTTGAAGGTGCGCCCGAGGACGGAGCACGAGTCTCCTTGCAGGATCCTTTCCCGCCTTTCTTCAACTGCCCCTCCTATTTCCTTCCTGCGTGGTCCCGCATAACGTCAGACTGCTGGGTCCTACACATGGTGGAAACTGGATACCATCTTCAGTTTGTTTCGCCCCCCTCCCTTCCCACCCTCCCTCCCCGTCCCTCTTCAGGGACCCCTCTCACGAGCAACTCCTCTTACAGGAGGTACAGGCGCTCCTGTCTATCGGAGCAGTGGAAGAGGTCCCAAAGGATTTGAGGGGCAGGGGTTTTTACTCCCATTACTTCCTAATCCCCAAGGCAAAGCGGGGACTACGGCCCATCCTGGACCTGCACGGACTCAACAAATTCATGGTAAAGTTGAAGTTCCGCATGGTTTCCCTGGGGACCATTATCCCTTCCCTGGACCCTGGTACGCTGCCCCTGACATGAAGGACGCGTACTTCCACGTAGCAATTTACCCACCACACAGGTGATTCCTTCACTTTGTGGTCAACCAACAGCATTTCCCATTTACCGTCCTTCCCTTCAGCCTGTCCACAGCACCAAGGTGTGGTGCTGTGGACCACAAAGTGTATGGCCATCGTAGTGGCCTCACTCCACCGACATCGGATCCAAGTGTTGTTATACCAATAGAATAAAAACCAGCAGGATCTTATTAAGAGGGATAAGGCAAAGATGCCACATTTATTGTAAATATACTGATAAAGCAAAAGATAAAAGTAAACAATGTTGTTTGACTACTTATTTCTTATACACACACAGAGAGATATTTATTCACACAATCATTCACTCAAGTTCTGTATAGGTGTTATAGTTACCAGCCTAGAAGTTGCTCATGCCAAGTTACTGGCCAGGTATCTTGGTCATGAGGATGGAGCCGAGTCCGTGTCAGGTGCACCTGATGCTCCTGGAGGTTGGCAGCAGAACCAGAGACTCAAAGTCATCAGTCTTTAGAGTCCATTCTTATAGGAATTAATTCCTCTGTTAGTCTATGGGAGCTGTTTCATCCTTCTGTTGCTGACTCAATCAGCAGGTGGCACATTTCGGTCCAAAGTGGCACATTCCTGGTGGCTCCACACTGTCCAAAGTTTGTGTTTCTCATCCTTCCAGGTGATGGGGTGGATCCCAGTTTACCCTCCGGGGGTTTTCTGGTCATCCACTTGACACATTCTTCGGCTGATGGATACTCCGTTTCTAGGCTGGCACCTCCCTAACCATCCATGTATATCAAGCATTTATCAGCATACATTCCATCCCTTAACCATATTTTAATGTACTGTCTCCACCACTTTCAGGGTGTGTGCTAATTCATTTGAGACTCCCGGCCCTTTAATCACAGAGGGTGGGGGTCTGTCCTAGGAGCCGTTGAATGAAGTGAAAGTCACTTAACGGCTTACAGTGTTTGTTTACATTGTATCAATAACTTCAAGAACAAAGTCAATTAACTTGTTTGTAAGTTTTACATAGTAATAAAGTATCTTTCACAGGATAGATACAATCAATGGTTTCTACAGACAGTAGCTTACAAGTTTTAACAGAAGACCCAAGAGATTTTTGTACTTGGTGAAACTGTTGGATTTTAAAGTGTGGGGGACAAATTATGAGGGGGTCACTGTCACTTGGGGGAATCACTGTTAGTACCTTCTTTTATATCCCTACATACTTCCACATAGCAATTTACCCACCACACAGGCGATTCCTTCTCTTTGAGGTCAAACAACAGCATTTCCCATTTACCGTCCTTCCCTTCGGCCTGTCCACAGCACCAAGGTGTAGTGCTGTGGACCACAAAGTGTATGGCCATCGTAGTGGCCTCGCTCCACCGACATCGGATCCAAGTGTTCCCGTACCTCGATGACTGGCTCATTCGGGGTCATTCCGAGCTACAGGTGCAGTCTCATGTTCCGTTCGTCATGAGCTTGTTCAGACAGCCGGGCCGGCTGCTCAACACCGAAAAGTCCACTTTGCAGCTGTCAAAGTTAGACTCAGGACTCATAGTTTGTCAGACCACTCTGTTTTAGTAGCACAGCGCTCTGCTAATACATTCAGATAAGGTGAGCCCTCATGCAAGATTCAGACAGTCTTTTTTATACAGATAAAAGGGTGCGAACTAAACAAAGGGACAGAGAGAGCAAAATTGTAAAATGTGCATGTGCACAACATGCATATCCTGCTTCCTTATTGACTCTTATCGATCTAAGGCTAATGCTTCACCAATTGCCCTTAAGTGGGGCAATTCATTAAGCAATTAATGTCTGCTTTCCTGACACCTGGATAGCAGCATTTCTCATTTCTACTTAAAGGTGCATGCAGCATTCTTTAATTCATTCTATTTCTTTAATATAATTCATTTTACTTTCACACAGCCAACCCAAAGAATAGATTTCATTGGGGCGATCCTGGACTCGAATCTCGCCAGGACATGCCTACCGCAGGCCCGCTTCCAGTCCATGATGACCATTATTCACGGCCTCCAAAGCTTCCTGACTTCGACAGCATGCACATGCCTCGGTCTTCTGGGCCACATGGCCTCGTGCACTTTCGTGACCAGACATGCCAGACTACACTTCCGTCCGCTTCAGACCTGGCTCTCGTCAGTGTACCGTCCAGGCCAAGACAAGTTGGACAGAGAACTCACGATGCCGACAGAGGTCTTATCCTCTCTGCTGGTGGCTAAACCCCAGCTTTGTTTGCTCGGGGATGCCATTCCATGCCCCACATCCCTCTCTAGTCCTGACCACGGACACATCATCTCTGGGCTGGGGCACTCACCTCGCGGACCTTTGCACACGAGGTCTTTGGTCCGCACAAGAAATAACCCTGCACATCAACATACGGGAACTGAGAGCAGTACGCCTGGCATGTCAGGTATTCCGCGAACACCTTCAGGGCCGTTGTGTCACAATCTTCACAGATAATACAACGGCCATGTTTTACATCAGAGGTTCCCAAACTTATTTGGCCTACCGCCCCCTTTTCAGAAAAAAAATTACTCAGCGCCCCCCTTTTCAGAAAAAAAATTACTCAGCGCCCCCCTGGAAATCTACCTTCTTTAAGCGAACAAACAGAAAGATGCAGTGACAAATTTGTGTTCTTTTATGTATCTATATTTCTACCTACGTCCTACAATATAGTAAAGAAAGATGTGTTGTTAGAATATCGCCCACGACATCAGGTATACAGTGGTTTTTGCGTAAGATGGCAAAAGACAACCAAACTAAAATACTAATGAAACTAATAAACTGGGTTTTGTTCTTTGCTCAGCATTAGATATATGTATTTGATATTAAACTGTCAAATATCAAACTAAATTTATCAAATAATTAATTAAAAATAATCAATATGCAATTAAAAATCAGTTAATAGTTTTAATTTAGTTTGCCCTTATTTAAATAATTGTTCCTTATTAACACATGCCTTATTTACCAATTAACACAGATGATTCGATAGATATAAATAAATGTTAATAGTTAACAGTTTTTTTACGATTTCATTCCCGTTTTCGTTAATATTGTAATAAAAAATATGACAAATATATTGACTGTACACTTCAAATAGTACTGTACCGACACAAGCCTGCTACGATTTTATTATTAGTAAGCACTAGAGACACAGAAACGTACGGTAGATATGTAAGAAAATGTATAAAAATACTCACGTGTAAATTGCTGTTTTATTGAAACAACAATAATACAATTTGCTTTGTATGTGATCCGTAATCCGTAAAGATCGAAGGTATTGAATATGAATAAAAAATTTTAAATACTTATTTGCACTATTGTTAACTGCTTTTTACACAATTAAGAAACAATCTAAATTAGATTTCATACATGTCGCCTATTTATAGTATCGTATTGTAAACAAGTCATTACACGCACATATTCCTGCCGATGCATGCTGGACTTCCCGACAATGCGCGACACGCTCGCCTGCCAACACTTGCTTGTTAAGAGGTGTTGGCGGACTTGACACCTGATCGGTTATAATTTGTGAATTTATTTGGAAAATAAAGTAATCACTACAACTTTAACTCTATGTTACACAACAGATGAAACATGTACGAACGGTTTTTCAAAATTTTCTTATATTCTTTCTTTATGCTTCCACCGCCCTCTTATTTTTATTCAACGCCCCCCAATTGCACCCGAGGCTACTACTGCCCCCCTGGATCGTTCCAGCGCCCCCCAGGGGGCGGTATCACCCACTTTGGGAACCTCTGTTTTACATCAACAAGCAAGGTGGAGTGCGGTCGTCCCTCCTCTGTCAGGAAGCCATTCACCTGTGGGAATTCTGCATAGCCCACTGTATCGACCTGGTGGCGTCGTTTCTCCCAGGAGTCCAGAATACCTTGGCAGATCGCCTCAGCAGGTCCTTCCTGGCTCACGAGTGGTCGATACGTCCGGACGTTATCCATTCTGTTTTCCCGAAGTGGGGATTTCCCCACATAGACCTTTTCACCTCTCGCGAGAATCAGAAGTGCCAGGTGTTCTGCTCTCTCCAGGGATGCTCCCCGGGCTCCCTGTCAGATGCCTTCCTGATTCTGTGGAAAGACCACCTGTTCTATGCCTTTTCTCCATTCCCGTTGGTCCACAAGGTCCTTCTCAAGTTACGCAGAGACAAAACCCGCTTAATCTTGATTGCTCCGGTGTGGCCCAGACAACATTGGTACACCACTCTCCTCGATCTGTCGGTGACCAAACCAATTCCTCTACCGTTGTGGCCAAATCTGATCACTCAGGAGCACGGCAGGTTATGTCATCCAGACCTGCAGTCCCTCCATCTCACAGCATGAATGCTGTATGGCTAACTCAATCTGAGCTGCCTTGTTCCCGCTCAGTGCAGCACGTACTCTTGGGTAGCAGAAAGCCCTCTACTAGGTCCACATACCTGGCCAAATGGAAGCGCTTCTCCTACTGGTGTGCCCTGAGCAATACTGTCCCTCTGGAGGTGCCAGTACCTACCATCCTAGAGTATCTCTGGTCCCTGAAACAGCAAGGCCTAGCTGTCTCATCCATCAGAGTACACCTAACAGCCATTTCAGCCTTCCACCCTGGCGAAAATGGGCGCTCGGTTTTCTTCAATCCCATGGTCAGCAGGTTCCTCAAGGGTTTGGAACGTCTGTACCCGCAAATTCGACATCCGGCCCCTACGTGGGACCTCAATCTGGTCCTATCTAGACTCATGGCTGCCCCCTTCGAGCCGATGGCCACCTGCTCATATCTGTACCTTTCCTGGAAAACAGCTTTCCTCGTCGCTATCACCTCGGCGAGACGAGTGTTGGAACTTCGGGCCCTCACATCGGACCCACCGTATACAGTGTTCCATAAGGACAAGGTACAGCTGCGACCACACCCCGCCTTCCTTCCTAAGATGGTGTCTGCCTTCCATGTCAACCAAGACATCTTCCTCCCAGTCTTCTTTCCGAAGCTGCACGCTTCGCGATGAGAGCAACAGCTGCATTCCCTAGATGTTCGTAGGGCTCTCGCCTTTTACATCGAACGAACAAAACCTTTTAGAAAGACATCCCAGCTGTGCGTAGCGGTGGCAGACTGGATGAAGGGCCTCCCGGTCTCCTCACAGCGAATCTCATCTTGGATTACATCATGCATCCGTGCGTGCTATGACTTGGCTGGTCTTCCAACTACCCGCCTCACTGCTCATTCTACTAGGCCTCAAGCTTCGTCCTCCGCTTTCCTGGCTCATGTGCCCATACAGGAGATCTGTAGGGCAGCAATTTGGTCATCTGTACATACCTTCGCTTCCCACTATGCCATAGTGCAGCAGTCCAGGGGTGATGCTGCATTTGGTTCAGCGGTCCTTCACTCCGCGACATCTCACTCCGACCCCACCGCCTAGGTAAGGCTTGGGAGTCACCTATTGGAATCGATATGAGCAAGCACTTGAAGAAGAAAAGACGGATACTCACCTTTGTAACTGTTGTTCTTCGAGATGTGTTGCTCATATCCATTCCAAACCCGCCCTCCTTCCCCTCTGTCGGAGTAGCCGGGTCAGCAGGGGCATATATCTGGCGCCGTAAGGGCGCCACTCCAGGGGGCGCCTCAGCTGACCCATCGAATGTCGCTAGGGTAAAAATCTTCCGACGATCGTGCACGCAGCGCGCACACACCTATTGGAATGGATATGAGCAACACATCTCGAAGAACAAGTTACAAAGGTGAGTAACCGTCTTTTTCTTCTAGTGGTCATTTGTTGACCTTTTTATAAAGTTTAATATTACAGGCTGAGTTGGACTTTTCTGACCTGGCTTGGTACCTTAAATAAGCCTGACCTCTCACTGAAGAGTTTTGCCACTAGCCTGGAGCCTGCAAGGGCAGAGATCCCAGGCAACAGGTAAGAGAATTCCAGAAGACCCGAGAGAGCCATGAGGGGCCATGTGCAGGGTGTGAGTTGTGCAGGGTGCAAGCTGGCTGCTATAGTCAGGCACTTGTGAAAACAAAGTGTAACTGTGAGGGTGCAAAGCCAGAGCATGAATACAGCTAGGCTGATTTAAGTGGGGTTGGTCCTGCTTTGAGCAGGGGGTGGGACTAGATGACCTCCTGAGGTCCCGTCCAACCCTGATATTCTATGATCCTATGAAAAGCGGTCAGCCCACTCCCTGCAGTACGGCTCCTGGGACAGTCATCTCCGCCTAGTGTCTGATATTCTCCGAGCCGTCCCAAGGCTTGAGAAAGGGGGGGAGGCAGAATCGTGTGCTGAACCCCCAAAGAGGCTGGCATAGCCTTTCAGTGGCTGAAGACAAAAGTATCATTTGCTTCTGACTCACTTGGCTCAGTGCCCTGGGTCTGTCATCCAAAAGTACACCGAGCAATCACCATTGTTCATTTTAAGAGCCATGAGATCCTGCCTCTTCTCCAAATAATGCATGTGTCACTCACGAGGATGGGAGCGTGTCCAAAACACAGCATATTCTCACCCTTCCCATGCACCTCAGGCAGGGGAAGTGGCCTTCTGGGAAGCTCAGCCATGCAATTACCCAGGGCCGCCCAGAGGATTCAGGGGGCCTGGGGTGCCCCCTGCTGCCGAATTGCCGCCGAAGACCCGGCACTTCGGTGGCAGGTCCCGGGGCGGAAGGACCCCCCGCCGCCAAACTGCCGCTGAAGATCCGGAGCGGAAGAAGCTCCGGGGGCCTGGGCCCTGCGAGAGTTTTCCGGGGCCCTCGGAGCGAGTGAAGGACCCCGCTCCAGGGGCCCCGAAAAACTCTCATGGGGGCCCCTGCGGGGCCTGGGGCAAATTGCCCCACTTGCCCCCTCCCTCTGGGCGGCCCTGCAATTAGCATTTGAAATCCTCGTGCACAGCACTGCACAGAACACCCTGTGACCCGACAGGAACCCCTCCAGGGATGGGATTGCTGAGCACCCAAGGCCAGCGTTTTCTAGCCAAAGAGAGGGAAAAGAGCTTTTGCTTTACTCCAGGCAGCTGGCCCGCACACACCGCCTAGCCTGCAAAATAACACAGGACCAGATGTTCTGCAGCAAACTGATAAATAGGAACTAAAAGGTGCCCCAGGCACTCCCATGGCAGCGGGATCCTTATGCCAAATGATACGTTGGGCTTCCTGCACTAATACGTCTGTGCATGGATGCAGCATTGCCTGCCGGGCCCCACAAATCCAAAAATCATGCGTCAGAACCCCAAAAGTCATGAGACTGAACAAATAAAGCAGCAGTTTTTTGGGGGGTTGTGAGCTGATTTTGAGCTCCCCCTGAAGTCCCCAGAGTATGTGCCGGACAATTAGTGTTGAGAATTCATCCTAAACTGCACACCAAATAAAAAACGCAGGCACCTCCGCATCTCCCGCCCATGGCTCCTCAACTCCCTCGCTTCCTTCTCTGACTCCCACAGCTGTCCCTGGCTCCAGCCTGCAATGGAGGGCTTCCCCTGGACTCCTGCCACCATCAGCTCCCCCTCACTGCCCTGTAATGAGGGGGGGTGGGGGGGGTGGCATTGAGCATTTTGAGTGGAGAGGGGGCAGCTCTTATCATCGAACAAGAGCAGAGCACCACACCAGCAGCTACTGACAACAGGTGTATCGTCAGGTCCAGAGCAGCCAAGGTCCTTTTGTACTCCTGGACCACAGCAGCATCTCACCTGATGTTGGCTGAAGAGATGCCCACCAACACTGGGAGCCATGCGATTGGCGTGGAACTGAGAGATCCGCTAACAATCCTTAGCACATCATTGATTTCAGTGGCATGAGACTGGCATGGAAGCATCACACTCCCAGCATGTGCCAGCAAGCTGCTGGATGATGTTAACCTTTATCTTTATCTTCTTTTTGGTGTTGTCAGCGTGTTGGCGATAACTCAGCATCCAATCTAGGGTAATTCCAAGGTACCAAGGACTGTGGTCATGTGACAGAGGCAGACCACAAAAGTCCACTTTCAGAGGCATTTGGGCCTCATGGTTGTTCAAGTGGAAGGCAAAGATGAGTGTTTTTGAAGTGCTGGGTTTCAGGCACCAAGTTTTGAGTTACGTCTCAAGTGTTCGGAGGTCATTATTCATGACCTTGTCTGTGGCCTTCAGAGAGGACGCTTGTGTTGCTAGCACAATGGCCTCTGCATAGATGAATTTACGGGATGATGTGACTGGAATGTTGCTGGTATAAAGACTGAACAGCGCAGGTGCTAAAATGGATCCCTGTGGGAGGCTGTTGTTCATTCTCTGTGATTCGCTGGGAGATTCACCAAGGCGTATGTTGATTTTTGTGTTACTCAGCATCTCAGGCCTGGTCTACACTACGAGTTTAGGTTAACTTTAGCAGCGTTAAATCGAATTAAGCCTGGACACGTTCACACGACGAAGCCCTTTCTTTCGACTTAAGGGGCCCTTTAAACTGGTTTCTTTACTCCACCTCCAACGAGGGGATTAGCGATAAAATCGGCCTTAGCGGGTCGGAATTGGGGTAGTGTGGATGGAATTCGACGTTATTGGCCTCCGGGAGCTATCCCACAGTTCTTCATTGTGACCGCTCTGGACAGCACTCTCAACTCAGATGCACTGACCAGGTAGACAGGAAAAGTCCCGCGAATGTTTGAATTTCATTTCCTGTTTGCCCAGCGTGGAGAGCACAGATGACCATGCAGAGCTCATCAGCACAGCGATGGAGTCCCAGGATCGCAAAAGAGCTCCAGCATGGACCGAACGGGAGGTACGGGATCTGCTCGCCATATGGGGAGATGAATCAGTGCTAGCTGAACTCCGTAGCAGTAAACGAAATGGCAAAATATTAGTAAAGGTCTCCAAGGTCATGAAGGACAGAGGCCATAACAGGGACGCACAGCAGTGCCGTGTGAAAATTAAGGAGCTAAGGCAAGCCTACCACAAAGCCAGAGAGGCAAACGGAAGGTCTGGGGCAGAGCCGCAAACATGCCGCTTCTACGCGGAGCTGCATGCCATGCTAGGGGGTGCAGCCACCACTACCCCAACCATGTGCTATGACTCAGTCACTGGAGAAACACACAGGGAAGCAGGTTCGGGGTACGAGGAAGATGAGGATGAAGATAATATAGATAGCTCACAGCAGCAAGGAAGCGGAGAAACCGGTTTCCCCAACAGCCAGGATATGTTTATCACCCTGGACCTGGAGCCAGTAACCCCCGAACTCACCCAAGGGATGCTCCCAGACCCTGAGGGCACACAGGGGACCTCTGGTGAGTGTACCTTTGTAAACATTACACATGGTTTAAAAGCAAGCGTGTTTAATGATTAATGATTAATTTGCCCTGGCAATCGCGGCCAGTACAGCTCCTGGAAAAGTCTGTTAACGTGTATGGGGATGGAGTGGAAATCCTCCAGGGACATCTCCAGAAAGCTCTCCTTCATGTACTCCCAAAGCCTTTGCAAAAGGTTTCTGGGGAAGGCTGCCTTATCCCGTCCGCCATGGTAGGACACTTTACCACGCCAGGCCAATAGCACGTAGTCTGGAATCATTGCATAACAAAGCATGGCAGCGTATGGTCCCGGTGTATGCTGGCATGCAGACAACATCCATTCCTTATCGCTCTTTGTTATCCTCAGGAGAGTGATATCATTCACGGTCACCTGGTTGAAATGGGGTGATTTTATTAAGGGGACATTCAGAGGTGCTTGTTCCTGCTCTGCTGAAGAGAAATGTTCCCCGCTGTTAGCCACGCGGTGGGGGGAGGGGTGAAGTGATCATCCCCGATAATTGGGTGTGTGTGTGTGTGGGGGGAGTTAGTTGGGTTTGTGCTGCATGTTAACCCGGGAACCGCAGCCCCTCCTTTTACATTGCAAACCCATTTTAAATGGCCAACCCAACGGGTGCTTGGTATGGGAAATGAGGGCACTACTGTTTGAAACCATTCCCACATGTTAAGAAGGTTAAAAAAGCCAAAAGACTGTGGCTTACCATGGCTGCCTGCAAGCCGAAATCTGTTGCCTGGCACTGCGTGAGTGATCTCTCACACCAAACCGGCAGGCCCTCAATATAAGAGGAAAAATGCGACCTTGTAACGAAAGCACATGTGCTGTGTAATGTGAACAGCAAAATTTAACGTGAAAGAGTGTACCCATTGTTCTCTAAAATGTGTCTTTTTTAACCACCTCTCCCTTCTCCTCCACCAGCTGCAAATGTTTCTCATTCACAGAGGCTAGTGAAGATTAGAAGGAGAAAAGGGCAGACTCGGGATGACATGTTCACGGAGCTCCAGATGTCCTCCCACACTGAAAGAGCACAGCAGAATGCGTGGAGGCAGTCAATGTCAGACTACAGAAAAGCACAGTATTAATGAGAGGAGAGGTGGCGGGCTGAATCGCAGGATGAACAGAGCAAGTGGTGGGCTGAAGATGATAGGTGGCGTCAGCTTGCAGACAGAAGGCAAGAGTCGATGCTCCGGCTGCTGGAGCATCAAACTGATATGCTCCAGCGTATGGTTGAGCTGCAGGAAAGGCAGCAGGAGCAGAGACCGCCGCTACAGCCCCTGTGTAACCAACAGCCCTCCTCCCCAAGTTCCATAGCCTCCTCACCCAGACACCCAAGAACACGGTGAGGGGGCCTCTGGCCACCCAGTCACTCCACCCCAGAAGATGGCCCGAGCATCAGAAGGCTCTTCTTCAATAAGAGTTAAAGTTTTAAACTGCAGTGTGTCCTTTTCCTTCCCTCCTCCCCCACCCATCCCGGGCTACCTTGGCAATTATCCCCCTAGTTGTGTGATGAATTAATAAAGAATGCATGAATGTGAAGTAACAATGACTTTATTGCCTCTGCAAGCGGTGCTTGAAGGGGGAGGGGAGGGTGGGGTGGTTGGTTTACAGGGAAGTAGAGTGAACCGGGTGGGGCAGAGGGTTCATCAAGGAGAAACAAACAGAAGTTTCACACCGTAGCCTGGCCAGTCACAAAACTTTTTTTCAAAGCTTCTCTGATGCGCACCGTGCCCTGCTGTGCTCTTCTAACCGCCCTGGTGTCTGGCTGCGCGTAATCAGCGGCCAGGCGACGTGCCTCCACCTCCCACCCCACCATAAATGTCTCCCCCTTACTCTCACAGATATTGTGGAGCGCACAGCAAGCAGCAATAACAATAGGGATATTCTTTTCACTGAAGTCTGAGCGAGTCAGTAAGCTGCACAGGCGCGCTTTTAAACATCCAAATGCACATTCCACCACCATTCGGCACTTGCTCAGCCTGTAGTTGAACAGGTCCTGACTACTATCCAGGCTGCCTGTGTACGGCTTCATGAGCCATGGCATTAAGGGGTAGGCTGGGTCCCCAAGGATAACTATAGGCATTTCAACATCCCCAACAGTTATTTTCTGGTCCGGAAGAAAGTCCCTTCCTCCAGCTTTCGAAACACACCAGAGTGCCTGAAGACGCAAGCATCATGTACCTTTCCTGGTCATCCCACGTTGATGTTGGTGAAACGTCCCTTGTGATCCACCAGGGCTTGCAGCAGCATTGAAAAGTACCCCTTGCGGTTTAGGTACTCGGTGGCTTGGTGCTCCGGTGCCAAGATAGGGATATGGGTTCCATCTATCGCCCCACCACAGTTTGGGAATCCCATTGCAGCAAAGCCATCCACTATGGCCTGCACATTTCCCAGAGTCACTACCCTTGATATCACCAGGTCTTTCATTGCCCTGGCAACTTGGATCACAGCAGCCCCCATAGGAGATTTGCCCACTCCAAATTGATTCCCGACTGACCGGTAGCTGTCTGGCATTGCAAGCTTCCACAGGGCTATCGCCACTCGCTTCTCAACTGTGAGAGCTGCTCTCATCCTGGTATTCTGGCGCTTCAGGGCAGGGGAAAGCAAGTCACAAAGTTCCATGAAAGTGCCCTTACGCATGCGAAAGTTTCTCAGCCACTGGGAATCGTCCCACACCTGCAGCACGATGCGGTCCCACCAGTCTGTGCTTGTTTCCCAGGCCCAGAATCGGCGTTCCATGGCATGATCCTGCCTCAGTAACACCATGATTTGCACATTGCTGGGGCCTGTACTTTGTGAGAGGTCTATGTCCATGTCAATTTCCTCATCACTCTCGTCGCCGCGCTGCAATCGCCTCCTCGGCTGGTCCTGGTTTTGCTTTGGCATGTCCTGGCTCTGCATATACTCCAGGACAATGCGCGTGGTGTTCATAGTGCTCATAATTGCTGCGGTGATCTGAGCGGGCTCCATGATCCCAGTCCTAGCTATGGCGCCTGGTCTGAAAAAAGGTGCGAAACTAGTATCTGACGGACGGAGGGAGGGAGGTAGGGAGGGGCGAGTGACGACATGGCGTACAGGTACAGGGAATTAAAATCAACAAAGGTGGCTGTGCATCAGGGAGAAACACACACAACTGTCACACAGAATGCCCCCCCCCCCCAAAGATTGAACTCAAAACCCTGGGTTTAGCAGGCCGTTGATTTCACGGAGGGAGGGGGAAGCAAATGAATACAGAACAAATTTATTTTTTACATCTTAAGCTGGCAGACGACAGTGCAGCATGACTGATTGTCCTCGGCATCTTCTGGGTGCTCGGCAGAAAATACTGGGCGCGTGGCAGAAAATGGCATACTACGACTGATAGCCATCATCGTCAAGACTGCCCAGGTGCCCATGATTGACAGCCACTGCAGTACGATGATGACGGATACCAGTCGTAATATACCATCTTCTACCAAAAGGCAAGGGGCTGCTGCTGTGTGCAATGCAGCCCCACGTCTGCTAGCCCCACGTCTGCCAGCACCCAGATCGCTGATGAAGGCTACCAGTCATACTGCACCGTCTACTGCCAAAAGGCAATTAGCTGCTGCTGTGTAGCAATGCAGTACCACGTCTGCCGGCACCCAGATGACATATGGTGACGGTGAGCTGAGCTGAGCTGAGCAGAGCGGGCTCCATGCTTGGCGTGGTATGTTGTCTGCACAGGTAACCCAGGTAAAAAGGCGTGAATCGATTGTCTGCCGTTGCTCTGACGGAGGGGGAGGTGCCTGATGACATGTACCCAGAACCCCCCCGCGACACTATTTTGCATCATTCAGGCATTGGGATCTCAACCCAGAATTCCAATGGGCGGCGGAGACTGCGGGAACTGTGGGATAGCTACCCACAGTGCAACGCTCCGGAAGTCGACGCTAGCCTCGGTACTGTGGACGCGGTCTGCCGACTTCATGCACTTAGAGCATTTTATGTGGGGACACACACAATCGGCTGTATACAATAAATTTGATCTAATTTCGTAGTGTAGACATACCCTCAGTGATGAGTCTGTGTTTGATTAGCATGGAAGGTTAATGATAACTTCAGCAGGAGACCTGTGCACCATACAGTATCATATGCAGAAGAAAGGTCAACGAATGTGGCTGCTGTTTTTAATTTTTGCTGGTAGTCCTATCCGAGGTAACTGGGTAAGGCCAGTACCTGGTCACAGCAGGAACAACTGGTTCTAAATCCAGCCTGCTCTTTGGGATCAGTTGTTCCACTATTGGCTGTAACTTAGCCACTCCAATGGTTTATAGCATCTGCTAAGGAGGGAGATGGGCTGGTAGGTTTTTGGGCTGGTGGCCTCTTTTCCGAGCTCCAAAAGGGCTATGATCTTGGCTCTTTTATATTCTGCCAGAAGAGTGGATGTTGCTGAAGAAGTCTGCCAGCCACCTTCTTGCCTTCAGGCCAATGTTATTCAGGAATTCTGGATATATTCCGTCCATTCCTGCCGCTTTCCTGGAGTTAGTGCCGGAGAGACCCTTGTCCACTTCATCTACTGTGTAGGGGGCAGAAAGGGGGTAAACTGGCACTGGTGAGTGCATGGTAAAGTTGTTTATGGACTTGCTGCCATGGGCAGCAGGTCCTGCCCATTGCAAACCATTAATGGGCCAGTTTCTGTGTGTCAATTGTCAACTTCCCCGGCTGCCCTCTGTGCTTTCTTCCATGCCGCTCCTGTGCTCAGGCACGCTTCCTTCCTGCTCTGCAAGGCCAACACGCTCTCTTTTGTCAATGCCCCCAGGAGGCCTAGCTCAGCTGCAGCACCATCAAGAAGTAAGCGACCAAAGACATTCTCTGACTCCTTTGGCAACAAAGTAATCTCAGCCAATCACACTGACACTGCCAAGCAGGCTTTAGCAACTGACTGTGACCAACCTTCCTCTCCCACAACCTGTTTGCCATGTCAAGTGTGACGTTAGGGTGCGGTGTCTTTGGGTGGGGACCTTGTGAAATTTACACATGGGACAGCCATGGGCAGGCAGGGGAGACGTGACGTTCGGAAGGACACTGAGTTTGTGGTGACAGCCAAGCACGCACTCCGGTGGAGGCGGACGGCCGATTGGATCAGTGACGTGGAGGGGGCATCTGATGCGCTGGGTGTGGGAAGAGAGAGAGGAAGAGCAGAGCCCTGCGCTCCAGCCCCAGTTAAAGAGAAGGGAGCATGAGGAGCCCTTATGGGGCACTGGTGGTGGGGGGAGAGAGACTCAGAAATCAAGAGCAGAGAAAAAGTGCAGTGCGTAGGCCAAAGCAGCAGTGAGAGGGGAGGAGAGCGCCTGCCCCGGGGAGGGTGCTGGCAGCAGGGGCTGTGCCCTTGGACAGGCAGTTCGTTGAGTGCTTGGGGCTGAAGCCAACTTGGAGGGGTGGGGAGGAGACAAAGGTTGCAGCGGGCCCAGCGCACCCAGCGGAGGGGAGAGGGGACGGGAGCTAGAGGCCAGTGGGGCCCAGGGAAGAGGAAGGAGTGTGGTAGAGGCAGAGAGGAAGGGGCTAGAGACACATGAAGCAGGAACGCTAACGAAGCAGGATCCCGGCGCATGGATGGGTGTCGGGTGGGTGGGCTGGAGGCTCCCGAGGAGACTCCGAATGTGGGTCCTGAAGCAGGCGCTCTGAGTGCCATGCACAGGCCTGCCCTGTCTCTTCACTAAACGCAGCGTGACTGCAGCCCCTGCAGTCACGCAGCGTTTGATCACTCGGTGCACGAGAGGGGCTGGTGTCTGGCAGGCGAGTGAAGGGAGCTGTGACCCAGCATGTCAGGCTGTGTGGGACTCAGCACAGATCTCTGTTGCCAACCCACCTGCTCTGTCTTCCTGCCCCATCCTACCCCCCAACCAGCAGTGCGCAGTCATTGGAGCAGCATTCAGCCTGCTCCCCAGAGAGCACTGCGCCCTACAGAGCATGGTGCCCCAGGAAAGGAAGGGCTGGGCGAGAACTGCCTTTCCCACTCCAGCACCTGTCACCGGGCGTGGCCAGCTGGTCTCACACCGGGTCCCATTCAGAGCACAGCGCAGGTGAGATTTGCTGGTACGGTTTCCAGTGAACACCACTATTCGTGCTGGCACTGCCCCAAGCCTGCCTGGCCCACTCTGGTGCTGACATGCCACTCTCAGTGTCCCAAGCACCCCCACTTACAATCCCTGCCTCAGTGTCCCCTCCCACCCCCCACAGGCCTCCCAGCCTTTTCTCCCCAAAAAGAGCTGTGCTCCAGCCCCATCAGGCCGCCTGCCCCCTCATTTGGCACAGCAGTGGGTCGTTCAGCTAAGTGTTCACTGGGAATTTCCTGGCTCTTGTCAGCTTGTGACAACCTCAGTGCTCTTGGTGTTGGTGTGACGCTGCCTGAGTGACTCCAGAGTGTGGGTCCCAGCCTCAGGGCAGCCTGTCAAGAATCAGGGAACCCCCCCACCCCTGAAACTGGCTACGAGGTCTGTGCTTAGTTTTCACCAACCAAGTATCAAGTGTGACCTCCTCAGGCACCAGCACAGCCTTACCATGGGGTCACAGACAGTCCCCCTGGGCACTCCTTTGGGACGGCTGGTCCCTTCCACCAGGAATCACAGCAATATTCAAGCTACTGCCAGTCACAAAGGATCAGTCACTTACCCCAGGTCAGTTGCACCTCAGATCTCACACCAAAGTCAGAGCCTGCAGCCAATCCTGTCATAAGCTATATGAAGCTTCATTAAACAGGCAAAGGAAACGAGAGGGTTATTTACAAGGTTAAAGCAGGGTCAGCAGCGATGCACACAAGTTACAATCTTCGGTTTCAAAAGGCAATCGAAGAGTCTAAAATCAGCAAGATCCATATGTCCTTAGGGCTACGTCAGCCTAAGCAGCTGGGGAATGTCTTGATCAGTGGTGGGCAACCTGCAGCCTGCAGGCCACACACGGCCCGTCAGGGTAATCCGCTGGTGGGCCGCCAGACAGTTTGTTTACATTTGCACAGCCGCCCGCAGCGCCCAGTGGCTGCGGTTCACCGTTCCCGGCCAATGGGAGCTGCGGGAAGCGGCGTGGGCCACAGGGACATGCTGGCCACTGCTTCCCACAGCTCAAATTGGCCGGGAACAGCGAACCGCTGCGGGCGGCTGTGCAAATGTAAACAAACTGTCTGGCGGCCCGTCAGCAGATTACCCTGATGGGCCGCAGGTTGCCCACCACTGCTCTTGATTATGCTTAGAAACCTTTCTCCCAGAGTCCAAGCAGCATAGAGATATCGAGTTCCTTTAGTTTGGGGTTTGATCCCCCTCCTGCTATGTGTCCTGAGCTGCAAACTCAGCTGATGGGAGGCGTCCACTTGCATGACTCATCTTCATGGGGGAGAGCAGAAAAACAAAGTCTTTTGTCCTCTTTAACATCCCACAATAGTCTGGTGTGTCTGGACCTTTCCTGTTGGGAAGGCTGTAACACCTTCTGCTGAAGCTCAGCACTTCACCCTAATTAATGTCTCTCTCCCTTCGGGTGATTTACACAGTCACAAGAGGCTCACAGCAGAACTGCTCAAATTGCCCCTTACAAGATGGGACACAGATGGTGTCAGTGAGATTAATGCCGGCAGCAACGCACAAGCTTTCAGTTAAAGTCTAAACACGAAACACATGTTTATAATTCTAATATCTGTTTTTACTGTGCTAATACCCAGGTGAGCCACGCTGATCCCAGCCCTGGATTTGGCAGAGTTTAGTTGAGACATGAGGACTTTGGTCTGAACTGGCACCTGGTCTGCCTGCGTCACAATTGAATTCTGCCATCCCTGCTTTCAGGGAGTGACTACCTCTTTCCATCCTTTGCAGCTAATCCCAGAAGGTGGGGTTTAGGAGAGCACAATGACTTAGGGCTATAAGATGCCTATGCAAATCCAGTGAGAGAAGAACCTTAACACGGGGAGAGAGCAGGTCGCAGGCACAGGTAAGAGCCAAATCAGTGTGTGAGAAACAGTGTATGAGTGAAAGTGTGCACATTACAGGGCTGAGTGTGCACATGCACAGGGGAGTGTGTATATTTATATGTGGGTAAGGGAGCAAGTGTGTGTGTCTGCACAGAGAGAAACTGTAAGGGTGGGTGGATTGGCTAGACTGGGGAAATTAATTGTGTTTTAAAAGTGCTAGTGAATGTGGATTATTGACGTGTATGAAACACGACTCAGCACCTGGTTATTTACAAATGTGTTGGCTGGTTGTGGTCATCCCTAAATCCCCATGTTACAAGTTAATGTTTGTAATGTGATGTGTTAGCAAAGTGCTAAGTGTTGTTACATTACAAGGACAGAAGCAGATGAGCCAGATTTTGGGAGCAGTTTCTGTTGCTGCAGGTCTCCCTGGCTAGCCACTTAAAGCCTTTTTCTTAACACTTCCCACTGGTGGTGGCAGCTGTGGGAGAACTAGTGTAGACAGGGTGCTGCCACTTTTAATATTTTGTCATCTAACCCTGCTCAGAGGAAGCCTGGACAACATTGTGGTTAAAAATGCCAGCGGCTGCTTGTGCCTTGAAAAGACACAGTAGCTAGGGGGCCCACGCTACTAGCACAGCTGGAACTGCATCAGCACTAGTGCAAAAGTGGGGAAGGCTAGGAAAATATTTGTGTCTGAGCTGTCAGCAACCAAGCTGGTGAGAGAGCCTGGGCGTGAGAGTGTGCGCACTGGCCAGGCTGTTCGGGAGTTCTTTCTGCCCCATGGCTGCAGTGGCACAGTTATGCTGCCTTCTAGGTGCCTGTCCCACAGTTCCCAGCCTGTGTTTGGTACAGAGTCTTTCTGGGGTTATGTTTTCACTGTGTTCACTTATTCATTTTATTATCCGGATTACCAGAGCACCTAGGAATTCCCACCATGGACAGGAGTTCTTTGCGGCAGGCGCCATACAAACAGAACAAAGACAGTCCTTGCCCCAAATCGCTTAGTATCAGACGAGAGCTGGAGTGTTTTAGGAACACAAGGAAGCAATTAGACAGTACGGTCAGCCTGATAGGCTGTGGTCTCAGCACACCCACAGCCTAACCGCTGCCTGCTACAGTGGCATTTCTTTGACAGAATCAAGTTCATTCAGTGTTGTACATTTCCCCTAGAAATTTCCAGAGCCTTCCTATTAACATAGACTGGGCCCTTGTAGAAGGCACAGGAACGGAGCTAGGTGTGACAGCTTGCTTAGTCTGGCTGCGGGTGACCATTCCCACCCTCTTGGCTAGCTTCACGTGGTTGGCCAAGTCTTCCCCCAGCAGCAAGGGAATGGGATAATCATCATAGACGGCAAAAGTCCACATGCCTGACCAGCCCTTGTACTGGACAGGTAACTTGGCTGTAGGCAAGTCAAAAGAGGTTGACTTGAAGGGTTGAATCGTCACTTGGATCTCTGGGTCGATGAATTTGGGGTCCAGTAAGGATTGGTGGATAGCTGACACCTGTGCTCCAGTGTCCCTCCACGCTGTAACCTTCTTCCCGCCCACACTCACAGTTTCCCTTCGCATCTGGGAGGCATCTTGGCCTGAGGACCTTTGATGTGACCCCAGTGCAATGAACTGTAATCTGTTGGGCTTCTTGGGGCAGCTGGCCCTCACATGCCCCAGCTCATTACATTTAAAACATCGCCCAGCTGACTGGTGACTGGCGAGGTGGGTTGCTGGAGAATGGTGTGGTGGGACGATAAGGTGTCTGGGGTTTTCCTTGGGGTGTAGCTGGGGCCTTGGGCTGGCCCCGCTGGTATGGTGTGGTCTTGGGGTGTCCCTTCAGGAATCTTCATAAACTGCGACCAGGGTTGTTCCCCTCTGCTACCTCCACCCATTTGGTTTCGATTTTCCCCGCCGCTCTGGTGGTCTGGGACTGCTCATATTGATCAGCATAAGAAGCAAGACTTTCTGCTGAGTCCATTTTCTTATCCCATAACCACTGTTTTATATCATAATGGGTCATAGTCAGGAACTGCTTCTGTACAACCAAATCACACGTTCCTGCAAAGCTAATTACATCCCTTCCTTTGACCCATTTATCTAACAGATCCTTCATCTGGTTTACATAAGCCACATTACTTAGTCCACCCCCTCTCTTAAGGGCTTTACATTTTACTCTGTAAGTTTCAGGGGTAATTTGAAATTGTTTTAAAACCAAATCCTTACATTTACTATAGTCAGAAGCATCATCAATAGGCATCTTATTGAATATGTCCCGAGCTCTTCCAGTCAATTTGGTTACCAATGTGGTCATCTTGTGATCGTCAGGAATTGCATGGAGGGTGCACAGTCTTTCAAAGGTGATGAAATATTCGGCAATATCAGTGGATTCATTATACTGCGGACGTAGTCGCTCCCATTTGTGGACTTCTGGGGAAGTGGAGCCAGCAGGTGGAGGGTTTTGTCTCTTCGACTCCATTACAGCCAGTTCATGCTTCTGGGCCTCCCTCTGGGCCTCCATAGCCCTCTTGTGGGCAGCTTCTTCCCTGGCCATCTGTCTATCATGTTCTTTTTGTCTCTCTTCAGCTTCGAATCTGGCTAATTCCAGTTTTTTCTGGATGTCACTTTCTGTCATCCTAGCCTTTCTGCTTAACCTAGCTTAACCCGAGAGTTAGAAAGAAAAACAAAAACAAAAAACCACTTGTGAGTTCCCTTGCAGGAAGTTAACGACCCTGCCCTTAGGCAGAAAAAAAACAAAAAACAAAAACAAAAAAACCTCCAGCTGCTCACAGCTTAAAAAAAACCCCTCTGTCCTTTTAAAATCCTACTGGGCTTTTGGTTCAAAATGATCCCACCGCACTGCCACCATGTCAGGGTTCCTTCCCCCCTCTGAACTCTGGGGTAAAGATGTGGGGACCCGCATGAAAGACCCCCTACGCTTATTTTTAGCAGCTTAGGTTAAAAACTTTCCCAAAGCACAAATTCCACCTTGCCTTGAACAGTGTGCTGCCGCCACCAAGTGATTTAGACAAAGAATCAGGGAAAGGACCACTTGGAGGCCTATTCCCCCAAAATATCCCCCCAAGCCCTGCACCCCCTTTCCTGGGCAAGACTTGAGAATAATATCCTCACCAATTGATATAGGTGAACACAGACAAACCCTTGGATCTTAAGAACAATGAAAAAATCAATCGGGTTCTTAAAAGAAGAATTTTAATTAAAGAAAAGGTAAAAGAATCACCTCTGTAAAATCAGGATGGTAAGTACTTTACAGAATAACAAAAGATTAAAAAAAAAAAAAAAAAACAGGATTTCCCCTCTAGGCAAAACTTTAAAGCTACAAAAACAGGGATAAACCTCCCTCTTAGCACAGGAAAAATTCACAAGCTAAAACAAAAGGTAATTGTGACGATGCGGTTCTGGCGGAACCCAACTGAGAGTGCCAACTCAGGACAAATTGCTCAAACAGGGCAGTTACAGCCCAAGGCTGGGGTTTTTCCACCTCTAAGGCAAACCAAACCAGCCAGACTAAGAGGACTTCAGTCTCACCCCACTGGCTAACTGCAAGTCTCACAAGCAATTTCCTTAGACACTCCAGTTTCCCAGTATCACCACCAGTACCACTCGTTATGGTAGGGTTACCATACGTCCGGATTTTCCCGGACATGTCCGGGTTTCGGGGCTCCAAATCCCCGTCCAGGGGGAAATCCCAAAAAGCCGCATGTCCGGGAAAATCGGGACATGCGGGGCCGGCGGTGCTGGGCTGGGGGCCGGGGGCCGGCGGTGCCGAGCCGGGAGCTCGGGGGCCAGGCCAGCGGTGACGAGCCGGGGGCTCGGGGGCCGGGCCAGCGGTGCGGTGCCGGGCCGGGGGCTCGGGGGCCGGGCTGGCGGTGCGGTGCCGGGCCGGGGCCCCGTGGAGTGTCCTCCTTTTGGAGGCTCAAAATATGGTAACCCTACGTTATGGGGACAAATGGTTATGAAAACCAATACCCCAGTAAAAGAAAAAAGGTTCTTCTGATCCCAAAGGACCAAGCCACAGACCCAGGTCAATATACAAATCAGATCTTACCCACAAATCATGCTGTTGCCAATCCTTTAGAATCTAAAATCTAAAGATTTATTGATAAAAGAAAAAAAAGATAGGAGATGAGAGTTAGAATTGGTTAAATGGAATCAATTACATACAGTAATGGCAAAGTTCTTGGTTCAGGTTTGCAGCAGTGATAGAATAAACTGCAGGTTCAAATTAAGTCTCTGGAATACATCTTCTGCTGGGATGGGTCCTCAGTCCTTTGTTCAAAGTTTCAGCTTGTAGCAAAGTCCTTCCAGAGGTAAGAAGCAGGATTGAAGGCAAAATGGGGATGAGGCATCAGCCTTATATAGTCTTTTCCAGGTGTAAGAACACCTCTTTGTTCTTACTGTGGAAAATTACAGCAAAATGGAGTCTGGAGTCACATGGGCCAGTTCCTGCATACTTTGCTGAGTCTGAAGGCATATTTGCCTTCTCGCAATGGGTCCATTGTATAGCTGATGGTCCTTAATGGGCCATCAAGCAGGCTAGGCAGAGCTAATCCCAGATTGTCTGGGATGTCACCCAGAAGCATAGCATAACTTTGCCATACAGACAGTACAGAGCCAATATTCATAACTTCAACTACAAAACTGATACACACATATAGACAGTATAATCATAACCAGTAAATCATAACCTTGTCTTAGACACCCCATTTGACCCCCTTTATACAAGATTTGGTGCCACTATAGGACCTTGGTTGCAACAATGATCTATATGGTCCCAGTTTATGTCAATAACATCACAGTAATCTAATGCATTTCTTTGCTATTACTTACTATTTTTGCAAGACTAGATGCTTAGTTCAGATATGGCTTAGGGAGATGTATTTTCCCTGCCCTGTTTCCTTGTTGACTCTGGGAGACACAGACAAAAAACCTTTCCCTACAGATCTGAAAGTAGCTTCTCCCCTTGTTGGTCCTTTTGGTCAGGTGCCACCCAGGTTATCTGAGCTTCTTAACTCTTTACAGGTAAAAGAGGAATTAACCCTTTACAGGGTAAAGAGGGATTTTATGCTACCCTTAGATCTATATTTATGACAACAGCACCAATGAGAGATCTTATTATTATGATTTAACCATTAAACTATGATAGTGCCTAACCAGGCAGGGCCCCATTGGACAAATGACACTCTGCTCCAAAGAGCTTACAATCAAAGAGACAAGCCATAACAGGGGGATGAGACCAACAAAGAGGTCAGGGTGGGGTGGAGAGACGGAATAACAAATAACTATTTTAGGATGTGCACTCTTCATAGCTGGCCAGTAGCAGTGATTAGAGCTAGATTCTCCGGTGCTCAGTTTCTGCGGGGATGGGTAGCCATATAAAACGCTAGTGAAAATAGCTCTCTGCCTACCCATCAGGCTGCACTGCCCTGTAGGCATTATGGCAGAAGTGAACTGAAGGAGGGATGTGAAGGAGGATAAAAGGGTGGCTTTATGGATTTGGACTGGGAGCTTTTCCCATTCATAAGTGGGGCACAGGAAGAGATTTGGCATTTGCTGCTGGCATCATTGAAGAACAAAGGTGGCAGTCAACCTGGAGCTCAGATCAGCTAGATAGGGTGTGCCCTGTAACACACAACCTATAACCTGGTGCTGCTGCTCGTGTGCCATATATCAGGGTGGGCGCACTCCTGGGCGAGTGCTGCTGAGGGAGTGCTCTGCTTGGGCAGGCATGCATGAGGGCAAGAGGCGGGGACACAAATTTGCTGGGAGAGAAGAGGCCACTTAAGTTAAGTATTTTTAGCAAATACAATAGGCAAACGTCTGGACCCAACTGATACAGATGGGAATGAAAAGGAAGCAACTGTTTACAAAAAAATAAAGCCAGGGCAAAGTGGGGTGCCTCAGCACTGCCATCATACCAACAAAATTTTCTCCATAGAGGTTTGCACGTGTTTAATTAGCAGATGTAGCCTGGAGATGTGGGGCCAGACTCTCAGATGGTAAAAATTGGTGTCACGCCATTGAGGACCGGGCCCATGGCTGAAGGTGCTTGGGTATGGTGATGTGGACGGTATATAAGAACCTAGGCAGACTAAAACAGAGGCTTTGGGTTGTGGGGTGGGAGGAGGGATCCAGCCTGCCTAGGGACAGCCGATGACTGTCAGAACCTTTACCCCACAAACACCTTGGTGCTCTCCTGTCTGCATGGGAGAAGGTAGCTCCACCCTAGTCGGGTGCTGTCTTTATTGTTGCTGCTTTCACCACATTGGCTTCTAGATCTGTTAAGGCATAAATGGTAAAGGCTGCTACCTGGAAGCTGAATGGACAACAGTGGTCTCTGACCAGCCTCCTTCCAATGTGTGCAGCGGTAAAGTGTCATAAAGAGCTGATATTTCATTTCACCTCTAGCCTGTTTGACAAAGCTCCACTGAGTAAGCGGAGCAGTGTGGCAGGAGAGCAGGGCAGGGGCAAGTTGTTTGCTGGGGCAGGAGGGCGATGGGAAGTGCTTAGAAAAAAATCTTCCATTTTAGCTGCAGTTTGTGTTCCTGGAGAGCGTCCAAGGGCATAGGTGCTAGAACTAGGGGAGCTGCCGCACCCCTGGCTTGAAGTGGTTTCCATTATATGCAGGGTTTGCAGTTTGGTTCAGTGGCTCTCAGCACCCCCACTATACACATTGTTCCAGCCCCCCCTGTCCAAGGGGCTGCTTCTGCCGCAGTCTCTGCTCTTTCCCACACAGCTCTCCAACACCAATGGGGGGCAGCCAGGGCCGGTGCAACCATTTAGGTGACCTAGGCGGTTGCCTAGGGCGCTAGGATTTGGGGGGCGCCATTTTCTTCGGCAGCGACTGTGGCAGCTGGATCTTCGGCCGTCCCGGTCACCGCTGGCATTTAGGCGGAGAGAGCTGGGGCAGTGGAGCGCAGGGAGGGCCGCCTGGAGCGGGGGGGCGGGGGCGGCACGCAGGGGAACTCCCCGTCCCAGCTCACCTCTGCCCCGCCTCCTCCCCGAGCACGCCATGGCTGCTTCACTTCTCCCGCCTCCCAGGCTTGTGGCGCCTAAGCTGATTGGCGCCGCAAGCCTGGGAGGCGGGAGAAGTGAAGCAGCGACGGCGCGCTCAGGGAGGAGGTGGGGCAGGGGTGAGCTGGGGCGAGGGGGCAGTGCCTCAGGGTGGGAGGTAGGGAGCTGCCGCAGGGGGAACGCCTCAGGGTGGAGGGGGGGACCTGCTGCGGGGGGCGGCCTCAGGGCGGGGGCTCGGGAACAGGAGGGGAGCAAAGTGGAAGTTTTGCCTAGGGTACGAAACATCCTTCCACCGGCCCTGGGGACAGCCTTTCCCGGCACCAATGGCAGGGACACACATGGCTCTCCCAGCTGTACCACCAATCACCATCCCCTTCCTTCTGTATCTGGAACTTGCTATCTCTTGTCTGTGTTCAGGTTAAAGGACATTCCGAGAGAGTGACGACATCCCTCCAGCGTAGGAACATAAGAACGGCCGTACTGGGTCAGACCAAAGGTCCAGTTAGCCCAGTGTCCTGTCTTCTGACAGTGGCCAATGCCAGGTGCTTCAGAGGCAATGAACAGGGCAATTTTGGGAGTGATCCATCCACTCCCAACTTCTGGCAGTTAGAGGAGAGTAAACTAGATTGAGAAATTCTTTCCAGAGTAATCACTGCTATTAGAAATCCAGGGAGAGTTATTTGAGGGAAAGGATTATTATGAGTTTTAACCTGACAGTGGCGCTTTAAATCTCATTTTTAGTTTGAATGGGAAGTTTGCAGTATTGCCAATCTAAAGAAATATAAAAATCATGAGTCAGACCTGACATCCCTTTCCTGTGATCTCCAGGCATCACGGACAACTGCTTCCTGAAGCAGCCAGTTCTGGAACCCACCAGGGAGAGGCAATTCTTGATTTAGTCCTAAATTCAGAACAGCAGCTCATCCCAGAGGTGAATATAGCTGAACCACTTGGTAATAGCAACCATAATAATTAATTTAACATTCCTGTGGGGAGGGGATACCAAAGAAGCCCACCACAGTAGCATTTAACTTCAGAAAGGGAAACTACACAAAAATGAGGAAGCTATTTAAATGGAAATTAAAAAGAACGGTCACAAGAGTGAAATGCCTGCAAGCTGCATGGAAACTATTTAAAAACACCATAACAGAGGCTCAAACTAAATGTATGCCCCAAATAAGTGTAAAAAAAACAACAACAGTAAGAGGACCTAAAAAATTCCACCATGGCTAAACAGCAGAATAAAACAGGTGATTAGGGGCAAAAAGGCATCCTTTAAAAACGTGATGTCAAGCGTACTGAGAAAAATAGAAAGGTGCATAAACTCTGGTAAGTCAAGTGCAAAAGTATAATTAGGCAGGCCAAAAAAGAAGTTGAAGAGCAACTCCAAAAGACACAAAAATTAACAGTAATTTTTTTAAGTAGCTCAGAAACAGGAAGGCTGCCAAAGAATCAGTGGGGCCACTGGATAATCGAGGTGCTAAAGGAGCATTCGAGGAAGACCAGACTATTGCAGAGAAGCTAAACGAATTCTTTGCATTGGTCTCCATTGCAGAGGATGTGAGGGAGATTCTGAAGGACATAAATCCACACCATTTAGAGGTTAAAGCATAGGGGTTTATTACAAACAGCGCTGGCGGAGTGTTACCTGGCTTATTAGGCTCGGAGACACTGTCAATTAATTGATTACAATAGAATATATAGATTTACCGTGGGCGGGGGAAAGTGACGGGGTAGGCAGTTCCACTCCCCGGGGTAGGTTTTGCAGCAAGACAAGATAGCACAATAGCCAATGGTTAAAAGGTTACACAATGTCTCCGCCCATGATCTCAAGTTAGCAAGTTAACATTTAATTAATACTTTGATAAAATGTTATTAGTATAAAATATATATGTTGAATTCTGATTTGGGGTTTATAGGAATGAAGTAACTCCTTTGATTGTCCGACAGGTACATGTCTAGGGGATAAAGCAAAGAAACAGTGAAAGCATATGGAAATAAGAGATTGTCTTCTTTATGTCTTAAGGCAGGGCATTGGTCCCTTGGAAGGGAGGTGGAAGGATGCCATATCATTATAGTGACATGTGCCAATATTTCATAAACTCAAGGTTGGATTTGTGGGAAGACTGTTTTCCCTTCAGGAGAAACACAATAGGAACAGGGATTCTTTGTTTAATTTGAAACATTGGATGAAACATAATTATTTAGTTATTGCTTCAACATCTGGCATTTCTACTGACCAAGCAGATCTTAGCAAACGCAATGTCATCTTGTTTATTCTGCTTTCTCTTAGCTAATTAAACTCTAGACTTTGGGTCTGAGAAAGAGCTGGCAAATCCATATACCAGGTTGTTATATAACATGCATATGGATTTTAACCTTTCAGATTCCCACACCTGAGCTATTCTTTTTAAGTGCTAAATCTGAGGAACTATCCCAGATTGAGGTGTCCATAGAAGAGATTTTGGAACAAATAGGTAGCACTGTTTAATTTAAGTCACCAGGACCAGATGGGATTCCCCCAAGAGTTCTGAAGAAACTCAAATATGAAATTGCAGAACTATTCATTGTGGTATGGAGTCTATTGCTTAAATCAGCCTGTGGACCAGATGACGATGCTGGTTTTTAAAAAAGGCTTCTGAGGCAATCCTGGCAATTACAGGTGGGAAACCTAACTTCAGTACCAGGCAAATTGGCTGAAACTATACTAACGAACAGAATTATGAGACTCACAGATGAACATGATATTTTGGGGAAGAGTCAACACAACTTTTGTAAAGGGAAATCAGGCCCCACCACTATATTACAATTCCTTGAGGGTGTTAACAAACATGTGGACAAGGGGGATCCAGTGGGTCTAGTGTACTCAGACTTTCAGAAAGCCTTTGACGAGGTCTCTCACCAAAGGCTCTCAAGCAAAGTACGCTGTCATGAGATTAGAGGGAAGGTTTCTTTCATGGATCAGTAACTAGTCAATAGCAAACAAAGGGTAGGAATAAATGGTAAGCTTTCACAATGGAAAGAGGTAAATAGCAGGGTCCCCTAAGGATCTGTACTGGGACTTGTGCTATTCAACATATTCATAATGATCTGGAAAAGAAGATAAACAGTCAGGTGGCAAAGTTTGCAGATAATACTAAATTATTATATGGATCTGTAGCAAGGCGGTGGGATACCCCACAGCCCCACTGAGGGACAAGCCTCCCCTAGCACCAACGTGGGTGGAGCCAGTGGGTCCTGCGCCCGCCCCCCAGAGGTCAGGGCGCAGGACAGGAAGGAGAAAAGCCCCACTGCAAACCTCAGTTGAAGGTCAGCCACTGGAGAGGCCAGATGCCTATGGCCTAGCTCCGGGTTGGGACTGGCCGGGCCACCCAAGCCTACCCCTTGCCAACTACCCCGAGGAGGAGCCGAGCCTACCCTTGGCGAGTTACCCTGAGGAGCAGTCGAGTCTACCCCTTGCCAACTACCCCGAGGAGGAGCCGAGCCTACCCTTGGCGAGTTACCCCGAGGAGCAGTCGAGTCTACCCCTTGACAGCTACCCTGAGGAGCAGCCGAGCCTACCCTTCGTGAGTTACCCGGAGGAACCGATGGTGCTGGAAACCGCCAAGTACGCCAGCCAAACACAGGTACCTTACAAGGGGGAGTCCGGAAGTAGCCTGGGAGCAGCCGACCCTGGCCTGGCCGCAGCAGGTCCAGAACCAATGTCAGTGTGTTGCGGTCAGGATCCCCACTGACAGCAGCGAGTTTCTGCCGCTGCTAGGGCCCCAGGCTGGGACACAGTGGAGTGGGTGGGCCTGCGTCCCCCCTGCCACCTCACTCACGGGTGGCCGTCTCCCCCTTGCACCAGACGCTCAGAAGCCTGAGCTCCTGACTGTGTGTTTGCTGCCCTGCCCTGACCTAGGGCCAGGGCTAATATTGAACTATTGGCTCAGCCCCGGCTTAAGGGCCTGAGCTCCTGACTGTGTGTTTGCAGCCCTGCCCTGACCCAGGGCCTGGGCCCATAGGGAACTGTTGCGAGGCGGTGGCCTACCCCACAGCCCTGCGAAGGGACGAGCCTTGGCCAAGCCCTTCTACACTTGGTACCAGAAGTGGGGACTCCTGCCCAGGATGTGGGCGCGAGCCCTTGACCCCTGTGAGAAAGGGTCTGGGGGGGAACGGTCCCCCTCCAGAGACATGGATTTATCCAAACTTTTTACGTTCCTGGCGGAGAATCAGGAGCGACAGCAGGCTGCCCAGCTCCAACAGCAACAGCAGCTCGTCCAGCAGCTGGGAGCATAGCAGCAGCAGCTGATTCGGGACCTGACCGTGCAGGACCGAGAGTTCCAACAGCAATGCTTGCAGCAGCTGGCGACGGCCCTGCCTCGCCCCACAGAGCCACAGCCGGGAGACACGGCCGGGTCACCCCCTCCCGCACCGCCCGTGCGACTGACTAAGATGGGACTGCAGGATGACCCCGAAGCCTTTTTGGTGCCTTTTGAAAGGGTGGCACACATCGCAGGGTAGATGCCCGAGCAGTGGGCCACGCTTCTGGCCCCGTATTTGACGGGGACTGCCCAAACTGTGTACCGGGGGCTATCTGCAGAGGACGTCTAGGACTATGCCTGGGTAAAGGTGGCAATTCTAGATGCCTTAGACATCAGCCCAGAAACCTTCCGGCAGAGGTTCCGGAGCCTGTCCTACACCCCGGGTGCCCGACCCCGGTTGGTGGCCCAGGAGCTGAGGGACATGTCCCGACTGGCGGAACACCGAGGAGCTCACTGAGCAAATCATCCTGGAACAGTTGGTCCATATCCTCCCGTCGCGGGGTACGGCTTGGATCCTTCGTCATCGGCCTCCAACAGTAGCCTCGCCGTCGCCCTCATGGAAGACTTCCTTGCAGCGGAGGCCCCCGTCGGACCGGCTACTCGGGGCCACCCGCCAGGGCTCAAGTGCCCTAACCTCGAGAGGAAGGCGACCGCCCGGGTCGAACTGCGAAATCTTCCACGGAGCCAGGAGCCCCGTTATAGACATCCCGAGGGACCTGCTCGTGCGGGCCCAGAGAGCTGGAGTGGCCGAGTACCGCAAAGTCCCCCCAGGGGCCAGGGGGGAGGCTTGGCCTGGCCCGGATGACCAGAACTTGGGCCCTGCTTCTCCTGTGGGAAACATGGACACCTGCAATGGGACAGCTCCAAGATGGATTGCAGCTTTGGGCACGTTTGCACAGGGGAGAACCGTGCCCAACCCCCGCAGGCCACCAAGGTCACCGTGCCCGTAGTTGTCGGGGAATGCCAGACCCGGGCCCTGGTTGAATCTGACCATGGCCAGACCCTAGTCCGCCAAAGCCTAGGCCTCCAGGCGGACCCCGCCTGTGAACCATCCAGTTACAGTGCATCCACGGCGACGTCCGACCTTACTCCAGTGCCTGAGTCCGACTAACCATGGATGGGGTCACACTGACGATGGTGGTTGGCCTGGCCCCGCGACTTGCCTACCCCGTGATCCTGGGACGGGACTGGCCAGAGTTCTCTGGAGTCCTTCGTTCGAACGCCGAGGAAAGTCCCGACGTCACCCCAGCATTGGAGGGGGACTGCCGCGAGGATCCCGCTGAGGAGGCGGAAGAACTGGACCCTATTAGACAGGAAGGAGCGCCTGAGGATCCCCTGCCCAGGTCTGCTGACGCCCCTAGGGTCGACTTCTGCCGGGACCAAAGGGGGGACCCTACCCTTAGTCGGGCGTATGAGCAGCTGGCGGCCGTGGATGGCACCCTGATTGACCCAGGCCGGGCCAAGGTCTGGCCCCATTTCAAGCTACGTCACGACCACCTCTATCGGGTGGACCGAGATTCCCGCACCGGAGAGATCCAGACCCAACTGCTGGTGCCTCGGTGCCACCGACGCGTGGTGATGAAACTCGCCCATGACATCCCAGCTACAGGGCACCTGGGTCAGGAAAAGACCCTTGCCCGAATTCTGACCTGATTCTTCTGGCTCGGGGTGCACCAGGAGGTACGGGAGTATTGTAGTTCCTGTCCGGAGTGTCAGCTGGTTCCTCCCCCACAGACAGCCCCGGTTCCCCTGATCCCCCTCCATTGTGGAAACGCCATTTGAGCGAGTGGCTGTGGATTTGGTGGGACTGCTCCCGAGAAGCAGGGCCGGGTTTCTGTATATCCTAGTCATCGTGGACTATGCTACCCGTTTTCCCGAACCCATCCCGCTCTGGAGCATCACCACAAGGGCCATCGCTGAGGAGCTCGTCCAGGTCTTTGCCCGCGTAGGCTTGCCTCAGGAAATCCTTACTGACCAGGGCACCAACTTCACCTCCAGGCTGCTGCGGCAGGTGTGCAATCTCCTGGGGATTAAGCAACTACACACCTCCATTTATCACCTGCAAACCGACGGCCTGGTCGAACGGTTCAACCGTACCTTGAAATCCATGCTGCGCAAATTTTCCCCAGAGGACCTGCACTGATGGGATCAGTTGCTCCCGCCTCTGCTCCTGGCCGTACGTGAGGTACCCCAATCCTCCACAAAATTTTCCCCCTTTGAGCTCTTATACGGCCGTCGTCCAAGGGGGCTGCTGGACCTCATGAAGGAGATGTGGGAGCAAGCCCCGTCACCAGCCCAGGCCTTCTGCAGTACGTCCTCCAGCTTCAGGGACGTCTCACGCAAGCAGGAGCTCTAGCTTGGGAGAATTTGAAGGTGGCTCAGGAAGCACAAGCCCAAATGTATAACCGGGAGGCCCAAGTCCGCGAGTTTGAACCCGGCAACCGGGTTCTGCTCCTCCTGCCCTCCAGCGAGTCAAAACTACTGGCCCAGTGGCAGGGGCCATATGAGGTGGTTCGGAAGGTCGGGCCAGTCACCTATGAGATTAACCAGCCAGACCGGCGAAAAGGAGCCCAGCGATACCATATTAACCTCCTGAAGCCCTGGCGAGAACGAGAAGGCCTTCTAATTAACCCCTGCCCCCCGGAGTCCGAGCTAGGACCCCGTGTAACCCCGACAGAGGACTCTGCAATGCCTCAGCTTGGAGATTCCCTGACCGAGGAGCAACGAAAGCAGACCTGATGCCTCCTGCAGGCATTCCCCAGAACATTCACCACCCAGCCGGGTTACACGGCCCTCGTTTACCATACCATCCAGATGGAGCCAGGGGTGGTGATCCGGGAATCAAATAGGCCTTTGTCGCATCGTATGCGGCAGGTCGTAGAGGAGGAAGTCCAGGCGATGTTGGCGCTGGGGGTTATCGAACTGTCACAAAGTGAATGGCGCAGCCCGGTAGTCCTGGTTCCCAAGCCGGATGGGACGCAGCGCTTCTGTATTGATTTCCACCGTGTTAATTCCATTTCGAAATTCGACGTGTACCCGATGACCTGCGTCGATGAACTGCTGGACCGCTTAGGCAAGGCCCGCTTTCTCACTACCCTCCATCTGAGCAAGGGATACTGGCAGATCCCCCTCGACCCCGCCTCTCAGGAAAAAACCACATTTGCCACCCCCATGGACCTCTACCAGTTCACTCGAATGCCCTTCGGGCTCCATGGTGCCCCGGCAACGTTCCAGCGGCTGATGGACCGCCTCCTTCAACCTCATCGAGAGTGATGTCATTATTTACAGCTGCCGTTGAGAGAACCACCTGGAACAGGTAGCAGCCATCCTGAGGTCGCTGCAGGCAGCGGGATTAACAGCCAATCCAAAAAAATGCCGTATCGGGTGTCAGGAGACCACCTACCTCGGGTACACTATCGGGAGGGGACAAGTGCGACCTCTCGTGGATAAGGCTCAGGCCCTAGTGGCATACCCACCACGAAGCGCCAAGTACACCAGTTCCTCGGACTGGCGGGCTACTACCAAAGATTCATCCCCGATTTCGCCTCCATTGCAGCCCCACTAACGGGACTCTTGACCAAAGCCAGCCCCCGACATGTGGAGTGGACCCCGGAGTGTGACCGCGCCTTCCAGGCCCTCAAAAACAATCTCTGCCGTGAGCCCGTCCTATACAGCCCTGACTTTAACCGAGAGTTCATCCTCCAGACGGACACCTCGGAGGTAGGCCTAGGGGCGGTCCTGTCTCAGGAGGTGGATGGAGAGGAACACCCAGTTGTATACCTCAGTTGGAAACTGTTTCCACGAGAAAGAAACTACGCGGTGATAGAGAAGGAGGCCCTGGCAATAAAACGGGCCTGTGACGCCTTGCGGTACTACATCCTGGAGGCCCCATTCACACTGGTCACCGACCATGCCACGTTACAGTGGTTGGCCAGAATGAAAAATAATAATATGAGGCTAACGCGTTGGTACCTGGCACTAGAGCCCTATGCTTATACTGTCCGCCATAGGGCTGGTAAGGACCACGCGAATGCTGACTTCTTGTCCCACCTGGGAGAGTTGGATGGGTCTGGCCCCAGTGGACAGGAGCCAGCCTTGGGCGGGGGGGTGTAGCAAGGCGGTGGGATACCCCACAGCCCCGCTGAGGGACGAGCCTCACCTAGCACCAATGTGGGCGGAGCCAGTGGGTCCTGCGCCCGCCCCCCAGAGGTCACGGCACAGGACAGGAAGTAGAAAAGCCCAGCTGCAAACCTCAGTTGAAGGTCAGCCGCCGGAGAAGCCAGATGCCTGTGGCCTAGCTCTGGGTTGGGGAACGCCGGCAGGCTGCGGCCAACCTGAGGACTGCTCGGGCCAGCCGGGCCTACCCCTCGCCAGCTACCCTGAGGAGCAGCCAAGCCTACCCTTCACGAGTTACCCAGAGGAACCGATGGTGCTGGAAACCACCGAGGATGCCAGCCAAACCCAGGTACCTTACGAGGGGGAGGTAGGAAGTAACCCGGGGGCAGCCGACCCTGGCCTGGCCGCAGCAGGTCCAGAACCAATGTCAGTGTGTTGTGGTCAGGATCCCCACTGACAGCAGCGAGTTTCTGCCGCTGCTAGGGCCCCAGGCTGGGACACAGTGGAGTGGGTGGGCCTGCGTCCCCCCTGCCACCTCATTCACGGGTGGCAGTCTCCCCCTTGCACCAGACGCTCAGAAGCCTGAGCTCCTGACTGTGTGTTTGCTGCCCTGCCCTGCCCTAGGGCCAGGGCTAATATTGAACTATTGGCTCAGCCCCTGCCTAAGGACCTGAGCTCCTGACTATTTGGTTAAAGAACAGGAGTACTTGTGGCACCTTAGAGACTAACAAATTTATTAGAGCATAAGCTTTCGTGGACTACAGCCCACTTCTTCGGAAACCTGACTGTTTGTTTGCGGCCCTGCCCTGCAGAGCCGTAACTAGCTATTTTTGCGCCCGAGGCAAGAATATAAAATTGTGCCCCTCCTAGCACCGTCCAGCCCCCCCCTCCCCCCGAAACACACACACCCAGCACAACCCGGCCCTGCAGAAACAATCTCCACCCCCTCCCCCCAGCGCCGCCCGCACTGCGGAAACAAACCCATCTTCCACTCTCCTTGCCTTCCCAAACTGCTGACTAGATAAAGCCATCAGCTCACAAGGCTGCCTAGGCTCATCCAGACTTTCCTTATCAGGCACATTGCCACTCCCAACACATAAACTGCTGCTCTTCTCACCACACTGAGCTACTGCCAGCAAATCACAGTTACCCTTTTCAGGTTCACTTTTACAAGCTGTACTAGCCAACAATCCATCACCCATCAAAATTCTACCCTTTCCTTCCTCAGTGAGGGCTTCCACCTGACCATCCACTTTAATCTACTCCTGAGAAACATTTTCCTGACCAATGAGATCTTTCTGCTCTTGATCTAATTTCAGATTTACTTCTGAGACGTTAGACAGACATTCAGAAACTTCATTTACAGACAAACAGCTCTTCTCCTCAGACAAACCTTTGGAGAAACCCTCCCCAGGCAGATCATTGCCCATAACAGACACAGGTTTAAGATCATTCCTGCCCTGTGACTGGCTACCTGGACTGAACAGAGCTTTAACATTTTCCCCAATCAAAAGATCCTTATGCAATAACTTCCTTACCCCAGCTATAACTTCATACTTAGCACCATTCCATTCAAGGTGGATTCTGAAGGCTACAGGCACACTTACAGTAAACTCATAGAGGACTACAACATTCGCACTCTGATTTGGTAAGTAATCTTCCTTTTTGTATATCTGATGGTCCTTAATAAGCCATCAAGCAGGCTAGGCAGAGCTGACACCAGCTTGTCTGGTATGTCACCCAGAAGCATAGCATAAGTTTGAAATACAGACAGTTTAGAGCCAATATTCATAACTTCAACTACAAAACTGATACACACATATAGCCGGCATAATCATAACCAGTAAACCATAACCTTGTCTTAGACACCCCATTTGACCCCCTTTATACAAGATTTGGTGCCACTACAGGACTTTGGTTCCACCCATGTTCTATATGGTCCCAGATTATGTCAATAACGTCACAGCCGAAAAGGAAGGTTGGGAGGGGGGAGGGGGGGAGAAACAGCATGCATAGGGTGACCAGATCAGTGTTAGGATATAGATATTCAGGCCTGTCTGTAAAGGCCTATACTTTAAGAATTTAGGAGTGTAACCCTTCTGCCAGGCCAGTTGATAGCAGCAAGGGCCGGGTTCAGTACATAGGGGTCCCTTCCCAACAGCGTGACACAGAACCAGCTCGAGCCCCCACCCAGTGACCTGGGAAAATCTTACACACACCCCTGGGTGCCTCGAAGAGGCAGTACTTCCCTTCTCGCAAGCACAGAGCCTCGGTGTGGCAGAAAATGTTTAATAACATGAGGTAAATGACATAGCATTAAATTGGGAAAACACCACAACTAGAGTTCATAGACCAAACCATGAGCGAAGACCCACCCCAGCTGATTGGGCCGTGTCCTTTCCCGTTGGTTCTTGAAACCAGCGACCCAAGAATCCCCAAAGTCCCAAAAGTCCAACAACCCCCCAAAGTCTCTGTCCCTGATCAGTGCAGCCCCAGAGTTCAAGGGGGGTGGGGGGCGAGCAGGGTGTTAAGGGGCACCTTACATGATCCGAGGCCAACTGGCTGCTTCTCCGTGGGGTTCCACCGCAGCCTTCACCACGAGCCGCTTCACTCCACCCGCAGTCCCGTGAGCCACTCCTGCCGTCCCACGAACTGCTCTGGCAGCTGCTCCGCTCCGCTCACCGACCTGTGAGCCGCTTGGCTCCGCTCCACTTCAGCCGTCCCTTGGGCCGCTCCCACAAGGCTCCGCTCTGCTCTGCTAGCTGCTCCTCCAGCCGCTCCGCTCACGGACCTGTGAGCCACTCAGCTCCGCTCCGCTCCGCTCCACTCTGCCAGCTGCTCCGCCAGCCGCTTAGCAATATAGCTTCAGGCTCCCCCACTAGTTAACACAGCCTCAGTGATCTCAGCTCTTAATAACTTTAGCTCTTTTGTGATTTCTGCTCTTAGTGATTTCAGCTAGTAGTAGGGGAGCCCCAGCGCTGGTGCACTATTGGCCCAAAGTGAACTCAGCTCAGCAACCTGTAACTAGACTCCTAATGGAATCAAAGTTAGCTCTGACATTCAACAGTGGAGAGAGGATGAGGTGCAATTGGTGTTTCAGACTCTGAAAAGGCACCCACACCACCAGGTACAAATACCTGCCCCCAACCCCTCTCAATTCACTGGGTTTTGTAACCCATGCCCCTTGTCAAGCAAGTGCTACTTAGGTAATGGTGAAGGACTCACTCAGTCCTTCTGTCATACAACAGTTTCACTGGCCTTGATTCACAGAATCAGGGTAACAAAACTTTATTCTTCCTGCCCCAATAACAGAGAAACTGGGTATCCCACACCAGCCAAAGTAACCACTTTAGTTGCTGTTGTTTCATGCCAGGCGGGTGGGTGTGCCTATGCAAACAAGATCAGTCCCTGGAGTTCTTTTCCACACTCGCCATAATTCACCACCAGATGTCAGGGTAGAGCTCATCCGGACTCTGCTTACAGGTGTATTCTTATCACTTAACTAGTTATAGAGGTATAAAAGAAAGAATCAAAATCACTGACTGTCTGTGTAAGGGCCTTGTCGTACTGTGACAGTCTGAGGGCAGGTCTTCACTACAGGGGGGGTCGATTTAAGATACGCAAATTCAGCTACGCGAATAGCGTAGCTGAATTCGACCTATCGGAGCCGACTTACCCCGCTGTGAGGACGGTGGCAAAATCGACCTCCACAGCTCCCCGTCGACGGCGCTTACTCCCACCTCCACAGGTGGAGTAAGAGCGTCGATTCGGGGATCGATTGTCGCGTCCCGATGAGACACGATAATTCGATCCCCGAGAGATCGATTTCTACTCGCCGATTCAGGCCGGTAGTGTAGACCTAGCCTGAGGCTCTGTTCTTAGGCTAAGTAAGGCCTTTGGCTAAGCAGTAAAGGTAGCCATGGGCTGAAAAGTAAACGGTTACATCCTCACATTCCAAACTAGTCACATGGAAATAAGGTGCTATTGGGCTGTTAGGAATCTTATCAATAGACACAGCTGGAAAACCCTTATGTCTGTATAAATGTAGTTGTGAAATCCTCACTTCTGTATTGTTTTGTATGTTTATTTGCATGGTTTCTGTCTGGTTCTGTAATTGTTTTTGTCTGCTGTATAATTAATTTTGTTGGGTGTAAACCAATTAAGGTGGTGGGATATAATTGGTTAAATAACCATGTTACAATATGTTAGGATTGGTTAGTTAAATTTCAGTAAAATAATTGGTTAAGGCATAGCTAAGCAGAACTCAACTTTTACTATATAGTCTGCAGTCAATCAGGAAGTAGGGGGGGAATGTGAACAGAGACTGGGGGTGGGAAAATTGGGATCATGTTTTATTAAGGGTGGGAATGGGAACAAGGAATGGGAACAGGGAGACAGGCAGGGCTCTGTGGTGTCAGAGCTGGGAAGGGGGACACTGAGGAAGAAAACTGGAATCATGCTTGCTGGAAGTTCACCCCAATAAACATCGAATTGTTTGCGCCTTTGGACTTTGGGTATTGTTGCTTTCTGTTCATGCGAGAAGGACCAGGGAAGTTAGAGGGTGAAGGAATAAGCCCCCTAACACACAGCAGTAAAATAGGACCTGCCCCCTCCCTGCTTGGCCCCACCATCACCCCCCCTTCACCCCCTAGCCCCCGCTGGCTTACTGTGTCCCTCCTAGTCAGTCCCCCACCCACCACTCGCCTCCTTTCACCTTCTCCCTCCCCTGCCAGAAACCCCTATGCCTGCCCCTAGAACCCCTGCTGGCCCACCGCTTGCCTCTTTGCCCACCCGCCGCTTGCCCCACTCCAGCCACCAACTCACCGCTTGCCTCGTCACTCCCCACCAAGTATAAAGCCTCATTCAAAGACCCAGGGGGTCACTATATTAATGCACACAGCAGTCAATCAATGCAGTACCAAAAGTTAAAATACTGAAAATGGATGCTCCCCTCCATCCACTGACTTGCCTCCTCACCCCCCGCCTTCAAGTATCAGGGGCAGCAGGTTTGTAGAAATGTTGGTGGTGCCCAGAACACTCAGAGCCCACCCACCCCCCAACTCTGCCCCTCACCTCCCTAAGGCTCTGCGAAGGAGTTTGGGTGGGGGAAGGAGGTCTGGGGTGCAGGCCCTGGGTTGGGGCAGGGGATTGGGGTGTAGGATGGTTGAGAGGTTGGGCTCGGGGATGGAGTCTGGGGTGCAGGCCCTGGGACAGAGTTTGGGGGCTGGAGAGGGGGTGTGGGATCTGGGGGTGATGGGTGCTGGGGGGGGGAGGGGACTGCCATCACATGTGGCTTCCTTCCTCCTCTGCTGCCCCTCGCCATAGCCTCACTGGGGGTGGTGGATGGGGGTGCCCCTTGCCCAGTTTGCAGGAGTGATGGCTGGGGAGCGGGGGGAAGCTAGGTGCAGATCACAGCATCAAACACTCACCGAAGCCCCAGCAGCTGCTCAGGTGATGAGTGAGGTCTACTGCCGATGAGCCTGTCTCCCACTGGAAGCCCCCTCAGCATCTCCTCCAGGTGAGTGCTGGGGGAGGGGAAGGCTACGTCTCAGAAGCATGTGTCCTACCCCTACCCTTCCTGACTTGCAGTAGCCAGCTGCTCGCTCACCCACCCTCAGGCTCAGCTCTCTGCCAGCCAATGTCTCTGGTTGCCATAGAGGCAGCAGCCGAGAGAGAAGCTGACACTTGTGCCCCTAGGCTCTGCATACCTGAGGCAAGTGCCTCACTCACCTCGCCCTCGTTTCGGCACTGCCGCCCTGACCCAGGGCCTGCGCCCATAGGGAACTGTTGGGAGGCAGTGGGCTACCTCACAGCCCCACGAAGGGATGAGCCTCGGCCAAGCCCTTCTACAGGATCCATCAGGAGCTTCTTAATGACCTGAAAATCAACAAGGAATCCTACAAGAAGTGGAAACGTGGACAATTTGCTAAAGATGAGTACAAAAGGATAACACATGCAGCAACAAAATCAGAAAGATTAAGGCACAAAATTAGTTATACCTAGCAAGGGACATAAAATGCAATAAGAAAAGGTTCTTTAAATAGATTAGGAGCAAGAGAATGATGTAGGAAAATGTAGGTCCTCTACGTAGGGGGAAAGGAGAGCTAATGACTGATGACATCAAGAAAACTGAAGTGTTTAATGCCTATTTTGCCCAAATAAATTCGTTCGTCTCTATGGTGCCACAAGGACTCCTTGTTGTTTTTGCTGATACAGACTAACACGGCTACCAATCTGAAACCTATTTTGCTTCAGTCTTCCCTAAAAAGGTTAATGGTAATGGTGACCAAATACTCAACCCAGTTAATATTAACCACAAGGGGGAAGAAATGCAAGCCAGGATAGGACAAGACCATGTTAAAGATTTTTCAGATAAGTTAGCTGTATTTAAGTTGGCAGGGCTTGATAAAGTGCATCCTAGGTTACTTCAGGAACTAGCTGAAGCAATCTCAGAACAGCTAGCAATTATCTTTGAGAACTCCTGGAGGATGGGTGAGGTTCCAGAAGACCAGAGAAGGGCAAACATAGGGGAACAAAGCGGACCCAGGGAATTATAGACCAGTCAGTTCAACTTTGATACCTGGAAAGATACTGGAACAATTAAACGATCAGTTTGTAAGCACCTGAAAGAAAATAGGGTTATAAAGAATAGCATGGATTTGTCATGCACAAATCATGTCAAACCAACCTAATTCCCTTCTTTGACAAGATTACGGGTCTAGTAGATGGAGGGCAGCAGTAAATGTGATATATCTTGATTTTAGTAAGGCTTTTGACACAGTCTAACATGATATTCTCATAGATACACTAGGGAAATGTGGTCTAGATGAAATTACTCTAAGGTGAGTGGACCACTGGTTGAAAGACTATGCCACTGGTTGAAAGACCGTACTCAAAGAGTAGTTCTCAATGGTTCGTAGTCAAACTAGAAGGGTGTCTCTTGTGGGGCTCCACAGGGGACATCCTAGGTCTGGTACCATTCAATATTTTCATTAATGACTTACAAAATGGAGTGAAGAATATGCTTATAAAATTTGAAGATGGCACCAAGCTGGGAAGGATTGCAAGCTCTGTGGAGGACAGGATTGCTCGCTCCTCAGTCGTATCAGGAGAGGATAATATTGCTGCACAGTGGTAAACAGCTGCCACATTTCACCTCAGAGGTGGCTAGATTTCATTAGTGGGGCAAGCGACCCCTGCATGTGTGTAAAGCCTGATTCATTCCCATTTAAATCAATGCTTCATCTGGGAGCAGGGTTAGGCCCACAGCACATGAAGTGTTTGGGAATTCTTGAAGACACAAGAGAAACATAAAACACTGTTATCAAAGCCAGACGCTCACAGGGAAAGGAGCTGCAAAGAGACCATTGGCTCAAACCCATCTGAGTGGTAGTGTGGACGCTCCAGATGGAAAATCTGGAGCCATGTACAGAATGCTACATCTGGACACATTTGTTTCCAAGCACTTTATGTCCCGTGTATGTTTGCGACTTTGCTTTGTTTGCACACTTTTCATTGTTTGCTAACCTTTTGTTATTGCTGAGAGAGATTGCTAAGAAACACACCTGCACTGCACAGGTGCTCACCCAAATTTCTCCATCTCTGAGACTATGGTCTGCTTAAAAAAGCCTGCATCCACCTCATGCAAGTAGGCCCCTCTGTACCTACTCCTCTTTGGCCATCATTGGGGCAGCCTCTATAGAACGTACTCCCTTCTCCTCTCTGATATCAACTCAGCTTGTAGATTCATGAGTATGCTTGTTCCCATAAGAATTAGGTTGACCTCATGTATGAATTGCCTACCTAGTAACTGTCACTTCTGGGGTACATGGAGGAGGACCCAAGGAGACATTTTTTTCTGGAGAAACACTGAGGGATCTGGTTGAGTGGGGAGATATTTGGGTTTTCATGTCTCATTTTGGAAGCTTCACCTCCCTTATGTGCTAGAGGAATCCAGCAAGAATGTTTACATAGGTGACAAACCTCCTCCAACACAAACCACTGGGACGCGTCAGCATGTGGAGCATGCCGGGGCCCTTTCCGGAGGCTGTGCAATCTCCTAAGACAGTGGTTTTCAAACTTTTTTTCTGGTGACCCAGTTGAAGAAAATTGTTGATGTCTGTGACCCAACGGAGCTGGGGGTGAGAGGTTTGGGATGTTGGAGGGGCTCAGGGCTGGGGCAGAGGGTTGGGGTGCGGGAGGGGGTCAGGGCTCTGGGCTGGAGGTGTAGGCTCTTGGGGGGGGGTCAGGGATGGGGAGGGGGATTGGGGCGCAGGGTTGTGGCATGGGCTTACCTCAGGCGGCTCCCAGTCAGCGGCGCAGCATGGGTGCTAAGGCAGGCTTCCTGCCTGTCCTGGCACTTCAGACTACGCTGCGCCCTGGAAGTGGCCAGAAGCAGGTCTGGCTCCTAGGTGGAGGCGCGCAAGCGGCTCCGTGCAGCTCTTGCCCGCAGGTACTGCTTCCTCCAGCTCCCATTGGAACCAGCCAATGGGAGTGTGGAGCCGGTGCTCAGGGCAGGGGCAGCTGCCTAGGAGCCGGACCTGCTGCTGGCCGCTTCTGGGGCGCAGCGCAGTGTCAGAACAGATAGGGACTAGCCTGCCTTAGCCAGGCAGCACCGCCGACGGGACTTTTAACAGCCCCATCGGCGGCGCTGACCAGAGGTGCCGCGACCCAGTGCCTTGCATTCCGTGACCCGGTACTGGGTTGCGACCTACAGTTTGAAAACCGCCTTCCTAAGACGTGCTAGCTCGTTCATCATGGCTTATATGCTGCCGCCTAAGGCTCAGAAAGGCTGTTCCATGGACTATCTCACTAACAGAAAGGATCTGTGTCACTCTCAGGACTTGTCGACACAAGAAAGCTGCAACCGTTTAACCTCCGCTGTGACTTTTGAACCGAGTTAAACGGGGGCATAAGGCTGTGTGGATGCGCAGAGTTCCGTTTAGCTACAGTTGATTCCTTCTTGAGTTGAGTCCTCCTGCTTTACACTTAACTACAAGTGTCCACACAGCCCTGTACATTGGTTTAACTAAACTGGTTTTAAGTCACCCCTTAGGGTGCCCCTTTCTCATGTAAACAAGGCCTCATTTTAGGGTGCAGCTTTGGGTGTGCCAGGTCCTTCTCAAGTGAGCATTTCAGAGTAGCAGCCGTGTTAGTCTGTATCCGCAAAAAGAACAGGAGTACTTGTGGCACCTTAGAGACTAACAAATTTATTAGAGCATAAGCTTTTGTGGACTACAGCCCACTTCTTCGGATGCATATAGAATGGAACATATATTGAGGAGATATATACACACATACAGAGAGCATGAACAGGTGGGAGTTGTCTTACCAACTCTGAGAGGCCAATTGAGTAAGAGAAAAAAAACTTTTTTTTTTAAGTGATAATCAAGCTAGGCCAGTACAGACAGTTTGATAATAGGTGTGAGAGTACTTACAAGGGGAGATAGAGTCAATGTTTGTAATGGCTCAGCCATTCCCAAAGTAGACACAATCAACTCAGGATTGAATAAGGACTGGGAATGGCTGAGCCATTACAAACATTGAATCTATCTCCCCTTGTAAGTATTCTCACACTTCTTATCACACTGTCTGTACTGGGCTAGCTTGATTATCACTTCAGAAGGTTTTTTTTTTTTCTCTTACTTAATTCTTCAAGTGAGCATGTTCATTTGGCTGCCCCTGCTCCACCTGGGAGAGCCCTGCCTAGCAGCTGGGGCAGCCTCTGCCCGAGGACAGCTATTTCAAGGTAGGAGCTGATTACAAAGAGTTCCTGGCTTCCTCTTTCCCCAGATCAGCTGGGGAGAGGACACCTGTGCTGGGACCCAACCTGCTCCTCTGTATGCTCAGCAGGTACGGTAGTGTGTGCCAGCTGGCAAAGGTGCCAGATTACCAGGGAGAATGAGCCTGTTGCTCAGGGTGCAGGAAGGGGTACCACTTGCTCAGGGTAGGGGGGCTAGCTGCGGGCTGACTCCTGTCACTCAGGATAGGGGGGTTGAGTGAGGGACTGATCTCAGGGCTAGCGAGCAGCAGAAGGAGTGACGCTTGTCACTCAAGGCAGGGAGATGGGCAGGAGCTGACCCTGTTGCTCAGTTTTATGCGGCAGCGACAGCAGTGGTGGGACCCCGTTCCCAAGCTGCCCTTGTTTATACATAAAGGGTATTTGATACAGCGTGCTGTCTCATTCAAATGAAGGAAACGGCTGGCAAGAGCCGGAGATGATTTTCTGTGGCTGCGTCTCAGATCCTGCCCGTGACCCTGAGGCACAATAAACCATTCACAGCAGCATGACCCCTTGCCACTGGGGAGCTAGTTCCCTCCTCATCCCTTGCCTCCTGCGCTGGGAACAGGCCAGGCAAGCCCTGCTCCTCCTGGCCCCGGGGGCGGCTCTGGCATCGCCGGCCGGGCCTTGGCAGTCAGTCATGTGGCTGGTGTCAGCCTCTGTTTGGAAGTGCTGCTGCCGCCAACAGTTTGGCCTGGAGCAAATGGCATCCCTGAATTGCCGTAGCCCTGCAGGACAGGAGCACAGGAACTGATGGTCTCTTTTAAGGCTCCAAATTTCAGGGAGAAGCTGTTTAAAAATGGGACATTTGGGCACTTTACGGACATGCCTGTGAGGCTGTACGTGGAAGCATGTGCCAGGGGCTTGAGTACAGGATGGGGGGTCAGGAAGCCATGGTGCAGATACCAGTGGATAAGGGAGGCTCCGAGAAGGTCATGTGTCAGCCCCATGCCTCAGTTTCTCTATTTGTAAACTTAGAATAATGCTAGATCCCTGTTTCCCAAAGGCCTGTGAGAAGTAGTTATTTATTTGCAGTAATAGTTAGCTCGGCTCCCTCACCTGTTTGATGCATCCACCTGATGGCTCTCAGCTTCCACTTGGATTGTAATCTCTTCAAGGCAGGGATTGGCATCTTGTTCTCTGTGTCTACAGTGCCTTCCTTCATTACATCACACAGCCCAACTGGGGTCTCTAGGCCATATTGCAACAATAACAACCATCAAGTCAGTATAATGAAAACCAGAACTCTGCTTTTTAAACATACCAGGGGGCACAGCTCCAGCTGTGATGCACTGCTTTGCACCACGCAGCTGTCGGAGCCTCACCAAAGGCTTCCTTGCTTTCCAGGCTTCTCTCTCTCCCACCAGCTGGGAAATTCAACCCAGGACAAGGCTGAAAAAATGGAAAAGGCCCCATCCAGGGAAATACTTTGGCTTCTCAGGGGCTGTATAAACCCCTTCTTGAGAAGGAAAAGAGAAAAAAATGTGTCTTTCCTTTCTCCGGAGAAGAGTTAGGAGCAAGATGCTGTAGTGACTTACAGCACAGGTGGGCATCTATAGCAGGGCATCTACAGCATTCAATCCTACTCTCTCCTAGTGCGTAGGCTCACAAACAGGCCCACAGCCCCTTTTATCTGCTTTCACCAGAGACCATTCAAATTTGCTGCCAGAATGTCATTGCTGGCAAGGCCGTGCTCTGTTTCCCCAGAACAGGGGTGCTGCCATTTTCTCTGAGGTCCAGTCCTGAGTGTTCTGGCTTCCCACAGTGTTTGTTAACCCAACAATCTGAAGGCACTCACTCTCTCTCTCTCTCTCCTCAGGCTCTTAGCCACCATGCTGAAGTCAAACAAGACAATAGTGATAGTGTTCCTGGCAGTTCAGTCGATTGTTTTCATCTGCTTCCTCTCTCAGCTTCGCAGCAGCTATTCCCCCCAGGAAGAGAAGCCAGCTCAGGTGCACATCCTCATTCTCTCCTCCTGGCGGTCAGGATCTTCCTTCACTGGCCAGCTCTTCAGCCAGCACCCTGATGTCTTCTACCTGATGGAGCCTGCCTGGCATGTGTGGACAGCCATGTACCAGAACAGGGCCAAAGCCTTACAGATGGCAGCACGTGACCTCATCAGGTCTGTCTTTCTGTGCGACATGTCTGTGTTTGATGCCTACATGTCTACACAGAGGAATAAATCTGATTTATTTCAGTGGGAGGCCAGCCGGGCCCTGTGCTCCCCCCCTGCATGTGACTACTTCCAGCGCAACCACATCATTTCCAAAACTGCCTGCAAGACCTTCTGCAGCAGGTACCCATTCAGCAAGGTGGAGGAAGCTTGCAAGACCTATAGCCACACAGTCATCAAGGAGGTCCGGTTCTTTGATCTGACAGTTCTCTATCCCCTTCTCACTGACCCCTCCCTGAATCTCAAAATCATTCACTTGGTTCGCGACCCCAGGGCTGTGTTCCACAGTCGTGAGAAAACAGTGGCTGCTCTGATAAACGACAATAACATTGTGGTGGGGCCCCAGAAGAACCAAGAGGAGAGGGGGCCCTACAACGTGATGCAGGAAATCTGTAAAAGTCACATCCGGATTTACACTGAAGGCAGCCAGGCCCTTCCCAGCTTCCTCAAAGGCCGCTACATGCTGGTGCGCTATGAAGATATTGTCAGCGATCCCCTGGCAAAGGTTGCACAGATGTATAAGTTTGCAGAGCTCCACCTCAAACCCAAACTTCAGGTGTGGGTATACAACATCACTCATGGGAAAGGCTCAGGGATGCAGGCCTTTGACATCGACTCCAGAGATGCAGTGAATGTGTCCCAGGCCTGGAGGAAGAACCTGCCCTTCCAGAAAATAGCAAAGTTGCAAAATGTGTGCAAAGATGCCATGGACCTATTGGGTTATCGACTAGTGATGTCTGAGGAAGAACAGAAAGATATGGCACTGAACCTGTTATTTACCCAGGGCCTTCCACCCAGTGACACGGGGAGCTGAATTTAGAAAATTTGCCTCCTGTTTGTCAGCTGAAGGCTGCAGAATTCAGAACTGTGTGCACAAGTGAAAATATATGTGTGTGTGCGCGCGTGTGTGCGCACGTGTACAGAGTGAAACTAGGGTTACCATATTTCAACAATCAAAAAAGAGGACGGGAGAAGCCCCACCCTAGCCCCATCCCTGTCCTGCCCTAGCCCCACCCCTGCCCCTTCCACTCCCTCCCACTTCCCGCCCGCCTCAGAACCCCCAACCCTCCCCCCCACTCCTTGTCCCCTGACAGCCCCCTCCTGAGACCTTCCCCCCATCCTAACTGGCCCCCTAGGAACCTACCCCCTACCTGTCCCCTGACTGCCCCAACCCTTATTAACACCCCCACCCCATCCAAGCTCTCCCCACCCCCTGGCAGCCCCCCCCCGAACTCCCGACCCATCTAAACCCCTCTGCTCCCTGTCCCCTGACTGCTCCGATCCCTCTCCCCACTCTTGCCCCCTGACAGCCCCGCCCCCAGAACTCCCAACCCCCCCCCCACTCCTTGTCCCCTGATTGCCCCCTCCTGGGACCCCTGCTCCTAACTGCCCTCCAGAACCCCACCCCCTACCTAAGCCTCCCTGTTCCTTGTCCCCTAACTGCCCCCCTAGGATCCTACCTGTACGCTGACTGCCCAAAACCTTACACCCCCAACCCCCAGACAGCCCCCCCTGAACTCCCGACCCATCCAACCCTGCTCCCTGTCTCTTGACTGCCCCCTCCAGAACCTCCCTGCCCCTTCTCCGACCCCCTGGCCCCCTTACCGTGCCGCTCAGAACAGAGTGCTGCGGGGCGGCGCACTGGGCAGCAGGGGAGGGGGAGCGGGAGGAGCTCCAGACTGCCGGAGGCCCGAGGCGAACGGCCGGCCGGCGATCTGCGAATGCAGGGACGGGGAGGGAGGGAGAGAGAGGAGGGGAGTGGTTTCAAGTTGCAGAGGAGAGGAGGAGGAAGTGGAGGAGGGGCTCTGGCTGCCAGAGCCCCGTGCAAGTGGCACGATCCAGCTGGCTGCCCTGTCAGCCGTGCGTGCTCTGCAGGGGGGGGGGGAAATCCGGACATTTACCAATTCCCCCCGGACGCTATTTTTAACTCAAAAAAGCCGGACATGTCCGGCAGAATCCGGACGAATGGTAACCCTAAGTGAAACAGAGCACAGTTGGAGGCAGTGAGATCACTGATAACTTTCTTCCCTGCCTGACTCTGCCCTGCAGTCTCCACACTAAAAATACATTACAGCAATAAACAAGTGACCTTAGGTTGGAAGCACCCTCCAAGGCCCAGCAACAAAGCAAGCCTTGTTTTTTCTGAAAAAGTCCACAGTTTAGGTGGGACAGTAAAAGGAGAAAACGCAATTGAGAGGGAACAGCACATCCAAGTAACAGTACCCAAAAGAGTCAGAAACCTCCCAGAAGGCCAATTTAATTAAACACCAATAAAACCACAATTAGCAGGTGCATTCCTGGAGCCCAGGAGGCACATGAGTGTCAGACACGCAGGCCCCTACCTGTACAAATTCCATGTAAATCCCAGAGTTTATGCATTTTTACCTAAGGATTTAGTGGATTATCCAGCACTTGAAGTTTTTAAATCAAGCTTAGTGTCATTTTAGAAGAGAGGCTCTAACTCAATCATCAATTATGGGTTTGTTGCAGGATTCACTTGATGAAATTCTCTGTCCTGTATTCTGCAGGAGGGCAGCCTGGATGGCCACAATGCTCCCTTCTGGCCTTAAGCATCTAGGAATCTATGCAAATATTAAGAGTCTCGGAACAGGTTTAAAACTCAGGTAACCCAAGTATCCTTGGTACACTCAGTTAGTTTTCATATCACTGTCAAACTACATGTAATCAGGGGATGGTCCTGCTATCGTGGTGAATTTGCCTGGCTTCTATACTGCCCCAGGGAGAATTGAAGGGGACAGGGTCTGAGTCACCACCACAACGATATTTACCGGATGCCTGCTGGAGCTCAAGAACTCCTCTGCCTTGCTCCCCTCTGACAGAGCCCTCGTAACCCTGGTAAGGCTGGGGCCAGGATCACTGGGGGCTTACCCCCAGTCTCCTTATGGGTTGCTCAGGACCGGGGCTAGGGTCTCCGCACTGTGGGGTACTCTCCCCTCCCCGGCCACTTCCCTGATCCAGTGATCATTGCATTGAGTTTAAACCTCGTACAATTTATTAACCAGCAACTGTAAACCAATCAGGGAAAAATGGAGCGGGTGAAAGGATCCAGAGACCAACACAATGGGCACCGGGACACCATAAACTACACTTTCTCTGGGGCTAGTCACAGCCTATTCCTACACATCCCAAGTCAGACACCTACCCTGGGGTGAGGGGTGGGGGATACACGCTCTCAGGCTCCGGGTAGCAGGACGCTTCTTCCCAGCATCAGCCCTCCCACTGGGGTCGTGGTCCCTACTCCCCGTCTGGCCTTCAAGGCCCTCTTGTCTGGTACCATCTCCCTCCACTGAGCCTTCTGCCCAGGGCCCCCCTCACTTTCCTCTGCTGTTCACTGTGCTCAGCTCCAGTTTGTTTGTGGCATGGCTGGCGTCCGTTATCCTGGCTCTGGCCCCACAGCTCTCTGCTAGAGCTCAGCCCTGGGTCCCCACTGGTGCCGCTGGACAGCGCTGCCACAGCTCTGGCACCCCTGGCTTTCATCATAGAATCATAAAATATGAGGGTTGGAAGGGACCTCAGGAGGTCATCTAGTCCCACCCCCTGCTCAAAGCAGGACCAATCCCCAACTAAATCATCCCAGCCAGGGCTTTGTCAAGCCGGGCCTTAAAAACCTCTAAGGACGGAGATTCCACCACCTCCCTAGGTAACCCATTCCAGTGCTTCACCACCCTCCCAGTGAAAAAGTTTTTCCTAATATCCAACCTAAACCTCTCCCACTGCAACTTGAGACCATTGCTTCTTGTTCTGTCATCTGCCACCACTGAGAACAGCCGAGCTTCATCCCCTTTGGAACCCCCCCTTCAGGTAGTTGAAAGCAGCTATCAAATCCCCCCCACTCTTCTCTTCTGCAGACTAAACAATCCCAGTTCCCTCAGCCTCTCCTCATAAGTCATGTGTTCCAGCCCCCTAATCATTTTTGTTGCCCTCCACTGGACTCTTTCCAATTTTTCCACATCCTTCTTGTAGTGTGGGGCCCAAAACTGGACACAGTACTCCAGGTGCGGCCTCACCAATGCCGAATAGAGGGGAATGATCAGGTCCCTCGATCTGCTGGCAATGCCCCTACTCATACAGCCCAAAATGCCATTAGCCTTCTTGGCAACAAGGGCACACTGTTGACTCATATCCAGCTTCTCGTCCACTTGAACCCCTAGGTCCTTTTCTGCAGAACTGCTGCCTAGCCACTCGGTCCCTAGTCTGTAGCAGTGCATAGGATTCTTCCATCCTAAGTGCAGGACTCTGCACTTGTCCTTGTTGAACCTCATCAGGTTTCTTTTTGCCCAATCCTCTAATTTGTCTAGGTCCCTCTGTATCCTATCCCTACCCTCCAGCGTGTCTATCACTCCTCCCAGTTTAGTGTCATCTGCAAACTTGCTGAGGGTGCAGTCCACGCCATCCTCCACATCATTAATGAAGCTATTGAACAAAACCGGCCCCAGGACCGACCCTTGGGGCACTCCGCTTGATACCGGCTGCCAACTAGACATCGAGCCCCGGCTCACCCCTGCCAGTCCTGTCAATCCAGCTGACTTGGAGTGCTGGCCTCTCTGCATTGGCTTCGGGACCTGTCAGTCTCAGAATCCTGACTTTACTTCAGTCCTTCCCCTTTCTCGCAGCACTGGGAGAGGACCAACCAAAAGACACATTCAGTGTTGATGTAAGCCATGCCCCCTTACAGTCATCATCTTCTCTCCAGATTAGCTTTACAGGGCCCAAATGCAGTGTTGCTAACTCTTGTGATTTTATCACAAGTCTTCTGATGTTTGGTGAAGAAGAATCTGAAAACGTGACCCCCAAGTGCACCCTTCAGACTCAGAAATCAAATGGCAAATAATAAGCCCTCAAAATGTACTATTATGGTGCTGTGGTAGTACCTGCTATCGATTTCTATTCATTTTGAGAATGTATTACAGGTTTCATTTTATAGGGGTAGTTCTTTTTTGGTGCCCCTTTTGCAGTAAACCTGAAACGTTCTGGGCTGGGGCTCTACGTTGCTCCTTCTGCTGCTGATTCAGACAATATTAGTTATACAAAGCGCTGTTTGTTAATAGAGCACATTTTAGAATCAATACTTCTACTGCTGTCTAGAAAATAGAGTGTCACCCATTGGGATAGTGTGTGTGAAGTCCTTCTCTAGTTGATGGTCCACAAAGAGGCAATTACTCCAGGAGTTAAAGCAGTAGGGGTCTGAACTGGGAATCTGACGGTTGAATGTTCAAATGCTCCTGCTGATCTGCGTGGGAGATATTCTGATTACATGTGATTCACACAGTCAGAAGAAAACTGGGCTAATCAATAAATTATGGTGTGAATCACCAAAAGAATACAGGTGCCTCACATTTCAGTCATTGGTCATATGTCTGGTCACACATTGCAGGCGTCACAGATTAGTAGGTTTGAAGGTTTTTGAGTGATATTTCACACTACTAGGCCAGACAAACACAGTAATTAGACATGCTAGGGGAATGCAGCCACTCCTGGCTGTATCAGGTTCCAAAAGTCCATGAGAGGCTACATCCTTGGGCTGGCAGGGAGCTGGACTTCTGCCATGTGTTCTGATGTCTATACTCCTAGTGCTGGGTTGACAGGGAAAGAGTTAACCTTGTCCTAGGAAGGCCACAGCTGTTGCCAGCACAGGGGTGCCCGAGGACAGCAACAGCGGGTTCGTTGCCCGGTGTGCTTCGCGTCAATAAACACACCAGGTAGAGAAGCAAACAAAGTTTATTTGGGATCCCAAAGCGGTGCTAGGAGACAGGCATGTCTCAGATCAAGCACACTAACAGGAACAGTTTTTCTTCTTTTATACATTTTGCAGTTAAGCCTCACCCCCCCCTTTCCGCTCTAGCCCTCCCTTTCTCCCCCCCCCCCCATTCCTCCCACTACCCCTCCCGTCCCTGGTAATAGTTAAGTCATTCTTGGCAGCTATAAGCCTAGCTTGTTAGTAACTTCTTTAAACCGTTATCTTGTCCTTTTTCCCTTCAGCCAGAAACATGCAGGCCTCATTATTACCGCTTGAGCAGGGGGTTGCACACAGATAACTGGTTGCTTACATATTCCAATTGCACCTGGCTTTTGAGGTTGATTAGAGTTTAAACATGGAAGGATAGAGTTTGGTTCACTTAGGCCTAGTGCAGGAAGGCTTCATTGACACTTAGTGGCCTTCCACCCTCCCGAGTTACCTAGGGTGAGGCCTACTGACGTCAACACAGCTGTTTGCAGTGATTGCAAAGACTCTCAGGAGACAGGTAGGAAAAAGAGAAAGAGGTAATAAGGTGAGAGGAAGGAGGGGTGTAAGGGGAAGAACTTGCCAGGCTCTCCAAAGGGACTAAACCCTGGGAAGAGCTATGAGAACTATTGGGCTATTGCCTCAGGCAGTGGAGGACTAAACCCCGTGTAGCAGGGCAGTAACCCCGCTCCTGCCCTGAAGGGCTTAAAACAGCCCTGCAAGAGGGCAGTGGCGGGGAACCAGTAAGGCTGGGCTGATTGGGGAAGCAGCCGCAGCTGGGCCACGCCCCAATCAGGCCACAGCAGGCCCTATAAAGGGGCTGCTAGGCTGGAGCTAGGCAGTCTCTCCCTAGCCATGGAAAAGGACAGACCTGGCTGTTGAGCGAGGTACCTAAAGTGGAGCAGGGCTGGGGAAAGGCCAGAGGAGCTGGGGAGCTCTGGCCTGGAAAACTCCCAGGCTGCAGGCCTTGTTAAAGGCCAAGAAGGGTAATGGGGTTGCAGAGGGGCAGCCCAAGGGCAGGCAGAGGCAACAGGTTCAAACCCTCCCTGCCAATGATGAGTAGCACTTACACTACAGTCCGCCCCAGTGAGTGGGGGCTAGATGGTGACTGGCAGTAGCCAAGGGTGAGGTGGGGTTGGGGGTTCCCTGGGGAGGGGAGACCCAGTGAGACTGTGGGGTACTGCATGGGGTGGAACCAGGGCCAGTGCTAGGTTTTTTGCTGCCCCAAGCAAAAAAAAAATTTAGCTGCCCCCCCCCCCCAGCCCTGGGCTCTCACCCCCTCCCCTACCAGTGCCCTCCCTCCCTGCTGCCCCAGCTCTGGGCTCTCCCCACCAGTGCTGACTCTGCCCGCTCCCCCCTCGCCTCCAGCCGGTCCGGTGTTGGCAGGGTCAGGATAAGCAGCGGGGCTCCCGGGCCACGCCTCAGCCCAGGGTCCCTCCAGCCAGGGCTCCTGCCTCCAGGACTGGCTGGGACCCGGGAGGGCAGAGCCGGGGGACCGCCCTGGCAGGGGCCTGAGGAGCCGGGACAGGTCAGCCCCAGAAGGAGCGGAGCCCTGGAGTACGGGACGTGGGCCCCGCATGGCAGCGCCCTGCCCTCTATGGCCCCGCTGCTGCTTCTGGCTGCCCTGCCGCAGCCCCTGGGCAGCTCGGGCCGCTTTGCCCAACCTCGGCTGGGGGTCGGCCGCCCCGCGGCACCTGCAGGTGGCTCTGTGCGCGGCCAGAGTGTCCCCCGCTTGGAGCCCGCCCGGCCCAGCCACAAGGTGCGGGCGCTACTCCCCCGCGGCTGGTGGCGCGAACCACAGTGGCCCCAGGGTGCCCCGAGCACATGACGCACTGCTGCTGCCAGGGCCCGCTCTAGGCTTTTGCCGCCCAAAGAGGGAAAAAAAAAAAAAAAAAAAAGGATGGCCGGAATGCAGCCCCCGAAAATGTGCCGCCTCAAGCACATGCTTGGTTTGCTGGTGCCTAGAACCGGCCCTGGGTGGAACCGAGGTAAGGGGCACCGGGGTCCGGGAGGGACACTGGGGCCAGTGGCAAGCGGGACACCAGCCTGCAGACGGCACTCCTGAGTGGAAAGAGCTAATTCCCTGGCTCAACCGCAGGAGGTGCTACAGCAGTGAGTCATCGCACCACCACAAAGGGGAGAACCGGTGGGCCCAGAGAAGTGCAGGAAGACCATTGCTGCTGTGATAGCAGATGACAGGCTTTATGTTAATGGGGTATTTTGGACATTTTACTCTGGAAGACTTGGAGGCTAAACCTCTTCCAGTCTCCCGCCAAGGTGGAAGAAAACTGCCACCCACAGAGGAAACTGAGGCACAAGTGAACTTGGTGGTAGGACTGCCTTCCCACATGGGGATAAAGTGTCATAGACACAGCCTGGATTGAGCCATATCGCAGCATCACACATCCTTCAGGGGTTGGTGCAGCCTGCAGTGGGTTTAGCAGCACAGGTTCTCTCTTGCTTCCCAGGCCCATGCAGCTCCCCTTTTCTCTTTCTGATTCCCTGAGGAGCTACTCACAGGAGCTAACCACACCTGTATAACAAAAGCTACAGTTAGTGACCGTTAAGGCTGCATCATGACCCCCCCAAAACCTTAAGTGTGGAAACAAAAAGTGTGCTTCATTACTTGCCACCTTCACATACGTTGCCTACGATGCTGTGGATAAAATGCTCCAAACGGCTTTTCCTTCCATCTCCAATGTATACTGAAGAGCAACATGCACCTCAACTTGGGATTTCACACACAACCTCAACGATGATCTCGTATGTTCTTATACCAACAGCTCAGCACATCTGTCACACACTCTCCATACACTTGGGATGTTGTTCTACATTTATCATTGCTAAAGTCCCTTTGAGGTGACCACTTCCTTTAAAAGTATTATGGGGGTGGATCCTGATGCAATCTTAACTGTAATTAAATGTAGTTTGTTTATAAACTTTTAAAACTGTGCTTTTTGAACACTTTGTGCTGCCAGAACTGCAGATGCATTGGAGTTAGTCTCCTGTGTGCACATCTTGCTGCCCTCACCAGGAAACGAGGACTCATATGGACAACAGTTCATGTTGCTCTACAAAGACTTACTCACCTGAGCAGTCCTACTGATTTCAAAGAGACTCATTGTGTGAGTAAGGCTTTCAGTATCAGGCCAGATGCTAGTGGAAGGAAGCGGTCTATGGATTAGTTGGTTCAGCGTGGCCCAGTAGAGGGTAGATACGAAACCCCATGCTCCCTGTTTTGCAATTTCATATTGTCATCCCATGTTACGCTTAGCATGGACAGCCATTGATTTGTGGAAGGGAGAGGAGGTCAGTAACTTGACAGAGACTTACACTGAGGTTTTGGCATATAGAAGGCACGGCCTACTTTTGCTTCTTAAACATTTCCCAGGCTTGAATCTAGCCAGAATTTTCATGCTCACATCTCAGAATAAGAGATCCTATGTTGGACAGAAAATATTCAATACAACTGCGGCTTTTTCTGTTGGATTTGGGTTCTTTGCATCCACAAAGCAGGGATCTCAACTAGGGCTGTAAAGCAATCAAAAAATAAATAAATTGTGATTTAATTGCACTATTCAAGAATAATAGAATATCAGAGTCCTGTGGCACCTTTAAGACTAACAGATGTATTGGAGCATAAGCTTTCGTGGGTGAATACCTACTTCGTCAGACGCATGCTCCAATACATCTGTTAGTCTTAAAGGTGCCACAGGACCCTCTGTTGCTTTTTACAGATCCAGACGAACACGGCTACCCCTCTGAGAATAGAATATCATTTATTTAAATATTTTTGGATGTTTTCTCCATTTTCTCAAATGATTTCAATGACCAGGGCTGGCTCCAGGTTTTCCGCTTCCCCAAGCGGCGCAAAAGAAAAAAAAAAAAAAAAAAGCAGCGGCAGCACGATCGCGCCGCTCCTCTTCGGTGGCAATTCGGCGGCAGGTCCTTCCCGCCGAAGACCCGGATGTGCCGCCCCAATAGCGGCCAGAGTGCCTCCCCTTGATATTAGCCGCCCCAAGCACCTGCTTCTTTCGCTGGTGCCTGGAGCTGGCCCTGCCAGGGCCATCCTTAGCCATAGGCAGTTGCCTAGGGCACCAGGTTGTCTAGGGGCACCGCTCTGCTGGAACGGAGGGGAAGCAGTGGAGCATGTAACAACAGGGCTGGGTCTTAGAAAGAGCTGAATGCGCTCCCTGCAGCACAGTCTGAGGGAGGGGATTGGCTGCTGGGGTCTCCGGGAAGGGGTGGGGGAAGGAACTCACCTGTGAGTGTGACTCTCTCCCCAGCGTGAGGTGAGGCACGCTGGGTGGCTCTGGCAGTATCTTTTGTTACCCCCATAATGTGCATTCTCCCCCCCCTCCATGGAGCACCCCTCTCTTCCCCCCTCCCCTCTGGCAGGGCTTGGTTGGGTAAAGCTGCGGGGTGGGGGTGAGGGGCTGTCTGGCTGCATGCCGAGGAAGTGAAACTGAAAGTGACTGACTTCCTCTGCAGCCAGCCCATGCAACAGGGGCTGGCTGGAATTATTACACACAGCTGGCTGGGCTGGGGTCGGGGATAGGGTGACCAGATAGTATGCCTGAAAAATCAGGACAGGGGGTTGAGGTAGGGTGACCAGATGTCCCACTTTTATAGGGACAGTCCCAATTTTTGGGTCTTTCTTATATAGGCTCCTATTACCCCCCACCCCCGTCCTGATTTTTCACACTTGCTGTCTGGTCACCCTAGGTGGCGGGTAATTGGTGCCTATATAAGACAATGCCCCAAACATCGGGACTGGCCCTATAAAATCAGGACATCTGGTCACCCTAGCTGGGGAGTGCGTCTCTCCCCCAGGCTGGCAGTGATCCATCTCATCCGGGGGAGCTGCGCAGGGCAGAATGAACTGCTGTGGTTCGTGGGTGCCCCGTCCTTGAGATCAGATGCTGTGCTAACTTCACCATGGTCCGTGGGGCTGGCAGAGGTGCCCAGTGGCGTGTGATCAGACCTGAGGGTTTGCTGCTGTTACCACTCTTCACCCCAAGAGGTGGATTTTGGGGTCCTGCAGCCTTCCACCGATCTCCTCCTCTACTGCAGCTGTTGGACCAGCAAGCTGGGGGGTGAGCCAAGCATGAACTCAGAACTGTGTTGCCATTTAGATTCATTTAACAACTTTAACATATGCATCCGAAGAAGTGGGCTGTAGTCCACGAAAGTTTATGCTCTAATAAATTTGTTAGTCTCTAAGGTGCCACAAGTACTCCTGTTCTTCTTTTTGCGGATACAGACTAACACGGCTGCTACTCTGAAACTTAACAACTTTGTTTGCCAAAAATGCTTGCTAACAATCCTGAATCCAATTTCAATACTTTTTAAAAAAAAAATCAGTATCTTAGCCAAAAACAGAAAATTAAGTTGACAATCATTTGTGACAAGTTTGGTATGGGGCAGGGAGTCAACAGAAATGGTATAAAATGTCCCATGTTGTTCAGCACGTCGCTTCCTGAAGTCACAATGTCTGCATGAAGGAGCCGTGAGTGGGACCAGCATTGCTTGGTCAGGGAGAGCACCCCCTGCTGGGTAACAACTTGAGTCTGGTTGCTGTCAAGCACCCTATTGACTCTGGATTTTAAAGTCTGGTCTTGGGCAACTGCTGAGAAATCCCCCCAGAGAACAGGCGTATGGCTGTCACTCACCTTGAGTGAATCACCTGAATGAACTCGCTCGCTGTCTCTAGAACCAGTCACTGCAATGGTGAAGCTGAGCTGGAGAAATCACCTCCATGCCAGCTCCAACCGATGTGTAGAAAAAAGTCATTTTGAGTTGTGTTAAGCTAATTGCTTCATATCTGAGTTAACACCCTCTGGGCAACTAAAATGGATGATGTGAGAGGTGACTGGTAAGGGCTGATAGTGGGAGGGAGGTAGGGTTACCATATTCTGTACCTCCAAATGGAGGACACTCCACGGCCCCCGCCCCCGCCCCCAGCCCCGCCCATACCCCCTCCCCAACCCCGCCCCCTCCCCAAAGTCTCCGCCCCCTCCCCTGCTTCCAGCGAACATTTGATTCGCGGGAAGCCTGAAGCAGGTAAGGAGGGTGTGGGGGGGAGGAGGCGCAGCCCAGGCTAGCCCCCCGGGCGGCGCCAGCCTGGGTCGGCTCGGGCCCTGGGGTGCCGGCCCCGGCCCACCACCCCCGGCCCGCCCAGCACTGCCGGACCCCGGCTCCCCGGCGGCCCGGCTCCCCGCGGGCCCGGCCGACCCGGCTCCCCGCGGGCCCGGCTCCCCGCCGGCCCGGCCCCCCGCCGGCCCGGCCCCCCGCGGGCCCGGCCGACCCGGCTCCCCGCCGGCCCGGCCCCCCGCCGGCCCGGCCCCCCGCGGGCCCGGCCGACCCGGCTCCCCGCCGGCCCGGCTCCCTGCCGGCCCGGCCGACCCGGCTCCCCGCCGGCCCGGCTCCCCGCCGGCCCGGCCGACCCGGCTCCCCGCCGGCCCGGCTCCCCGCCGGCCCGGCCGACCCGGCTCCCCGCCGGCCCGGCCGACCCGGCTCCCAGCCCGGACCCCGGCCCGGCACCATGCCCCCGGCACCGCACCGCCGGCCCCGGCCGAGCACCACCCAGCCCTCCCGATTTTCCCGGACATGCCCGGCTTTTGGGGATTTCCCCCCGGATGGGGATTTGAGCCCCCAAAAGCCGGACATGTCCGGGAAAATCCGGACGTATGGTAACCCTAAGGGAGGGGAAGGGCACAATGGAAAGGTTCTGGTGGTGTGCTGCAGGGTTCAGGGCAGGTACTCAAGCGACAAAAGAGTTTTGATTTCTAGACCTACTTTTGATGTTATTGTGTCGGGTTGCGACCCCCCCCCCCTCGGGGGGCCACCTGATACACTGGGGTACCACTGAGCCCATCCAGAGCCGGATTAACCTTTTGTGGGCCCGGCGCAAAACATATCTGTGGGCCACCGTGGGGGCAATGGAGTATGGCATGAGGAAGTCAGGCCCCAGAGCGAGGGCACTATTTACAAACCAGCAGTTGCCAGGCACACACAGTGGCCCACCTGGCCATGTGCTGCCAGCGTGCCCCTTCCCCTTGGGGCAGGCCATGCTGCACCACACAGCCCCTCCCATCCAACACCCCCCTTGGTTCCCTATGGCCAGAGCCCCCCAGACTCTGCCGCAAATGCACAGCACCCCCTGTCCAGTGCCCCTCTGCCCACAGCCCCACAACTGCCCAGCACCCCCACCCCCCCAAACCCGCACTCCCTAGTGCCCCAGCACACACAGATCCTCCCTCCCCCTCACAGCCGCTGGGAGGTGACCCTCCAGAGACCCCCCCTCCCCTCGCCCTGCCTCCCAGCCACGCTCACCGGCCCTGCTGGGAGGTGACTGTCCATCCCCTCAGATCACGAGTCAGCGAATCCTGAAAGACAGCTCATCCTCATCCATACCATCGACGTACCTGCCGCATCCAGCGTTCCGGGCCGTACTCCTGCCATTGGCTCCGAGTCCACCTGCAGCACAATCCAGCGTTCCTCCCTTCAGGCCATCACCAGGTCTGGGGGTAGTAGGTCCTGGCTCTGACGCACTCCAACGCCCGGCCTAGCCAGAGAAAGCATCCGACAGCAGCAGGACTTTAGGGGATTTTATTATTTTAGTTTGCTTCAAGCTCCTTGTTTTGTGATCCCAGTTTGCTCAGGTTTTATGACAGTTGTTTCCTTTTCCTCGTTATCCCAGTTATTGTAAACCAACCTTCATACACTGACCTTTTGTTCTGGAACGTCTTTCTGTCTCTGTCTTCTTTCCTTGCACCACACTGGAAGGAGGGTGGGACCAACATCTCCAGCTGCTTCCACAGCGATAGACCCTGAGACCAGGTACAAGATCCTGCGTCCCCTGAAGGGGGAACATATAGGTTTATAATGGTTTTAATTTTTCCCTGTAACACCTCAGCATGGTCTGGCCTGACCCAGAGAATTCAAAAAAGGCTGCAGCCCATGAGCCCGGCTGGCAGGACGCAGCTACGTGCCCCTCCCTTGATGGCCACCTCAGTGGATGATTTGGTCAAGACCATGCTCCGGCACTGCTCAATGATGTTGGCCAGGTTGGTGTTGAAATCAGGGTTGGGTCCCCCTGCTGCAATGGACAGAGATGGAGCGTCACAAGGGGGACGCAGCTGAGACCCCACTCGAGGCCAGTCCTGACTCCCAGCCCCGACTGCTTTAACCCACCATGATCCACTCCCCTCCCAGAGCCAGGGATAGAATCAAGGTATCCTGACTTTGAGCCCCCCTGCTATAACCCCAGAGCTGGCAATTGCAGAGCTGGCAATGGGACCCAGGAGTCCTGAGGCCCCTGGTGACCCTCCCTGCCCCAAACTACCTGTTCCAGGGCCCTTCCCCTCTTCAGCCACTATTAGTTGTTATCTCAGGCCGCCTGAACCACAGGGACTGGGCTGCTCCCCTCTTATGCGAAACAGCTGTGAGAGATGGGCAGAGACTCAGCCCCCTTAGGGGAGATGCTGTGAGACAGAGGAAAGATCCAGTGGAGAAAGGATGAGAAGGGGAAATGCTACCCCACAAACCTGCATCCTCTACTCCAGAAGGCAGGGACGGTGCTGGCCTTGGGTTAACAGAGGTTAGGAGGTGCTGGGGTTAGGGGCAACAGGGTCAGTGCTAGTGGTCAAGGCTGGGCTGGCAGGGCTCTGTAGCCACAACCTATGCCTGGGCCCCGTCAGGTACTGGGAGGCTGGGAAAACTCTGTAGTGCCCCCTCTGGCTGTGACTGGGCCTGTGGGGCACTGGGAAGCTGGCAGGGCTCTGTAGCGCTCCCTCTGGCTGGGGCTGTATCACACACAGGATCCACCTCTCCTGCCCCGGTACCTTTCCCAGCGAAATGCAGCAGCACGGTGAGCTTCTGGAAGAGCCGGCTGCGCTCCGCGTCCTGCAGGCCCTTCATGCGCTTGACATTGGACCATTTGTTGTGGCCAGCGGAGGTGGCACCTGAGGTGTGCAGGGCCCGGCACAATGAGCGGGGGACGGGGGCAGGGGCAGCTGGTTCAGTGCCAGCACCGAGGCCAGATCTCGGCATCTGAATGGGGCACCTGCCCTCGCCATGGGTGTGAGCTTCTGAAACACACCCACACACTACAGCCATGTATGAGCTCCTGTAACACTCATACACACACAGCCCTCCTCTAACACACACATTACAGGGGATCACACCCCAGGCTGTGATCCCTTGTAACAAACGCACCAAGATCACACAGCCTAGCAACAAACACACCACACAACCAGACCCTTGTCTTACTGTGACACACACACTGCACAGCCTGGCCGGGGCCCTCTTGTACCCACTAGTCCCCGCTCCCCTCCCAGAGCCAGGAGAGAACCCAGGAGTCCAGGCTCCCAGCTCCCCATGGCGCAGCGGGACCCCACTCTCAGCCCAGGGGCAGGGACCGGGCTGCCCTGTAACGGGCTCCTGCTGCCCGGGCTCCAGGTGCCGCGAGCGCCCCCGGTGGCCGGACTCGGGACCCAGGCGTCCGGGGCCTCCCCCGGCTGCTGGAGCTGGCGGCGCAGGCACAGGGCCGAGCGGGGAGCGCAGCGGGGCTGGATCAGGGTGGGTCCCGGCTGCAGCCCCAGGGCGGGGAGCAGGCTGGAGGCGGCCCCGGGGAAGCACCAGCCGCGGGGCGGGAAGTCGCTGCCCGGAGGAAGCGGCCGGGGAAGGTGTATCAGCACAAAGTGCAGCCCTCCCCTTTTGCAACTGGGAGCGGTTTCTGCCACGCAGCGTAGCAGTTTGTAAACTGTTTGTTAACTTGCTACTGCCTGTCCATGGGGTTGCGAATCAGGAGGGGATGGGGTATGTGGTCAAAAACGATCCCGATCTGCTTCCTGACCGGAGTGGCTGCTTTCATTGCATTCGTGAAAGGGGAGGTAAGGTTTGGGGGAACGGAGCGTGCCCCTGAGCCCACATTGAGACCACAGTGGCCCCTTTTCATTTTTTCCACTGGCTTCTCCGTGCTTAGTTCCAATGACTGGGCTGATCATGCACCTGTCACTGGTCCAGGGATGGTTGCAAAACGGGAGGGATGGGGTTTGTGGTTGAAAACACTCACGGTCTGCTTCCTCTGGGGGGATGGTTGCAAAACGGGAGGGATGGGGTTGTGGTGGAAAACACTCCCGGTCTGCTTCCTCTGGGGGATGATTGCAAAACGGGAGGGATGGGGTTGTGGTGGAAAACACTCCCGGTCTGCTTCCTCTGGGGGATGGTTGCAAAACGGGAGGGATGGGGTTTGTGGTTGAAAACACTCACACTCTGCTTCCTCCTGGCTAATGTGCCAAATTGATCTATTGCATGATTGAGGCATGCTGTTTCACTTTTTTGTGTGTGAATCCGTGAAAAGGGATTTTTTTGACTTTACTCTTCCAATTTGCATCATATACAAAGCAATTTTTGGGGCCCCTTCCATAAAAAAAAGTTGCAATACTCTAGTAACATGTATTTGGGAATGTAAAAAATAACCAGTGAAATACATTCAAAAATTAATTTGTAATAATTTGAAAATACACTAAATCCAACATTTGAAAACATTAAATGCTTTAATGGGATGTAGACATTTGCAGTTACATAATGGGCTCTCGCTGGGTGATGGTGATGGTTGGTGCAAATGGGCTGTCGCTGCCTGGGGGTGGTGCTGCTTGCCCAGGACTCCGGGGGGAGCTGGGCTCTGGGTTGGGGGGCGCCCGGCTCACAGGGGCTGGGCTCAGGGATGTGGGGAGATGGGGTCAGGGGTGTGTCCGGCTCAGAGGGGCTGGGCTTGGAGCTGGGGGTCATGGGTGTGGGGGGATGGGGTCAGGGGGTTGTCCGGCCCCTCCCTTACCATGACGCTTACCCCCTCTACCGGAGCCTCAGCGTGCCACATCCAGGACGCCGGGGGATGGGATGGGGGAAGACGGAAGTGTGGGGAGTCTCCGACATACTCCGGGCCTGGGGCAAATTGCCCCACTTGCCCCCCCCCCGGGCGGACCTGCTGAATAGTGGTTACTGGGAATGGGCCGGAGGGGGTGGGGAGTGTAGCAGATGACAATTTGAGGTGAATATTCTCTTGGCCAGATTCTACTGGATTTATGGTGCTGTGTGCTATGGACTGGAGTGAATAACCAAGAATCTGGTTAATAATTATTCTCTAAATTCAGCTTTCTTCTTTCTCTCTCTGTGAATTATCACTAATTCAAAATGGTGGTGTGCAAGTTGACTGGATAATGATAATAGCAGAATCTCTTGTTAGAACATTGTAAACCCTACTACCTGTTTTGTATATAATACACTCACTATACATAATACAAGAAATCCCTGATGTTAGAACCTGGCTATGCCGCTGCTGTAGGGGGCTCATCACCCAGCAGCTGGGGGCCACCATGTGGGCTCGGCAGGGCTGCTGGCCACGGGGCCAATGGCTGTGGGTGGGATCTCAGGAGTCATGTCCCAGGGATATGCCCCACTCCCCAGCACTGCTCCACCTCTGAGCTGTCTCCACTGCCTGGGACCTGTGGGGCTCCACCTGCCTCCCCAGGGAAAGAGCCACCTGGGATTGGTGCAGAGGCTGGGCCAGTCTCAGCCAGTCCCAGAGGACGGCTGGGGGAGGGGGAGAGTGTGGGAGGCTCAGCTGGGTCCTGCCAGGCATGTGGGTCCTGAGGGAGCCTGGCCCGGGTAGGCCCTGCTCCTGCTCCAGCCTGGCTGATTGCACCCCCAAGGGCCGGAGTTATCCTGCCCCAGGACAAGCTCTGGCTGTGCTGCCGGCTCAGCCTGGCAGACACAGTCACCTCCCATCAGGGCCGGGTATTGTGGCTGGGGGTTAGGGTGTGGGAGAGTAGGTCTCTAGTGGGTCTGGGGGGTGCTGTGCAGTGCGGGGTGGGGAGATCTGTGTGTGTTGGGGCACTGGGAAGTGTGCAGGGGTCTGGGTGGGGCACTGTGCAGTTGTGGCAGTGGGGCGGTGGGGGGCACTGGGCAGTGAGGGAATCTGTGGGGGGGCTCTGGGCGGGGAGGGGCAGGGCACTGTGCAGTTGTGGGAGGGCTGTGGGGGGTCTACAGCTAGGGGGCACTGGGCAGTGAGAGGATCTGGGGGGGGTTCGGAGTGGTCTGTGGGAGAGCACTGGGCATGGGGGTTTGTGGGGGTCTTTTCACGTATTCACACACAAAAACGTGAAACAGTGTGCCTCAATTGACCAATAGATCAATTTGGCACATTAGCCAGGAGGAAGCAGACCGTGAGTGTTTTTGACCACAAACCCCATCCCTCCTGATTCGCAACCCCATGGACCAGTGACAGGTGCATGAGCAGACAAGTCATTGGAAATAAGGAAGGAGGAAGCCAGTGGAAAAAATGAAAGGGGCCACTCTGGTATGACCTTGGGCTCAGGGGCATGCTAGCCATGAGGAAGCAGATCGATGAAAGGGGCCACTCTGGTCCCACCTTGGGCTCAGGGGCATGCTCCGTACCCCCAAAGCTTACCTCCCTTTTCACGGACTCACACACAAATACGTGAAACAGCGCGCCTCAATTGTACAATAGATCAATTTGTCACATTAGCCAGGAGGAAGCAGATCGACCAAAGGGGCCACTCTGGTATCACCCTTGGGGTCATGGGCCCGCCCCGAAGGGGAAGAAGCATGATGGGAGCACAGGGCCGGGCTGGCCAGTGTGCGTCTGGCAGCTCCCGGTTTGTAAACAGTGCCATTGTACTGGGCTGGGTGGAGCAGGGTTGTTCCTGCCGTGCCATGACCCATCTCCCATTGCCCCCGGCCAGCCCGTCGCTCTGAGGACTCTGCCCCCCATGCCCCATGTCCCCATTTCCCCCCTGGGGGACCACAAATATGTTTAGCACCAGGCCCACAAAAAGTTAATCCAGCCCTTTTTGGGGTGCAGGCTCTGGGATGGAGTTGGGGTGCAGGAGGGTTGCAGGCTATGGGTAGTTTGAGTGAGGGGTGCAGGCTCTGACCTGGGGCATGGGATTGGGGTACAGGAGGGGGTGCAGACATGTGGGCTCTGGGAGGGAGTTAGCAACTCAGCACGTTATATAAGAGAAATGAACTGCAGTGATTTCATATAGGCATAGAAACTGATAGAAGACACTTTTACTTATTCAAAATGTGAGAGGCAGAGTTGGAGGGAGGGAGTGTCTGTCCAATATTTCACCGCATTCAGTCTCCTGGCTGGATCAGTAACGTAGCCGTGTACAGGGCTGCCCAGAGGATTCAGGGGGCCTGGGGCAAAGCAATTTTGGGGGCCCCTTCCATAAAAAAGTTGCAATACTATAGTAACATGTATTTTGAAATCTAAAAAATAACCAGTGACATACATTCAAAAATTAATTTGTAATAATTTGAAAATACACTAAATACATTATTTAAAAACATTAAATGCTGTAATGGTATGTATACATTTACAATTACATAATGGGCTGTTGCTGGGTGATGGTGATGGTTAGGATGGGGTCGGGGGGGTGCCCCACCCCTTACCATGGCGCTTACCCCCTCTCCTGGAGCCTCAGCGTGCTGCGACCAGGAGCGGCCCCGGACAGCGTTGGAGCCACCGCGCTGCAGTGCGCCAGGGCCGCTCCCGGACGCGGCACGCTGAGACACCGGGGGAAGAGGGGGCAGCCTCCGACATATTCGTGGGGGCCCCTGCGGAAAATTGCCCCACTTGGCCCCCCCATCTGGGCGGCCCTGGCCCTGCAACACTTGTATAGGATAGAGAGGAGCTGCGATTAAGCTTTGACAGGCTAGGAATTGGAGGCCTGTGCCTTTAAGACCCCAGCCCCAGGAACCCGCCCCCTGCTCGGAGGCTGACATGCAGCGTCCCTGTGAGAACAACAAAAACAGCCTCTGCCCCCCCACACCCCTAGATCAGCGAGCACAGTGGGTGGCTCGTCCCACGGGGTCACTGTTCCCCCCCCCCTCCCTAAACAGGGGTTTTGTCCCCGCACGGGGTCTGGCAGTGTCGTCCCCCCCCACTTAACCCCGGCTCTCACCCCCCACCACCGATTTTTGCCCTTCAGCCCCTCTTCTGCCGCTAGCTACAGTAGCTTGAACCCCCCAGGCCAGTAAAATTCTGCCCCCTGCTCAGACCCTGACAGCCCCCCCCCCCCCCCCGCTGCGATTTGCCCCCTGAATCCTTTTAACCCCCCCAAAGAGGAGGCAGCAAATGGTAAGTAGAAGTAAGGGCAGAGAGAGGGCAGTGGCTACAACGAAGGTTACTGGGCATGCTCAGTTCGAGTGACATGCTCAGTGCACCCAAAGTAGCAAAACGGGAGCGAGAGCACTTTGTGCTGATACACCGCCGCATCCCGCATCCCAACAAGCGGCGCCTTCCCGGGCCAGCCCGGCCCCCGGGGTCCCAGCCCGGCCCGTGCGCAGGGCGGATCCCGGCTGCAGCCCCAGGGCGGGGAGCGGGCTGGAGGCGGCCCCGGGGAGGCACCAGCCGCGGGGCGGGAAGTCGCTGCCCGGCTGGAGGAAGCGGCCGGGGCCGAGCCCGGCGATGGCTGCAGCGGGGCCGGCGCAGGTAGGACGCGGCGCGGGGACTCCCCGGCCGGGCACTGGCTGGTCCCGGCTGGGGGCCGAGGGGGGCCGGGACCCGGGTCCCTCCCGCGCTAGTGACCCCGGGGCTGGGGCTGCAGCAGCCGGAGCGCTGGGGCGGGGGGCGGCTCTGGGGCCCCGGGGCGGGGGGGCCCTGGCCGGGCGGACACGCGGAGCCGGGCGCGGCCCCTTCCCCCGAGCGAGGCCCCGGCCGGGCAGAGGAGCCCGGAGGCGCCTGAGCCGGGGCGGGAGCGGGGCTGAGCACAGGCCTGGGGCGGGGGCGGGACTCCGGCCGGGGGGGAGGAGCCTGTTCCCAGCCCTGGGATTCGGGCCCCGCCCCAGAGCCCCGTGGGGAGCCGAGGGCGACTCCTGTCCCCGGCCAGCAGGGCCCCGAGTCCCCGGGGAGCTGTGTGGGGTCGGGGGGAGTCTCCCTGGGTTACAGCTGCTGGGCCGGGGGGTTCCTGGGAGTCGCTCCCCTAGAAACCGCGTCCCCTGCTGAGACTCCGGGCTGGGGGCTGGAGCGGAAGGTGCTGAGTGTGTAACGCTTGTGCCAGCAGCTCCAGGTGGCGTTCGAGGACGTCGCTCTGTATTTCACCCGGGAGGAGTGGGAGCTCTTATCCCAGCCACAGAAACAGCTGTACCGGGACCAGATGCTGAGGAATTACTGGACTCTCGTTTCCCTGGGTAAGGACTGAGTTCCCTTCATTTATTCACAGCTGTAAAACCAACCCTCGAGGCTTTGGTTACCATGTGCCACCCTATCACTGAGTGGTGGCACATGCCAGCCCCTTTCAGGTCAGCCCCTGTTGGAGGAGAACTCAGGGCTACAGAGCCTGGGGATAAGCTTAGTGTCACTTGTTTATTTGCATTACCTACCTCAGTCAGGGCACATCGGTGGTGGTAGCAAACAGCCCATGACTAACAATCTCTTCCAGGAATCCCAGCCAGACGTTGAGGGCAGCAACTCTGCCTCAGGACCTGATTCTAGTTAGACAAACAAGGCAGGGAAAAAACGCTGCTGCTGCAACAGCTCCCCACCTCCCCCAAAAGAACGAACATAGTACATTTAACAACTGTACAGTAGAACAATGCAAAAGAACTGGAATGTCTGTGTAACGGCGCCACCTGGTGACACCTGCCATGACACGTTGTGGCCGATGTGCCTTAATGACATGCCCGAAACGTTTCAACAGCTATAAGATGGCAAAGGAGCAACGTTCCCGTCTTCCAAAGTCTTTCCCATGAGAAATGTTTCAGGAGACAGTTGGGTAAGTGAAATAATTCACCCTGTCTCTTAATCTGAGACGAATGGGTGTTCACTGGTGTTTCTGTGGGTTAAAGGAAATCCATGTCACACAGTTGTCCTATGGAACGTAGTGACACAGGATAGCATAGCGGCCAAGGTGTTTGCAGAATGGGATATTTCTATGGAACAGCTAGAGTTAGCCCAGCAAGGCTTTAAACTCGGCCCCCACTGCAACGTGAGACAGGGGTTGTAGACGTTGCTGATTCAGAGTACAAGTGAGAGACTGGACGAAATCTTCTCTAAGGAAGGTTTATTTCATTACTCTCCTGCTTGGGATCTCTTGCGCTTTCCTCTAAAGCAGTCTGCGAGTTGGTGTCCTGTCGTGCCAGGTGCTGCGCAAACATATAAACAAGTCTCTGCCCCCAAACATTTTAGTAATAAAACTTTCCCTCCCAAACAGGCTCTTCAGGTTCCAAACCAGACTTAATCCACCGGATCGAGCTAGGGGAGGCAGAACTCTGGATCCAGGATGCTGAGGGCTCCAGGGTAAACTCTGGGCCTGAGAGCCCCTCCTCAGGTGAGTCATAATAATCCAGTTCCTTCTGATTTACACACCTGCTAGCGGAGCGCTCCTTGATGTAGACGGTAAAGGCAGAGCGAGATTCACTGGCTAGGAACTGTCGGTGGAGATGCGGCAATTCTCTCTCAAAGCTTCGCTCTTGTTCTGCCAGCAGTTACTGGGCCAGAGGCAGAAATCGCTGGGGGAGAGTTTCTGGCTGGGATAGGCAGGAAGCCAGGCTGGATGGGCACAATGAGCCTGTCTGGCCTTGATAGCTATGAATCTTAGAAATCATCTCTGCACTGAGACAGGACTAAGTATTACCTAGTCCATCCTTGGCAGGTGTCTGTTTAACCTGGTCTTAAAAACCTCCAATGATGGAGATTCCACAGCCTGCCTAGATAATTTTGTTCCAGTGCTTAACTACCCTCAGAGGTTGGAAGTATTTCCTAATGTCTAACCTCTATTTCCCTTGCTGCAATTGAAGCCCATAAAATCTTGTCTTGTTCTCTGTGGATAAGGAGAACAATTTATCACCCTCCACTGTAACAACCTTTTATGTCCAGGAGGACTGTTGTCAGGGGTTCTCCCCACCCCCACCTTCTCTTCTCCAGACTAAACAAACCTATTTTTTTCACTTTCTTCGTAAGTCATGTTTTCTAGACATTTAATCAGTATTGTTGCTCTCCTCTGACCCTCCCCAATTTGTCCACATACTTCCTGAAGTGTGGGGCCCAGAACTGGACACACGAATGGGCCTAGCCTGTCCTTGTTTTCCTGTGCTTTCTCATGTATTTGTAAAATGCTTTGTTTTTTCCCTTTATATTGCTAGTTTAGTTTTGTTTTTTGCCTTGGCCTTTCTAATTTTCTCCGTACATGCTGGTGTGTTGTTTTTGAATACTCATTTTGTAATTTGACCTACTTTCTATTTCTTGTATGACTCTTTTTTGAATTTCAGGTCATTAAAAATCTCCTGGTTAAGCCAGGGGAGCCTCTTAAAATACTTCCTATTTCTTCTATGCATTGGTAATCTCTGACCAACATATGATGGGGCCTCAAAGCCCCAACAAAGAAATGGACCGGAGATGGGGTTGTGATGAAATGGGAAGAGGGGTGGAATTGTGATATGGGACAATGGTGGGGTGGGAGATTTGAGGGATGCTGAGGGAATGAGAGAAGTTTTTGGGGGTCTCATTTATCTAGTGGGTAGGACAGTGCAGTAAGATTCGGAAGATCTCCCTTCAGTTCTAGAAGTGAGTCACTACAGCTCCACCATGCCTCAGCTTCCCCAGCTGTGTAATGGAAAGGGCATTGGGGCTGTGAGCAATGTTCCCTCTCATTTTTTCCATCCATCTGCAAAATAAATTTTGTTATGTGCACCGAGGTATGTGCGCCACCAGTAGAAACAAAAAACCTAGCTATAATTTTTTTTAAAGTTACCATAGAGATAATTACTGCAGCCAGGAGAGGTTAGGTATTTTAGAATTTGCTAATTAAATTTAAGTGCAAGAGAAATAAAAATCATGAAATGCATAGACCAGTCAAAACACTAAAGTCACACACTTAGGAAGAATAAAATTGCAGAGAATATATGTGCATTATAGGAAGTACCAAGAAGTAACAATAGTAATATAAGTATGTGTTTGGAGGTGAGTGTGAAAGAGCCAGAGACTGTGCGTGTACCACACAGTCAGTCTGCGTGCTGGCTGCTGGAGAAGTTTCTGAGAGACGCTGTGTGCTGTCTCTAAGACGCTCACTGAAAGCTCTCCTGAGCCCTGTCTCCCCTGCCCTCACTCTGAGGTCACGGGGTACATGGACTAGTGGCGGGGAGGAGGGGAGAAAGAGAGAGACTGTGTGAGCTGGCTGCTGGGGGGCAAACAAGCACCTGGGTAGAAAGACAAGCCTGTCCGGCCATAGACCACAACACCTTCTAGACTACCCACACCTCAGAAAATCATACCAAAGTAAGGGGCGCCCTAGAGACTTTTCAGATGGCTTTTCATGCCTCTGCCCCCTGCAAGAGCATCCCAGAGTCACTGGCCCTTGGCAGAGAAGGCGCTGTCCTCTCCAGGTTCCCACCCCACCCCACCCCCTCTCTGCCACTTCACTTCGCACGTGACCTCTCAGACTGGAGAAACCTGTCCCCGGTGAGCAAGGAGAAAGCTGGGAATGACGCAGGGCAGGATCAGTCACATATGACTAGTGTAAGGTGATGCCACGCAGAGGATGCCACTGAGTAGAGCAGATCTCTGGCACTTGCAGTGTTTCACTGTAATGCTCTAAAACTGCCCCACGTGCCAGGCAGTTGCTGTGGGGGGAGTGGACACGTTTGGGAGCCTGATTAAATCATCCTGCGGGCCATGACTTCGAGTACCCTGGTGTATGGGCTGGGTGTGAGGGAGAGGGTGGTGGAATGGCCTTTGTCACATCCCCTCTCCTCCTGCTCTTTGTGGCATGAAACCTTTGTCACTTACATTGCTTCAGTGTCAGTGCTTAGCACAGCCCTCAGCCCTAATCCGTCTGTGCTGTCTGTAGACCAAAGGCTGGGTGGCACCATTCACCCCTTCCAGCTCAGCAGTGCCAGGGATCGGGTTGTGACACAATGCAGACATGTTTTCCAGGTTACATCACACAAACCCTGAGTGACTGCTCATCCCCTCAAATCCTTCCCACACACACACCTCCCGCCCAAATCCTCACCTTCTTGAGGATTTTAGTTTAGTTTTAGTTTTGCAAAAAGACTGGAACCTCAGGCCGAGAGTAAATGACTTCTTCAAAAGGAATTCCTAGAAACGGACTCACTCCCCCACAGGAATAAGCTACATTGTTCTAAGCAGCTTTAAACCGGTCTTACTGCATCTACATGAAGGGATTGTAGCCCCTCAACTGAACTAGTTTCAAAACAATATAATTATAACAGCATAAATACTGAGGAACAGGCCTCATGCTATAAAACAGGAGAAAGTGAAGAACCAATACCACATAAATAAACCCCTCTGATTGAAATAAACACAAAATCAATTTGAAAACAAAATCAGGGCCCTGTTGTACCAGGCGCTGCCTGTATCCTGGGCATGCTACAATTTAAGCTTAAAACAAGACCCAAGACATTCATAGCGCATGTGGGAGCAGGCGCTAGGTGCTGCACAAACACCATAGGGTAGACCCACCCTGAGTCAGGCTGCAGATTTACCAAACCCTGGTCTAGGGTTGGTAAATGCTGCCACCACCCAAGTGCAGAACACCTTTGAGAGCCCAGGAAGGCGCACTTGGAAATTCTTTCCTGTGGGATACCCCCCAAACTCTTTCAGTCCCCCTCCGGGGAAGAGCTGAGAAAAGGAAAAGAAAAAGAAATCAGATTTTGCCACCAGCTAATTGAAAAACGTGCACAGACCACTTAAGAGACAGAAATCCAATCATGTTCTTAAAAAAAAAAAGTAAGATTTATTGAAGAAAAAAAAGGCAAGAAAACGCATCTGGAAAATTAGGCTACTGTTAGATATTAAAAAAAATAAATAAAAAAACTGCAAGGATTAAACACCAGGAATGGCTTTCTGGGGTCTAGCTTAAAGGTTACAAAAACAAAACAAAAGCACCTGTTAGCACAGACGCCTCCACAAGCCCAAAATAAAGAGGTAAACCCGATTGCGTCTAACTAAACATTTCCTGTTCTACTTACATAGCTGTAGTTGCAAATGAGAAAGTCTAGGTGTGGGTATGGATGATTTTCATACCTGGCCCCAAGCTTCTTACAGCACAGCTGCTGCCCTGTCTCTCCAGGCGAGAGAACAACAACAGAGAGACAAAGGGGAAGTTTTTACTCAATTTTAAAAATTTCTGGCCTTCCCATTGGCTCTTTTGGCCAGATGCCCACTCACTTCGTCTTACCTAAGCATAGCAGTGAGACTCCTTAACCCTTTACAGGTGAGGCAAAGGGAACAGCTACTAAGGATTTTTATAGCTAACTGACTGGCTGGCTGGGTGTACTACTCCCCCCCAAGCCCCTCTACACCACCTGCCCTTCTCCTCGCCCTGCCCAGGGGGAACTTGCTGCCCAAAGAAGCTCCCTTCTCCCAGAGCTGCAACCCTAACCCCGGCCTAGTGCAGAGGGGTTGGTGTGGGGTAGTGCAGTGGTTCTCAGCTAGGCATCTGGGGATCCCTAGGGGGCCATGAGCAGGTTTCAGGGGAGCCTCCAAGCAGGGCCAGCATTAGACTCGCTGGGGCCCAGGGCAGAAAGCCAAGGCCCACCGCATGGGGCTGAAGCCCAGGTCCCCAAGCCCTGCCACTCAGGGCTGAAGCTGAAGCCTGAGCAATGTAGCTTTGTGGGGGTCCCCATAGCCTGGGGGCCCAGGCAATTGCCCTGCTTGCTACCCCCTAACGCCATCCCTGGCTTTTATATGCAGAAAACCAATTATTGCGGCACAGGTGGGCCAGGGCGTTTTTATAGCATGTTGAGGGGGACCTCAGAAAGAAAAAGGTTGAGAACCCCTGCGGTAGAGAACATATGGGGGCCAAGGCCATACACTGAAATTTGACCCGCCTCCCCCGCCATCATGACAGGGACCGGGGGCAAATCTGAGTGGCACTGGAACCCCGCAGGCCAGGTCTCAGTGCCCAGAGCGAGGCATTGGGTCCAACACTGTCGGACAGGATCCGCCATTGCAGGTTGAGGCACCCATCCCAAAAACAGTCACAGACAAATGGGGAAATCGCTCCATCTGTGACATTTTCCATCCTTCTCAAACCTGCAGCCCTAACTTTGAGCTAACACCGGGATTGCCTCTGCTCTCTCCAGCAGGGCACGGGGTCCTGGGAGGAACGAGGACACAGTCTGAATGTGGGGAGAGTGCAGCAGGAACACAGGATCCCGCACCCCACAGAGGGATCCATGCACAGAACACCGTCCATCCCCAGGGTAAACTCAGCCAGAGACCAAACCAGAGACTCCCCATGGGCCAGGGTCCCCATCACTGCATCGACTGCGACAAGAGGTTCAGGAACCCCTTCGCACTGACGCAGCACCGGCGCACGCACACCGGGGAGCGGCCGTACTGCTGCGCTGACTGTGGCAAGAGCTTTGCAAAGAACTCAGCCCTGAGAACACATCAGCGCACACACACCGGGGAGCGGCCATATCGCTGCACACACTGTGGCAAGAGCTTTGCAGAGAGCTCAAATCTGAGAATACATCAGCGCACGCACACCGGGGAGAGGCCGCACCACTGTGCTGACTGCGGCAAGGGCTTTGTACGGTTTGCACACCTGAAAAGACACCAGCGCACGCACACCGGGGAACAGCCGTACAGCTGCACTGACTGTGGCAAGGGCTTTGCCCAGAGCTCAAGCCTGAGAACACATCAGTGCACACACACGGGGGAGCGGCCGTACTGCTGCATTGACTGTGGCAAGGGCTTTGCAGAGAGCTCAACGCTGAGAATACACCAGCGGGTGCACACCGGAGAGCGGCCGTATCGCTGCACCGACTGCGGAAAGGGATTTGCACATAGCTCAACTCTGAGAAAACATCAGCACATGCACACCGGGGAGCGGCCATATTGCTGCAGTGACTGTGGCAAGAGCTTTGCAGAGAGCTCAAAACTGAGAATACACCAGCGCACGCACACTGGGGAACGGCCGTATTTCTGCAGTGATTGTGGCAAGAGCTTTGCAGAGAGCTCAAAGCTGAGAATACATCAGCGCACACACACCGGGGAGCGGCCGTATCGCTGTGCTGACTGTGGCAAGGGCTTTGCACGGTTTGCACACCTGCAAAGACACCAGCGCACGCACACTGGGGAATTGCCATACAACTGCACCGACTGCGGCAAGGGCTTTGCGCAGAGCTCAAGACTAAGAACACACCAGCGCACGCACACCGGGGAGCGGCCGTACTGCTGCACTGACTGCAGCAAGAGCTTTACCCAGAGCTCAGCCCTGAGAATACACCAGCGCACGCACACAGGGGAGCGGCCGTACCACTGTGGCGATTGCAAGAAAAGCTTCAGCATTGCCAGTACACTGACCAGACATCAGCGCACACACACACCGGGGAGCAGCTGTATCGCTGTGCCAACTGTGGTAATAGGTTCAGCAATGCCAACAAGCTCACCCAGCTCCAGTGCATGCACACCGGGGAGCAGCCGGATCGCTGTGCTGACTGTGGCAAGGGCTTTGCACGCAGCTCAAACCTGTGAAGACATCAGCGCGCACACACTGAGGAACGGCCATTCCAATGCACTGTCTGCAGAAAATCTGCACAGAGCTAATACCTGAGAATAACCAGTGCATTCACGGCGGGGATCGGCTATACAGGTGTGCTGACTGTGGCAAATGCTTTGCTCACTTGGGCAACCTCACCTGGAACCAGTTGACTCACCAGTTTACTCGCCCTTCTGCCACCACCAGGGCCCGAGGGGCTTCTGGCAGCTGGCGGGCCTGGCACAGTGCCAGCAGAATCAGACCAGGGAGTGGTCCTGTCCCCATGGTGCCCAGCAGAGACTGTGAAGGGCAGGGAATGGGACTTAACTGAGCAGTGTGGGGAAGAGCAGACAGGTGGGGGGATTTTAGAGTAGATGGTCACAGCCTGCTCCATTAGGGACCCCTGCATCTAGGTGGGGTCCAGCCAGGTCTCTCTGTCAAACTCCCCCCAACACATAGAGCTGTGAGGCAGCCAGGACAATCCCTCCCCACCCCCCCCCACACAGCTGGGAGTGAGTCAGGAACTTCCCCCCCACACCTACCTCGTTTTGAGCCGGGGTGACTCTTAGGTGACATCCGGAGATGGGATTTGCAGTCCTGTCTCAGCATGGATTGGTCCGAGGGGCGGGACAGCCCGGTGCGTGTGATTGAAAGAAGACTCAGGAACTGCTCATGCCGTCTATTTTAAATAGAAATGGGATGAAGAAGAACTATTTACCTAATGTGTAACAAAGGTCTGTCTAGCCAGGTGTTTCTTTGCTATTAAAGAAGCTGATGCATTTGAATGGTGTGTGGAGAAGCCAATGTGAAGTGTTAATTTTTAAGATAAACCAGCCCAAATGTACTAAGGCCTGACTGACCATGAGGCCTGATGAACTGTGTGACTGGCAGGGGCGCACAGAGCGTTTTGCATTACTCCTTCGGGAATTCTGTGCCAAAAATAAAAATTCTGCACACCATATTTTAAAATTCTGCATATTTTATTTGTCAAAATAACCCAATATAATCACACTAGTTTCAATTATTTTGGTAATTTATTTCAACCTACCTATCAGCAACTATGTTTGTAACAATACAAACAACAGACAACAAAAAAGATTCAGGAAGTGATTTTTCACAAATAGATTCCTTACTCGACCTGTTAACACAGAACGTTGAGTAATAATTCATTTAAACTACAATATTGAAATGTATTTCCCGCACCCCTCAGAAGCAGTGCAAAGGCTTCGGAGAGCCAAGGGTAATGAAGGAGCTGAGGGAGAGGGAAGTAATTGCTGGGAAGGAGCTTGGAGTGAACTTTGGGAGTTGTTGGATGTGAGTGGGAGAAGTATGGACAAGGGGGATTTGGTGGGAGAGGGGAAGAGTGATTGATAGAGACTTGGGAATCCTCCCATATGGAACCCTGGCTCACCTTTGGCCTCTCCCACTGAGTCAGGCACATCTGCCCTCTGTCCCCGTGTGTCCCTGCATCCCCCCCATCCCTGTGTGTCCCTGGCCCCCTTTCACTCCCATGTGTCCCTGCATCCCCACCCCTGGCCTCAATGTTGTCTCACTAGCTCCCCCAGGAGCCCTATATGTCCCATTTTGTCCATCTCCCCTGTTTTCCTTGCCTCCACACCTGACGCCAGGGCAGAGAACTGTGAAGTATCCTCTGATCCCCTCCCTCTCTGGAAAGAAGAACAGGAGTACTTGTGACACCTTAGAGACTAACAAATTTATCTGAGCATAAGCTTTTGTGGGATACAGCCCACCTCTCTGGCTGGCTGCTCCAGCTGTAAGCCAGCTGCCCTCTCTTCCTGTGCCACAGCAGCCCCTAGAGGGGAAAAGGTGTAATTGCAGTGCTTGTCCATCAAAATCAATTACTCTAGGGTGAAAAATAATATGTGGAGCACACGAAGTTTGTGCTTGCGCAGGGGGCACAGAATTCCTCCATGAGTATCGCATATGAAGTGACATCACTGACGTAATCATTGACGTGTAGGGAAAAATCAAGCTCTGGTACAGAGGTGCGTAGAGCTGTTAGTGTTCTTTCATCAACTGTTCTCTCCTGTTAGCCATGCCCACAGGCCGCGCAAATGAGTCAAATCATTGTATGTGTCTCTGGTGAACTACTCTCCAAGGACCGAGCCATTCAGGAGTGGAAAGAGTCTTTCCATAGAGATTGTTGGAACTTCTAGATGGAAATTTCTGCTAGGGATGTAAATACCATTTTAAAAGTCAACCGTTTAACTGTTGAAGGCTGGCCAAAGGAGCACAGGACAGGGAGCCCATGGAAAGTAGCTTGTGGAGGTAGGTTACTGACTGGCGCTGAGGTTCACTCTATGACTCCAGAGATCTGACACCAACTGGAACGGCACAAAGCGTTTTACACAGGGATACTGGAGTTTTCCAAAGTTTCAAGAGGCCTCTGGGATGGAATACATCCCTGTATCCAAACCCTACACACGACTATAATAGTCTTTGTACAAATTATGCCTTATAAGGTAGGTATCGTTTGAAAACTAATAACTTACTGGCCAGTATTATCATAGTGAAATGTTTGCCGCAACTTTGTATAAAAAAATTATGAACATAAACTGAAATTGCAACTGAAATGTGTTTACCAGACACATCTTGGGAGTGGGTAAAACTGTTTCTCAAAAACAAAGGAGAAGTTAACGTCTGTAGCCGAGCATGAAACCTCTTCCCCACTATGTTCGTGTCTCCCCCCTCAGCTGAGAACATTTCTAGGGGTCGCTTTGAGAAAATTCTGCATTTCAGAGGGTGACTGAACTATAAAAGAGAGGGGCAAAAACACCTCTTGTGATTTCTCCCTGTTCATCTCTTGTTATCACCTAAGAGGACCAACAAAAACAAAAAAGGGTAGTCCTTGGACCTCAGGAACTGATCCTGAACTGAAATCTTAGTCAGCAATGCTACTGGAAACCTGTGGTAAAGGCAGTGGTGAGCTGGAGCCGGTTTGCACCGGTTCACAAGAACTGGTTGATAAATTTAGAAGCCGGTGTAGAACCAATTATTAAAGGGGCGGGTGGATGGGCAAACTCCAGTCCGCGGGCCACATCCGGCCCACGGGACCAGCCTGTCCGGCCTGCCTGAGCTCCCAGCTGAGGCTCCCCCAGCCCCTCCCCCGCTTCCCCATCCCCCCTTGCAGAGCTCCAGCACACCGTGCCTCCAGCGTCACCACTCTGGGCAGCTCTGCAACTCCTGCCGCTTTGAGTGGCATGGTAAGGGGGTGAGGCTACGAGCTCCAGCAGGCCGCGCGGCACCCGTACACGCTGCCCTGAGCAGCATGGTAAGGGGGCTGGACCGGGGCTGGGAGGAGGGGTTGGATAAGGGGCAGGGAGTGGTTGGAAGGGGTGGAGGTTCTGGGGAGGGGCGGTCAGGGACGGGGAACGGGGGAGGGTTGGGTAGGGGGTGGGGTCCTGGGAGGGCGTGGTCAGGGGACAAGGAGTGGGGGGGGGGTTGATGGGTTGCGGATTCTGAGGAGGGCAGTCGGGGGCAGGACATGGGTTGGGGTCGGATGGGTGCGAGGGGGAGGGGGAGACAGGTATGTTAGGCTTGTACTCACCGCGCTGTTCCCTACCTGGTCTTCGGCGACACTTCGGCAGCGGGTCCTTCACTCCCTCCGGGTGAAGGACCCGCCGCCGAAATGCCGCCGAAAACCCGGAGCAAGTGAAGACCCCCCCGCCGCCGAAGTGCTGCCGAGTACCTGGTAGGGAACTGGTTATTAGGATTTTGGGAGCTCATCACTGGATAAAGGACTTCACTTTGCACCATGTCTAGATTGTTCAGTTTAGTACTAGGAACTGTTTTTCTCTCTCTTTTTCTTGAAACCATTTCTGACTTTGATGCCTCATCACTTGTACCCACTTAAACCTTACCTTTGTATTAAATAAATTTGTTTTCTTCTTTAATTGAAATGAAGAGAACTGTGTGTGTAACTCCATTTGGGGTGGGAAAATGTATGTATATTGCTCCCCTTGGAGCGGGAACGGACCTATTGTATCAGGACGGTCCAGGAGAGGGCTGGGGACAATACAGGCCACACATTTCTGGGGGGAAATCTGGGACTGTGTGTGTGTTGGGATCACCCTACGGTAATAACCCAGGCTGTGAAAGCCAGAGTGTGAGCTGAGCTGAGCTACACACAGACACTCGGGGTAAGACCGGAAGCTGGAGGCTGTTTGTGAGTGGTCCGGGTTGGGAGCGACGCAGCAAAGCATTACTGGGCCCCCCAGGTTACAGGGCAGGCGATGCCACTGTCCCTCCCCCAATGTTCGGGATTACACCCTGGATTGCGATAGCCTCATTGTCTCGTTGGACAATGAGAATGGACACAACTCCTATCCTGGTTGAATGTTCCAAGATTCTGCCATGAGTACGGGTCATTTCCTGATTTGGCCCAGGCCAGCTTTGCCCAGCAGAGTGACCAGGCCACACGATCCAACAGAAATGGTATAAAATGTCCCATGTTGTTCAGCACGTCGCTTCCTGAAGTCACAATGTCTGCATGAAGGAGCCGTGAGTGGGACCAGCATTGCTTGGTCAGGGAGAGCACCCCCTGCTGGGTAACAACTTGAGTCTGGTTGCTGTAAGCACCCTATTGACTCTGGATTTTAAAGTCCGGTCTTGGGCAACCGCTGAGAAATCCCCCCAGAGAACAGGCGTATGGCTGTCACACACCTTGAGTGAATCACCTGAATGAACTCGCTCGCTGTCTCTAGAACCAGTCACTGCAATGGTGAAGCTGAGCTGGAGAAATCACCTCCATGCCAGATCCAACCGATGTGTAGAAAAAAGTCATTTTGAGTTGTGTTAAGCTAATTGCTTCATATCTGAGTTAACACCCTCTGGGCGACTAAAATGGATGATGTGAGAGGTGACTGGTAAGGGCTGATAGTGGGAGGAAGGGGAAGGGCACAATGGAAAGGTTCTGGTGGTGTGCTGCAGGGTTCAGGGCAGGTACTCAAGCGACAAAAGAGTTTTGATTTCTAGACCTACTTTTGATGTCATTGTGTCGGGTTGCGACCCCCCCCTCGGGGGGCCACCTGATGCACTGGGGTACCACTGAGCCCATCCAGAGCCGGATTAACCTTTTGTGGGCCCAATGCAAAACATATTTGTGGGCCCCCCTGGGGGCAATGGAGCATGGCATGGGGAGGTCAGTCCCCAGAGCGAGGGCACTATTTACAAACCAGCAGTTGCCAGACACACAGTGGCCCACCTGGCCATGTGCTGCCAGCGTGCCCCTTCCCCTTGGGGCAGGCCATGCTGCGCCACACAGCCCCTCCCATCCAACACCCCCCTTGGTTCCCTATGGCCAGAGCTCCCCAGACCCACTATGTCCAGTGCTCCCCAGACTCTGCCACAAATGCACAGCACCCTGCACACCATCCTCTGTCCAGTGCCCCTCTGCCCACAGCCCCACAACTGCCTAGCACCCCCCCTGAACTCCCTAGTGCCCCAGCACACACAGATCCTCCCTCCCCCTCACAGCCCAGCACCCCCCCAGAGACTCCCTCCCCTCGCCCTGCCTCCCAGCCACACTCACCAGCCCTGCTGGGAGGTGACTGTCCAGCCCCTCAGATCACAAGTCAGCGAATCCTGAAAGACAGCTCATCCTCATCCATACCATCGACGTACCTGCCGCATCCAGGGTTCCTGGCCGTACTCCTGCCATTGGCTCCGAGTCCACCTGCAGCACAATCCAGCGTTCCTCCCTTCAGGCCATCACCAGGTCTGGGGGTAGTAGGTCCTGGCTCTGACGCACTCCAACGCCCGGCCTAGCCAGAGAAAGCATCCGACAGCAGCAGGACTTTAGGGGATTTTATTATTTTAGTTTGCTTCAAGCTCCTTGTTTTGTGATCCCAGTTTGCTTCGGTTTTATGACAGTTGTTTCCTTTTCCCCGTTATCCCAGTTACTGTAAACCAGCCTTCATACACTGACCTTTTGTTCTGGAACGTCTTTCTGTCTCCATCTTCTTTCCTTGCACCACAGTGGAAGAAGGGTGGGACCAACATCTCCAGCTGCTTCCACAGCGATAGACCCTGATACCAGGTACAAGATCCTGCGTCCCCTGAAGGGGGAACATATAGGTTTATAATGGTTTTAATTTTTCCCTGTAACACCTCAGCATGGTCTGGCCTGACCCAGAGAATTCAAAAAGGCTGCAGCCCATGAGCCCGGCTGGCAGGACGCAGCTACGTGCCCCTCCCTTGATGGCCACCTCAGTGGATGCTTTGGTCAAGACCATGCTCCGGCACTGCTCAATGATGTTGGCCAGGTTGGTGTTGAAATCAGGGTTGGGTCCCCCTGCTGCAATGGACAGAGATAGAGTGTCACAAGGGAGAGACAGCTGGGACCCCACTCGAGAGCAGTCCTGACTCCCAGCCCCGACTGCTTTAACCCACCATGATCCACTCCCCTCCCAGAGCCAGGGATAGAATCAAGGTATCCTGACTTTGAGCCCCCCTGCTATAACCCACTATCCCCCTTGCAGAGCTGGCGATGGGACCCAGGAGTCCTGAGGCCCCTGGTGACCCTCCCTGCCCCAAACTACCTGTTCCAGGGCCCTTCCTCTCTTCAGCCACCTTTAGCTGTTATCTCAGGCCGCCTGAACCACAGGGACTGGGCTGCTCCCCTCTTATGCGAAACAGCTGTGAGAGATGGGCAGAGACTCAGCCCCCTTAGGGGAGATGCTGTGGGACAGAGGAAAGATCCAGTGGAGAAAGGATGAGAAGGGGAAATGCTACCCCACAAACCTGCATCCTCTGCTCCAGAAGGCAGGGACGGTGCTGGCCTTGCGTTAACAGAGGTTAGGAGGTGCTGGGGTTAGGGGCAACAGGGTCAGTGCTAGTGGTCAAGGCTGGGCTGGCAGGGCTCTGTAGCCACAACCTCTGCCTGGGCCCCGTCAGGTACTGGGAGGCTGGGAAAACTCTGTAGTGCCCCCTCTGGCTGTGACTGGGCCTGTGGGGCACTGGGAAGCTGGCAGGGCTCTGTAGTGCCCCCTCTGGCTGTGACTGGGCCTGTGGGGCACTGGGAAGCTGGCAGGGCTCTGTAGTGCCCCCTCTGGCTGTGACTGGGCCTGTGGGGCACTGGGAAGCTGGCAGGGCTCTGTAGCGCTCCCTCTGGCTGGGGCTGTATCACACACAGGATCCACCTCTCCCGCCCCGGTACCTTTCCCAGCGAAATGCAGCAGCACGGTGAGCTTCTGGAAGAGCCGGCTGCGCTCCGCGTCCCGCAGGCCCTTGATGCGCTTGACATTGAACCATTTGTAGTGGCCAGCGGAGGTGGCACCTGAGCTGTGCAGGGCCCGGCACAATGAGCGGGGGACAGGGGCAGCTGGTTCAGTGCCAGCACCGAGGCCAGATCTCGGCATCTGAATGGGGCACCTGCCCTCGCCATGGGTGTGAGCTTCTGAAACACACCCACACACTACAGCCATGTATGAGCTCCTGTAACACTCATACACACACAGCCCTCCTCTAACACACACATTACAGGGGATCACACCCCAGGCTGTGATCCCTTGTAACAAATGCACCAAGATCACACAGCCTAGCAACAAACACACCACACAACCAGACCCTTGTCTTACTGTGACACACACACTGCACAGCCTGGCCGGGGCCCTCTTGTACCCACTAGTCCCCGCTCCCCTCCCAGAGCCGGGAGAGAACCCAGGAGTCCGGGCTCCCAGCTCCCCATGGCGCAGCGGGACCCCACTCACAGCCCAGGGGCAGGGACCGGGCTGCCCTGTAACGGGCGAGCGCCCCCGGTGGCCGGACTCGGGACCCAGGCGTCCGGGGCCTCCCCCGGCTGCTGGAGCTGGCGGCGCAGGCGCAGGGCCGAGCGGGGAGCGCAGCGGGGCTGGATCAGGGCGGGTCCCGGCTGCAGCCCCAGGGCGGGGAGCGGGCTGGAGGCGCCCTCCCCTTTTGCAACTGGGAGCGGTTTCTGCCACGCAGTGTAGCAGTTTGGTAAACTGTTTGTTAACTTGCTACCGCCTGTCCATGGGGAATCAGGAGGGGATGGGGTATGTGGTCAAAAACGATCCCGATCTGCTTCCTGACCGGAGTGGCCGCTTTCATTGCATTCGTGAAAGGGGAGGTAAGGTTTGGGGGAACGGAGCGTGCCCCTGAGCCCACGTTGAGACCAGAGTGGCCCCTTTTCATTTTTTCCACTGGCTTCTCCGTGCTTAGTTCCAATGACTGGGCTGCTCATGTACCTGTCACTGGTCCAGGGATGGTTGCAAAACGGGAGGGATGGGGTTTGTGGTCGAAAACACTCACAGTCTGCTTCCTCTGGGGGATGGTTGCAAAACGGGAGGGATGGGGTTGTGCTGGAAAACACTCCCGGTCTGCTTCCTCTGGGGGATGGTTGCAAAATGGGAGGGATGGGGTTGTGGTGGAAAACACTCCCGGTCTGCTTCCTCTGGGGGATGGTTGCAAAACGGGAGGGATGGTGTTGTGCTGGAAAACACTCCCGGTCTGCTTCCTCTGGGGGGATGGTTGCAAAACGGGAGGGATGGAGTTTGTGGTTGAAAACACTCACACTGTGCTTCCTCCTGGCTAATGTGCCAAATTGATCTATTGCATGATTGAGGCATGCTGTTTCACTTTTTTTTGTGTGAATCCGTGAAAAGGGATTTTTTTGACTTTACTCTTCCAATTTGCATCATATACAAAGCAATTTTTGGGGCCCCTTCCATAAAAAAAAGTTGCAATACTCTAGTAACATGTATTTGGAAATGTAAAAAATAACCAGTGAAATACATTCAAAAATTAATTTGTAATAATTTGAAAATACACTAAATCCAACATTTGAAAACATTAAATGCTTTAATGGGATGTAGACATTTGCAGTTACATAATGGGCTCTCGCTGGGTGATGGTGGTGGTTGGTGCAAATGGGCTGTCGTTGCCTGGGGGTGGTGCTGCTTGCCCAGGGATCCGGGGGGAGCTGGGCTCTGGGTTGGGGGGCGCCCGGCTCACAGGGGCTGGGCTCAGGGATGTGGGGAGATGGGGTCAGGGGGGTGTCCGGCTCAGAGGGGCTGGGCTTGGAGCTGGGGGTCATGGCTGTGGGGGGATGGGGTCAGGGGGTTGTCCGGCCCCTCCCTTACCATGCTGCTTACCCCCTCTACCGGAGCCTCAGCGTGCCACATCCAGGACGCCGGGGGATGGGATGGGGGAAGACGGAAGTGTGGGGAGTCTCCGACATACTCTGGGCCTGGGGCAAATTGCCCCACTTGCCCCCCCCTCTGGGCGGACCTGCTGAATAGTGGTGACTGGGAATGGGCCGGGGGTGGGGTGGGGAGTGTAGCGGATGACAATTTGAGGTGAATATTCTCTTGGCCAGATTCTACTGGGTTTATGGTGCTGTGTGCTATGGACTGGAGTGAATAACCAAGAATCTGTTTAATAATTATTCTCTAAATTCAGCTTTCTTCTTTCTCTCTCTGTGAATTACCACGAATTCAAAATAGTGGTGTGCAAGTTGACTGGAGAATGATAATAGCATAATCTCTTGTTAGAACATTGTAAACCCTACTACCTGATTTGTATATAATACACTCACTATACATAATACAAGAAATCCCTGATGTTAGAACCTGGCTATGCCGCTGCTGTAGGGGGCTCATCACCCAGCAGCTGGGGGCCACCATGTGGGCTCGGCAGGGCTGCTGGCCACGGGGCCAATGGCTGTGGGTGGGATCTCAGGAGTCATGTCCCAGGGATATGCCCCACTCCCCAGCACTGCTCCAGCTCTGAGCTGTCTCCACTGCCTGGGACCTGTGGGGCTCCACCTGCCTCCCCAGGGAAAGAGCCACCTGGGATTGGTGCAGAGGCTGGGCCAGTCTCAGCCAGTCCCAGAGGACGGCTGGGGGAGGGGGAGAGTGTGGGAGGCTCAGCTGGGTCCTGCCAGGCATGTGGGTCCTGAGGGAGCCTGGCCCGGGTAGGCCCTGCTCCTGCTCCAGCCTGGCTGATTGCACCCCCAAGGGCCGGAGTTATCCTGCCCCAGGACAAGCTGTGGCTGCGCTGCCGGCTCAGCCTGGCAGACACAGTCACCTCCCCTCAGGGCCGGGTATTGTGGCTGGGGGTTAGGGTGTGGGAGAGTAGGTCTCTAGTGGGTCTGGGGGGTGCTGTGCAGTGGGGGGTGGGGAGATCTGTGTGTTGGGGCACTGGGAAGTGTGCAGGGGTCTGGGTGGGGCACTGTGCAGTTGTGGCAGTGGGGCGGTGGGGGGCACTGGGCAGTGAGGGAATCTGTGGGGGGGCTCTGGGCGGGGAGGGGCAGGGCACTGTGCAGTTGTGGGAGGGCTGTGGGGGGTCTACAGCTAGGGGGCACTGGGCAGTGAGAGGATCTGGGGAGGTTCGGAGTAGTCTGTGGGAGAGCACTGGGCATGGGGGTTTGTGGGGGTCTTTTCACGTATTCACACACAAAAACGTGAAACAGTGCGCCTCAATTGACCAATAGATCAATTTGGCACATTAGCCAGGAGGAAGCAGACCGTGAGTGTTTTTGACCACAAACCCCATCCCTCCTGATTCGCAACCCCATGGACCAGTGACAGGTGCATGAGCAGACAAGTCATTGGAAATAAGGAAGGCGGAAGCCAGTGGAAAAAATGAAAGGGGCCACTCTGGTATGACCTTGGGCTCAGGAGCATGCTAGCCAGGAGGAAGCAGATCGATGAAAGGGGCCACTCTGGTCCCACCTTGGGCTCAGGGGCATGCTCCGTACCCCCAAAGCTTACCTCCCTTTTCACGGACTCACACACAAATACGTGAAACAGCGCGCCTCAATCGTACAATAGATCAATTTGTCACATTAGCCAGGAGGAAGCAGATCGACCAAAGGGGCCACTCTGGTATCACCCTTGGGGTCATGGGCCCGCCCCGAAGGGGAAGAAACATGATGGGAGCACAGGGCCGGGCTGGCCAGTGTGCGTCTGGCAGCTCCCAGTTTGTAAACAGTGCCATTGTACTGGGCTGGGTGGAGCAGGGTTGTTCCTGCCGTGCCATGACCCATCTCCCATTGCCCCCGGCCAGCCCGTCGCTCTGAGGACTCTGCCCCCCATGCCCCATGTCCCCATTTCCCCCCTGGGGGACCACAAATATGTTTAGCACCAGGCCCACAAAAAGTTAATCCATCCCTTTTTGGGGTGCAGGCTCTGGGATGGAGTTGGGGTGCAGGACGGTTGCAGGCTATGGGTAGTTTGAGTGAGGGGTGCAGGCTCTGACCTGGGGCATGGGATTGGGGTACAGGAGGGGGTGCAGACATGTGGGCTCTGGGAGGGAGTTAGCAACTCAGCAGGTTATATAAGATAAATGAACTGCAGTGATTTCATATAGGCATAGAAACTGATAGAAGACACTTTTACATACTGGATCAGTAACGTAGCCGTGTACAGGGCTGCCCAGAGGATTCAGGGGGCCTGGGGCAAAGCAATTTTGGGGGCCCCTTCCATAAAAAAGTTGCAATACTATAGTAACATGTATTTTGAAATCTAAAAAATAACCAGTGACATACATTCAAAAATTAATTTGTAATAATTTGAAAATACACTAAATACATTATTTAAAAACATTAAATGCTGTAATGGTATGTATACATTTGCAATTACATAATGGGCTGTTGCTGGGTGATGGTGATGGTTAGGATGGGGTCGGGGGGGTGCCCCACCCCTTACCATGGCGCTTACCCCCTCTCCTGGAGCCTCAGCGTGCTGCGACCAGGAGCGGCCCCGGACAGCGTTGGAGCCACCGCGCTGCAGTGCGCCAGGGCCGCTCCCGGACGCGGCACGCTGAGACACCGGGGGAAGACGGAGGCGGGGGCAGCCTCCGACATATTCGTGGGGGCCCCTGCGGAAAATTGCCCCACTTGGCCCCCCCATCTGGGCGGCCCTGGCCCTGCAACACTTGTATAGGATAGAGAGGAGCTGCGGTGATTAAGCTTTGACAGGCGAGGAATTGGAGGCCTGTGCCTTTAAGACCCCAGCCCCAGGAACCCGCCCCCTGCTCCGAGGCTGACATGCAGCGTCCCTGTGAGAACAACAAAAACAGCCTCTGCCCCCCCCACACCCCTAGATCAGCGAGCACAGTGGGTGGCTCGTCCCACGGGGTCACTGTTCCCCCCCTCCCCCTCCCTAAACGGGGGTTTTGTCCCCGCACGGGGTCTGGCAGTGTCTCTCCCCCCCCCCCCGCTTAACCCGGCTCTCACCCCCCACCACCGATTTTTGCCCTTCAGCCCCTCTTCTGCCGCTAGCTACAGTAGCTTGAACCCCCCAGGCCAGTAAAATTCTGCCCCCTGCTCAGACCCTGACAGCCCCCCCCCCCCCCGCTGCGATTTGCCCCTGAATCCTTTTAACCCCCCCAAAGAGGAGGCAGCAAATGGTAAGTAGAAGTAAGGGCAGAGAGAGGGCAGTGGCTACAACGAAGGTTACTGGGCATGCTCAGTTCGAGTGCGCATGCTCAGTACACCCAAGGTAGCAAAACGGGAGCGAGAGCACTTTGTGCTGATACACCGCCGCATCCCGCATCCCAACAAGCGGCGCCTTCCCGGGCCAGCCCGGCCCCCGGGGTCCCAGCCCGGCCCGTGCGCAGGCGGGTCCCGGCTGCAGCCCCAGGGCGGGGAGCGGGCTGGAGGCGGCCCGGGGAGGCACCAGCCGCGGGGCGGGAAGTCGCTGCCCGGCTGGAGGAAGCGGCCGGGGCCGAGCCCGGCGATGGCTGCAGCGGGGCCGGCGCAGGTAGGACGCGGGGCGGGGACTCCCCGGCCGGGCACTGGCTGGTCCCGGCTGGGGGCCGAGGGGGGCCGGGACCCGGGTCCCTCCCGCGCTACTGACCCCGGGGCTGGGGCTGCAGCAGCCGGAGCGCTGGGGCGGGGGGCGGCTCTGGGGCCCCGGGGCGGGGGGGCCCTGGCCGGGCGGACACGCGGAGCCGGGCGCGGCCCCTTCCCCCGAGCGAGGCCCCGGCCGGGCAGAGGAGCCCGGAGGCGCCTGAGCCGGGGCGGGAGCGGGGCTGAGCACAGGCCTGGGGCGGGGGCGGGACTCCGGCCGGGGGGGAGGAGCCTGTTCCCGGCCCTGGGATTCGGGCCCCGCCCCAGAGCCCCATGGGGAGCCGAGGGCGACTCCTGTCCCCGGCCAGCAGGGCCCCGAGTCCCCGGGGAGCTGTGTGGGGTCGGGGGGAGTCTCCCTGGGTCACAGGGGCTGGGCCGGGGGGTCCCTGGGAGTCGCTCCCCGAGAAACCGCGTCCCCTGCTGAGACTCCGGGCTGGGGGCTGGAGCGGAAGGTGCTGAGTGTGTAACGCTTGTGCCAGCAGCTCCAGGTGGCGTTCGAGGACGTCGCTCTGTATTTCACCCGGGAGGAGTGGGAGCTCTTATCCCAGCCACAGAAACAGCTGTACCGGGACCAGATGCTGAGGAATTACTGGACTCTCGTTTCCCTGGGTAAGGACTGAGTTCCCTTCATTTATTCACAGCTGTAAAACATTTGGGTTCCCTCCAGGCTTTGGTTGCCATGTGCCACCTATCACTGAGTGGTGGCACATGCCAGCCCCTTTCAGGTCAGCCCCTGTTGGAGGAGAACTCAGGGCTACAGAGCCTGGGGATAATCTTAGTGTAACTTGTTTATTTGCATTACCCACCTCAGTCAGGGCACATCGGTGGTGGTAGCAAACAGCCCATGACTAACAATCTCTTCCAGGAATCCCAGCCAGACGTTGAGGGCAGCAACTCTGCCTCAGGACCTGACTCTAGTTACACAAATAAGGCAGGGAAAAAACTCTGCTGCTGCAACAGCTCCCCACCTCCCCCAAAAGAACGAACATAGTACATTTAACAACTGTACAGTTGAACAGTGCAAAAGAACTGGAATGTCTGTGTAACGGCGCCACCTGGTGACACCTGCCATGACACGTTGTGGCCGATGTGCCTTAATGACATGCCCGAAACGTTTCAACAGCTATAAGATGGCAAAGGAACAACGTTCCCGTCTTCCAAAGCCTTCCCCATGAGAAATGTTTCAGGAGACAGTTGGGTAAGTGAAATAATTCACCCTGTCTCTTAATCTGAGACGAATGGGTGTTCACTGGTGTTTCTGTGGGTTAAAGGAAATCCATGTCACGCAGTTGTCCTATGGAACATAGTGACACAGGATAGCATAGCGGCCAAGGTGTTTGCAGAATGGGATATTTCTATGGAACAGCTAGAGTTACCCCAGCAAGGCTTTAAACTCGGTCCCCACTGCAACGTGAGACGGGTTGTAGACGTTGCTGATTCAGAGTACGAGTGAGAGACCGGACGAAATCTCTTCCAAGAAAGAACAGGAGTACTTGTGGCACCTTAGAGACTAACAAATTTATTTGAGCATAAGCTTTCATGGGCTACAGCCCACTTCTTCGGATGCATAGAATGGAACATATAGTGAGGAGATATATATACACATACAGAGAGCATGAAAAGGTGGGAGTTGTCTTACCCACTCTGAGAGGCCAATTAAGTAAGAGGGGGAAAAAAAAAAGTTTAGTCTCTAAGGCCTTGGTTACACTTGCAGCTGTACAGCGTTGTGAGGTAAACCTGTCTCCCTACAGCTGAGTCTGTCCACACTGACATCTGCCAGCGCAGTGGCTGTGGCGTGGCCACACTTGCAACATTTGCAGCTGTGTTGGGAGCGGTGCATTGTGGGCAGCTATCCCAGCATTCATGTGGCTGCAACGTGCTTTTCAAAACAGGGGAAGAGTGGGGTGGAGTGTGACAGGGAGTGTGGGGGGAGAGAGAGTGCTCTTTGGAGCGTGTCAACACTCTATTTTGCAAGTTCCGAACTCCCAGCCCTCTGCTCATTCATTCATTCACTCACTCAAAGCAAACAGCAAACTGTTTGCTTTTTCTCTGTGGTATGAGCTTTGAAACCGGCACTTCCGCATTCCTGCAGCCGGTCACAACAATGGAGAGGATTGGCCACTTGACAAGGTGATTAGTACAGTGCTGCAGGTTGATTCCTGGTACACACTCACAGCGGAGTGGCTATGACTCTCCCCTGTATCTCTTATGCTTCTCGGGGAGGTGTAGTAACTGCAGCGGTGTACCCAGGGAGATACAGCGATGTACGTGCCTTGCCAGTGTAGCCGGTCAGTGAGTTACAGCGCTGGGGGTGGCTTTACAGCGCTGTAACTCGCAAGTGTAGCCAAGGCTTAAGGTGCCACAAGTACTCCTGTTCTTTTTGCGGATACAGACTAACAAGGCTGCTACTCTGAAACCTCTAAGGAAGGTTTATTTCATTACTCTCCTGCTTGGGATCTCTTGCGCTTTCCTCTAAAGCACTCTGCGAGTTGGTGTCCTGTCGTGCCAGGTGCTGCGCAAACATATAAATGAGTCTCTGCCCCCAAAATTTAAGTAATAAAACTTTCCCCCCCAAACAGGCTCTTCAGGTTCCAAACCAGACTTAATCCACCAGATCGAGCTAGGGGAGGCAGAACTCTGGATCCGGGATGCCGAGGGCTCCAGGGTAAACTCTGGGCCTGAGAGCCCCTCCTCAGGTGAGTCATAATAATCCAGTTCCTTCTGATTTACACACCTGCTGGCGGAGCGCTCCTTGATGTAGACGGTAAAGGCAGAGCGAGAGTCACTGGCTGGGAACCGAAGAGAGACAAATTGAAGCTGGGAATTAGGGGCCAGTGTTTATCTGGGAGGGGGAATAAACCACTGGGAGAGCTCCCCTCAGGACAGGATGGATTCTCCCTCATTGGGAGTCTGTCAGTGGAGATGGGGCGACTCTCTCTCAAAGCTTCGCTCTTGTTCCGCCAGCAGTTACTGGGCCGGAGTCAGGAATGACTGGGAGAGAGTTTCTGGCTGGGATAGGCAGGAAGCCAGGCTGGATGGGCACAATGAGCCTGTCTGGCCTTGATAGCTATGAATCTTAGAAATCATCTCTGCACTGAGACAGGACTAAGTATTACCTAGTCCATCCTTGGCAGGTGTCTGTTTAACCTGTTCTTAAAAACCTCCAATGATGGAGATTCCATAGCCTGCCTAGATAATTTTGTTCCAGTGCTTAACTACCCTCAGAGGTTGGAAGTTTTTTCCTAATTTCTAACCTCTATTTCCCTTGCTGCAATTGAAGCCCATAAAATCTTGTCTTGTTCTCTGTGGATAAGGAGAACAATTTATCACCCTCCACTGTAACAACCTTTTATGTCCAGGAGGAGTGTTATCAGGGGTTCTCCGCCCCCTTCTCTTCTCCAGACTAAACAAACCCAGTTTTTTCACTTTTTTCATAAGTCTTGTTTTCTAGACATTTAATCAGTATTGTTGCTCTCCTCTGACCCTCTCCAATTTGTCCACATACTTCCTGAAGTGTGGGGCCCAGAACTGGACACACTAATGGCCTAGCCTATGTTTGTTTTCCTCTGCTTTCCCATGTATTTGTAAAATGCTTTGTTTTTTTCCCTTTACATTACTAGTTTAGTTTTGTTTTTTGCCTTGGCCTTTCTAATTTTCTCCGTACATGCTTGTATGTTTTTTAATACTCATTTTGTAATTTGACCTACTTTCCACTTCTTGTATGACTCTTTTTTTGAATTTCAGGTAATTGAAAATCTCCTGGTTAAGCTAGGGAGGCCTCTTAAAATACTTCCTATTTCTTCTATGCATTGGTAATCTCTGACCTACATATGATGGGGCCTCATTTGAGGGGTGCTGAGGGAACGAGAGAGATCTCCATGGTGGGGGGAAGTTTTTTGGGGCCTCATTTATCTAGTGGGTAGGACAGTGCAGTAAGATTCAGAAGATCTTGCTTCAGTTCTAGAAGCAAGTCACTACAGCTCCACCATGCCTCAGCTTCCCCAGCTGTGTAATGGAAAGGGCATTGGGGCTGTGAGCAATGTTCCCTCTCATTTTTTCCATCCCATCTGCAGAATAAATTTTGTTATGTGCACCGAGGTATGTGCGCCACCAGTAGAAAAAAAAAACCTAGATATAATGTGTATATTTTAAAAGTTACCATAGGGATAATTACTCCAGCCAGGAGACGTTAGGTATTTGAGAACTCACTAATTAAATTTAATTAAATTTAAGTGCAAGAGAAATAAAAATCATGAAATGCATAGACCAGTCAAAACACTAAAGTCACACACTTACGAAGAATAAAATTGCAGAGAATATATGTGCATTATAGGAAGTATCAAGAAGTAACAATAATACAACAAGTATGTGTTTGGAGATGAGTGTGAAAGAGCCAGAGACTGTGTGTGTGTGTCTGTGTAACACACAGAGTCAGTCTGCGTGCTGGCTGCTGGTGAAATTTCTGAGACACGCTGTGTGCTGTCTCTAAGACACTCACTGAAAGCTCTCCTGAGCCCTGTCTCCCCTGCCCTCACTCTGAGGTCACGGGGTACATGGACTAGTGGCGGGGAGGAGGGGAGAAAGAGAGAGACTGTGTGAGCTGGCTGCTGGGGGGCAAACAAGCACCTGGGTAGAAAGACAAGCCTGTCCGGCCATAGACCACAACACCTTCTAGACTTCCCACACCTCAGAAAATCATACCAAAGTAAGGGGCACCCTAGAGACTTTTCAGATGGCTTTTCATGCCTCTGCCCCCTGCAAGAGCATCCCAGAGTCACTGGCCCTTGGCAGAGAAGGCGCTGTCCTCTCCGGGTTCCCACCCCACCCCCTCTCTGCCACTTCACTTCGCACGTGACCTCTCAGACTGGAGAAACCTGTCCCCGGTGAGCAAGGAGAAAGCTGGGAATGACGCAGGGCAGGATCAGTCACATATGACTAGTGTAAGGTGATGCCACGCAGAGGATGCCACTGAGTAGAGCAGATCTCTGGCACTTGCAGTGTTTCACTGTAATGCTCTAGAACTGCCCCACGTGCCAGGCAGTTGCTGTGGGGGGAGTGGACACATTTGGGGGCCAGATTAAATTGTCCTGCGGGCCATGACTTCGAGTACCCTGGTGTATGGGCTGGGTGTGAGGGAGAGGGTGGTGGGATGGCCTTTGTCACATCCCTTCTCCTTCTGCTCTTTGAGGGATGAAACCTTTGTCACTTACATTGCTTCAGTGTCAGTGCTTAGCACAGCCCTCAGCCCTAATGCGTCTGTGACTGTCTGTAGACCAAAGGCTGGGTGGCACCATTCACCCCTTCCAGCTCAGCAGTGCCAGGGATCGGGTTGTGACACAATGCAGACATGTTTTCCAGGTTACATCACACAAACCCTGAGTGACTGCTCATCCCCTCAAATCCTTCCCACAAACACACCTCCCCCCCCCCCCCCCAATCCTCACCTTCTTGAGGATTTTAGTTTAGTTTTAGTTGTGCACAAAGACTGACACCTCAGGCCGACAGTAAATGATTTTTTCAAAAGGAATTCCTAGAAACAGACTCACTCCCCCACAGGAATAAGCTACAAAAAAGTAAATTTTATTGAAGAAAAAAAAAAGCAAGAAAAAACATCTGGAAGGTTAGGCTGCTGTTAGATATTTAAAAAAACAACAACTGCAAGGATTAAACACCAGGAATGGCTTTCTTGGGGTCTAGCTTAAAGGTTACAAAAACAAAACAAAAGCACCTGTTAGCACAGACGCCTCCACAAGCCCAAAATAAAGAGACAAACCCGATCGCGTCTAACTAAACATTTCCTGTTCTACTTACATAGCTGTAGTTGCAAATGAGAAAGTCTAGGTGTGGGTATTGATGATTTTCGTACCTGGCCCCAAGCTTCTTACACCACAGCTGCTGCCCTGTCTCTCCAGCCGAGAGAACAACAGAGAGACAAAGGGGAAGTTTTTACTCAATTTTAAAAATTTCTAACCTTCCCATTGGCTCTTTTGGCCAGATGCCCACTCACTTCGTCTTACCTAAGTATAGCAGTGAGACTCCTTAACCCTTTACAGGTGAGGCAAAGGGAACAGCTACTAAGGATTTTTATAGCTGACTGGCTGGGTGTACTACCGCCCCCCCGCCCCAAATACAACACCTTCCCTTCTCCTCGCCCTGCCCAGGGGGAACTTGCTGCCCAAAGAAGCTCCCTTCTCCCAGAGCTGCAACCCTAACCCCGGCCTGGTGCAGAGGGGTTGGTGTGGGGTAGTGCAGTGGTTCTCAGCCAGGGATTTGGGGTCCCCTAGGGGGCCATGAGCAGGTTGCAGGGGGGCCTCCAAGCAGGGCCAGCATTAGAGTCGCTGGGGCCCATGGCAGAAAGCCCAAGCCCCACCGCATGGGGCTGAAGCCCAGGTCCCCAAGCCCTGCCACTCAGGGCTGAAGCTGAAGCCTGAGCAATGTAGCTTTGTGGGGGTCCCCATAGCCTGGGGGCCCAGGCAATTGCCCTGCTTGCTACCCCCTAACGCCATCCCTGGCTTTTATATGCAGAAAACCAATTATTGCGGCACAGGTGGGCATGTTGAGGGGAACCTCAGAAAGAAAAAGTTTGAGAACCCCTGGGGTAGAGAAGATCTGGGTGGCAAGGCCATATACTGAAATTTGACCCCCCTGTCCCCCACCATCATGACTGTAGGTGCCGGCAAATCTGAGTGGCACTGGAACCCCGCAGGCCAGGTCTCAGTGCCCGGAGCAAGGCATTGGGTCCCGCCCTGTCGGACAGGAGCCGCCAAAAACAGTCACAGACAAATGGGGAAATCGCTCCATCTGTGACATTTTCCATCCTTGGCAAACCTGCAGCCCTAAACATGAGCTAACACCGGGATTGTCTCTGCTCTCTCCAGCAGGGCACGGGGTACCGGGAAGAACAAGGACACGGTCTGAATGTGGGGAGAACATGGCAGGAACGCAGGATCCCATATCCCACAGGGGGATCCATGCACAGAACACCGTCCATCCCCGGGGTAAACTCAGCCAGAGACCAGACCTGGCTACACACCAGAGACTCCCCATGAGCCAGGGTCCCCATCACTGCATCGACTGCGACAAGAGGTTCAGGAACCCCTTTGCACTGACGCAGCACCGGCGCACGCACACCGGGGAGCGGCCGTACTGCTGCGCTGACTGTGGCAAGAGCTTTGCAAAGAGCTCAGCCCTGAGAACACATCAGCGCAGGCACAACGGGGAGCGGCCATATCGCTGCACACACTGTGGCAAGAGCTTTGCAGAGAGCTCAAATCTGAGAATACATCAGCGCACGCACACAGGGGAGAGGCCGCACCACTGTGCTGACTGCGGAAAGGGCTTTGTACAGTTTGCACACCTGAAAAGACACCAGCGCACGCACACCGGGGAACAGCCGTACAGCTGCACTGACTGTGGCAAGGGCTTTGCCCAGAGCTCAAGTCTGAGAACACATCAGTGCACACACACGGGGGAGCGGCCGTACTGCTGCACTGACTGTGGCAAGGGCTTTGCAGAGAGCTCAACGCTGAGAATACACCAGCGTGTGCACACCGGGGAGCGGCCGTATCGCTGCACCGACTGCGGAAAGGGATTTGCACATAACTCAACTCTGAGAAAACATCAGCGCATGCACACCGGGGAGCAGCCATATTGCTGCAGAGACTGTGGCAAGAGCTTTGCAGAGAGTTCAAAACTGAGAATACACCAGCGCACGCACACTGGGGAACGGCCGTATCGCTGCAGTGATTGTGGCAAGAGCTTTGCAGAGAGCTCAAAGCTGAGAATACATCAGCGCACACACACCGGGGAGCGGCCGTATCGCTGTGCTGACTGTGGCAAGGGCTTTGCACAGTTTGCACACCTGCAAAGACACCAGCGCACGCACACGGGGGAACAGCCGTACAACTGTACTGACTGCGGCAAGGGCTTTGCGCAGAGCTCAAGACTAAGAACACACCAGCGCACGCACACCGGGGAGCGGCCGCACTGCTGCACCGACTGCGGCAAGAGCTTTGCCCAGAGCTCAACCCTGAGAATACACCAGCGCACGCACACCGGGGAGCGGCCGTACCACTGTGGCGATTGCAAGAAAAGCTTCAGCATTGCCAGTACGCTGACCAGACATCAGCGCACACACACACCGGGGAGCAGCTGTACCGCTGTGCCAACAGGTTCAGCAATGCCAACAAGCTCACCCAGCTCCAGTGCATGCACACCGGGGAGCAGCCGGATCGCTGTGCCGACTGTGGCAAGGGCTTTGCACACAGCTCAAACCTCCTGAAGACATCAGCGCGCACACACCGAGGAACGGCCATTCCAATGCACTGTCTGCAGAAAATCTGCACAGAGCTAATACCTGAGAATACACCAGTGCATTCATGGCGGGGATCGGATGTACAGGTGTGCTGACTGTGGCAAATGCTTTGCTCACTTGGGCAACCTCACCTGGCACCAGTTGACTCACCAGTTTACTCGCCCTTCTGCCACCACCAGGGCCCGAGGGGCTTCTGGCAGCTGGCGGGCCTGGCACAGTGCCAGCAGAATCATACCAGGGAGTGGTCCTGTCCCCATGATGCCCAGCAGAGACTGTGAAGGGCAGGGAATGGGACTTAACTGAGCAGTGTGGGGAAGAGGAGACAGGTGGGGGGATTTTAGAGTAGATGGTCACAGCCTGCTCCATTAGGGACCCCTGCATCTAGGTGGGGTCCAGCCAGGGGTCTCTCTGTCAAACTCCCCCCAACACATAGAGCTGTGAGGCAGCCAGGACAATCCCTCCCCACCCCCCATCTAGATGGGACTGAGTCAGGAACTTCCCCCCCACACCTACCTCGTTTTGAGCCGGGGTGACTCTTAGGTGACATCTGGAGATGGGATTTGCAGTCCTGTCTCAGCATGGATTGGTCCGAGGGGCGGGACAGCCCGGTGCCTGTGATTGAAAGAAGACTCAGGAACTGCTCATGCCATCAGTTTTTCTTCATCACATTTCTATTAAAATAATGTACCTAATGCGTAACAAAGGTCGGTCTAGCCAGGTGATTCTTTGCTATTAAAGAAGCTGATGCATTTGAATGGTGTGTGGAGAAGCCAATGTGAAGTGTAAATCTTTAAAATAAACCAGCCCAAATGTACTAAGGCCTGACTGACCATGATGCCTGATGAACTGTGTGACTGGCAGGTGCGCACAGAGAGTTTTGCATTATTCCTTGGGAAATTCTGTGCCAAAAAAAAAAAAATTCTGCACACCATATTTTAAAATTCTGCATATTTTATTTGTCAAAGTAATGCAATATAATCACACTAGTTTCAATTATTTTGATAGTTTATTTCAAACTACCTATCAGCAACTATGTTTGTAACAATACAAACAAAAAAGATTCAGGAAGTGATTTTTCACAAATAGATTCCTTACTAGACATTTAAACACAGAACTTTGAGTAATAATTCATTTAAACTACAATATTGAAATGTATTTCCCGCACCCCTCAGAAGTAGTGCAAAGGCTTGGGGGAGCCAGGGGTAATGGAGAAGCTGAAGGAGAGGGAAGTAATTGCTGGGAAGGAGCCTGAAGTGGACTTTGAGAGTTCCTGGGTGTGAGTGGGAGAAGTATGGAAGAGGCGGTTTTCGAGGGAGAGGGGAAGAGTGATTGTTAGCGATTTGGGGAGCCTCCCCTATTGAACCCTGGCTCACCCTTGGCCTCTCCGATTGAGTCAGGCACATCTGTCCTCTATCCCCATGTATCCCTGCATCCCCTCCATCCCTGTGTGTCCCTGCCCCCCTTTCACACCCATGTGTCCCCACATCCCCACTTGCATTCCATTCCTGGCTCAGTGTTACCTCACTAGCTCCTGACACACACACACACACACACAGCCCCATTTTGTCCATCTCCCCCATATTCCTTCCCTCCACAGCTGACCCCATAGGCAGAGAACTGTGAAGTATCCTCTGATTCCCTCTTTCTCTGGCTGGCTGCTCCAGATACAAGCTACTGCCCTCTCTTCTGGTGCCACAGCAGCCCCTAGAGGGACAAAGGTGTAATTGCAGTGCTTCTTCAAAATCAACAGGAGTACTTGTGGCACCTTAGAGACTAACAAATTTATTAGAGCTTAACTTTTGTGGACTACAGCCCACTTCTTCTTCAAAATCAGTTATTCTGGGGTGAAAAATAATATGTGGAGCACATGAAGTTTGTGTTTGTGGAGTGGCGCAGAATTCCTCCATGAGTATCACATATGAAGTGACATCACTGACGTAATCATTGACGTGTAGGGAAAAGTCAAGCTCTGGTACAGAGGTGCGTAGAGCTGTTAGTGTTCTTCCATCAACTGTTCTCTCCTGTTAGCCATGCCCACAGACCGCGCAAATGAGTCAAATCACTGTATGTGTCTCTGGTGAACTACTCTCCAAGGACCGAGCCATTCAGGAGTGGAAAGAGACTTTCCATAGAAATTGTTGGAACTTCGAGATGGAAATTTCTGCTAGGGATGTAAATACCGTTTTAAAAGTTAACCGTTTAAATGATTAAAATGTCATTTAAATGGTTAACTGTTTAAGCATCTGGGGTCCATCTGACTGGGGCTGAGGCTTCTCTGGCTGGATGGTGCTGTTCCAGCCGGGCAGCGCTGCTCTGGCCGGGTGCCGTGTCTGGGACTGATCTGGCCGTGCGGTACTCCTGCAGCCGGACAGCACAACTGGGTCCACTCCGGCTGGTGTACTGACTTTGCGAGTGCTTTTTATGTAGCCTGTTGTAAAACTAAGCCACTCTCTAGATGAGATGGTGTACCCCCTGGAAGACCTCTGCATACCCGAGGGGTACATGTACCCCTGGTTGAGAACCACTGACCTAAGTGATTTGCCCAAAGTCACAGAGGGAGCAAGTGGCAGAGCTAGGAATAGAAACCAAGAATCCTGTAGCCCAGCCCAGCCCCGTAGCCACAAGCCCAGCCTCGCTCCCTCATTCAAGGCTCCGAATGCCCCTCGGCATGGTCTGGCCTGGCCCAGAGAACGCAGCAAGGCTGCAGCCCATGACCCTCTCTGCCCCAGGAGTTGGGCTGACAGGACCCAGCTACCCCTCCCTTGATGGCCACTCAGTTGACGCTTTGGGCACTGCTCAATGATGCTGGCCTGGTTGGTTTTCAGATCAGGGTTGGGTCCCTCCTTTGAAATAGGACAGAGAAGGGGAGACATGGTTGGGATCCCATTCCAGGGCAGTCCTGGCTCCCAGCCCCCACTGCTATAACCCACCAGCCTCCCCTGCCCTCCCAGAGCCAGGGATAGAACCCTGAGGCCCCTGGAGACCCTCCCTATCGCAAACCACCAGTCCCAAGGCCCTTCCCCTCTTCAGCCACTGTTAGCTGTTACCTCAGGCTGCCTGAACCACAGGGACTGGGCTGCCCCCCCACCCCTCCCGGGGAGCAGATACCCAGCCACATTAAGGGAGGTGCTCTGGGGCAGAGGAAAGGTCCAGTGGAGAAAGGATGAGAAGGGGAAACACTACCCCACAGAGCAGCATCCTCTGCTCCAGCTGCCAGGGAGGGTGCTGGCCTTGGGCTAACAGAGGTTAGGGGCAGCAGAGTCAGTGCTAGTGGTCAAGGCTGGGGTGGCAGGGTTCTATAGCGCCCCCTCTGATTGGGTCTGGGTCCATGGGGTGCTGGGGGCCCCAGGACTCTCTGCATCACCCCCTGTAGCTGGAGCAGGGCTGGCAGGGCTCTGTAATGTCCCCTCTGGCTGGGGCTGTGTCACACACACAGTTCATCCCTTCTTTCCCCACCGTAGCTTTCACAACGAAGCACAGCAGGGTGAACTTTTGGAAGAACCGGCTACGCTGGGCATCCGGAAGGCCCTTGATGTATTTGACCTTGGACCACTTGTGGCCGGCATAAGTAGCATCTGTGGTGTGCAGGGTCTGGCCCAATGGGCGGTGACCAGAGGTAGCCAGCCGGGGTGTGAGCACCAAGGCCAGAACACAACATCTGTATGGGGCAGATGCCCTCCCCATGGTGCTGGGCAGGAACATGGGTGTGAGCTCCTGAAACACACACACATTACATGGCTGAGTGAGAGCTCCTATAACACACCCACACACACAGAGCACAGCACAACTCTCCTGAAACACACACACAATACATCCATGTGAGAGCTCCTGGAACCACAGGGGCTAGAATTAGGGGTGCTGCGTGACCCCCTGGTTTGAAGTGGTTTCCAATCCATACAGGGTTTACGGTTTGGTTCACTGGCTCTCAGGACCCCACACGATACAAAGGGCTCAATTCCCGCACCTTGCCTGTAACGCGCACAGACACAGAGCGAGTGCTGCTCTGACACACACACACCATACACAGCCTGGGGGGGTGATCTCCTGTGACACACGCACCAACATCACACAGCCTAGCAACAAACACACACTACACAGCCCCGATCTTTGTCTTTCTATGCACACACTGCCCCACTAGTTCCCCCTCCCCTCCCCAAGCGAGAACCCAGGAGTCCGGGCTCCCAACCCCGCGCAGCCAGCTCCCCACGGCGCAGCGCCCCCTCACAACCCAGGGGCGTGGACCGGGTTGTCCTGTAACGGGCTCCTGCCGTCCGGGCACCACGTGCAGTGAACCCCGCCGGCGGCCGGACTCGGGACCCAGGCGTCCGGGGGGCTGGGCCGGAAGGTCCCTGTGCTGAGGCCTCCCCCGGCTGCTGGAGAAGGCGGCGCAGGCGCGGGGCCGAGTGGGGGTGCAGCAGGGCTGGAGCGGAGCGGGGCCAGCCCAGACACCTGGGTCCCAGCCCGGCCCGTGTGCAGGGCGGATCCCGGCTGCAGCCTTAGGGCGGGGAGCGGGCTGGAGGCGGCCCCGGGGAGGCACCAGCCGCGGGGCGGGAAGTCGCTGCCCGGAGGAAGCGGCCGGGACCGGGGCTGGGACCGGGACCGGGGCCGAGCCCGGCGATGGCTGCAGCGGGGCCGGCGCAGGTAGGACGCGGGGCGGGGACTCCCTGGCCGGGCACTGGCTGGTCCCGGCTGGGGGCCGAGGGGGGCCGGGACCCGGGTCCCTCCCGCGCTAGTGACCCCGGGGCTGGGGGCTGCAGCAGCCGGAGCGCTGGGGCTGGGGGGCGGCTCTGGGGCCCCGGGGCGGGGGGGCCCTGGCCGGGCGGACACGCGGAGCCGGGCGCGGCCCCTTCCCCCGAGCGAGGCCCCGGCCGGGCAGAGGAGCCCGGAGGCGCCGGAGCCGGGGCGGGAGCGGGGCTGAGCACAGGCCTGGGGCGGGGGCGGGACTCCGGCCGGGGGGGAGGAGCCTGTTCCCGGCCCTGGGATTCGAGGCCCCGAGTCCTTGGGGGATCGGGGTGGGGGGAGAAGTTTCCCTGGGTCACAGCTGCTGGGCCGGGGGTCCCTGGGAGTCGCTCCCCGAGAAACCGCGTCCCCTGCTGAGACTCCGGGCTGGGGGCTGGAGCGGAAGGTGCTGAGTGTGTAACGCTTGTGCCAGCAGCTCCAGGTGGCGTTCGAGGACGTCGCTCTGTATTTCACCCGGGAGGAGTGGGAGCTCTTATCCCAGCCACAGAAACAGCTGTACCGGGACCAGATGCTGAGGAATTATCGGGTCCTTGTTTCCTTGGGTAAGGACTTATTTATCTTTACTCACAGCTGTGAAATGTCTGGGTTCCCTTCTTACCTCACCTGCCATGTGCCACCACATGCCCAAGTAGTTGCAAATGTCAGCCTCTTTCAGTTCGGCTTCCTGTTAATGAAGAGATCAGGGCTACAGAGCCTGGGGCTAATCTTAGTGTAACTTGTTTACCTACCTCAGTCGTGGCGCAGGGCTGGTTGCAAACAACACATGAGCAAATAAGACTAATAAGGCAAGAAGAAAACAACTCCCCACCGCCCCAAAAAGAATATCATAATCTTTACCATACATTTTCAACAATTCTTGCACCCTAAGCAAAAAAATGATAGGTCTGTATAACAGTGACACCTGCCATGACTCAGCCCCAAAGCAAATTGAGAAGGGTCATAGACATTGCTGCTTCAGAGTGTGAACTGAACTTGCCTAGCGGGAGACGGGACGAAATCTCCTCTAAGGAAGGTTTATTTCATTATTCTCCTGCTTGGGATCTTCTGCACTTTCCTCTCAAGTAGTGCCCGAGACTGGGGCCTTGTCGCGCCCAGTGCTGCGCAGACAAACACTGACCGAGATCGGGGCCCTATTGTGCTGGGTTGCACTAACATAGAAATGAGTCCCTACCCCCAAAACTTTAGTAATAAAACTGATTAATTCCCCCCAAACAGGCTATTCAGGTTCCACACTGGACTTAGTCTACCAGATCGAGGTAGGGGAGGCAGAGCTCTGGATCCAGGATGCTGAGGACTCCAGGCAAATCTCAGGGCCTGAGAGCCCCTCCTCAGGTGAGTCATAATAATTCAATCCCTTCTGATTTACGCACCTGCTAGTGGATGGCTCCTTAATGTAGAAGGCAAAGGCAGAGCGAGATTCATTGGCTGGGAAGTGAAGGGGACAAATGGAGGCTGGGAATTAGGGGCCAGTATTTATTTTGGAGGGGAAGGAGTTACTGGGCTGGAGGCAGGAATCACTGGGGGAGTTTCTCTGGCTGGGTTAGGCAGGAAGCCAGGCTGGATGGGCACAATGAGCCTGTCTGGCTTTGATATCTATGAATCCTAGAAATCATAGACATGTGGGACTAGAAGGGACCTCAGTAGGTCATCCAGTCCCCTGCACTGAGACAGGACTAAGTATTATCTAGTCCATGACTGACTGGTGTCTGTCTAACCTGCTCTTAAAAGCATCCCATGATGGAGATTCCACAACCATCCCAGGTAATTTGTTCCAGTGCTTAACTACACTTAGAATTTGGAAGTTTTTTCCTAATATCTAACCTAAATCTCCCTTGCTGCAATTTAAGCCCATACTACTTCTCCTGGCCTCCGTGGATAAGGTGAACAATTTATCACCCTGTACTTTGTAACAACCTTTTACGTACTTGAAGACTGTTATCAAGCTCACCTAAGTCTTTCCTTCGGCAGACTAAACAAATCCAATCTTTCCTCGTAGGTCATGTTTTCTAGATCTTTAATCATTCTCATTGCTCTACTCTGACCCTGTCCAGTTTGTCTACATCCTTTCTGATGTGCGGGGCCCAGATCTGGACACAATAGTCCAGTTGAGACCTTACCAGTGCTGAGAAGAGTAAAAGAATTACTTCTCACATCTTGTTTGCAACACTCCTGCTAATACATCCCAGAATGATACACCTCTACCCTGATATAACCCGACCTGATAAAACACAAATTCAGATATAACGCGGTTTCACCTATAACATGGTAAGATTTTTTTTTTCCTCCCAAGGACAGCGTTATATTGGGGTAGAGGTGTATTTGCTTTTTTTCTTTTCAACAGTATTACTTTGACTCATTTAATTTGTGATCCACTATAACCCCAGATGGTTTTCCTTCCTAAGCAGTCATTTCAATTCTGACCATTTCTCCAGTTTATCAAGATCACTGTACATTCTAATCCTCTCCTCTAACGCGCTTGCAACCCCACCCAACTTTGAATCGTCCATAAGGATATTAGGTTGGTTAGACATAATTTGTTCTTGACAAATCCATGCTGACTGTTACTTATTACTTTATTTCCTTCTCTGTCATGGGTCTCAAACTCTGCTGCCCATGAACCTCCCCAATGTGGCCTGCGGGGTTCCAGAAGTTTGGGGCCGGGTCTCTCTCTTAGCCCCACCTGCCGCCCCGCCCCCTCCGACCCCAGGCAACTTACGATGGCCCAGGGCCACAGCAGAGCTGAGTGGTGTCTGCCTGCTCACTCCACATGTCTGCCAGCCCCTCCCTAGGCGCTGCACAAACAACATAAGATGGAACCACCCTGAGTCAGGCTGCAGATTTGTCATGGCATTTTGTATCAAAAATTACAGGGCAATTACAGAAAATTTAGTAAAAGTCACAGATCAATAAACTTCCTGTGACTGCTCCCTGATTGTTAACAAAACCTGCCCTCCTCCTCGCCCTGCCCATGGGGTACCTGCCCAGCACTTCTCCCAGTGCTGCAATCCTGACCCCAGCCTGGTGCAGAGGGGCTGGTGCGGGCTAGAGAGGATCTGGGTGGCAAGGCCATTCACTGAAGTTTGGCCTCCTTCCCCTACCATTATCACCGGGGGCAGGGGCAAATCTGAGTGCTGCTGTAACCCCGCAGACCAGGTCTCAGTACCCAGAGAGAGGCTTTGGATCCAACCCTGTGAGACAGGAGCCACCATTGCAGGGTGAGGCACCCATCCAAAAAACAGTCATGGAGAAATGGGGAAATCGCTCCATCCGTGACATTTTCCATCCTTGACAAACCTGTAGCCTTAACGGTGAGCTCTCTCCAGCAGGGCTCGGGATCCTGGGGGGAACGCGGACACAGTCTGAATGTGGGGAAAGCCCGGCAGGGAGGCAAGATTCCACATCCCACAGCGGGATCCATGCACAGGATGCAGTCCATCCCCGGGGTAAACTCAGCCAGAGACTAGACCTTGCTACACACCAGAGACTGCCCATGGACCGGCGTCTCCACCACTGCATTGACTGCGACAAGAGGTTCAGCAACTGCTCTGCGCTGAACCAGCACCAGCGCACGCACACCAGGGAGTGGCTGCACCACTGTTCTGACTGCGGCAAGGCCTTTGCACGGAGCTCACAGCTGAGAAGACACCAGCGCGCACACACTGGGGAGTGGCCGCTTCGCTGTGCTGACTGCGGAAAGGGCTTTGCAGAGAGCTCAAGCCTGAGAATACACCAGCGCATGCACTCTGAGGAGCGGCCGTACCGCTGTGCCCACTGTGCTAAGGGATTCTACAGTGCCTCCACACTGACCCAGCACCAGCGCATGCACACCAGGGAGTGGCCGCATCTCTGTGCTGACTGCGGCAAGGGCTTTGCATGGCGCTCAGAGCTGAGAAGACACCAGCGCACGCACACTGGGGAGCGGCCGCATCGCTGTGCTGACTGCGGCAAGGGATTCACAGAGAGCTCAAAGCTGAGAATACATCAGCGCATGCATACCGGGGAGCGGCCATACCAGTGTGCTGACTGCGGCAAGGGCTTTGCACAGAGCTCAAGCCTGAGAGTACACTAGCGCACGCACACCGGGGAGCGGCCATACCACTGTGCCGACTGCGACAAGGGCTTTGCAGAGAGCTCAAGCCTGAGGAAACACCAGCGCACGCACTCTGGGGAGTGGCCGCACCGTTGTGCCCACTGTGGTAAGGGATTCTGCTGTGCCTCCACACTGACACTGCACCGGCGCACACACACCGGGGAGCGGCCGTACTGCTGTGCTGACTGTGGGAAAGGCTTTGCAGGGCGCTCACAGCTGAACAGACACCAGCGCACGCACACTGGGGAGCGGCCGCATCACTGTGCTGACTGCGGGATGGGCTTTGCAGAGAGGTCAAACCTGAGATCACACCAGCGCACGCACACCGGGGAGCGGCCGTATCGCTGTGCCGACTGCGGCAAGGACTTTGCACAGTGCTCAACCCTGAGAACACACCAGCGCACACACCGGGCAGCTGCCGCACCACTGTGATGATTCTGGTAAGAATGTCAAAAACCAATCCACCCACCAAACACCAGTGCACGCACACTGCGGGGAGGACATTCCGATGCGCTGGCTGCAGCAAGAGCTTTGCACGGGCCTCCTCCTTGCTACCACATTGGTTCATTCACAGCCGAGAGCAGCAGTACAGCTGTGCTGACTGGGGCAAGCACTTTGCTAGATTGGCCAACCTCACCCAGCACCCGGTCACGTACCCCAGTGCCCTTCTGCCACCGCCAAAGGCCTGAGGGGATTCTGGCAGCCAGTGGGCCTGACACAGCATCAGCAGCTGCAGACTAGGGAGTGGTCCTGTCCCCATGATGCCCAGCAGAGAGTCTGGGGGGGGACAGGGAAGGGGACTTGGCTGAGCAAGTGTGGGGAAGAGCAGACAGGTGGAGGGAATTTAGAGGAGTAGGGTTGCCTAGTAGGGTTGCCACGGGTCCAGGTTTCGGCTTTTGTGTCTGGGTGCCATTTAGGGTTTCCGGGTGTCTGGTTTTCGGGGCTCTAAATGGTACCTGAACCAAAAGTCCAGTTACAGGGCTGGAAGAGGCAGCAGTGCTGAGCAAAGATCCCAGCTGAGCTGAGGCAGGCATACCAGAAGGCAAACCGTCACTCTGGTCCTGTGCTGAAGACCTACGGCTTCAATAAGGAGCTGGATGCCACCCTTGGTGGCAACCTCACCTCCACTGTCAGGAGCCCTGTGGATACTGCGGTGGGGCTGCAGGTGGTGGACAGGGGCTCAAGCCTGAGAACAAAGTCGTGGACAAAGAGGTCAAGTTGGAGAACGTAGTGGAGTCCACAGTAGGGTCATGCGGTGGCACGGCAAGCCAGGAATTCTCCTCTCCGGAGGGGTCCAGCCGGTCTCAGTAGTCTGTTTGTGGCCCACATGACCCGGGAAAGGAGAACCACAGTAAATGTTCATTTTGGAAATTAAAAATAAAAAATAAAACCCAAAAGCATGCGCACACAGACCCAGTCACAAATCCCTCCCAACCCTACATCCCAAAACGAATAAGCATTCATTCAAGCCAACTTATAAACCACCATAAGCATACATTCAAACTAGTTTTATAGATGTCACCCACTCACATACACATTCATATTTGTTTTTCAGCATTATTTCATACAGAATACGCACACAGCCTAGCTTAAAAGAAATCTAACGGTGTTCAATTGTTCATTCAAGTTAGTTTTATTGACAGTTAAGTCTCACAGAACATCATATGCATCCGAAGAAGTGGGCTGTAGTCCACGAAAGCTTATGCTCTAATAAATTTGTTAGTCTCTAAGGTGCCACAAGTACTCCTGCTCTTCTTTTTGCGGATACAGACTAACACGGCTGCTACTCTGAAACAGAACATCATACTTGTTTTCAGCAGTATTTTATACAAAACACACACACAGCCTAATGTCAGGTAAATCTAACAATGTAATGTTGGACAAAACACCCATGTACAAGACAAAATGCAGACCTGGTTATTGACTTATTTGGCACATTTAGCAAAATACTAAAATAAGAAAATCATGGAACGCTTAGGCCTGGCAGGAGCTATAAAAAGCCCTAGAAACATCTGCATTTTGCCTCTTTCCTGCACTGATCTCTGGACTTATAATAAAAGGAGCTTTCTAACCAATGGACTCGGGACCTTCCATTCTTTTGGATGCGGTTAGATACTTAACAAGCCAGCAGTTTATTCCATCACTGCTTCAAACCGGCCACAAGAACTTTGCAATGTATGTATGTATTTGATTCCTTTAGCTGTTTTAACCCTCACCTCTTTCTTTTTGCTTATACATAAACCTTTAGATATTAGATACCAAAGGATTGGGAACAGCGATTGTTGGGCAAGATCTGAGCTATATATTAACCTGGGTATGTGGCTGGTCCTTTGGGATCAGAAGAACTCTTTGTTTGATGACATTGGTTTTAAATAACCACTCATCATTAAGTCTAGTGGGTGGGTGGTGAAACAAGGACTGGGATACCTAAGGAGGCAGCAGTTCTGACTGATAGCCATTGGGGTGAGACAAAAGTTGACTGGTTTGGTATATCTTGTGGAGGAATAACCACCAGGTTTGGCATGTCTGTGCCCGATTTCTCAGCAGTTTGTCCTGAATCTGGTATGCTCAGGTGAGACCTACTGAAGCACAGTGACACTAGCCCAGGATGATTATCCCGACATCCGCTACTGCGGGATTCTTACTCCTGCCTCTGCAGCCTTTGGTGCTGGAAACAGGACACTGGAGTGGACACACCTCTGCTCTGATCCAGTCTGGCAATTCCCTATGACCCAAGTGATTTGCCCAAGCTCACAGAGGCAGCAAGTGGCAGAGCTAAGAATAGACACCAGGAATCCTGTAGCCCAGCCCAGCCCCGTAGCCACAACCCCAGCCTTGCTCCCCTTATTCAAGGCTCCCAGTGCCCCTGGGTATGGCCAAGAGAATGCAGCAAGGCTGCAGCCCATGAGCCCCTCTGCCCCATGAGCTGGGGCTGCTGGGACCCGGCTCCGTACTCCTCCCTTGGTGGCCACCTCAATGGATGCTTTGGGCATGCTCTTGCTCCGGCACTGGTCGATGATGTTGGCCAGGTTGGGGTTGAAATCAGGGTTGGGTGTGCAGGAAGAGTCACAAGGAAGACATGGCTGGGATCCCATTCCAAAGCAGTCCAGGCTCCCAGCTCCCACTCCTTTAACCCACCAGCCTCCACTCCTCTCCAAGAGCTAGGGATAGACCCCAGGTGTCCTGACTCTGACTATCCCCCTTGCAAAGCTGGGGATGGGACCCAGGAGTCCTGAGGCCCCTGGTGACCCTCCCTGCCCCACACCACCTGTCCCAACGCCCTTCCCCTTTTCAGCCAGCATTAGCTCTTACCTTAGGCCACCTGAACCCCAGGGACTGGGCTTCCCCCCTCTTATGTAAAGCAGCTGCTTGAGGGGGGCAGAGACCCAGGCACCTTAGGGGAGGTTCTGTGAGACAGAAGAAAGGTCCAGTGCAGAAAGGATGAGAAGGGGAGACACTACCCCACAGACCAGCATCCTCTCCTCGACAGCCAGGGACGGTGCTGGCCTTGGGCTAACAGAGGTTAGGGGGTGCTGGGCTTAGGGGCACCAGGGTCAGTGCTACTGGTCAAGGCTGGGCTGGCAGGGCTCTGTAGCCACAACCTCGACTGGAGCTGGGTCACACACAGGATCCGTTCCTTCCTTCCCCCCCCATGCCTTTCACGGCAAGCGCAGGGTATGGCGAGCTTCTGGAAGAGCCAGCTGCGGTCGACGTCCCGCGGGCTCCTGATGAGTTTGATTTTGGACCATTTATTGTGGCTGACGGGCAGTACATGTGGTGTGCAGGGCAGTGGGTGGAGGCAGCCAGCCTGGGTACTAGCTCCTTCAGCACCAGCACTGAGGCCAGAACACGGCATCTGTACAGAGCAGCTGGACTACTCCCTGGACTACTCCCTGGACTACATCCACCCTGATTGAATTGGCCCTGTTAACACTGGTTCTCCACTTGCGAAGTAACTCCCTGCTCGCCATGTGTCAGTATGTAATGCCTGCATCTGTAACTTTCACTCTTTGCAACCGAAGAAGTGAGGTTTTTACCCACGAAAGCTTATGCCCAAATAAATCTGTTAGTCTTTAAGGTGCCACCAGACTCCTTGTTGTTTTTGTGACACACACCCACTCCACAGCCTGGCCAGGGCCTTCTTGTACCCACTAGTCCCCGCTCCCCTCCCAGAGCTGGGAGAGAACCCAGGAGTCCGAGCTCACAGACCCCCCCACACCGCACAGTGGGGCCCCACTCACAGCCCAGGGGCGGGGACCGGACAGCCCTGTAAGGGGCTCCAGGTGCCGCGAGTGCCCCCGGCGGCCAGACTCGGGACCCAGGCGTCCGGGGCACTGGGCCAGAAGGTCCCGGCGCTGGGGCCTCCCCGGCTGCTGGAGCTGGCGGCGCAGGCGCGGGGCCCTTGGAGCCGGGGCTGGGCCAAGGGAGGAGCCTTCCCGGGCCAGCCCGGCCCGTGCGCAGGCGGGTCCCGGCTGCAGCCCCAGGGCGGGGAGCGGGCTGGAGGCGGCCCCGGGGAGGCACCAGCCGCGGGGCGGGAAGTCGCTGCCCGGCTGGAGGAAGCGGCCGGGGCCGAGCCCGGCGATGGCTGCAGCGGGGCCGGCGCAGGTAGGACGCGGGGCGGGGACTCCCTGGCCGGGCACTGGCTGGTCCCGGCTGGGGGCCGAGGGGGGCCGGGACCCGGGTCCCTCCCGCGCTACTGACCCCGGGGCTGGGGCTGCAGCAGCCGGAGCGCTGGGGCCGGGGGCGGCTCTGGGGCCCCGGGGCGGGGGGGCCCTGGCCGGGCGGACACGCGGAGCCGGGCGCGGCCCCTTCCCCCGAGCGAGGCCCCGGCCGGGCAGAGGAGCCCGGAGGCGCCTGAGCCGGGGCGGGAGCGGGGCTGAGCACAGGCCTGGGGCGGGGGCGGGACTCCGGCCGGGGGGAGGAGCCTGTTCCCGGCCCTGGGATTCGGGCCCCGCCCCAGAGCCCCGTGGGGAGCCGAGGGCGACTCCTGTCCCCGGCCAGCAGGGCCCCGAGTCCCGGGGAACTGTGCGGTGTGGGGGGGGAGTCTCCCTGGGTCACAGGGGCTGGGCCGGGGGGTCCCTGGGAGTCGCTCCCCGAGAAACCGCGTCCCCTGCTGAGACTCCGGGCTGGGGGCTGGAGCGGAAGGTGCTGAGTGTGTAACGCTTGTGCCAGCAGCTCCAGGTGGCGTTCGAGGACGTCGCTCTGTATTTCACCCGGGAGGAGTGGGAGCTCTTATCCCAGCGAGAGAAGCAGCTGTACCGGGACCAGATGCTGAGGAATTACCAGGCCCTTATTTCCCTGGGTAAGGATGAGATTGGGGCCCTGTTGTGCTGGGCTGTACCAACATATAAATGAATCCCTGCTCCCAAAACTTTAGTAATAAAACTGATTCTTTCCCCCCAAACAGGCTATTCAGGTTCCACACCTGATTTAATCTACTGGATCAAGCTAGGGGAGGCAGAGCTCTGGATCCAGGATGCTGAGAAATCCAGGCAAAGCTCGGGGCCTGAGAGCCTCTCCTCAGGTGAGTCATAAGGAGGGGAATGAAACATTGGGAGAGCTCCCCTAGGGACAGGTTGGATTCTCCATTTCTGCGAGTATGTGAATGGAGATGGGGCGTCTCTTTCTAAAAGCCCTACTCTAACTCAGCCAGCAGTTACTGGGCCGAAGGCAGGAGTGGCTGGGGGAGATTCTCTGGCTGGGATAGGCAGGAAGCCAGGCTGGATGGGTACAATGAGCCTGTCTGGCCTTGGTATCTATGAATCCTAGAAATGTAGGACTAGAAGGGACCTTGGTAGATCATTTAGTCCAGTCCCCTGCACTGAGGCAGGGCTAAGTATTATCTAGTCCATCCCTGACAGGTGTCTGTCTAACCTGTTCTTAGAAACCTCCAATGATGGCGATTCCACAACCTCCCAGGTAATTTTTTCCAGTTCTTAACTACCCTAACAGTTTGGAAGGTTTTCCTAATATCTAACCTAAATCTCCCTTCCTGAAATTTAATCCCATTACTTCTTGTCCTGGCCTCAGTGGATAAGGAGAACAATAGATCACCCTCCTGTTTGTAACAGCATTTTACGGTCTTGAAAACTGTTATCAGGTCACCCCCCACCCCAGTCTTCTCCAGACTAAACAAACCCAATTTTTTCAATCTTTCCTCATGGGTCATGTTTTCTAGATCTCTTTAGTCATTCTTATTGCTCTCCTCTGATCCTCTCCAGTTTGTCCATATCCTTTCTGAAGTGTGGGATCCAGAACTGGACACGCTACTCCAGCTGAAGCTTTCCCAGTGCCGAGTAGAGTGGAAGAATTACTTCTCTCATCTTGCTTGCAACACTCTGGCTAATACATCCCAGAATTATATTTGCTTTTTTTCCTTTAAAAAACTATTCCATTGTTGACTCATATTTAGTTTGTGATCCACTATAACCCCAGATGGTTCTCTGCAGTATTCCTTCCTCGGCAGTCATTTCCCATTCTGTATTTGTGTAATTGATTACTCCTACCTAAGTGTAGTACTTGTCATATGGGCTTATAGAATTTCATCCTATTTAATTCCAACCATTTCTTTAGTTTGTCAAGATCATTTTGAATTCTAATCCTCTGCTCTAATGTGCTTGCAATCCCGCCCAGCTTTAAATTGTATGTAAACTTTATGAGTGTATTCTCTATGCCATTACCAAATCATTTATGAAGATGTTGAATAGAACTGGACCCAGGACAGATCCCTGCGGGCTCTCTCGATATACCATTGCAGCTCATTTGTGAACCATAACAAGTACTCTCTGAGTACGGTTTTCCAACCAGTTGTGCACCAACCTTATAGTAGACTTGCCTAAGCTATGTTTCTCTAGTTTGTTTATGAGAGGGTCATGTAAGACAGTATCAAAAGCCTTACTAAAGTCAAGATGTGACATCTGCTGCTTCCGTCCTATCTACAAGGCTTGTTACCTGTCAAAAAAGGATGTTAGGTTGGTTTGACATAATTTGTTCTTGACAAATCCATGCTGACTGTTACTTATTACTTTTACTCCTGGGGAGAGTCTGCGTGACTGTGCGCCCGCAGAAAACGGCCCCCCCGCAGAATTCCGGTGCCTCCCGGCAGAAAACGCCAGGGAAGCCACGGTGTGGGGGTGGGGAACACGACCATGGGTGCAGTTTTTTGGGGGGGATTGCTCCCCCCAACAGAGGTGAGGCATGAGGGTTTGGGGGGTGGGTTGGAAGGGGGTTGAGGGGATGACAAGTCACTCAGGGTTTGTGTGATGTAACCTGAAAAACATGTTTGTATTGTTTTACAACCCAATCAGTGACACTGCTAAGCTGGAAGGGGTGAATGGCCTGCTTCCCCCACCATCATGACAGGGAGCGGGGGCAAATCTGAGTGGCACTGGAACTCCGCAGGCCAGGTCTCAATGCCCAGAGCGAGGCATTGTGTCCAACCCTGTGGGACAAGTACCATCATTGCAGGGTGAGGCACCCATCCAAAAAATAGTCACGGACAAATGGGGAAATCGCTCCATCCTTGACATTTTTCCATCCTTGACAAAACTGTAGCCTTAGCCATGAGCTAACACGGGGATTGCCTCTGCTCTCTCCAACAGGGCACGAGACCCTGGGAGGAACGAAGACACAGTCTGAATGTGGGGAGAGTGCAGCAGGAACACGGGATCCCACATCCCACAGAGAGATCCATGCACAGGACGCAGTCCCTCCCCGGGGTAGATTCCACCAGAGACTGGACCTGGCTACACAACAGAGACTCCCCATGGGCCAGCACCCCTACCGCTGCATCAGTTGCAGCAAGAGATTCAGCAACCCCTCCGCACTGACCCAGCACCGGCGCACGCACACCGGGGAGATGCTGCATCGCTGTGCTGACTGTGGCAGGAGCTTCAGACAGTCCTCAATCCTGAGAATACACCGGCGTACGCACACCAGGGAGAGGCCATACTGTTGCACTGACTGTGGCAAGGGCTTTGCACGGAGCTCAAACCTAAGAATACACCAGCGCACGCACACCGGGGAGCGGCCGCACCACTGTGCTGACTGCGGCAAGAGCTTTGCAGAGAGCTCAACCTTGAGACGACACCGGCGCATGCACAGTGGGGAGCGGCCGTACTGCTGTGCTGACTGCGGCAAGAGCTTTGCACGGAACTCAAGCCTGAGAACACACCAGCGCCTGCACACCAGGGAGCAGTCGTACCGCTGTGCTGACTGCGGCAAGGGCTTTGCACGGAACTCAAGCCTGAGAACACACCAGCGCACACACACTGTGGAGCGGTCATACCACTGTGCTGACTGTGGTAAGATGTTCAGCAGTGGCAAGACGCTGACCCTTCAGAAGCCCATGGACACTGGGGAGCGGCCGCACCGCTGTGCTGACTGTGGCAAGGGCTTTGCGCGGAGCTCACACCTGAGAACACACCAGCGCACACACACAGGAGAGCGGCCACACCGCTGTGCTGACTGCGGCAAGGGCTTTGCACAGATTTCACACCTGAGAGTACATCAACGCACACACACCGGGGAGCGGCCGCATCGCTGTGCTGACTGTGGCAAGGGCTTTGCACAGATTGCACACCTGAGAGCACACCAGCGCGCACACACCGGGGAGCGGCTGCAGCACTGTGCTGACTGCAGCAAGGGCTTTGCAGAGAGCTCAAAGCTGAGAAGACAACAGCGCACACACACCGGGGAGCGGCCGTACCGCTGCACTGACTGTGGCAAGAGCTTTGCAGAGAGCTCACACCTGAGAAGACACCAGCGCACACACACCGGGGAGCGGCCACACTGCTGTGCTGACTGCGGCAAGGGCTTTGCACAGATTGCACACCTGAGAGCACACCAGCGCACGCACACCGGGGAGCGGCCACACTGCTGTGCTAACTGCGGAAAGGGCTTTGTACAGATTTCACACCTGAGAGTTCATCAACGCACACACACCGGAGAGCGGCCGCACTGCTGTGCTGACTGCGGCAAGGGTTTTGTACAGATTTCACACCTGAGAGTCCATCAGTTCACGCACACCGGGGAGCGGCCACATCACTGTGCTGACTGCGGCAAGGGCTTTGTACAGATTTCACACCTGAGAAGACACCAGTGCACACACCAGGGCGTGGCTGCACCGCTGTGACGGTTCTGGGAAGAACTTCAGCAGAACCAGCGCCCTGACCAAGCAGCAGTGCATGCACGCTGGGGAGAGGCCATTCCGATGCACTGACTGCAGCAAGAGCTTTGGATGGGCCTCCTTGATATCACATTGGTGCATTCACAGCTGAGAGTGGCAGTGCAGCTGTGCTGACTGGAGCAAGTACTTTGCAAGATTGGCCAACCTCACCCGGCACCAGGTCACTCTCACCAATGCCCTTCTGCCAATGCCAGGGCCTGAGGGGCTTCTGGCAGCCAGTGGGCCTGGCACAGCACCAGCAGATGGAGATCAGGGAGTGGTCCTGTCCCCATGATGCCCAGCAGAGAGACTGTGAGGCAAGGAAGGAGACTTGGTTGAGCAGTGTGGGGAAGAGCAGACAGGTGGAGGGAATTTAGAGCAGATGGTCACAGCCTACTCCATTAGGGAACCCTCCCCCCCCATGTAGGTGGGATCCAGCGAGGGCGCTCTCTCTCTCTCCCCATCCCGACTCACTCACGCATCTGGCTGGGGGACACACACACACATACAATCCCCCTGTCTAGAGGGGCCTCAGCCAGGAACTTCCCCCCACACCTTCCTTGGTTCCAGCCAGCGGGTGACTCTTGGGTAACATCTACAGGTGGGATTTGCAGTCCTGTCTCAGCATGGATTGGGCTGAGGAGTGGGGCAGGACAGCCCAGTGTGCGTGAGTGAAAGGAGACTCAGGAACTGCTCATGCCGTCTACTTTAAATAGAAATGTGATGAAGAAGAACTACGTACCTAATGTGTAACAAAGGTCTGTCTAACCAGGTGTTTCTTTGCTATTAAAGAAGCTGATGCATTCACACGGCATGTGGAGAAGCCAGTGTAAAGTGTCAATCTTTAAGGTGAACCAATCAAAGTGTTCCAAGGCCTAACTGACCTTGAGGCTGGATGAACGGTGTGACTGTCAGGTACACAGATAATTCCCCCAGGAGTAATGGGAAACTCTGCACTTAAAAATACTGTGAACAATATTTTAAAATTCTGCATAATTTATTTGTCAAAATAATACAATAAAATCACACTAGTTTCAATTATTTTGCTAATTTATTTCAAAATCCCTATCAACAAGTATGTCGGTAACAGTACAGACAGCAAAAAAGATTCAGGAGGTGTTTTTGACAAATAGATTCCTTACTAGGCATATTAATACAGAACTTTGAGTAAGAATTCATGTAAAATACAATATAGAAATGTATTTCCCGCACCCCTCAGAAGCAGCGCAAAGGCTTGCGGGAGTCAGGCTAACGGAGGAGTGAGGGAGAGGGAAATACTTGCTGGGAGGAGGCTGGGAGTGAACCAGGAGAGTTGTTGGGTGTGGGTGGCAGAAGTATAGAAAAGATTTGAGGGGGTGGGGGGATTCCTAGAGCAGATCATTTAACAAAACATCCCATTTTAAGAATCCACCAGGACCTTGGTAAATTGTTCCCAAATGGTTAATTACCTTCACTGTCAGAAATGTGTGCCCTATTTCTAATCAGAATGTGTCTTGCTTCAACTTTCAGCCATTGGATCATGTTATACCTTTGTCAGCTAGATTGAAGAGCCCATTATGAAATATTTGTTTCCTATGTGATACTTACAGGTCACCCCTTACCTTCTCTTTGTTAAAAGAAACAGATGGAGTTCTGTGAGCTCATGGGATCCCACGGAACATGGCCATGCCCCGGGCCTTCTGCGTACTTTCCCAGAGCAGACCTCAAGAATCCTGGTTCATGGGCTCCTGGAAGGTGCCCCTGAAAGTGGGCTACTCACAGGGGTCAGGTCAGCTAGGTGCAGCCACTGACCTGCTCCCCAGCTAAGTTCGCTGCCTGGCAACTAGTAGGCCCAGCTGCCCTGGCCTGGAGCTGCCTGATTGATCGCAGGGTCTGACTGGCCGCAGGGCCAGCAGCAATAACAGAGCACTGGCTGCTCAACATGCTCCTTGGCTGCAGCTGTGCTTGGTCCTGTCCCTGCTGTGCTGTGTCTAGCTCTGCTCCAGCCCCAGCTCCATGCTGGCTTTGGACTCCCAATTCTGACCCTTTGCTGTGCCTCCTGACTGACTCCAGTTACCCTTTGGCTTCTAAGTCCCAGCTCCGACCCTTGGCTCTGCCTCAGGACCCGTCTCTTCTGAGTTCAGACTCTTACTCCGCCCATTAGGCCAGAGCACCCACGACTCAGCCAGTGACAGACAGAAAGGACGGGATTGGGAGCCCGTTGGATGGAGGGCCAGGGGGACAGGGCACACTGAGACTGGACAGGCTGAGACAGGGACTGGCTGGACAAGGAAACAGTGTTGGGAGAGGGGAGATACAGATCAGACGAGGAGCTGTGAGGAACTGGGACTGGCTGGGCAAGGAGAACCTGGGACTCGCTGGGGAAGACGAGTGGGACTGGACTGAGGAGTGGCGGGTGGGGAAGAGGCAGGACTGGGAGAGGTTGGAGGGAACAGGACAGAAGGGGACAAGCTTCGGGGAACCGAGCTGACTCCTCCTGATGGCAAGAGCTGGATTGATCCCTGGCTGGGCTGTGCACAGAAATAAGATGGCAGGTCGGGGTGTGTAATGTGGGTTCCCCATTAGGGGGTCTGATCTCTCCCGAGCTCATTCTGTACTGTCTCTGCGGTCGATGTCTGTCAGCACCTTCACGGCCACCTCCACCCCGTAGCGCTCGGTGCAGAACCTGATCTGCACATCCTTAATAGCTGTGGCAGCCCCTATGTCCAGCTTCTCACAGGGAATGGGCCTCACCCCTCGGTCCAGCAGGGCCACTTGCAGCCTGCTCTCCTATCTCCTGAACTCTCCGTCCCCCTGCTCTTCCAGGGTCTGCCACAGCAGCTTTTTCCATGTCTTCTCCATGCCAGCTCTGCCCAAAGGAAGTCAGGATGCTGCTGTCAGTCTGCGCCGGAAGAGAAGTGAAAGTGATTTCAGCATCTGTCTCCGGTCCTGTCTGAGGTCCCTTCCCCCCACCCCTTGGGCATTTCCTGCTCTGGTCACTTTCTTCTGCTCTCAGAGATTTCATTCTAATCTCAGTGTCACCAAGGGAAGTGGGTTCTCCATCTCCTGGTGTCTTCAAATCCAGACTGGACGCCTTTCTGGACCATGCTTCAGACAAATACATTATTGGGCTCAGTACAGGGGTAACTGGGTGAAATTCTCTGGCCTGTGTTACACACAAGGGCAAACTAGATGATGTAATGGTCCCTTCTGGACTTAATCTATGAAGTGGGTCACAACTGAGAATACCATATTCAGGATAAACTGTATGAAACTGGGCAGATACACCCCAAACTGATGGTTATTCTATCAGAGTTTACCAAGCGGTAACAAAATGATCTTCTGTCTCACTATACTGGTTAACCTGTAATCAGAAAAGACAGTCCCCTTAGGAAATCCAGCTCTTGGCTCACCACCCAGACATCTGGTCTTTAAGATGAGAGGTCACTGAAAGACAGATTCATCATTAGGGCTCTATGAAATTCACAGTCCATTTTGAAAAATGTTACGGTCATAGCATTTTTAAAATCTTGATTTTCACAGTTACAGATCTTTAAATCTTAAATTTCATGGTGTTGTCACAAATCATGAATATGTATTTTAAAATATAAACATGTAAAGACTTCAGGTCAGCATTTTTCAAAGTGGGGATCCCAACCCAAAAGGCTATTGTGTTGCAAGGCTATTTTGTGGGGGGGTGGGGGGTGCCGTGGTATTACCACCCTTACTTCTATGCTGCTTCAGAGCTGGGTGGTGGGAGAGCGGTGGCTGCAGGCCAAGAGCCCAACTCTGAAGGCAGAGCCACTACCACCAGCACCGTCACCAGCAGCCCAGCCTGGCTGACACGTAGCACGAGACTGTGCATGGCCAGCACTGCTGTCCGGAGGAAGAATCTTCTCTGCCCCTCTGAGAAGAATTTTCCAAAGACCTGAAACCAACCGGATGTGAGGCTTCAGCAGATTGCCCAGAACCAGGCTCCAAATCCTGGCCTACAACGGCATCTCCGTCGAGTGGCTCCAGGAGGCAGCCACCCGCACTGCCAGAGCTATGCCATGCCCTGGCAGAGTGTCCTTACCTCCCCGACCCTGGCTGTGTTTTTGTACCCCAGGAGCCTGCTGTCCTGGTGCCAGTCGCACACCCACAGGTCTTCGGCTTCGTGGATGGTCAGCTCTGGGAAAGAGAGAGACACACACACATTTGTCATTCTGGTTGCAGGGCTTGTGTCCTTCCAATCCCATTGGTGGCTGCACAGTGGGCAGAGTCCTCGCTGTGTGCCCGGCCCAACAGAATTGCGGGGGTGGTGGTGAACACAGAAAGAGATAGAGATAGAGAAATTCATCCTCCAGCCGGGGTCACTCTGAGAGAAATTGGCTGGGGTCCCAGTCTCAATCGTCTAGCGGGTGCCATTTCCCAGCTGGGTTCCTTACCCCTCTGGTGCAGCAGCAGCTGGTAGAGCCGGTAAACCCCCTCCCTGGCCTGCCAGCTGATGTCCTTGGCTGGGTCACCGACGAACAGAGCCAGCTGTGCCACGTGGTGACCCATCTTGGGGAATTCGGCTGAGTTCTAATGGAAGGGAGAGAGAGAGGGGACTCCATCAGCATTTTCCTGTCAGCTCCCAGTCCCCGCCTGGGCCAGGACTCTCCTTCCCCTCAGCCCCTCTGCAGGAGATGCTAGAGGATAGGAGCTAGAGCTGGAGCCTTAATTTTCTCTGCCTGCAAGGGAGCCTAGAAGACAGGGATGCGGGCAGGGCCCTCCATGAGGATTTGCTTCCCCAGCTGCTGCAGGATGACAGGAAGGCAGAAATCTGGAGCATGGTCCCCTTAAAAGCGAGAGTTGCCACTTAACCAGGATAAGAAGAACTTGACTCAAGCCAGGCTTATTCTCTGCTTTGACTCTGCCTCCCCAAGAGGAACACTCCTAACCCACAGCCCCTGCAGCAGCAGATCCTACAGCCGTTGGAGCCAGCCCGCCTACGCCTGGAGTCAGGAAGCTGGGCTCAGAGGCCACTTCTGTCGAACTCAGGGAGGGTGATGGTGGATGTGAGCAGGGTCGTGCTGCTCCTAATGACTCTGTCTCTCTCTCGCGACACCCTGGACACAATCCAGTAGTTAATGTGCTGTGGGGAAAGGAGGCAGCTCAGGATTGATGGGTGGGTGCATGTGTTGTGCTAATGAGCCTCTCCCCATCCCCAGGGGGCTGAGACATTGCATGCGGTGGGGGTGGAATATCTGATTCATTGACCGCAGAGCTTTAGAAGGGGACTGTTGCCCCCAGGATGATGCTTGCATCCTGCAGGTCACAACTTGTATTGTCTCTCTAGATTGGGACAATGCTCGGTGTCGGGGCTGGTCCTATCCTCCCTGAAGTCCTGATTCCTGAACAGATCACCAGGAAGGAGACAGACCCCTCCCCCCTCCCCGGCTCTCAAGTCCTTGGTTGGGTGAAGGGACTGAATGTGAGTAGAATCCCCCCAGGAATCTCGGGGCCCATCAGATACAAGGGCTGATTCTCTGGGGCCCTCCTGTTTCTCTAGGAACAAGGCTGTGGCTCTTCTCTGAGGACCATCTTCTGGATCTCACAGGCGGGGTTCAGACTCTCACTCCCCAAGCCAGCCAGGGGCCCCATGGTTAGTGCTCAGCAGAACCGGCAGAGCTCTGGCTTGAAGTCCCAGCTCCTTCCTCTGTTCTTCAAGGAGGAAGGGCCTGACCCTGCATTGCACTGACTGCCCTGACCAAGGATGGCCACTGGGGGCCAGCTAGGAGGACAGACTGGAAAATGGATCTAAGAGTTAAGGTAAAATTGCCCGCACCCCTCTCATCGGGCTCGCCTCCAAGATGTAGTGGAGCTTGTCGGTGTCTGGGGACTTTGCCAGCAGGTTCCCCAGCATGGCGTCCAGGAGGTCTGGCATGACCCTTTGCAGATCCTGCAAAGCAAGAGAGAGTCATGGGTCAGACTTAGGGAAACTGGGGCTACACCTGCCACAGGATGGGAAGAGGGGTTTCTGGGAAGCACTGGTGAGACCCCCAAACACGTATCCTGGCCTCTCTCATTCACATCCCACTGTAGGCAATTAGCAAGGATTCGGGCAGGATGACAGCTGGCTCTTCAATCCATGATTTAGCTGATCTATCTGGACTTGATTGGTGTCCGTCTGGGTGCCCAGGGTGAAGACTGCGTGCAGGGCAGCTCGGAGGAGGTGGGTCTCCAGCTCCGGCTCCAGGGCAGGTGTCATGGTGCTGGCAAGAGAGAGGAGCTGGTATTAGACTGTGCAGTGTGGGGGTGGGACTGGCACCGACACGGACGTGAAACTGCAGGAAAATAGGCAGAGGCTGGCGAGAATGGAAACTGAGGCACCGAGCCAGGGAATGATAAGGCCGAGGTTTCCCAGACCGACAGTGGCAGGGCAGGAATGGTGCCTGTTCCCTGGACCCTGCTGCCCCTCCTGTATCTGATCCTGGGAGTCAGCCTCTCCCCAAAGCCATTGCAATGTGACTGGAGTGAAAAGAACAGAGCAGCCAGGAGTGGGAGTGAACCTTCCTGCCACCTCTGCCAGAGGAGCCTCCCTGGGAGTGGGAGGGGCAGTGACTCCCAGCCATGGGCCTGAGCAGCACCGGGGTTAGGGGAACCGGGCAAGAGGGTCTCGGTACCTGAGGTTGGCCACAGCAATGAGGGAGTTGGCCAGGACGGCGCTGGGTGGAGAGTCATGAGGAAGCTCCTCACTGAGCTCCTGTGAGACTCAAAGGAGACAAAGGAGTGTGTGAAATTTGGGCCTCACTGACACTTCCCAATGAGGAGATTACACAGCCAGCACCCCACACAGCCAGCAGGATCCCCCCACCTGCCTCCCGCTCCTCCGATTCCTGCCCACTATTTCTCCCGTCTCTTCTCCCCAATCTTCAGCCCCAGCAATCCCTGCCCTCAGCTGCCCTCCTGCACCAGCCATCCCCCAACCAGTCCAGGGAGACCCCTGCCCCTCCTATATCTCTGTCCACCCTCCAGCTGCCGGGCACCGTGTCTCGCTCATTACAATCCTCTCCGCCACAGCTGCCTTGGAGCAGTGCAGCTCCAGTGTGTCCTGCCCCCTCTGCTGTGCAGCGAGACACCCGGGGTGGATGGCGTGCAGGAACACTAGCTGCTGGGCCTTGTCCTGCGCCCACCAGGAGTGGGGTTAGGGGAGAGAGAGCCAGTTAGCCAGGGACCTCCCTGCCCCAGCCACACCAGCTGCAGGACTTAGGCCTGAATGGGGGATAGCGGGGATCCGCCTAATGTCCAAATCACCCACGATTCCTACACAAGCAGGGTCAGGAACTGGGTCAGTGTCTGGGGGGGAGGAGACCCCATCTGGTGTGTGACAAACATCCCCATCTTGGGGGTCCCAGATCATGAAGGAGAAAGGTCCCCATTAGCCAAGACCCTCTGCAGGGGGTCAGGATGCTGGGAAGGAGCAGGACAATCTCGCTTCCAGCACAGCTGGGGAATGTTAGGAATATTGACTATGCATCAATTATAAGTGGGTTTTTACCTCCAAATGCCCACCAGACAATGCAATCAGTCTGGATGGGCCATTAAGAAAAACAATAGGTCTTTGAAGATGCTGATGTCCCACCTTCCTGGAAAACCTTCCTGTGGACCCAGCAAACAGACTTTGAGTTTCAGAGTAGCAGCCATGTTAGTCTGTATCCGCAAAAAGAACAGGAGTACTTGTGGCACCTTAGAGACTAACAAATTTATTAGAGCATAAGCTTTCGTGAACTACAGCCTGTAGACTTTGAGTTGTGGCTGCGGAGTCATGTGATCACGTTACCGGATATGGGACTCCATGATAAAATTAGTACTTTTCCACTGACTGAAGGTGGGTGTGGGGATCACACTGGAAAACAAAGGATTCTGGCCATATGTAAAACCTATTTAAGGCAGGGGAGTGACATAATCAGTGTTTGTTCTTCACTGAATCCCCACCCAAGCTGATTGCTGTGTGAAACAAAGACTGGTGGGAGGGGAGGGAGAAGAACTGAAGCCAGGCTGGAAAGCAGTCTAGCCTGTGAAAGAAACATCTGAAGTTTTAAGCTGCAAGCAAGAGCAGTTTGCCTTCAAGAACCTCTGCAATCTGCCCAAAATAACATTTAGGGTGAGCAATTGATGCTTATAACCAGTTTCTTTAGTATATTGATCTTAGCTTGTGTGTTTGTTTTATTTGCCAGGTAATCTGCTTTGATCTCTGTGCTATCCCTTATAACAACTCAAAATTGATCTTTTGTAGTTAATAAACTTTGTTTTCTCTCAAACCAGTTTGTGAAATTCATAACTGGGGGGCAAAAGCCATGCATATCTCCCTCCACACTGAGGAAGGGGGTGAATTTCATGAGCTTATGCCGTATAGTTCTCTATGCAGCGCAGGATGGTGTAATTTGGGGTTTACACTCCAGAGGGGTTGTGCACTTGAATGCTGGGCAATTTCTTAATTGAAGCCTTCTGAGGCAGTGCTGATGTCAGTGTCTGTGTCATTCTGCAGCTAGGTATGTATGCTGAAGTAGGCTTGAGGGCCTGGCTCAGCAGGACCGGGTAAGGGATCCCAGACTGGTGTAACAGCTGGGCTCAGTGGTACCCCGGTACATCAGGTGGCCCCCAGAGGGTGGAGTCGCAACCCGACACAATGACATCAAAAATAGGTCTAGAAATCAAAACTCCTTTGTGTGTTGAGTACATGCCCTGAACCCCGCAGCACACCACCAGAACCTTTCCATTGTGCCCTTCCCTCCACTATCCGCCAATATCCGTCGCCTCTGCGCATCATCCATTTTAGTCGCCCAGAGGGTGTTCACTCAGATATGAAGCGGTTACCTTAACAGCACCACGTTGTCAATTCAATATGTAAATATGGTTCATTAACCAATATGTAAATATGCAAAATGACTTTTTCTACATATCGGTTGGAGCTGGCATGGAGGTGACTTCTCCAGCTCAGCTTCTGCGTTGCAGTGACTGGTTCTAGAGACAGCGAGGGAGTTCATTGAGGTGATTCACTCAAGGTGCCGTGACAGCCATACTCTGGGGGGATTTCTTAGCGGTTGCCCAACACCCGACTTTAAAAAATGAAATTAGTAGGGTGCTTTTCAGCAACCAGAGTTCAGTTGTTACCCAGCAGGGGGTGCTCTCCCTGGCCAGGCCATGATGATCACACTCACCAGCTCTTTCATGCAGACATTTTGACTTCAGGAAGCGACACTCTGAACAACATGAGACATTTTATACCATTTCTGTTGGGTGGTGCAGCCTGGTCACTCTGCTGGGCAAAGCTGGCCTGGGCCAATCAGGAAATGACCCGTACTGATGGCAAAAGCTTGGAACATCCAACCAGGATATGAGTTGTGTCCCTTCTCATTGTCCAACAAGACAATGAGGCTATCACAATCCAGGATGTAATCCAGATATTGGGGGGGGGAGGGGGAGAAGGGAAGGGGGGCAGTGTCACCGCCTGCCCTGTAACCTGGGATGCCCATTAATGCTTTGCTGCTGTCATTCCCAACCCGGACCACTCACAAACAGCCTCCAGCTTCCGGTCTTACCCCGAGTGTCTGTGTGTAGCTCAGCTCAGCTCACACTCTGGCTTTCGCAGCCTTGGTTATTACTGCAGGGTGACCCCCAACACACACACAGTCCCAGATTTCCCCACCAAAATGTACGGCCTGTATTGTCCAGCCTTCTCCTGGACCGTCCTGATATAATAGATCTTGATCCCCTTAGAGGGGCAATGGACCTAACAGTTTCCCACCCCAAATGGAGATATCCACACAGTTCACAATACTGGATTCATTTCAATTAAAAAAGAAAACAAATGTATTTAATCACAAAGGTAGATTTCGATTGAGTACAAGTGATGAGGCATCAAAGTCAGAAATGGCTGCAAGAAAAAGAAAGAAAAACACTTCCTAGTACTAAACTGAACAAATTAGACTTGGGGAAAAGTGAAGTCCCTTAGCACAGGTTTCCAGTAGCATTACTGACCAAATTTTCAGGTCAGGATCAGTTCCTGAGGTCCAAGAGCTGCTTTTCTTTTCTTTTTTTGGCCTCTTAGGTGATAACTAGAGATAAACAGGGAGAAATAACAAGAGGTGTTTTTGCCCTTCTCTTTTATAGTTCAATCTCCCTTTGAAATGCATTTTTCTCAAAGCGACCCCTAGATAAACTTCTCAGCTGAGTGGGGAGACATGAACTTTGGTGGCAAAGAAGTTTCATGCTGTTGTTTTCTAAAATGCAGGTCTGTTGGTTCCTGATTGCCTTCCTTGCCAAAGAATGGCTACTTGATAGGTGATGGCCCATCAGCTTTGAGGACACCTTGGCTAGAAGCGTTAAATTCTTTGGTTGAGAAACAGTTTTATCCACTCCCCAGATCTGTCCGGTAAACACACTTCAGTTGCGATTTCAGCTTAGACATAGTAGCTGACAGGTATTTTGAAATAAATCACCAAAATAATTGAAACTAACGTGATTATATTGTGTTATGTTGACAAATAAAATATGCAGAATTTTAAAATATGGTTTGCAGAATGTTTCTTTTTTTAGCACAGAATTCCCCAAGGAGTAATGCAAAAGCCTGAGTAGGCTGTGACCATCTGCTCTAAAATCCCCCCACCTGTCTGCTCTTCCCCACATTGCTCAGCCAAGTCCCCCTTCCCTGCCCCACAGTCTCTGCTGGGCATCATGGGGGACAGGACCACTCCCTGGTCTGAGTCTGCTGGCACTGTGCCAGATCCACTTGCTGCCAGAAGCCCCTCAGACCCTGGCGGTGGCAGAGGGGCGTTGGTGAGCCAACTGGTGCCAGGGGAGGTTGCCCAATTGAGCAAAGCGTTTGCCAATCAGCACAGCTGTACAGCCGCTCCCTGCTGTGAATGCGCTGGTGTAGTCTCAGGAGTAAGCTCTGTGCAAGCTCTTGCCGCAGTCAGTGCATTGAAATGGCCGGCCACGGTGTGCATGCACTGATGAGGCATCAGTGCTGCTGAAGCTCTTGCCGCAATCATGACAGCTGTATGGCCGCTCCCTGGTGTGCGCACACTGGTGTGCTCTCAGGTATGAGATTATGCTGGGTCAGCTTGTTGGCATTGCTGACCCTCTTACCATAGTATGCAAAGCGGCGCGGCCGCTCCTCGGTGTGCATGAGTTGGTGGTTTGTCAGCGTACTGGCATTGCTGAAGCTCTTGCCGCAATCGTCACAGCGATGCGGCCGCTCCTGTGTGCGTGCGCTGGTGTTTTCTCAGGTGTCCGATCTGTGAAAAGTCCTTTCCGCAGTCAGCACAGCGGTACGGCCGCTCCCCGGTGTGCGTGCGCTGGTGTATTCTCAGGCTTGAGCTCTCTGCAAAGCTCTTGCCGCAGTTGGTGCAGCAATACGGCCGCTCCCCAGTGTGCGTGCGCTGGTGTATTCTCAGCTTTGAGTTCTCTGCAAAGCTCTTCCCACAGCTGATGCAGCGGTATGGCCGCTCCCCGCTGTGCGTGCGCTGGTGTATTCTCAGGTGTGCGATCTGTGCAAAGCCCTTGTCGCAGTCAGCACAGCGGTACGGCCGCTCCCCGGTGTGCGTGCGCTGGTGTATTCTCAGATATGCAATCTGTGCAAAATCCTTGCCGCACTCAGCGCAGTGGTGTGGGAGCTCCCCAGTGTGCGTGCGTTGGTGTCTTCTCAGGTGTGCGATCTGTGCAAAGCTCTTGTCACAGTCAGCACAGCGGTACGGGCGCTCCCCATTGTGCGTGCGCTGGTGTATTCTCAGGTGTGCAATCTCTGCAAAGTCCTTGCCGCAGTCAGTGCAGTGGTACGGCCGCTCCCTGGTGTGCGTGCGCTGGTGTGTTCTCAGGCTTGAGCTGTGCGCAAATCTCTTGCCACAGTGGGGGCAGCAGCGCGGCCGCTCTCCAGTGTGCGTGCGCTGGTGTATTCTCAGATATGCAATCTGTGCAAAACCCTTGTCACAGTCGGAGCAACGGTACGGCCGCTCCCCGGTGTGCGTGCGCTGGTGTATTCTCAGCTTTGAGCTCTCTGCAAAGCCCTTATCACAGTCAGAGCAACGGTATGGCTGCTCCCTGGCATGTGTGCGCTGGTCCTGGTTCAGCGCGGAGGGGTTGCTGAACCTCTTGTCGCAGTCAATGCAGTGTTGGGGACACTGGCCCATGGGGAGTCTCTGTTGTGTAGCCAGATCCGGTCTCTGTCTGAGTTTACCCCGGGGAGGGACTGCGTCCTGTGCATGGATCCCTCTGTGGGCCGTGGGATCCTGTGTTCCTGCTGCGCTTTCCTCACATTCAGCCTGTGCCCTCTTTCCTCCCGAGATCTCCTGCCCTGCTGGAGAGAGTAGAGGTAATCCCGGTGTTAAACTACACCTTCAACAAAGATGGAAAAATGTCACGGATGGAGCGATTTCCCCATTTCTTCGTGATTGTTTTTTGGATGGGTGCCTCACCCTGCAATGGCAGCTCCTGTCCCACAGGGCTGGACCCAACGCCTTGCTCTGGGCATTGAGACCTGACCTGGGAGGTTCCAGTGCCACTCAGATTTTCCCCCGCCCATGGTCATGATGGTGGGGGAGGTGGGACAAACTTCAGTGAATGGCATTGCCACCCAGATCCACTCTAGCCCACCCCAACCCCTCTGCACCAGGCTGGGGTTAGGGTTGCAGCGCTAGGGGGAAGGTGCTTCTTTGGGTGGCTAGTGCCTCTTGGGCAGGGCGAGGAGGAGGGCAGGTTTTATTAAAAATCATGGAGCCATCACAGTAAATTTAAGGACCTGTGACGTTTACTAAACTTATATAACTGCTCTGTAATTTCTGATACAAAATGCCGCGACAAATCTGCAGCTAGACTCAGGGTGGTTTTACCCAATGTTGTTTGTGCAGCACCTGGCGCCTGCTCCCATGGGTCTCGTTTTATGCTTAAATTGTAGCCTGCCCAGGATACAGGCAGCGCTTGGCACAACAGGGCCCTGGTTTTGTTTTCAAAGTGATTTTGTTTTTATTTCAAATCAGAGGGGTTTATTTACACGGGGTTTCAATCAGAGGGGTTTATTTACAGTTTTCACCAAAAAGATAGCAGTGATCGGTTGACTAACATAGTGAACATCAGTGTCAATGGGGTAGGATCTGAGCCTAAAATAGGAAAAGAAATAGTTATGAATTATTTAGACAAGTTAGATGTCTTCAAGTCGGCAGGGCCTGATCAAATACATCCTAGAATACATAAGGATCTGGCTGAAGAGATCTCTGAGCCATCAGTGATTATCTCTGAGAACTTGTGGAGGATGGTAGAGACACCCAAAGACTGGGTAAATATAGTACCTAGCTATAGACAGGGGAATAAGGACAACTCAGGGAATTATAGACTAGATAGCTTAACTTCAGTACCTGGAAAGATAATGGACCAAGTAATCAAACATTCTATTTGTGACCACCTAGAAGGAAATAAAGTAATAACTAACAGTCAGCATGGATTTGCCAATAACAAATTATGTCAAATCAACCTAATATCCTCCTTTGACGGGTAACAAGCCTTGTGGATAGGGGAGAAGCAGTAGATGTCACATATCTTGACTTTAGTAAAGCTTTTGATACTGTCTTACATGACCTTCTCATAAATAAACTAGAGAAATATAGGCTAGGCAAAGCTACTATTGTTGGGATACGGATACACACACACACACACACACACACACACACACAATGTTATAGGCTTGTGACGAAGTGGGGATTTGCCCTTGTTATGTTGTATGTGAGTCTTACTGTTGAGCCTATGTGAGTTTTACTGTTTTGCATTAATGTGTGCCTCAGTTTCCCTGTGTACTGCACCAATATCTCAGTAGTGGGAATAGGGTGTGTGACTTTGGCTGAGACCTCTGGGGCAGGTGAGGCTGCTCCAGCTGTCTGCATGTATGCTATAACCGGTGCCCTTTGTAACCTGAGACCCAGGAGGGGGATGCAGCCAGGTGATGACCAGGTGACGCTCTGGAGACAAGGACAAGGAGCAGCAGCAACAGGGGGCTGTCGGAGGTCCAGTTGCTGGGAGTCTACTTGGGGGGACTGGAATAGGGGGAGTCCAGGACTTCTGGCCCAGGACTACCAAAGATGGACTTGGCTGAAAGTCACTGATTTCTGTGCTAACAAGTTCTGTCCTACGCTGTGTTCCTGTTGACTAATAAACCTTCTGTTTTTCCGGTTGGCTGAGAGTCACATCTGACTCCAGAGTTGGGGTGCAGGGCCCTCTGGCTTCCCCAGGAGCCCCACCCGGGCAGACTCGCTGTGGGAAGAGCACGGTGTGGAAGAGGATGCTGAATGCTCTGAGGTCAGACCCAGGAAGGTCAAAGCTGTCTAAGGAGAGATATTAAGGAGTGCTGGATTTCAAGATGGGGTCTTACAGTTTTGGGGGAGTCCTTATTTAAATTGAATAAGGGTGACTCTTTATTTGTGGAATTTGTGAAGAAAAAAACATGTGGGAAGATCCCACATGGAGAACTCATTACAGTAAGTGTGAGTGAGTGAAAGCGCGTGGGGAGATGCATTGAGGTGTTATTGTAACGAGGTTCAAAACACTGTTTAAGAAGAAAAGTAAAGGGATGGAGGAGGCATCCCAGTGGACTAAAGTTAAAGCCCCTTCTCTGTTAGAGAAGGAGATTATTGCATTTGGGACGTGCCCTTGGATGGAGGGTGCAGTGGAGCCCAGTGTAACGACAGATACCTTAGAACAGGGGTCGGCAACCTATGGCACGTGAGCCGATTTTGAGTAGCACGCGGTCCCCTGCCGCGGTCCCGGCTCCCAGCCCCGCTCAACCCCCCCCCCGCTCACTGCTCTCCCCTGCGGGGGCAGGAGACAGAAGCTTGGTTCTGCAGCAGCCAAGCTTCCCCCTCCCCTGCTTCTTTCCTGCCCCTCCTCCTCTCCGTCCCTGGCCAATCAGCTGATGGCCCTAGAGAGGGCTGGGGGAAGAGCGGCAGCGTGCACACAGCTCTGTAGAGGACGCGGAGAGAGGTAGGGATGGAGCCTGGGGAAAGGGGGTGGAACAGGGCATATCCCTTCCAGCCCCCTGCCTTGAGCCGCCCAGGGCAGGGGGCTGGGAGCACCCCTATGAGCCGAGCACCCCAGCCTTCTGCCCTGCACCCCCCATTCCCCAGCCATCTGCCCTGAACCCCCACACCCCAACACACACCCAGCCTTCTGCCCTGCACCCTCACCCCTCTGCCCTGAACCCCCCCACTCAGCCTTCTGCCCTGCACCCCCCATGCCCCCAGCCCTCTGCCCTGATCTCTGAACTTCTGCCACACCCCCCCAGCCTTCTGCCCTGAACCCCCTCCCCCAGCCCTCTGCCCTGAACCCCCACACCCCAACACACACCCCTCTGCCCTGCACCCCCACCCCTCTGTCCTGCACCCCCACACACCCCCAGCCCTCTGGCCTGAACCCCCCCCACACACACACAGCCTTCTGCCCTGCACCCCCCAAAGCCCCCAGCCCTCTGCCCTGATCTCTGAAGCCCTGCCACCCCCCCCCCCCCCAGCCTTCTGCCCTGACCCCTGAAACTCCCCCCCCCCCCCCCCCCCAGATCTGGGGTCCCAGCCGCAGGCCCTGATCAGCCCTCTGCCGGCCTAGGTGAACAGAACCCCAGGCTGGCAGCGAACTGAGCAGGCTGGTGGCGTAAGATCAGCATTTTAATTTAATTTTAAATGACGCTTCTTAAACATTTTGAAAACCTTGTTTACTTTACATACAATGGTTTAGTTATACAATACAGACTTATAGAAAGAGACCTTCTAAAAACGTTAAAATGTATTACCGGCACGCAAAACCTTAAATTGGAGTGAATAAATGAAGACTCGGCACACCGCTTCTGAAAGGTTGCCGACCCCTGCCTTAGAAAATATGTTTGAGAAATACGTACAGCTGTACAAGCCTAATGCCAGTAAAACGGCCGTAGCGTGGCTGTTGTGGCAAGCTATTAAAAAGGCAATTGCATGTAAGGGGCAATCTTGCGGAGTTACAAATATTGCAAGAGAATTCTAAAACTTGCCAGGAAAATTTGGAGTGGGAAGTGAGGCAGGCACAGATCATGCAAACTCAGTTAGAACAAATGGGGAAACAAAACTGGGAATTGGAAAAGAGAAGGGTGGATTGGGAAAAGATTAAGGCAGACAAAGATACATTAGACCATCAAGCGGTAGGGATGAAATTATTAATTTGAGACCCAGAAAGGAGCAGATATGACTCGGAATATCGCCTGGGAGGTATTTGAGATCGAGGGGAGTAGATATGGATAAGTGGAATGGGAGATGCACTGATGAATTGATCAAAGCAATGCAAAGGATGGAAGAGGAAATGTCTAAGGAGCAGAAGAGAGTTGCAGCCGTGCAAGCTGAGGGTTCAGGGAAACCCGCTCTATACGGAGGCCCTGATGACAAGTAGCTCCCACAGGAAATGGGTCCCCAGGAGTGGGAGACGGTAACTAGATTAAGATGGGATTCAAATGGGAGGCCAAGGACAACAGTCACTGTGGGAGATAATGGACCCGAAGATCCCTATTGGATAGTGGGACTGATGTAAATAGAAGTTGTGATTTGACTCAATATGTGTCAGAGATTATTACAGCAGCCTCCTTTATTGGGGAAGGGTGACAGGAAAAATGTATCCTTCAGTAGAAATAGCTACACCGAGAGAGAGTGGGGGATGTTTGTTGTAAAGAACAAATGCTTCAGATCGATCAGGCGGCTAAGCCAGTAATACTGGGGACTCCGTTTCTGAAGAGGAATCGGTTGGTTTTGGATTTAACGAATGCAGTTCTGTGGCGTGTGCCCGGCTGGACGGAAAGCGTCCTGACAGCCGGGTACATGCCAAGAACATGTGCTGCAGAAGCAGGGGAGGAGATTACGTTGGATCAACAGGATGTGGGGAAAGGAGTTCCCCAGCGTAGGGATTAAGAATAAAGCGGAATGTGGTCAAATCGAAGCCTGTGTTAAAATTGTGGGGGACAAAGTGCCACCGCAGAGACAATAGAAATCTCCTGTGCCAGCAGAGGCAGGAATTGAGAAAATAATTGAATCATTAGAACAACAGGGAGTGATTGAAAAGGGGAATGCCGCATACAATAGCCCAATTTGGCCAGTATTAAAAGCCTGAGGAGACTGGAGACTGACAGTGGATTTTAGACAAATTAATAAAGCTGCCCCCCCCCCATGGCACCAATAGTAGCAGATCTACTTCAAGTGATGGCAAGAATACAGGGGGCCCCTAAATGGTTCTCGATCATAGATTTGGCAAACTGTTTTTTCACCATCCCATTGCATCCCGATTCTTGGGCCCGCTTTGCATTGACTTTTAAGGGACAACAGTACTTGTTTAAAAGAATTCCCCAGGGCCTACATTGCGGTCCGGCTATTGCGCCCCAACATGTGGTGCAAATACTGGATCAATTATCCAAAGAGGATCGGGAGAATGTCACCTCATATGTAGATGACATATTAGTGTGGGGGGGGACATTGAGGAGGAGGGGGCTCAGTGGACTAAAAAAGTGTTGAGACTCATCCAGGAAACTGGCTTCAAGGCTAATAAAGAAAAAGCCCAATTAGTGCAGAGGAGAGTGAATTATTTGGGAGTGACCCTGGGGGAACAAGGAATTCAGGTAGATCAACAAAAGGTGAAATCAACAATGAATTTACCAAGGCCAGAGGATTCTCATGCGTTGACATGATGTTAGGAGGGTTTAACTATTTAAGGAAACACATCTGGAATGTTACCATTATAATTGTACCCTTGTGGCGTTTACTAAAAGAAAGGAGAATGGGAGTGGGGGCCTGAACAAGAAAAAGCTTTGTCATTTAAAACAAGCATTGAAATTCCCAGAGATAAACAAGCTGTTTGTGATTAAGTTGGCAGCAACCCAGCAAAGTCTAGCATCAGTACTAATGTAGGAAATTGACAGGAAGTGAATACCGGTAGCATACGAGTCTAGAAGGTTAACTCCTACGAAGCAGCAGTTTGGGATCTGTGAAAGAGCATGTTTAGCTGCTGTGTGGGCCAGTGAAGCTTTTGCTTTGACTACTGGCACAGCCCCTGTTATCATACAAACACCTCACTCTCCCCTGAAGTATATTTTATTAGGGAAACTGCAGGGGACAGGAGTATCGAATGCCACGATGGCCCAATGGACCTTGATGTTAACTAGCAGAGATGTTACTTATGAGAATAACAAACAAGCAATGATGTTACCCTATGCCCTCCTGACGGAAGGAGAGGAGCATGAATGCCCACTTCCAGACAGAAGTTAGTTGAAAACACACCCCTGGTAGATGAAGTGTTAAGCCTCGGAGAAGAAGAGTTTTGGTTTACAGATGGTAGTTCATACTATGAAAACTCTAAGAAATATACGGGATACATGGCTGTACAAATTGATGGGGAAACTATTTCTGGTTCTGAGTAGGACTTCAGCTCAGGGAGCAGAGGTCAGAGCTCTTAGTGATCTGCTTAAACAGAAAAATAACGTTGCAGGCTGTCATGTCTATATGGATTCAGACTTTGTGGGACAAGGACTGGGATCCTGGATTGGGATTCGGAAAAAGAATCCTTGGGAAACAGCCGAGGGGAAAAATTTGGTCCAAAAGGAGGATTGAAAATCTTCCTATGATTGGTTGAAAAAAACACCCAGGAAAATTAAGAGTAAGGCATATTAAAGGTCATCAAAAGCGAGAAGGGAATGAAAAAAAAATTAAAAAATTAGCAGCAAAGGAACATCTGGGAGTTCTGGGAGTTACTAGAGCTCCAGCCATAAAACAGGAGGTTAAACCCTAGGAAAGATGGGGAAACGGGAATATACAAGGGGGCTGTGCAGTGAATAAAAAACAAAAACAAAACCAGGAGAGGTAAGGTGGGTACCTGACAAACTTCAAAGAGAAGAGATTATTAACCTGTGTCACTCTATGGTGCATCAAGGAATAGAGAATACTCTCTTTAAGGTAAAATAAATTGGAACATGGCCTCAGGTGCGAAAGGACGTAGAAAATTTTGTTAAAAACTGCATAAGGTGTGCACCACTGAATACACCACTGAATTCAAGACCCTTGTTGCACCAAAGAATTGTGGGGCCATGGAGTAGAATACAGGTTGATTATATTGATAAATTGCTTAAGACCCAAAGGGGAATCAGTATTTATTAGTGATCGTAGATTCCTTTTCTGGATGGGTGGAGGCGATTCACACCAGAAATCATACTGCAGAGACCACTGCCAAAAAGTTGTGGGAAGTAATGTTTAGTAGATATGAAAAATTATGTGGGGGAGGTCTACGTTGGATATTAGGAAACACTATTTCACTGCAAGGGTGGTGAAGCACTGGAATGGGTTACCTAGGGAGGTGGTGGAATCTCCATCCATAGAGGTTTTTAAGGCCCGGCTTGACAAAGCCCTGGCTGGGATGATTTAGTTGGTGTTGGTCCTGCTTTGAGCAAGGGATTGGACTAGATACCTCCTGAGGTCTCTTCCAACCCTAATCTTCTATGATTCTATGAACTCCAAAAGTAATTTATTCTGATAATGGGCCACATTTTGTAGGAGGAGTAATTAAAAGTTTATTAAAAGCTTTAGGAATAAAGCAACAACTACATATCCCCTATCATCCTCAATCGTCAGGGACAGTAGAAAGGATGAATCAAACTATTAAACAAGCTCTATGCAAAGTAGTGCAAGAAACTGGCAAAGATTGGGACGATAAATTGCCAGTGGCGTTGGCGGCTATCCGAAGTAGTGATCTATTGGGTACTGGCTACCGGGCTTATCAACTTCTCTTTGGAAGGCCTATGAGATTGTGGAGCCCTTTATTGTACCCAGAAGAAGAAGAGGAGATATCAGTTACTCAGTAGGTAAGGGTGTTACCAATAGAACTTAAGAAAATGGAATTTAAACTGACTGACACCACTGAAAAAGCAAGAGACTATGTGGATTCTCGTGTGGCTCAGGACAGCAGATTATGGAAAATCGGAGCTAGAGTAACGTATTTGAAATTAACATAGAAAAATCATTTCCTGGAGTCTAGATGGGTTGGACCATTTTCCATCATGAATAAAATTTCACCTACTGTAGTGCAGATTAACAAGGGGGAAAAGGGAAAGTGGGTCCACACATCACAATTAAATTTATGGCCTAAAGATTAAATAACGTTCCTTTCTTTTTCTTTTAGTTTATCTTACAGAGGGAAAGGAATGCCCAATTGCACCGGAGATTATCCTGTACGGACCTTGGATTTGAGCGTGGCTACGGTGCTACAATTTTTATAATTGGTTTATTGTTTATGCTTGCTTTGCATTTTGTCTTAGTAAAAGAATTGTGTTGTGTGCGTTATATTTTAGGAAGAAAAAAAATAATACCAGAGCTCGAGCGAAGATAGAAGAGGTCAGTGTAAGTATTTAGAATAATACGACCAGAAGCATTGGATATTATTCCTATGGAATAATGGCCATGACTTCAATTTTGAATTATGAGGATCCTCAATAAGGGTGAAAATATGGTTTTTGGCTTTTAAGTTTTTTGAATATTTGAGGAAATCTAGGGGTACATGGATATACATATGGGAACACCTCTAGGATGGAGGTATGGATAAAAGGGAAAAATACCTTAGACTATTCGTGGGATAGAATGGGAAAAACAGGACCAAACAAAACCAGTGTAAAGAAAAACCCTTTTGAGGTAAAATGTGAAATATGGTGGGAAGATGGCAAAAATGTGACAGGGGAATATCTAAGGCCAAAAGATTTGACATTGAGACGTTGCAAGGGAAAATGTCAGCTTTGGGTAAGATTTTGGGATACAGCCACGTGACAAAATTTTGGTGCATTATCAGAACAAGGAATAAGAAGTGTGGAACTCCAACTGAAACAAGCCCAACCCTTTAAAACATCTCTAAATGTAAATCTATTTGGTGTGCCTGAGATTGACAATAAAACTAACAATACGATGTGTACAGATGCAAACCTATGGGATACAATACATAGAGAGAATGGTTAATCTGTTAAGTAATGGACCATGGCCTTTTGAATGGTTCAAAGATCCTCATATATGGAATCAACGAATTGCAAGATGAAAGAAATATATAGAGTTTAATTGGGACAAAGCCACTCTGAGGGTAGAGTGGAAAGGCAGAATGCTGTTACACAACACAGGGAAGCAGAATGAATAAATAAATAAATAAATAAGCAGCAATGGCCTGGGTGTTGCCAAAAATTATTAATGAAGAGTTCTAGAAAATAGAAATAAGTGGGACACACTTGATTCAAGAAGAAAGGGATTATAAATTAGTAGAATTGATGAAACATTGTGAAGAGTGGGGATGAAGTAAGTGGTTGTGCCCACAACTAACTTGGTCCCTAGAGGGATGTCATTTGAACCATTCAAGCAGACAATGTACCATGCAATATTTAGCCTCTCATGGCACAAGAGTGTTTGATATAGTTAACGGGTGTATTTGTGTGGTAGCCACTGAAAAACATGTATTTTGGGGAAGCATGACAGAAAAAGGCCCAATTGAGTCATGTAAATGTAATGTAACAGAGGTCATTATTAATAGAATTATTTACCGAGGTCCTCTATTTTTAAAAAAGGAAATTGTTTGGGAACCAAAAGATGTGGACTGGTCTTTGGATTTGGGGATACATTGGGAACAATGGGAAAAGTTTATTGATGAAAGCGAAAAAAAATTAGGCAATATGCAAAAGATATATCTAAGTCTGCTCAGCTGGGAAAAAAACATTTTGATCCACAATGGTCAAATATTAAAATTGGGGAAAGAAGGAGAAGAATTGGCAATTTCTCATTGGTATGATATTTTCAAAGGATGATCTCCCAGTGTCACAGCTCTTCTAAATTTAATGCTACATCCTATTGTGATATTATTTGCATTAATTATTTTGTTAACCTTCATTATGCTATGTTTATACTGCCGAATAAGAAAGCGACTAGAAGTTTTGGAGCAAGTGATATATATAATTGAATTGCTTGCGAAAGTATAGAGTGATACAATAATTAATGGCATTAATCATGTATCAAGAGGGGGGAATGTCGGGATTTTATCTATCTATCTATCTATCTATACACACACACACACACACACACATTGTGATTCATCTATAACGTATTACATGGATATGTCATTGAGGCCTGGTATGAGTGACGCATGCTTGACATGAATACGTGCGTTGCAACTTAGCAACCGAAGCAAGAACATACGGTCAAGGACTATTAGAACTATCTGTGCAAAAACAATCTTGTTTTGTTCAGAGAAAAATACGGAAAATGAACAGAAAAGGAAACAACACCAGCTGGACTGATATAAAATTGTATAAGAATTGGAGGAAATGGCACGCCTTGGATCATGGCAGCTCGCCCAGGATTGTCTCTTTGGAATTGTGTGGGTAGAAGGCCTAGTAAACAAAGGCAAAGAACTGAGGACGTGACAGAATGGACTATAAATGTTCGCCTATGACTTCTGCAAATTGGAGTTGTTTACTGATCCAGAGCTCCGTGTGGGTATAGATGTGGTTTTCGCTGGCTCCCCGCATCTTATGATCGGAAGGAATCTCAACTGGCCATTGGGCCCATTCTGACCTTTGGACTCTGGGATAGTATGTTTGGGGTATGAATGTGGACCAAGTAAGGTTTGTTTTGTAATCAATAAAGACCATTTAGAGTATTATATACCAGCACTTTGTCCGGTACCTGCCTGCTCCCCATCCCGTAGGGAGACCTCTACTGAGGGTCTAACACTCCTAGTGATGGAGAATCCATGGTGTCCTGAGGGGAGCTCTCCCAGTGGTTCATTCCTACCAAGATAAACACTGGCCCCTAATTCCCAGCCTCAATTAGTCTCCCTTCTGCTCCCAGCCAGTGGATCTCGCTCTGCCTTTGTCTTCTACATCAGGGAGCCCTTCACTAGCAGGTGTGTAAATCAGAAGGGATCAGATTATTATAACTCACCTGAGGAGCGGCTCTCAGGCCCGGAGCTTTCCCTGGAGCTCTCAGCATCCCTGATCCAGAGCTCGGCCTCCCCTACCTCGATCCGGTGGATTAAGTCCGGTTTAGAACCTGAATAACCTGTGGGGGGGGGGGGGGGGGAGAGAAGTTTTATTACTAAAGTTTTGGCTGCAGGGGCTCAATTATATGTTGGTGCAGCCCAGCACAACAGGGCCCCGACCTCGGTCAGGGTGTGTCTGTGCAGCACCTGGCACGACGGGACACTGATCTCGGTCACTGCTTCAGAGGAAAGTGCAGGAGATCCCAAGCAGGAGAATAATGAAATAAACCTTCCTTAGAGGAGATTTCTTCTGGTCTCCCCCCAGGCAAGTTCAGTTCATACTCTGAAGCAGCAACGTCTATGACCCGTCTCAATTTGCAGTGGGGGCTGAGTTTTAAATCCTTACTAGGGGAACTCTAGAATGGATGTTCCATAGAAATATCCCATTCTGCTAATATCTTGGCCTCTATGCTACCTTGTGGCACTATGTTCCATAGGACAACTGTGTGACACCGATTTTCTTTCATGAGTTGAAACACCACTGAACCCCCATTACTCTCAGATTAAGAGACAGGGTGAGTAGAAAGTCCTCAACCACCTTCTCTCTGGTCATTCACTTACCCAACTGTCCCCCTGAAAATTTACCATGGGGGAAGATTTTGGAAGAAGGGAACTTTGCTCCTTTGCCATCTTATAGCTGCCAGTTTGCAGTATGTCATTAAGGCATCGGCCACAACGTCTCATGGCAGGTGGCACCATTCAGAGCTACCAGTTCTTGCACATAGGGTGCAAGCATTGTTCAAGTGTACAGTTGTTAAATGTACTATGTTCATTCTTTTGGGGGAGGTGGGGAGCTGTTGCAGCAGCAGCATTTCCCTGCCTTATTCGTCTAACTAGAGTCAGTTCTTGAGGCACAGATGTTACTCATGGAACTGTTTGCTACCACCTCTGTGCCAGGACGGAGGTAGGTAATGCAAACTAAACAAGTTACACTGAGATTAGCCCCAGGCTTTGTAGCCCTGATTTCTGCTCCTACAGGAAGCCAGGCTGAAAGGGGCTGACATTTGCCACCGCTCAGCCCAGAGCTGCACATGGCAGCTGAGGTATGGAGGGACCCCAGACATTTCACAGCTGTTAAAATGAAGCGCAATTAGTCCTTACCCAGGGAAACGAGGGCCCAGTAATTCCTCAGCATCTGGTCCCGGTACAGATGCTTCTCTCGCTGGGATAAGAGCTCCCACTCCTCCCGGGTGAAATACAGAGCGACGTCCTCGAACGCCACCTGGAGCTGCTGGCACAAGCGTTACACACTCAGCACCTTCCGCTCCAGCCCCCAGCCCGGAGTCTCAGCAGGGGACGCGGTTTCTAGGGGAGCGACTCCCAGGGACCCCCCGGCCCAGCCCCTGTGACCCAGGGAGACCCCGCTCTCGGGGCCCCAGAGCCGCTCCCCGGCCCCGGCGCTCCGGCTGCTCCAGCCCCTGCGCCCCCGGGCTACGCTGGTGCGAAGCGGGACCCCGGGCCCTGCCTGGCCGCACCGCGCTGAGCCGCTCCCTGCCCCGGGGCAGCGCCGCCCCCGGGAGCTGCTGCAGCCCCAGCCCCGGGGTCACTAGCGCGGGAGGGACCCGGGTCCCGGCCCCCCTCGGCCCCCAGCCGGGACCAGCCAGTGCCCGGCCGGGGAGTCCCCGCCCCGCGTCCTACCTGCACCGGCCCCGCTGCAGCCATCGCCGGGCTCGGCCCCGGCCGCTTCCTCCAGCCGGGCAGCGACTTCTCTGCCCGCTCCCCGCCCGGGGCTGCAGCTGGGGCACGCCCCGCGCACGGGCCGGGCTGGGACCCAGGGGGCCGGGCTGGCCCCGCCCCACTCGCTGCGGGACGCGCCGGCTCCAGCCCTGCTGCGCTCCCCGCCCGCCCCCGGCTCCAGGGCCCCGCGCCTGCGCCGCCAGCTCCAGCAGCCGGGGCAGGCCCCAGCCCAGGGACCTTCCGGCCCAGCTCCCCGGACGCCTGGGTCCCGAGTCCGGCTGCCGGGGCGCTCGCAGCACCTAGGGCCCGGGCGGCAGGAGCCCGTTACAGGGCGGCCCGGTCCCTGCCCCTGGGCTGTGAGTGGGGCACCGCTGTGCGGTGGGGGGCTGTGAGCCCGGACTCCTGGGTTCTCCTCCGGCTCTGGGAGGGGAGGGGGACTCGTGGGTATAAGAGGGCCCCGGCCAGACTCTGCAGCGTGTGTCACAGTAAGAGACGGGTCGGGCTGTGTGGTGTGTTTGTTGCTTGGCTGTGTGATGTTGGTGTGTGTGTTACAGGGGATCACACCCCCGTCTGCTGTGTCGTGTGTGTGTGTTAGAGGAAGCCAGTGTATGTATGAGCGTTACAGGAGCTCACACTTGGCTGTAGTGTGGGTGTGTGTGTGTGTTTCGGGGAGGCTGAGCAGTAGGTGTGTTGTGTGTGTGTGTTACAGGAGCTCCCATCCAGCTGTGTAACCTGTGTGTGTATGTGTGTTTCAGGAGCTCACACCCATGTCCCTGCCCAGCGCCATGGCGAGGGCCGCTGCCCCGTACAGATGCCGTGTTCTGGCCTCGGTGCTGGCACTGAAGGAGCTGGTGCCCAGGCTGGCTGCCCCTTCCCCCCGCTCATTGTGCCGGGCCCTGCACACCTCAGGTGCCACCCCCGCCGGCCACAACAAATGGTCCAAGGTCAAGCACATCAAGGGCCCAAGGGATGTGGAGCGCAGCCGGCTCTTCCAGAAGCTCACCATGCTGCTGCGCGTCGCTGTGAAAGGTACCGGGGCGGGAGAGGTGGATCCTGTGTGTGATACAGCCCCAGCCAGAGGGAGCGCTACAGAGCCCTGCCAGCTTCCCAGTGCCCCACAGGCCCTGTCACAGCCAGAGGGAGGGCTACAGAGACTTCCTGCCTCCCAGCACCTGATGGGGCCCAGCCCTAGCCAGAGACTGTGGCTACAGAGCCCAGCCTTGACCAGTAGCGCTGCCCCTAACCCCAGCATCCCTAAGCTCTGTTATCCTCCCCCGGCTGCTGGAGGAGAGGATGCTGGTCTGTGGGGTAGTGTCTTTCCCCTTCTCATCCTTTCTCCACTGGACCTTTCCTTTATCCCACAGCACCTCCTGTAAGGTGGCTCGGTCTGTGCTCCACTCTAGTAGCTGTTTCGCATAAGAGGGGGGCAGCCCAGTCCCTGGGGTTCAGGCGGCCTGAGGTAACAGATAATGGTGGCTGAAGGGAGGAAGGACCTTGGGATAGGTGGTTTGGAGCAGGGAGGGTCACCAGGGACCTCAGGACTCCTGGGTTCTATCCCTGGCTCTGGGAGGGGGATAGTGGGTTAGAGTAAGGGGGTCTCAGAGTCAGGATGCCTGGATTCTATCCCTGGCTCTGGGAGGGGATTGGAGGCTGGTGGGTTATAGCAATGGGAGCTGGGAATCAGGACTGTCTGGAATGGGATCACAGCCATGTCTCCCTTATGACACCCCCTTTCTGTCCTATTGCAGAAGGGGGACCCAACCCTGATCTCAATACCAACCTGGCCAACATCATTGAGCAGTGCCGGAGCAAGAGCATGCCCAAATCATCCATTGAGGTGGCCATCAAGGGAGGGGTACGTAGCCGGGTCCTGCCAGCTCAGCTCAGGGGGCAGAGGGGCTTATAGGCTGCAGCCTTGCTGCATTCTCTGGGCCAGGCCAGGCTATGCAGAGGGGCATTGGGAGCCTTGAACGAGGCTGGACTTGTGGCTACGGTGCTGGGCTGGGCTACAGGACTTGTGGTTTCTATTCCTAGCTCTGCCACTTGCTCCCTCTGTGACCTTGAGCAAATCACTTGGGTCATAGGGAATTGCCAGACTGGATCAGAGCAGAGGTGTGTCCACTCCAGTGTCCTGTTTCCAGCGCCAGAGGCTGCAGAGGCAGGTGTAAGAATCCCTCAGTAGCAGATGTGGGGATAATCATCCTGCGTTAGGTCTCAGCTTGGTCTGTAATAGTTACAGTCAGCTCAAGCCCTGAAGCAGGAGGTTTAATATCCCTGCCAGAAGTTGTTTGCTAAGTTCTTGCCCCCTGTGACATCCTGTGTCAGTGAGTTCCACAGGATAATCACCCTTTGTGTGAAAAAGTATTTTCTATGATCAGTTTTGAATTTCCCACCTTTTATTTCAAGGAACATTCTCTAGTCCTTGTGTTACAAGTATAGATGATTGGGAAACAGAATGTCCATCCCACGGGAGATTCTGCCACTTCTAATTTGTTTTCATGCTGAATCGGATTAGAAAATTTAGATTTTAAAATGTTTGGTGGAAAGAAAATTCAGACAATACAATTCAGACACACTGAATTATTTCCTTTCACTAATGCCATAACCTTGTAATTTAATAGAAAATATTAAACCTACATTGAAATTAATATAATAAAATGTAAAATTGGAATGAACTGGAACAATACAGTCAAAACGAAGTGTTACCTTAGTAAAACACATTTTTCGTATTCTTGAACTGAGAAAATTTAAGTGATTCATTTTCACATCAAAATTGACAAGCTCTTGTGAAATGTTTCGATTCTAACAAAACTACCTTTTCCAATGGAAAACTGTTTTGCTGCCAGTGTTTTGACCATCTGTGGTTATAGGATGGGGAGAGCAGATGCTCTCAATCTCCGTTCTCTGTCCAGCCCTCTGTTAGTTCAAGAGCATCCCTGACTTCAAGCTGCCCCATCTTGGGATTGTATAAAGCGACTTGGTTCTCAGAAAGAACCAGTCAGGAGGGGCAAGAGGGGATGAGGAGGAGGCATAAGAAACACTAAAGGCCAAAGAAAGGCCTGGCCTTGGCCAGAACACAACCTCACTCCTTACCCCTCCCATGGGATACAAAAGAGGTGGTACCCCGACCCCAGACTCATGACCCTCCGAAAAGGGACATGACCATAAATTGTAAGGGGTGGGACCAGGGATGTGCACTGCAGGTATATTTGGGCCTGCTAAGGAGGTGGGAATAAGGAACGGGGACACAGGTAAAGGCTCTGTGGCATCAGAGCCATGGAGATGCTTGCTTGAAACTAACCCCAATAAACATTGCATTGCCTGCAATGTTCCCTCTAATTTTTCCATCCGTGTGCGGAATAAATTTTGTTATGTGCACCGAGGTATGCGTGGATGTGCGCCACCCGTAGAAATAAAAAGGATAATTACTCCAGCCAGGACAGGTTAGGCATTTTAGAACTCACTACTCAAAGAATTAAATTTAAGTGTAAGAGAGAAATAAAAATTATTAAATGCATGGACCAGTCTAAACTCTAAAATAACACACTTTGAAAGAATAAAACTACAGAGAATATATGTGCATTGAAGGAAGTACCAAGAAGTAACAACAGTAATACAAGTATGTGTTGGGAGGTGAGTGTGAACGAGACTGTGTGTGTGTGTATATATGTGTATGTGTGTGTGACAGAGATTCTGGGTGTGTGCTGGCTGCTGGAGAAAGCCATGCACTGTCTCTTTAAATCACTCACTGAAAGCTCTCCTGCTCTGTCCCGAGCCCTGTTTCCCCGCCTCTGCTCTAGGGAGATGGGCTACAGGGGAAGGGGGAAGAGTGTGTGTGTGAGAGAGACAGACTGAGCGCTGGCTGCTGGGGAAATCTCAGGAACCGTGCACTGTCTCTTTAAGAAAGGCACCCAGCCACTCACCATTCAGACCTCAGACCACAGCAGCTCCTAGTCCTGAGCCAGGCTGTCCCCTCTGCCCTAATCTGCGGAGGTGGGGTACAGGGGTGGGGGAAGTGGGACACCCTGACATCAGCACCCTCCTCTCCCACCCCTGCTCTGCATAGCCAGCAGGAGGGTTTCGGGAGAAGTTGCAGTACAGAGCAACATGAGGGATGGGGCACCTGAACACACACTGCTGGCTGTATGGGCTCTCTAATCAGCTGGCCGGCATTTGAATCTCTCCTGCGTGGCCAAGTGCGCAGCTTACAGGGAACACAGAGTGCCTGCACTTAGGACTTCCAGGCTTCTGCTTTCTGTCTGCGTGACAAGAACCAGGGGAGGGGGTGAAGGGAAAGCCCCCTAACACCTCCCAAGACATAAGCCCAGCTGCAGAGCTGAATCTGCCCCTTCTCGCTGCAGGACAAAGGGAAGAGCTCGTACCTGCTCTATGAAGCCAGAGGCCCTGGGGGATCTGCGCTGCTCATTGAGGTGCTGACGGACAATGCAAAGCGAACCTACCAGGATATTCGGCTCATCCTGAAACGCAATGGGTCAGTCCTTCCCTGCCGGGCCCGACAATCCTGCATTTCATTGCACAAAGGCCCTTCCCGTGCTCCATGCAGTGACCAAACCCGACACTTCCGGGTCTTAAAACATGAGTGTCTAGTGGTTGAGATAAACACAATGCATTAGTGCAGGGGAAATAGCTGGCTAACGCTCTCTACAGCCTGGCCACAACATACAGTCTACATGTGGGTCAGGGCTGGTCTGTACATGAAGTTGTAATAAGCAAGACCTTGGGTTAAATTATCAAAAGCACCTAAGTGGTTTAGGAGCCATAGTCCCATTTTCAAAAGTGCCTTTCAGCCTTTAGGAGCCCAAGTCTTGGAAAATCAATGGGATTCAGGTTCCTAAGTCATTTAGATTCTTTGGGAAATATTACCCCGGGTTTACTGGAACAGGTGCACCGGATTAACTTAAACGGGTTTAATTAAACTGGTGCACACCTGTGGCATTAATTTAGCTGGAATAAATGGGCCAAAGGTGTTAACCTAACAATGTCACTGTCCAACATTAAAAAGTGTTAAACAAGGTTCGGGGTTTGGGATACAGAGACCTCATGCTGCTTAGCAGCATGGCAAACACCCCACTAAAAATCCTTTTGTTAAAGATTCGGAAAAGAAGGCAAAACAGTTAAAAGCCTTTGAGATGTAAAGTATTGAGTAAGGCTTTGATTTTAATAACTTCCCTTCTGGATGGAGAGAGTCTTTAGATGTCAAACAAGGGTTTCTCCGGTCTCTTAGATGGTCACAAAGATGGTGATTACTGGTCTTTGCGCTAAAAAAATAAGTTAGTTGAGATGAGCTGTAGCCGTTGCTGCTGCTGCTAAAGTCTGATCGCATTTTATCTCATGTTTGGGGCTTTGTCTGCACTGCTAAGAGACACCCGTGGCTGGCCCATGCCAGCTGGCTTGGGCTAAGAGGCTGACATTTAGGTCAGGATGGAGCCTGAGCTCTGGGACCCAATGGGGGGGGAAGGTCCCAGAGCTTGGGCTCGGATGTCTACATTGCAATTAAACAGCCCCTTAGCGCGAGCCCGAGTCAAGTGGCACGGGCCAGAAGCATGTGTCCAGTTGCAGTAGAGACATAACCTGGGATTCAGCTCGAGCTGGTAGGGGTGGTGATGTCATCTGAGTCCCTATCTTTGGCCTGGACTGGTCAGGATATCCCTGAGGATTAGGATGAAAGGGGTCTGGGTCTAATAGTCTCCATCGGTTCTTCACATATTTCCCCCTAAATTACTTTAAGGACCCCAAAATGTACCGATGGGTGGAATAGCCAAGCCCCTTGTTATCCTGTTCAGCAATTAGGCCTAATTTCCGATTCACCAATTTTGGTTCATTAATTTCTAGTTCCACATCTTTGGTGTTTAGTAAGGATGATTTCAACCTAGCCCTTGAGTTATACTAGTCAGCCTTTTTGTTTTAGACTACTTCATTCTTTCTGTCTCTTTCATACCTTTTCCCTTCAGCATTTGTTATTAGGGCAAATATAGTGCCAATCTATAAAAAGGGAAATAAGGACAATCCAGGGAGTTACAGACCAGTCATCTTAACTTCAGTACCTGGAAAGATAATAGAGAAACTAATTAAGCAATCCATTTGCAAACACCTAGAAGATGATAAGGTAACAGTCATCATGGATTTGCCAAGAACCTCAACTCCTGCACCCAAACTCCCTCCCAGAGCCTGCACCCCAACCCCCTACCCCAGCCTGGTAAAAGTGAATGAGGGAGAGACCGCGTGATGGAGAGAGGGGTTGGATTGAGCTGGGGGCGGAGTGAGCGGGGGGCAGGGCCTCGGAGAAGGAGCAGGGTGGGGGGCGCGGCCTCAGGGAAGGGCGGAGTACGGGGACTTGGGGATCCCTGAAAAATTTTAAATCAAAATGGGGGTTCTTGGGTTGCTAAAGTTTGAGAACCGCTGGTCTAGATAATACTTAGTCTTGCATTGAGTGCAGGGCACTGGACTAGATGACCTCTCAAGGCCCCTTCCAGTCCTATGATTCTAAAGGCTACTGTGACATCTCATGCATTTTTACATACTTTTTACAGTTGAGCTCACAATTAGGGTAAATTTGCCAGCCCAGTTATCACAACACATCTCTGGGTGGACTCTCTTATATCCGTGCAAGAAGGGCTTAATTGGAGGTAGCTTAAACCTCTTCCCAAACCATTTACATTGTTATGGATTCAGAGAAGAGCTACAAGAGAAATCTGGGGGCTGGAAAATCTGCCTCAGAACGAAGGACCAAAGGAGCTCGTTCAATGTAGTTTATCTCAGAGAAGGGTAAGAGGTGATGTGATCCTGGTCTATAAGCACCGACATGGGGAGGGGATTTCTGAGAGCAGAGGGGTCTTCAACCACCAGACAAAGGCAGAGTGAGATCCACTGGCTGGGAGCTGAAGGGAGACAATTTCAGGCTGGGAACAAGGAGCCCATGGTTACCAGGAAGGGGAATGAATCACTGGAACAGCTCCCCAAGGGACGAGGTGGATTCTCCATCACTGGGAGTCTGTCAGTGGAGTGGGGGTGTCTTTTTCTCAAAGGCCTCCCTAGCTCAGCCAGGAGTTACTGGGCTGGCAGCAGTAATCACGGGGGGAGATTCTCTGGCCTGGGCTAGGCAGGAGTCTGGCTGGATGAGCACAATGGGCCTTTGACATCTCTGGGATAAATTCAGTACGCTGAGAGCCTTCAAGCTCTCTCTATGAGGCAGGTGAATCATTCTTGTGGCTCTTCTCTGAGCCCTTCCTTCCTCGTCTCCATGCTGTGCAAAGCACGAATCCCCTGGACCAGCATCCAGGAATGGTCTCTCTCATGCTGTATAGAAGTGACTCCCTGTCCCGTGATGTCCCCCTTTTCCCATGCAGGGTGCAGATGTCCGACGGGGCCCGGCACAGCTTTGACAAGAAGGGGGTGATCACGGTCAGCGGGCACGACTCTCAGCAGAGGCCAGTGGCCCTGGAGCAGGCCCTGGAGCTGGCGATCGAGGCCGGGGCCCAGGATGTTTGGGAAGAAGACGACGAGAAGGAGCAAGCAGTTCTGAAGGTGGGTGTGTGTGACAGGGGCTCCCTGGCTAACATAGTGGCAAGTCCATTGTGGTCCTTGCCACAGGGCCCTCCCGCTGCTGCAGTGAGGGCTGCTGGGAGAACATGGGACTGCGGAGCGGGAGATACCATCAGCTAATGGGGGGCGGCAGCCGGTTGATGTAATTGCTCAGGCACCAATCGGGGATCACCTGGTGCTAATCTGGTTCGGGGGACAGGTGTGGAGATATGTGGGGGTTTGGCTGGTTCTGATCCAGCCCAGGTGATGGGAGAGATACATGAGGGTCTGGCTGGCACTGATCTGGCCGGGGAAGGGGAGGAATCGTGGGGATCTGGTATTGCTATGGCCCAGGGGAGGGGAGAGATGTGGGGTTCTGGCTGGTGTACCCCTGGCTCAGGGGGATTATACACAGGATGTGTGGGAGGCATTGGCAGGTATGCTTTGCAGTTACCCTCGAGAATGCTATGGGAGCGTAAGGAGGTTGGAAACAGCCCCCCTCAGGGTCTTCCCTGGCTGGCCTGGGCATCGCTCGCTGCCCTCTGTCCCATTCCCTGCTTCCCCAGGGGGACTGTGTATAAGTGAGAGCTGCCCCGAGGCTGCTGTAGCATGTACCTGGGGGCTCGTCCTGCACTCCCTGTCCCACCAGAGTGACTGCCTGGGCCCGCCTTTGCTGCCATTATTCCTGGGGTGGGGGGTTAAATCCCCTGGAGCCGCAGTGCAGGGACAGGGTGAATGGGGGTCAGATGGCAAGTTAGATGGTAGCCAGCACCAGGCATTGAACTAGCGATGGCCGGCTCTGAAGAGGCAGGCTCTACAGATCAGGCCCAGCGGGGGCGACGTGGCCCACACTGTCTGTTCAGCGGGCACCCACGCTGCTCTGCTGCGGCCCGGGGGGCCAGTGGGCAGGTTTGCAGCCCCTCACAGCCCCTGTCCTGTCCTCTCCCCTCAGTTTGTGTGTGAGGTGCCATCACTGCACCAGGTGCGGCAGAAGCTGGACTCGAAGGGGCTACAGTCGCTCTCCGCTGCCCTGGAGTTCATCCCCAATGCCAGGGTGCGGCTGACCGATGAGGAGATGGAGCGGGCATCCCAGCTGCTCTCCATGCTGGGCGACTGCCAGGAGGTGATCCGGGTCTACGACAACATCGAGTAGGGGCCAGCGCAGGGGGTAGCAGATGGATAGTGACAAGGCACGTCGGTCCCGGCTTGGCCTAGCCCTGGCCTAAGATCAGCCCATCTGGCGGGCAATGGGGGTGCGGCTCAACTTGAGATTCTCCTGTATGGACGGCAACCGGTGTGTGGCCTCGTCCCTTGGATCAGGAGCCCCTGGGGCAACCAGTTCAGGACTCTGCCTCATCCTGCCCTGGGATTGGACGCCTGAGCGCCACGTGGTTTAGGGCTCGGCCCAAGATCGGGCTTAATTTGGGATTTCTTCCCAGGGTGAACCATCCCCATCGCAGCTCTCCAGGTGCCAACACTGGGTGCAATCTGGCGGCACTCTCTGGGGCAGAAACCCTTGCTTCTGAGGATGGGGCGTGTTCTCTGAGGCATCTTATGGCTCCTAACTTCGTCCCCTGGGATTTGTGACCTGAATGCCTCGGCTCCCCTCTTGAGTCTGATCCAGCAGGCCTTCTGCAGTAAGGCCTCCCTGCGTGATGCTCTGGCATGTCCCCCTCCATGGGATGGGTGGAGGGAACTTCCTCTGCACCCATACAGCACCGAATACTCCGCGGATAAAGAGTAACACTGTGCCAAGGCGATGACAACCTGCGGACTTAACACCTCCCTGTTGTGTGACCCCATATTCAGCACCCCCAGCGGGAGAGCAATAGGGAGCGCACCCCACCCTCCAAATGTACTGTCTGGGGAGGGCGGCCTTTCCCTTACATTGCTTAATAAATGGTTTGCTTGTCAGTGCTGGGGAGACTCTATCCATAACTTGGCTCTCACTGCAGTGTTGCTACGTCCATCCAAATGCAAACACACCAGGAAGGGCAGAGGGTGCAGCATTAGGAGAGGGGACCTTTGGGGCGGGGTCACAGAGTGTGGGTGTTGAATGAGCAGTTGACTGGCAGGTAAACGGGATGGTGACAAACGGTTAATGGTTTAAAAGAGCCACAAGAACGATTTGAGGTCTGGAAAATCTGCTGTGTAGTGAGAGAGTGGAGGAGAAGGTTAAGAGGTGACGTGATCCTGGTCTGTAAGCACCTAAATGAGAAGGGGATTGCTGAGAGCAGAGGGCTGTTTAATTCCCAGACAAAGGCAGAGCAAAATCCACAGGATGGGAGCTGAAGGGAGAAAAGTTCAGGCTGGGAATAAGGGTCCAGTGTTTACCAGGGAGGGGAATTCACCATTGGAGGGGGTGGATTTTCCATCACTGGGAGTCTGTCAGTGGAGATGGGGTGTCTCTTTCTCAAAGCCCCACTCTAGCTCAGTCAGGAGTTATTGGGTAAGAGGTGATACCACAAAGATTCCCCGGACTTCATTTTGTGTCCCTAGCTTCCATTTTGAATAGGCAAAAGTCACTCCACTGTTAGAAGCTGAAGTTGACATGGTACTTGACTGCTGAAAATAGGCCAAAAGGTTGAAAGTTCAGCGGGGGGAGAGGGAGGAATAGAATTGGTAGAAAGCCAAAAAGGTGCAACTAGTGATAAACCTGTGCGGTAAAGATCTGATAGCTGACAGGACAGTGTAAAAGGCAGAGAGTTACGACTATTAAAACAGTTCGGAGCGGAGTGAATGAAGCGCTCCAGCGGAGAGCTGACCTGAACGAGCGGAGCCAAACGGAATGAAGCAACCTGAACAACCAGCAGCAGAGTCAACACAGCAAAATCAGCAGATAAGGTGAGGCTCTTAGTTACAATTAGAGGATAGCACAGTACAGTATAGTATTAATGTGTGTGTGTGTGAGGATGCATGAGTGTGTGAATTGTGCTTTATATATGTAAAACTCAAAGTACATTTTAAGATTGCTATCAGCACAAAAAAGCTTACAAGAAGTGGAAGATTGGACAAATGACCAGGGAGGAGTATAAAAATATTGCTCAGGCGTGCAGGAGTGAAATCAGGAAGGCCAAATCACACTTGGAGGTGCAGCTAGCAAGAGATGTTACGAGTAACAATAAGGGTTTCTTCAGGTATGTTCGCAACAAGAAGAAAGTCAAGGAAAGTGTGGGCCCCTTACTGAATGAGGGAGGCAACCCAGTGACAGAGGATGTGGAAAAAGCTAATATACTCAATGCTTTTTTTGCATTGGAAATGCATCAATTTCATTTAGGGAAAAAACTGGAACAAAATGCTTTGACCTTTAGCGGAACATTTTGATTTCCCATTTCCAAACGACGTTGCCTTTCAATGTTTTAAATTGCGTATTATATATATTTTTAAATGGTATATTATGTTATATAATAAAAAATGAAAAAGTCTAACCCAGAACAAATTGTTTTGGTCAACACTAGATGTTCCCTCCCACGGATTTTGTTTTAGGGGAAGTTTTGAATTTGTTTCTTTTCATTCTGTTTTGGAATGGATGTTTCTCCCTTCCCCCCCCCCCCCCCCCCCCAAAAAAAATCACAGGATTTCCCATGAAATGGAAAACCATCCAGATCCATCGATGAGTCCACCGTGTCGCTGCTTTAGCCCAAGCAGGAGAGGCAGGTGCGTGTCCAATTGTATGTAATCCTCTGCTGCCCTCTGTTGGCTGGGCAATGTATTGTGGTTTGTAATTCCCATCATGTCTCTGAGTTAGCACAAACATTGGAGGCGTGTGATGTTAGACCCATAGTCCCCACGGCGAGCACCATTATGTGGGTGTGGTGGAGGGCTGCGAGGCTGTGTGGGTCCTTTGGTGCTGCAGATAGCCTGAGCTTTGCCGGAAGCTCTTGCCGCATTGGTGGCAGCGGTAAGGTTTTTCACCGGTGTGGATGCGCTGGTGGGTGAGCAGGTTGGAGTTCTGGCTAAAGGCCTTGCCACACTGCGGGCACTTGTACGGGCGCTCACCGGTGTGGGTGGTCTGGTGCTGGATGTAGGTAGAGCTCTGGCTGAAGCCCTTGCCGCATTGGTGGCAGCGGTAGGGTCGCTCCCCAGTGTGAGTGCGCTGGTGGGTAACCAGATGGGCGCTGCGCCCAAAGGCACGCCCGCAGTCCGGGCACTTGTAAGGCCGCTCACCAGTGTGTGAGGCCTGGTGAGTGATGAGGTTGGAGCTCTGACTGAAGGCCTTGCCGCATTGGTGGCAATGGTAGGATCTCTCACCTGTGTGGGCCCGGCGGTGCTGGGCCAGGGCCGAGCTCTGCCCAAAGCACTTCCCGCACTCACCGCACTGGTATGGTTTCTCACCGGTGTGGATGCGGAGGTGCTGGGCCAGTGTGGAGCCCTGTGTGAAGCTGCGCCCGCACTCGGGGCACTGGTATGGTTTCTCTGCCAAGTGCACACCTTGGTGCTTGAGCAGGGATGAGCGCTCCACGAAGACCCGTCCGCACTGGGGGCACTCGTGGCGCTTGACCCCTGCGTGCACCCGCTGGTGGGTCAGCAGGTTGGCATTCTGGCTGAAACTGCGGCCGCACTGTGGGCAGCGGTAGGGCTTCTCGCCTGTGTGGGTGCGCCGGTGCGTGGTCAGGTTGGAGCTCTGGGCGAAGCGCTTGCCGCAGTCAGCGCACTGGTAGGGGCGTTCCCCGCGGTGAATGCGCTGGTGCTGGCACAGGGCTGAGCTCCAGCTGAAGCGCTTGCCGCAGTCAGGGCACTGGTAGGGACGGTCCCCCGTGTGTGTGATCTGGTGCTGCAGCAGGTGGGAGCTCTGCCCAAAGGTCTTGTCGCACTCGCTGCACCGGAATGGCTTCTCGGCTGGCTGGGGGGCAGAGGTGAGATCTCCAAGCACCTTGTCCAGCGGAGGGGTAGGAGTGGGATCCCCAAACACCTCTTCTTTGTTGCACCGGAAGGGCTTCTTGTCCTGCCGGGGGTTAGCAGTGGGATCCCTGAGTACCTCATCCCCACAGCCAGTGGAGTCTGCCAGGTTGTCCCAGAGGGGGAATGGGCACAGGGAGCTGTGGGCAAAATGGAACGTCCCTACACAATTGGCATCTTCCTTGCTCAGCGTCCTGTCAACACCTGGAATGAAGAGACAATCCAGATCAGAGTCAATTCCTCCGTCAGTCTGTTGTTAGAACATCTACGGCAGGGGCACCTATGAATGGGATGGTGCAGGGCTTAGGGCACTGGACCGGGAGTCAGGAGATCTGGGTTCAATTTCCTGCTCCGAAACGGACTTCCTGAGTGATGCTGGATGAACCTCTCTGGGCCTCAGTTTCCCACCTTTAGTCTGATCCTTCCCGGCCTCACAGGCTGTGTGCGGCTAAACTCATAAATGATTGTGAGGTGCTCAGACCCGGCACTGGTGAGGCCAGATAAATAACATGGATAGATACATGTGCCAAATAAGAACAGGACCCCGCTGGGCCGGGCCCTGCAAAGACAGAGTGGGCATGGAGAGTAGGACCCTGTCATGCTGGGTGGTGCACAGGCACTCGGGAAGTGAGATTGGGATGCTGGGCACTGCATGGACACAGAGTGACTCGGATTGGTGGGGTGGGTGAGGCACCGGGCCCAAGATCAGCATGCCAATAGCTGCACAGACACACAGCGACTGAGATCAGGGCCCCGTCGCGCCGGGCGCTGCACAGACACACAGCGACTGAGATCAGGGCCCCGTCGCGCCGGGCGCTGCACAGACACACAGCGACTGAGATCAGGGCCCCGTCGCGCCGGGCGCTGCACGGACACACAGCGACTGAGATCAGGGCCCCGTCGCGCCGGGCGCTGCACAGATATGCAGTAAGGGCAGGGGATGGAGAAGTGATTTGTTACCCGTTTCAAGGGGCTCCTCTTTTATGTCACAAAGAAGCTCACGTTGGTGTCCTGTTTCCTCGAGAGGCTGGGGCTTCTCTTTGGTGATACAGAGCAGCTCAGAGTGGGGTCTTGCTAGTTCACCCTTTCCCTCCTCCTCCTGGGATACGCACTCAGGATGGAGCTGTGGCTGGTCCAGCTGGGAACCAGGAGATTCCCATAATGCCCCAAGGGATGCCATCTTCTCCGAGGTCACTTATTCAACCTTCACTCACATGCACCGCGACCTGGGGAAGAGCGGAACGGGTCACCATGGAGCCAGGGCCTGGGACCCACGGGGGAGAGTGGGCTGTGAGAGGGGAGACTGCAGGGAATGGGGAGGGGAGCACAGACCAGCAGGGGGCGCTGTGGGGGTGTGGGGGAGAGAGGGGCCAGTAGCCAGGCTGGGTCTGTCGGCGCTTCCCCCAGGCACAGCTCTACCAATGCTCCCCCACGCCCACTGCCCCAGCCCTGTTCCCAGCGCATACCGCCCCGGAGCTGGCTGGGGAGCGGGGGGTCTCTCCAGTCCGATCCCCTCCTCCCTGCAGCGGCTTCTCCCGGGCAGCGATTTCCTGCCTCCGCGGCTGTTTCTCTCCCTCCCTCCCTCCCCGGTGCCCCTCGCTGCAGCCCGGCACCCCCCACTCACCGCCCGGCGGGGGCGATCCCCGCAGACCCCGCTGCTCACACCCGGGCCAGACCGGGCTGGGGACCCAGGTGCTGGCCGGGCGCTGTCAGGAAGGTCCCTCCGTTATCCTGTCCCCGTCCCAGCTGTCTGCTCTGTGAAGTGGCAGACTCAGGATTCACTGGGCTTAACCCTTCCCACCCCAGCCATGATGCTGCATGAGCCACTAAATACCTTGTGAGAAATGGGGCAGGTCCCCCACTGGGGTAAATTGGCCCCAATTCCACTGGAGTCAATGGGGGCTAGGGTGACCAGACAACAAGTGTGAAAAATGGGGAGAGGGGGTGGGGGTAATAGGAGCCTATATAAGAAAAAGCCCCAAATATCAGGACTGTCCCTATAAAATCTGGACATCTGGTCACCCTATTTACCCCAGTGAAGGATCTGACCCTGGGCTATCTTTGACATCTCTGTGTTAGGCAAAAGCTCCCCAGAATTATCTTGCCACCCTTCCGGCCTTTTCTCTATCCTAGCCTTTCAGCCTATTGTCTGTATTTCCGCTATTCTTCTGGCCAAATCTCATGGCAGCCTCGACACGTGGACTGGAAGTTTCTCCCTCAACACCTGAGAGACTAGACTCCCTCTTAAACTCCTGGTTTATTCTGTGGGCAACCTCTGCCCCCCCTCCCCCCCCACAGTCATTTATAACAGCTTGGATTTAGAGTCATGGAGTTCAAGGCCAGAAGGGCCCATTGTGCCCATCTGGGTCAGGCTCCTGCCTAACCCAGGCCAGAGAATCTCCCCCAGGGTTCCTGCCTCTGGCCCAGTAACTCCTGGCTGAGCTAGAGCAGAGCTTTGAGAGAGAGACGCCCCATCTCCACGACAGACTCCCAGTGATGGACAACCCACCTCCTCCCTAGAGGAGCTCTCCCAATGGTTCCTTCCCCTCCCAGCTAAACACTGGCCCCTAATTCCCAGCCTCCATTTGTCTCCCTTCTGCTCCCAGCCAGTGCATCGTGCTCTGCCTAGATTGGAGGATAAAGACCCCTCTGCTCTCAGCAATCCCCTCCCCATGTCAGTCACGTCACCTCTTAACCTTCTCTTGAATAAACTAAACCCAGTGAACTCCTTTGGTGGCTCGCTATTGGCAGGCTTGGCAGAATTTTATTTTTTTAAATAATGTTGATGGATCACATCGGTTTGGTCTGAAGCAATTTTTTCAATATTTATTCATTCAATTTTTCAGTTGTGGGAAATTAGAGGGGGGTCCAACAAGGTGGGGGGGGGGAGATGTCAGACAATAATTATATTTAATGACGGTAGACTTCGAGATTAAAAAAGTTAAAGCTTTATATTTACTAAAACACTAACGGGCAATGTCACATGTCAAAATAGACAAGGGATGGAGCCTTAAATCAAACTCTAGTTCTCAAGCAGCATGTTTCTTGCCTTACCTAGCTGCACATTACAATGGAAATTGTTTTTCATCTGTGGGTGTGGGCGGATGGAGAAACTGATATTTATCGACAGTTACCAATAAAAATATAATCTTAACTATAGAGCTGGTTTTGCAGACCTCAGTTAGCTCCTGCAGCTCTTCTCTGAACCCTTCTCCAATGGTGGGAGAGCTTTGCTTTGCCAGCAAAGACCCAAACGCTGCTCTCGCTTTGCTGGGATTTTCCCCAATAAACTCTTGTGAGAACAGTGTTGTGCACCAATAGACAAGATGCCAGCTCATGCCTATGGCCTCCCTGAATACTGACAAATGCATAGCTGGAAACCAGACTGGTTCACCTGTGTGTTAGCATTGTTAAAATATATATTAGCATCATAGAAATATGTTCTATGTTTGGATTTTTTAAAATGTTTGTGAGTTGCTGCAGGCATTGATCTCAATGATAATATCTGTAGCCTCTGTTACAAGGTGACAGTTAAGTGTTTGCTCTGTAACTAGTAAAGTGTTTGCTATGAAACTGGAAACCCTCACAGTCAGGAGACAAGCATTACCATGTGTGCAATACTCGTTTACCACGAGAGGTGTCACCTCCTGCCCAACAGAAGAAAGCTCATAGACACCAGACAAACCATTGTGGAGTGGACCATCAAGTGGACAGGATACTGGACTAGATGGACCTTTGGTCTGACCCAGTACAGCCATTCTTATGTTCTTATGTACTTTTTGGAACCTAAGACGGTAACTCATCTGTGTGTGTAAGTTTCCTGCTTTAACTTTGTGAATAACTCTCTTGTTTCCTTTTTTAAGTTAATACATCTTTAGTTAATTACAGGATTGGCCACAAGTGGTGTCTTTGGGGGAAGATCTAAGGTGCAATTGACCTGAGGTAAGTGACTGGTCCTTTGGGACTGCGAGTAACCTGAACATTGTGTCAAGTATCAGGGAGTAGCCATGTTAGTCTGTGTCCACAATTTACCCACGAAAGCTTATGCCCAAATACATCTGTTAGTCTTTAAGGTGCCACCGGACTCCTTGTTTTTTTCTGAATATTGTTGTAATTTTTGGTGTCAGGGACCATCTCTCACAAAAGCAGGTTCGCCGGGTGGCAAGCTAGACCGAGTGCCCCTGGCAACTGCCAGTGACTCCAGTTAAAGTAGTTATTCTAGCGCTGGAGGAGTTCACATTTGATACTAGGTTGGTGAAATCTATGTTAGAGAACACACAACCGGTTTGGGGTTTGTGCCCTGGTTTGCATCACTCGGCCCTGAGGCTGGCACCCACGTTGATGAGCCACTCCAAGCAGCTTGACATCCTGTGTGATCTGTGTGGACCCAGCCGCTCACTCCCGCAGGCAGCCAGAGGCTCGAGAGGGAGAGAAATCCGCTCCCTTGACGTCTGGGGAGGGATGGGTTAAACCCACCGAGTTCCTCACCCCAGATCAGAGCAGGAGAAGCTGGCTCGGGTTGGGGACGTAATAACTAGAGGGACCTTCCTGTGCCAGCCCCGACCGACACTTGGGTCCCCAGCCCGGCTCCCGGCCTGTGTGCGCGCAGGGCCAGTCCCCGGCTGCAGCCCCGGGCCCCGGCAGGGCGGTGAGCTGGGCAGACGCGGCTCCGGGGCGGGAGGGAAACAGCCGCAGAGGGAGGAAATCGCTGCCGGGAGGAAGCGGCCGCAGGGCCGGGGATCTGAGCTGCCCTGTGCCTGGGACCAGAGAGATCCCCCCTCCCTGCCAGCTGGTCCTATAGAAGATATAACCGCCCCCGCCCCTTGTCTCTCTGCTTAGCCCCTGGGCAGCGCGCAGGGTCCCCGCTAGAGAGTCTCTGTTCCAGCCCCTGCTGCGGAGCTCGGGGCATGTCCGTGTCTACACTATAGGGGCACAGGGACGGTGCTGTCCTGCTAACTCCACGGCATAAGCGCTTCCTACAGCAGTGGAAGGGATGGAGTTTATGTACCTCTCCCACAGGCAGTAGCTAGGACCAAGGAAGACTTCTCCCCTTGACCTGGCCACATCTGTATTGGGCCTAACTACAGCACAGCCCGTGACGTTTTTCACAGCCCTGAGCGATGCCGCTAGCTCGAGCTAATTTTTAGGTGTGGATGAGGCCCCCGGCAGTAGAGGCTGGTACCTCTGGCCCCAAAGATCCCTCGTTTGATCCCCATTGCCTGTCACATTAGCACGTCTTCCATCCAGATGTTTTGTGTTCAGGACCCCCATGCTGTGCCCATGGGTCTCCTGGCCCTTTTTGGCATGTGCCGCAATCATATGTCCCTCCAGGCAAGTTGTTCAAACTCATAGAGCGTACCGTGTAACAGCTGTTCAACCCTCTTTTCTGTCTTCAGGGCTGGATTTCCACCCCCCAGACCAGCCGTGAGTCCCAGATGGAGCCAGAGGTAGAGCCGTGCATGCTGGATCCCCAGTGCTCCAGTGACAGCTGCGTCCCTACAGACACTTCTGCAGGTGAGAGACACTTCTTAACTAACCCTGGCTCCCCAAGATGCCCTGAGCCCGTCCAGTCCTGCCTCATCTCGTCCAGTTCGGCACTGGAACCAACAGCTGCCACATCAATGTGGCAGGGGTCAGTTGTGACTCCAGCTGGATAAGTAATCTGAGACATTCGGGATGGATTTGTTTGGTCAGACACACTTCTGTTTATAAATGGCAGGTAAAGTGTTAATCAACGAGGCACAGATGTTCACAGCGTGGAACAGGCGTGTGTAGTGGATGGTTATAAGCACTACAAGGTGTGTAGATGGTTTTGTTTGGTGTTTGTATAGGGCTAGGACAATGAGGTCTTTGTCCACCACGTGGGCTCCTAAATGCTACAGTAATATAAATAAATCGCACTAATAGTAATAATAATTATACACCATGGGTTTAAGTAGCTTATTGAGTTGCTGGACACTCTATCCAGTCAGTCACCATTCTTCAAGACATCTAAGAATCATTTATAAATGGAGCCTTATTATAAATTTGTTCTGCCTTGTGAATTCTCAGATTTGTCAAACTAAATGTTTCTCACATTTTGCCAGTTAAATAGACACGTGTCGTTCAGCCAGGAGTTACTGGGTGGAGGAGGGAATTGCTGGGGAGATTCTCTGGCCTGCGTTGGGCAGGAGAACATAAGAATGGCCATACTGGGTCAGACCAATGGTCTATGTTGCCCAGTGTCCTGTCTTCCGACAGTGCCAGGTGCCAAATGCTTCAGAGGGAATGAACAGAACAGGGCAACTTACTGAGTGATCCATCCCCTGTCGTCCAGTCCCAGCTTCTGTCAGTCAGAGGTTTGGGGGCACCCAGAGCATGGGGTTGCATCTCTAACCATCTTGGCTAATAGCCATTGGAGGGTGGACTGGATGGTTATGATGGGCCCTGCTGGCCTTAAATTAATTATTGGTTGGCAGATCATGCTAACAGTGATTGCTATAGAAGTGTACACAACTCACAAACTGGGCTACATTGGCGAGTTAAAGGGGGTTCCAAAGAGGATGGATCTAGACCGTTCTCGGTGGTAGCAGATGACAGAACAAGGAGTATTGGTCTCAAGTTGCAGTGGAGAGGTTTAGGTTGGATATTAGGAAAAACTTTCATTAGAAGGGTGGTGAAGCACTGGACTGGGTTACCTAGGGAGGTGGTGGAATCTCCATCCTTAGAGGTTTTTAAGGTCAGGCCTGACAAAGCACTGGCTGGGATGATTTAGTTGGGAATTGGTCCTGCTTTGAGCAGGGGGTTGGACTAGATGACCTCCTGAGGTCCCTTCCAATCCTAATCTTCTATGATTCTAACCCTGTCAGCCTATCTCCATCCATGTTCATCTCTCTGCCCCATGTGTACTCATCTCTTGGAGAATCCACCCCATTCCTAGGGGAGCTGTTCCAATGGTTAATTCCCCTCCCTGGTAAACATGGTCTGTGGCCAAAAGGGCTAGTGTAGTCCTTGGATGCATAAACAAGGGAATCTCTAATAGAAGCAGAGAGGTTATTTTATCTCTGTATTTGTCATTGGTCCAACCGCTCTTAGAATTCTGTGTCCAGTTCTGGTGTCCACAATCCAAGCAAGATGCTTAAAAATTGGAGAGGGATTCAGAGAAGAGCCACAAGAATGATTAAAGGATTAGGAAACCTGCCTTATAGTGAGAGACTCCAGAAGCTCAAACAATTGAATTTAATAAAGAGAAGGTTAAGGGGTGACTTGTCCACAGTCTATAAGTATCTACATGGAGACAGAGAAAGGTCTAACACAATCCAATCGTTGGAAGTTATAGACTCATAAACTTTAAGGTCAGAAGGGACCATTATGATCATCTAGTCTGACCTCCTGCATGATGCAGGCCACAAAAGCCGACCCACCCACTCCTGGAATAATTCTCTCCCTTGACTCAGCTGTTGAAGTCCCCAAATCATGATCTAAAGACTTCAAGTCGCAGAGAATCCTCCAGCAAGTGACCCCTGCCCCATGCTGCGGAGGAAGGCGAAAAACCTCCAGGGCCTCTGCCAATCTACCCTGGAGGAAAATTCCTTCCCGACCCCAAATATGGCGATCAGCTGAACCCCGAGCATGCGGGCAAGATTCTCCAGCCAGACCCTCCAGAAAAAGTTCTCTGTAGTAACTTTTAATATCCCATCATTGACCATTGTTACTAATTACCAGCGATGGCACGTTATTGACCTATTGACTAAAATCACGTTATCCCATCAAACCATCCCCTCCATAAACTTATCAAGCTTAATCTTAAAGCCAGAGAGGTCTTTCGCCCCCACTGTTTCCCTCGGAAGGCTGTTCCAGAACTTCACCCCTCTGATGGTTAGAAACCTTCGTCTAATTTCAAGCCTAAACTTCCCGACGGCCAGTTTATATCCATTTGTTCTCATGTCCACATTATTACTGAGCTGAAATAATTCCTCTCCCTCTCTGGTATTTATCCCTCTGATATATTTAAAGCGAGCAATCATATCCCCCCTCAGCCTTCTTTTGGTTAAGGTAAACAAACCGAGCTCCTCGAGTCTCCTTTCATACGACAGGTTTTCCATTCCTCGGATCATCCTAGTGGCCCTTCTCTGTACCCGTTCCAGTTTGAATTCATCCTTTTTAAACATGGGAGACCAGAACTGCACACAGTACTCCAAATGAGGTCTCACCAGTGCCTTGTATAATGGAACCAGCACCTCCCTATCCCTACTAGAAATACCTCGCCTAATGCATCCCAAGACCGCATTAGCTTTTTTCACGACCACGTCACATTGCCGACTCATAGTCATCCTGCGATCAACCAGGACTCCGAGGTCCTTCTCCTCTTCCGTTACTTCCAACCGATGCGTCCCCAGCTTATAACTAAAATTCTTGTTAGTCATCCCTAAATGCATAACCTTACACTTCTCACTATTAAATTTCATCCTATTACTATTACTCCAGTTTACAAGGTCATCCAAATCTCCCTGCAGGATATCCTGATCCTTCTCCGAATTGGCAATACCTCCCAACTTTGTGTCATCCGCAAACTTTATCAGCACACTCCTACATTCGGTTCCGAGGTCAGTAACAAATAGATTACATAAAATCGGACCCAAAACCGAACCTCGAGGAACTCCACTGGTAACCTCCCTCCAACCTGACAGTTCACTTTTCAGTACGACCCGCTGCAGTCTCCTCTTTAACCAGTTCTTTATCCACCTCTGGATTTTCATATCGATCCCCATCTTTTCCAATTTAACCAATAATTCCTCATGCGGTACCGTATCAAACGCTTTGCTGAAATCGAGGTATATTAGATCCTCCGCATTTCCTTTATCTAAAAAATCTGTTACTTTCTCAAAGAAGGAGATCAGGTTGGTTTGGCACGATCTACCTTTCGTAAAACCGTGTTGTAATTTGTCCCAATTGCCATTGACCTCAAGGTCCTTAACTACTCTCTCCTTCAAATTTTTTTCCAAGACCTTGCATATTACAGATGTTAAACTAACAGGCCTGTAGATACCCGGGTCACTTTTTTTCCCCTTCTTGAAAATAGGAACCAGATTAGCTATTCTCCAGTCAAACGGTACCACCCCCGAGTTTACCGATTCATTAAAAATTATCGCTAATGGGCTTGCAATTTCTCGCACCAGTTCCTTTAATATTCTCGGATGAAGATCATCCGGTCCGCCCGATTTAGTCCCATTAAGCTGTTCGAGTTTGGCTTCTACCTCGGATACGGTAATGTCAACCCCCCCTCCTTTCTTCCCATCCGTCACGCTGCCACTATTCCTAAGCCCTTCATTAGCCTCATTAAAGACCGATGCAAAATATTTGTTTAGACATTGTGCCATGCCTAGATTATCCTTAATCTCCACTCCATCTACAGTCTTAAGCGGTCCCACTTCTTCTTTCTTTGTTTTCTTCTTATTTATATGTCTATAAAACCTCTTACTATTGGTTTTAATTCCCCTCGCAAGGTCCAACTCTACACGGCTTTTGGCCTTTCTCACTCCATCTCTACATGCTCTGACCTCAATAAGGTAGGTTTCTTTGCTGATCCCTCCCATCTTCCACTCCTTGTACGCTTTCTGTTTTTTCTTAATCACCCCTCTGAGACGCTCGCTCATCCAGCTCGGTCTAAATCTCCTGCCCACGAACCATTTTCCCTTTCTCGGGATACAGGCCTCCGACAGCTCCTGCAACTTCAACTTGAAATAATCCCAGGTGCCTTCCGCCTTTAGATCCATAAATATGTTAGTCCAATCCACTTCCCTAACTAGTCGCCTTAATTTATTAAAGTTAGCCCTTTTGAAATCGTAAACCTTAGTCTCCGATTTAATTCTGTGAATCCTTCCATTTAGTTTAAACCGAATTAGCTCATGATCACTCAAGCCAAGGTTGTCCCCTACAACCATTTCCTCAACGAGGTCCTCGCTACTCACCAAAACCAAATCTAAAATGGCATCCCCCCTCGTCGGTTCAGCAACTACTTGATGAAGGAATTCATCAGCTATCACGTGTAGGAAAATCTGAGCCCTATTATTGTTACTAGCATTTGTTCCCCAGTCTATATCCGGGAAGTTAAAGTCTCCCATGATTACACAGTTCCTATTAGTATTTACTTCCCTAAAAACATTAAAGAGTTCTCTGTCCATATCCAGGGTAGATCCCAGCGGTCTATAGCACACCCCAAGCACTATCCCAGGGGAGGCTCTAGTAGTTCTTTTACCCAATGTGAGTAATGCCCAGACAGACTTCGTCTTATCCATTCCATCACTTATTATTTCTTTACAGTTTACCTCATTATTGAAATACAATGCTACTCCCCCACCTTTGCCTTTGTTCCGGTCCTTCCTAAACAGCACATACCCTTCCATACCTGTACTCGAGTCATGACTACCGTTCCACCACGTTTCGATTATTCCTACGATATGAAGCTTAGACAAATTCAGACTGGAAGTAAGGGGTACATTTTTAACGTTGAGAGTAATGAACCACTGGAACAATATCCAAAAGGGTCGTGGTGGATTCTCCATCCCTGACAGTTTTAAAATCAAGTTTAGATGTTTTTCTAAAAGCTCTGCCCGAGGAAAGATTTGGGGGCAGGTCTCTGACCTGTGTTATACAGGAAGTCAGACGAGATGATCACAACAGTCTCTTGTGGCCTTGGAATCTATGAAGTTATACAGCCAAGGACCTTGATACTGGGTGAAGTTCTCTGGCCTGGGTTACACAGGAGGCCGACTGGATGGGCACAATGGGCTCTTCGGCCTTGACATCCACAGGCGAAGTCCTGGCCCCATTGTAGCCCATGGAATCATGGATTCCAAGGCTAGAAGGGACCACTGTGATTATCTAGTCTGTTCTGCTGTATCACACAGGCCAGAGAACTTCCCTGAGTTAATTCCTGTTTGAACTAGGCCGGATCTTTTAGAAAAACCTCCACACTTGCTTTAAAAATTGTCATGGAGAATCCGCCACAATCCTTGGTAGGTTGTCCCTATGGTTGATTACTCTCACTGTTAAAAATGCATGCCTCATAAACCCAGCACATCCTGGATTTCAACCCATGATACCTCTCCTAGCCTGCGTGTCGTGCTGGGACACTGGCTCCCAGCCAGCTCCGTCTCTAGAGGGTGGGTTGAGAGACGGTTTTTCAGCCCAGTGAGTGGTGATCTATTTCCATGTCGTTCCAGCTGGCAACGAGGCACAGAGCGGGGACAAGGAGGGGAGTCCTGGCCCGGAGGACGGGGCGCTGTCAGGCGGGTCCGAGTGGGAGTTGTCCCCCAGCCCCGACCGGGAATGGCCGCCGATGACGCTTCCCACTGCCAACTCAGGGAAACCCTACAACTGTGCTGACTGCGGCAAAGCCTTCACCTGGCCCTCACACCTGGTGCAGCACCGGCGCATGCACACGGGTGAGCGCCCTTACCGCTGTGCCGACTGCGGCAAAGGCTTCACCGACAGCTCGTCCCTAGTTAAGCACGGCCGGACCCACACAGGAGAGCGCCCCTACACCTGCCCCCAGTGTGGCAAAGGCTTTGTGGACAGCTCGTCACTCACCAAGCATGCCCGTACCCACACAGGCGAGCGCCCCTACAGTTGCCCCAGCTGTGGACGCGGCTTCGCCGACAGCTCCCGGCTGGCCCAGCACCGACGCACCCATGCTGGGGAGCGACCTTACTGCTGCCCCGACTGTGGGAGGGCATTTGGCCGTCGGGCACACCTGATCGAGCACCGGTACACCCACACTGGCGAGAAACCCCACCGCTGCCACCAGTGTGGCAAAGGGTTCAGCCAGAGCTCCAACCTGACGCAGCACCAGAAGACCCACCTGGCGGAGAAGCCTTTCATCTGCCCACAGTGCGGGAAGGGGTTCTGTCTGCGCTCCCAGTTGGCCAAGCACCAACGGCTGCACAGCCCTGACAACCCCCATCGCTGTCCCCAGTGCCACAAGGGCTTTGTGGACCGCTCCCCACTCCTCAAGCACCTGAGGATCCACACCGGGGAGCGGCCCTTCCGGTGCACTGAGTGTGGGAAGACTTTCAGCATGAGTTCCCACCTCACACAGCATCAGCGAGTCCACACTGGTGAGAAACCCCACCACTGCCACCAGTGCGGCAAGGCATTTGCCCAGAGCTCCAACCTGACGCAGCACCTGCGCACCCATACTGGGGAGCGCCCATACAAGTGCCCCAAATGTGGCCGGGCCTTCAGTGATAGCTCCAGCTTCTTGAGGCACCAGCGGCTGCACAGTGGGGAGCGGCCCTACCGCTGCCACCACTGCGGCAAGGGCTTCGCTGATGGCAAAGTGCTGCGCAAGCACCAACTAACCCATAGCGGTGAGCGGCCCTTTGCCTGTGGGCAGTGTGGCCGCGCCTTTGCCCAGAGCTCCAACCTGGTGCAACACCAGGCCATCCACACTGGTGAGCGGCCCCACCGCTGCCACCAATGCGGCAAAGGGTTCTGCTTTCCCTCACAGCTGGCGCAGCACCGGAAGCTCCATGCCACTATTATTGTGGTGGACGATGGCGATAACGAACTCCCCTCCCCACCTGCCAACTAAGCCCCTCCAGTCCCCGGCTGCCCTGGGTGGGGATTGAACCCAGGACTCCTCTGTTGCTTGAGTTACCGGGCCAAGAGGGTGATACAGACTTGTAATCCTTTATCCAGCCACTAGAGAGGGACAGGGAGCAGGTTTAGTGCTACAGCTGATCAAGGAACAGAAAGAAAAACAGTTTCACTAAGTCAATTTGGTTCTGGAACAAGACACTTTTTTTCTTGTAATCGAAATTGTTTGTGATATCCCCCCCCCCCCCAAGTCATGTGACTATTGGAAAATCTCAGCTTTTTAAAAAAGTCATTTTCTGATCCTCATGGTTGGGGAGAAAAGCTGGGAAAATTACTCCAACTGGCTCAGAATCGTGACTAAACAGACCCTTACATGTACGATTTTCAACCTCTCATGATGTTTCTAAGCCATGATTATTCTGGGGGCTGGCTCGTGATTTTTGAATGCTTAGAGTGGCCATGCTGCTGGGGTTAAATTTTGGAGATATTTGTGAACCCACTCCAATCCCAGTGGAGTTGGTGGAATTTGTTCATGTGTCTCACAGTTGTGAAGGGTTTAGGAATCCACCAGAGGCTGAACTTATAGCCAGGATTCTAAGGCTCAGGTATAATTTATTGGCTTAATGCCTGTGGCCATGTCTCCCTCTAGTGCAGAGCCCTGGCTACTACAACACCCACTGCTCACTCACAGCTGGGGGAGTTACTCCTTTAGCTCAGGGTAGCATGGCATCATGCATTGGGGTTGGGATTGGGACTAACGGATGAGAGCTGGTCAGGAAATGATTTGTTTGTCCCCATGAAATGTTTTAATGAAAACATGGTTGGGAAAAATGTGTTTCCTTGAAATTTTTCATCTAAACTTTTGTGGAAAATGTTCAGGGTTTTTGTCAACAAACCTAAAGCTGAGAAAATTTGGGTTCCCAAAACCCAAACAGTTTCCAGGTATTTTTCAATGAACGCCACCAACTTTTCCATGCCATGGAAATGTCTAGGGGAAAAAAAATGTGTTGTCAACAACAACAACAAAAGACCAGGGGGATGGGACGGGACAGGATGACATTTCCCACCTAAAAGTCTTTGGATGGCCAGCATTTGATCAGCTTTGGAAGACAGTCACGTGCCCAAATTCCTTCAGATCCTGTAATAATCACCTTTGGGGGCTGAGAACCCATGGGTTTGATATACAAGAATAAACAACACATCACAATGGAATTGGCTCCTTGGTTTTCAAGCCTTTTTGGAAGTGTCACACTATTGCTCCTATTTGATTGAAACCTCCCTGGTTTTATATATGTAATATAAGTAACATTTTCCTCCATTCTTTTCCCAAAACTTGTGGGTGTTTATTTTTTTTAGAAAACCAACACTTAAAAATAGTACTTAGGGAAGATTAGAAATAACAACCTACACTTTTTGTTTTATTTGTTACAACACAAAACAAAAAATAAAAACCAAGGAAAGGTTTTTCTTCACCAGGCAAAAAACTTTGTTAACTACAGGATTCTAACAACAGTATCACAAATTAAGGGATAGCCATTAATAACCTTAACTCCGCCCTTCAGGAAGTATTTTGTTAAAGACTGGGCTACTGTTGTTAGGACTCCTCCACTTGGATTTGGATGTTAGGAGTTAGACTTCCCAGCTGGGATTTTTCAAAGGAGTTGAAGAGAATTTGGTTTCTAAATTCAATGGGATTAAATTAATTAGAGTGAATTGACATTTTGTAAGCAAAACCTATTCCTGGCAAAAAAGGAAGTTTAGTGAAAAGTGGAGTTTTTCTCATGAAAACATTTTCAACAAAACATTTTGACTGGTGATTACAAAATGCACATTTCGGCTTAATTTCCAATTGGATTTTTTTGCTTTGCTCTCCTCGCATCAAACACACTTTCTGTCTCACTTCTACTTTCACCCATCATTTGCAGTGAGGAAAAAAAGGGGAGAAAATAACCCCAAAATCCCCAAATTGAAAACTTTTTTTTAAAATCCAGATTGAAATTGTGATTTGAAAATAAAATGTTTCTTTCTTTCTTTCTCAAAAATATTGTAACCAGTTCTAGATCAGATTTCCTGAGGGGATTTCAAGATCTTTTGTATGCTGGAAATCTGCCCTGATTCAAGACATCAGCTGCACCAATAGAAGTAGTGATTTCCATAGTCTTCTCTAGGGGGTTACATTGGGACAGGTACATGACAAGCAGCTGCAATCAGCAGAAATCCCAATTTAGACAATGTTTGGGTTAAACTCTTCTTTCCTGAATCCTCCGTATTTATTAGGCGCCACTTTAGAGACACCTGTGAACCTCTTCTCAGATGTATCCAGCACCTGGCTGCTTCTTGTGAAGTGTTGATAGAAGCCGTAATTGCTATGATCCTTTCAGGATTGGACCTCTGTGGCCTAAAAGGTGACCTAGTTTGGGACATCTTTAAAAGGGCCTGATTCTGAATAAAGCGTTGAGCACTTTTCCTCCCAAAATCAGGACCCCTTTAAGGTATTGAGCTGGGATGCGCACAGCCTTAAAATCTCTAGTCACTTCTGAAAATCTTGGCAGAAGGGATTAAGTCCAAACTCCCAAATATCATAGAATACCAGGGTTGGAAAGGACCTCAGGAGGTCATCTAGTCCAACCCCCTGCTCAAAGCAAGACCAATCCCCAGACAGATTTTTGCCCCACATCCCTAAATAGCCCCCTCAAGGATTGAATTCACAACCCTGGGTTTAGTAGGCCAATGCTCAAACCACTGAGCTATCCCTCCTCCCTATCGGGGGTATTTGTTCACTTTTAGCTACAGGATTCTAACAACACCATCAGAAATGGAGGGATGTGCACTCATGACCTTAACTCTGCCCTGGAGGATGAATTTTGCTTTTAACTCAAGGACTCTACAATGATGCAGCAAATTAAGGGATATTTGTGATTAACCTTACCTGTGCCCATCATGTGTTATATTTATCTGTGGGTTTAGCAACAACTGCTAGCATCTGATGTAGGGTTGCCAATGTTCCCGGATTGTCCTGGAGTCTCCAAGAATTAAAGATTCATCTTTAATTAATGATTATGTCATGTGATGATACCTCCAGGAATATGTTCAACCAAAATTGGCAACCTTAATCTCATGAGGAGGTGAGACTTGGACATTACCACGCTGCATTTGGAGACCTTACTGTGTTCTACTTGCCAAACCCTCTTCCAAACTTTTTTTCCTTTGTAACATCTTTTTCAGTCCCTCCTTCATTTGCACCTGGCCATAAATCCTCTCTGTTTCAGTTACTCGTGTGTTTCTTTTTTCTCTTTATTCCATTGATTAGACTTGCCACTTCAATAAGCAGTTCCCTGCATTTTAGTCCTGGTTCTGGGTCAAGTTTTTATTTGTTTCTTTCTTTCTGTGGTGGTTTTTGTTATTGTTTAACAATTTTAACTCAGACGTCTTTTCTCCAAACTGCTGCTCAGTCATTTGATTTCCCAAAAGAACAAAAAAGGTGTAAACAGTCTGATTCACCATCCCTTCAATGCTCAACTCAGCAGGTTTCATTCCCAGGCCAGTGTCTTGCCGCTAGACCACGCTGTCAAAGCTACTGAGAGAATGTGGCGGTGGTGAGGGGGGCAGAGTCAGAACTCTTGGGTTCGATTCCCCGTCTAGGGATGGGAGTAAGCGGTACAGGAATGTCTGTGCAGTTGTGATCCATACAGTGAGCTGTCAGATGCAGTGAATTCTCAGGCATCTCCAGCTCAGGTTCCCAATACATCATAACTGGTCTCCTGGGTCTGACATGTGGGCAGCTTGTCCCCTCCCCGTAGTAACATCATCCAGACTGGATTCAGCTGCTCCCTTCCAACCTCAGAACAAACAGATCCTTCCCCCATTGGAATGGGGCTCAGACCCAGATCTCCCCCACAGCTGTTCAGAGTGAATGTGCCAGAGCTATGTGCCAGCCGGACCCCACCTGCACCCCAGAGACCCTCGGAGCTAGCTCCCCACCCCATCTATAACACTGCCTTCCTGCTATGCTGACACTGTTTCCCTGAAAGAGCAACCCCCCACAAATGCTCCCTGTCACAGCTCCCATTTCAGGAGCAGACCCCATCTCCATTGATTCAATTATTCCCAGCTCTGGGAAGGAAATGGGGTCTAGTGAGTTAGAGGGGGGGATCGGAAAGGGGGAGTCAGGACTCCTGGTTTCTATCCCCAGCTCTGCGAAGGAAGTGGGGTCTAGTGGGTTAGAGTTGGGGGGAGATAGTGTAGTCACACACACCTCCCCAGAGTACTGGATATTCCAGTACTTCCAGGAATGGTGTGCGCCCTCCCTGCCAGCATGACTTGGGGGGAAATTCTTTCCTGACCACAAATGTGGTGAGCAGTTATACCTCGATCTTCAATTGGGTTCTGTTCTCTCTGAGCTTTGTGACTCTTTCGTTACAGAAGAGCCAAGTGCAGGGTTCTCAGGAGCGGCCAGCCCCCCTCTGGCCCAGGGGGCTCTGGGATTGAGGACTTTGGTTTGGAGCGCAGGGTCCTTCCAGATTTCAGAGCTAACCCTCGAGAAAGCCAAGGTCTGCTGAGTCTGCAGGCAGGGCCGCCAGCCACAGAGACTCCAGGGGGGAGTGCAGTTTAGGAGGGCGTGACATAAAGTGCAACTAGGATGAGCATGGCTCAGTAGGCCGCTCCGGGGCTCAGTGTGTCGGCCGACCCCAGGTTTAACCTGGTAACAACAAAAACACAACAACGGGCCGTGGGCTTTTGTTTTTAATATAAACAAACCTGCTGCGTAGTCCAGCCTCAAGTGGCATTGGCTTGGGGTGGGAGGTGGCATAGACCCCTGGGCGAACTGCAGCACTGAGGGCAGGTCCAGCCTGCCTGATGCTGGTCTATACAGCAAAGGGCCACTCCCCTGGGGCACCTCTGAGTTTGTCGCCATGGCGCAGCCCTGTTAGAAGCAGACTGGAGCCAGGGGCCAACATGGGCCCTATCTTCCTTGGGATGATGAAAGGAGAGAGCTCTGCCCCAGCAGGCCTAGCCTAAATTGGTGGTAATGGTGGGAGGAGCGTTTAGGAGACGGCGCTTCCTACTGGACGGAGAGTTCAGCACCAAGGCGGGGAAGAGAGGACTGGTGCGGCAAGATGCAGGAAGCACCTTCCCTGGTGAGCTCTGATCCAAGCCATCTGATCCTGCTCCATGGGGTTCTGCTTGGCTCAGGGGTGCAGAGAATCCAGCCACCAGCCACTTGCTCCTGCCTTGTGCCCTGACCATCTCAGCTCACACCTGCCATGGCCCCAGCCCCAACCAACCCCCTCCCCCCCCGCCTTCAGCTCCACCTAGGCCTACGCCCCCAGTGACCCTAGCTCTGTCCTGCCCGTCCCAGCAAGGGAGTATCTCCACACTCAGTAAGGTGGTGAGTCCTCTGGTGCCTGGCTAGGCTGGAGCTGACCCGGAAGGTACGGCCGCAGTCCTGGCACTGGTAGGGCCGCTCCCCGGTGTGGATTCTCTGGTGCCGGATGAAGTTGGAGCTGCCAGCGAAGGCGCGGCCACACTCCAGGCAGCGGTAGGGGCGCTCCCCAGTGTGGGTGCGGCAGTGCTCAGCGAAGGCAGTGCTCTGCCCAAATCTCTTGCCACAATCGGGGCAGTGGTGGGGCTTCTCACCAGCGTGGCTCCGGCGGTGCCGGGCCAGGGAGGAGACACTGGCGAAGACCGCCCCACACTCAGCACACTTGTAAGGTCGCTCCCCTGTGTGGCTCCGCACGTGCTTGACTAACGCAGCCCGGAGCCGGAAGCGCCGGCCACACTCGGGGCAGCCGTGAGGTCGCTCGCCACGGTGGATTAGCTGGTGCCGGCTGAGGTGGGTGGCGCGGGTGAAGCCCTGGCTGCACTGGTGGCAGCGGTAGGGGCGCTCCCCGGTGTGGGTGCGCTGGTGCTCCACCAGTAGGGAGCTGCGGTCAAAGCTGCGCCCGCACTGGGCACATGAGAACGGCCGCTCCCCCGAGTGGCTGCGCCGGTGAATGGTTAAAAGTGAGTGGCTAGCAAAGCCTTTCCCACATTGGTGGCAGAAGTGGGATCTCTCCCCTGCAGCATGTGTTCTTCGGTGCCTGGCCAGACCCGCGCTCCCTGTGAAGCTCTCCCCACACTCGGGGCAGCACCAGGGCCCCTCACCCGCTGCATGGAGGCTCTGGTGCCGGCAGAGGTTGGAGCTCTGAGTGAAGCATTTCCCACACTGGGTGCAGCAGAAGGGACGCTCCCCCGTGTGGACCCGCTGGTGCTTCGTGAGGTTCGACCTGCGGCTGAAGCCCTTCCCGCACATGGGGCAGGCGATGGGGCTTGGGGTGCCACCCACTGACCCGTCGCTCATGCCACTCTTCACGCAAATGGAACCCGGAGGTCCGGGATCCTGCTGCCCTTCCACCCAGCCATCGCCCCCCTTGGGTCTACAGGACACATTCCCTTTGCATCTGGCTGCTTCCCTTTCATGCTGCAAAGTCTCTTCCTTGCTTCTACGCGGGATCTCGGCACCTGGAAGATGAGCCAGATGGGAGTCATTGCTGCACGGACGCCCAGAGGAGGTGCCAGGGGGCGGATCAGGAGTGGCCTGTAATAATCTATGGCTGCTCTAGATGTTTGTCTCCCTGATGTACGGAGGGTTACTGCAGCATCTATCGGGTCAGTTCCATATCCTGGCAGTCAGGAACCGTGACTGGACAATAGCCCAGGTCAGAGCTCTTGAGATGCACACCCAGGACTAGCTACCTCTGCCCTCCCACCTCTGGTGGGCCAGACCCACCTTCCTAGGGCTGAGATCCAGATCCTCAAAGGTACTTCAAACTCCTAACTTCTACTGAAATCAATGGGAACCTTTGAGGATCTGTGTCTGAATCACCCCCGCCCCCATGAAGTGGGGAGGGGACAGTCAGAGACCAAGGGGGAGCGGGGGGTTAAAGAGACGCACACTTCCTGAAAGACTGGTTTTGCATGTTGGTTAAGGGGGAGAAACTGCCTCCCTGGATCTCCAGAGCTGGGGGTGTCTCAAGGAAGCTAAGCCTGCCTAGCATGGAAGATGAGGGAGTTAGCTACCCTCTCCTCTTTATTCACCTGCTGGAGTGCCAGGAGTGAAATCAAAGGGTGGTCCCTCACAGATGGTCTCCGAGTACCCTCACCTTCTTGGGCGCCTCTTGGCATCTCCTGTTCCTTGGAGCACTGGGGGTCTGGGACTTGCAGCTCTTCCCATGGCTCCATGTGGGACACGAGGTCGGGTTTGGGAACGGGGACGCCTGCCCCTGGAACAGCAGAGAGGAGGCATCGGAGATTATCACAGCACTGAGAACTTCGTACTGTCACTAGCAACAGTAGCACGTAGAAATCCCAGCAGAGATCAGGGCCCCATTGTGCCAGGGACCCGCACGAGCACCCAATGACCGAGTTTGGGGCTCTGTTGCCTGGGGTGTTGTATGGGCACGCAGTGGAAGAAACTCCCTGCCCTGAAAAGCTTACTACTGTCTACTCTAAATAGACAAAGTGCAGGAGTATGAACTGAGGCCCGAAGAGGAAAAGTGATTTGTCCAAGGTCTATAGCAGAACCATGAATCGAACCCAGGAGTTCGAAGTCCTTGTCCAGCACTCAGCCAATGCCTGTGTCACAAGTTCTGTCCAATCAAAGTAGGGCTGTCAATTAATTGCAGTCAACGCAAGCAATTAACAGAAAACAAATTAACTAGATTAAAAAATAGTCATGATTAATCACTGTTTTAATCGCACTGTTAATCCATTATAGAATACCAATTTAAATGTATTATAAATATTCCTGGATTTTTTCTATATTTTCAAATATATTGATTTCAATTACAACACAGAATACAAAGTGTACAGGGCTCACTTTATATTAGTATTTTTGATTACAAATATTTGCACTGTAAAAAAGATAAACAGAAGAAATGGTATTTTTCAGTTCACTTCATACAAGTACTATAACACAATCTCTTTATTGTGAAAGTGCAACTTACAAATGTAGAATTATTATTATTACTTTAGAACCTACAAGTCGAAGCATGAAGAGGCATACTAATGTTTAGCATATCTGACACATAAATACCTTGCAGCGCCAGCTACAACAGTACCATGCGAACGCCTGTTCTCACTTTCAGGTGACATTGTAATTAAGAAGCGGGCAGCATTATGTCCTGTCAATGTAAACAAACTTGTTTGTCTGAGCGATTGGCTGAACAAGAAATAGGACTGAGTGGACTTGTAGGCTCTGAAGTTTTACATTGTTTTGTTTTTGAGTGTAGTTTATGTAAAAAAATAATTCTACATTTGTAAATTGCACTTTCACAATAAAGAGATTGCACCACAGTACTTGTATGAGGTGAACTGAAAAATAATATAAAGTGAGCACTATGAACACTCTACACTTTGTATTTTGCGTTGTAATTGAAATCGGTATGTTTGAAAATGTAGAAAAACATCCAAAAATATTTATAATAAATTTAAATTGATATTCTATTATTGTTTAACACTGCGATTAAAACTGTGATTAATCGTGACTATTTTTTAAATCTCATGATTAATTGTAATTATTTTATTTCTGGAGATTTCCATTACTTGCATCTGAAGAAGTGAGGTTCTTACCCACGAAAGCTTATGCTCCCAATACTTCTGTTAGTCTCAAAGGTGCCACAGGACCCTCTGTTGTAATTATTTTGTTAATCATTTGACAACCCCAGATAAAAGATCTTACCTCACCCACTTTGTCTCTCTGATATCCTAGAACCAACACAGCTACATTGCATATCACAAGAGACATAATGTCCTCCTAAATTGGCATTACTTGGGCAGAGGATGCCCAGGGCATTGCTAATGGGTAAGGCATCTGATTTTAGATTTTAGCTGATAAACACCCACAACACACCCCAATACAAAGAAAAGAAATCAAACATTGGAAGGGTTATAAGGGCTTGTCTAGACGGAGCAGTAACGTGCACTACAGGAGTATGATTTCTCAAATGAACGAATGTGTTGAGCATTAATTGGGCCACAGGGATCCTGCTGGTGCGCATTAGAAGCTCCCTAGTGTGCTCTAACGTAGTGCTGTTTGAAACAGTGCTAAGTAAAAGCGCACAAGGGTCCATAGCAAATAGATTACTCATTACACTATATACAAAGAGAAAGCCCTGAAACCCCCCCTTTTTTGGATATCTACACAGAACTCAAAAATTGTTAAAAATAACATCCGAAAAACTGAAGTTAGTGAACCCCAAAAGCAGAAGCCCCACTAACAGGTCACTGAGGGCCCTCAGTGCCAGTCCAGCTGCTGTTCCCACCATGTGGGCATCTAGAGGAGTTGGGTGAGTCCCAGCTCCAGCTCCCACACCACAAACTAACTCACCCTTGGTAGACTGTGTGGCCAGGGAACAGGTGGCTCCCTGGAGAGGGAATCATTGCTCCACCAGACACCAGGCCCCCTCCTTCATGCCTTCTCCACAGCTGGGCTGCCCCTACACTTCCTCCCCACAGCGTAAGTCAGCCCACACCCGGGATCATCGCTGGCACAGCCATTCCCCCCGGGCAGGGCAGGCCCTCGCCTGCAGCACAAACCCCGGGGCTACCGGGCTGGGGGGTCTCCGGTCCCAGCCGCGGTTCGGCTCCGATCCCACCGAGCCCTGCGGTGCAATTTCCTGCCTCTGCTGCTGTTTCCCTCCCTGCCGTGGCCGCCTCTCCCCGCGCCCCTACTCACCGCCGGGCCGGGGCGATCCCCGGGGGCTGCAGACTGGGGCTCGCCCTGCGCGCACACACTGGCGGGGAGGGGAGCGGGGCTCGGGACCCAGGTGCTCGGGGCTGGCGCAGGAAGGTCCCTCCGCTATCCCGTCCCCCTCCCTGCTTCAGGCTCCACTCCAGGAGCTTGGTGTCTTTAACCCATTCATGCCCCGGCTCGCCGGGGAACGGAGATGTAAAGTAGGAGGGAGACTCTGGGGGGAGGATTTGAACCAGGGGCAGGGGGCACAGAGGCGCCAGGGTGGTACAATATCAGAGGCAGCCCATTGGGTTATGGCTGCCACAGCTGGGAATAAAACCCAGGCCCCCCTGCTCTAACCAACTAGACTCCACTCGCCCCTCCGCAAAGAGAACCCAGGAGTCCTGAGTTCCATTCCCCTCCCCACCCACTAGACCTCATTTCCTCCCAGAGCCAGGAATAGCCGGTCAGCTGAGACAGGGTCTGCCCTGACATGGGGGGTCTGATGGGAAGCGCGGGGGGAGAGAGAGAGAGAGAGAGAGAGAGAGTGAGTGAGTGAGTGAGTGTGTGTGTGTGTGTGTGTGTGTGTGTGTTGGGGGGGGGAACATTGCTTGATCTCCCAGGAGACACAGTGTCAGCACAGCAGGAAGGCACAGGGTTATAGACAGACAGGGAGCAGGCTCTGGGGGAAGGGGAATGGGTCTGGCTGGCAAATAGCTCTGGCACACTTACTCTGAAAGGCAGAGAGTGGATGTGGGTCTGAGCCCCTGTCCAATGGAGGAAGGGTCTGTTTGGGCCTAGGTTGGATAGGAGTGGCTGAGTCTAGTTTGGAGGGAGGGGGCAGGCTGCCCCATCTGTCCAGCTTTGGGTGACCCCTTAAGCTCACACCCCACATGGCTGAGTGCCCAGGGATTGGGATCCAGATTTGGATCCCGCTGTTAACACTGGATAAGCCAGGGAAGGGCCACAAGAACAGGGCAGGGGTAGCTCACCCGTCTGGCTGCCCCTCTGTTCCCCTCCCTCCTACACCCAGGAAAGGTAGCAGACAGAGCCAGGGATGTGGCTTCCACCATCATCTTTATTAGTGAGCAGAGTGTTCACACAGGGTGGGGACAAGCCCCATGTGGAGTCAGCTGCACAGGTCCCCAAAGCCAGCACCACCCCCAGAGCCAGCACAGCTGGGGGGGGGGGGGTTGTCATGCTGTGGTGGAGAGGGAGAACTCAGTGGGAGGAGCTGTGAGGATCAGGCCAGGGGCCTGTGATGCCCACACAGGGGGAGGGGGCTCAGTGGCAGGAGCTGTGGGGGCCATGCTGAGCTGGGAACTCTGTATAGGCTGGGATGGAGGGGGAGGGGGGCGCTTCATGGGAAGAGCTGTGCAGGCCGCCCCGGGCGTGGGGGTGTGTGTGGCTCCATGGAGGCCACACACCAGGGTTGAGGGGCAGAGGGGTCTCAGTCATCAGAGCCATCGGGGCTGCCATGGCTGGGGGACTCGAGAGGGCGGCTCAGGAACACCTCCTCATAGGAGCAGGGGGAAGTGAAGGCCTGGGCAGGGGTCAGCCCCAGTGCCCGCCCCCCTGCTCCACCCCCTCCGCGGTCCCGTTCCTCCTCCTCCTGGGCGCGGCGGCGGAAGGACTGGAAGTCGGTGGCTGCGCAGTTGTCGGGCAGCCCCTGGGGCACCTGCCCATCCCCGGGACGACACACCTCGAAGCGCACCCAGCGGTAGGCCCCGCATTTGCGGGCCCCGGGGCAGCTCTGGATGAGGTTGTGCACGGCTGGGTGCGAGAAGCCGAAGAAATCAGCCCCGGCTGCCTCCAGCTCAGGGTAGGGCCGCCCCCGGGCAGCACTGATGGCCGCCAGCAGCTGGGCGTGGCAGGTGTCAGCTGTGGTGCCCGCCAGGGCACTGCCCGGCTCATCCTCAGGCACAATCTCAAAGCGGGGGCCCACTCCGCCGTCTTTGATCTGGCAGGTGTAGAGGCAGCGCTGGTCGGGGCGCCGCATGCTGGCGTAGACCCGGGTGCTGCAGAAACCCACTGGGTAGATGGCTCCCTCATCGTGGAAGCCTGCCCGGTCGGCCACGATCTCACCCAGGCTGTAGACCGTCAGCCCACCCAGCGCGATGGGGAAAACCGGCCGACCCGAGGGGTCCAGCGGCACTGGCTGCACCAGCCGCCGCACCCCCCTGTCTGGTGCTGCCCGCCGCTTGGCTGCACGCCCATTCTCCTTGCCCTTCTTGGGCCGCTTCCCTGCAGGCGCTGGCTCATCTGGGCCAGGGGTCGGTGCCACGCCGTACCCTGCTGAGATGCCCCCCAATGGCACCGCCGGGCTCTCCTCCTCGGCTGACAGTGCCTGCAGCTGCAGCAGCTTGGTGAAGAGGAATCGACGCTCCTCTCTCGCCCGCAGGAATTTCTCCTCCAGCCGGGCAATCTCATCGCACAGTGCTGCATTCTCGAACACCATGGCCTTGGCCGCCCGGCGCAGCCGGCTGTACTTCAGCCGGTACTTCTCATTCTGGCTCTTCCTTGACACCTTCTTCATCCTCAGCTCACCCCGCCTGGAGGGATAGCCACCTTCAGACCTGCTGGATCAGAGAGCCCGGGCACCATCACCTCTCTGGGCACACACAGACACACACATTCATAGATTCACTCTCACATGGACACTCACACAAAGATCGCCGTTTCCCATCCATTCCCAGAGCTCCCTCCATTAGCTCTGTCCCTGCAAAGGCTGCTGGACTCTGCAAACAGTGCATTTCATAAACGTTAAGGCCAGAAGAAAGGCCCATTTTGCCCCTCCATCCCAGCCCCCCCTAACAATTCCTGCATCCTGGCTGACTTACTGACGTTGCGACTTCAGATGTTTATTGCTTTGTATCATCTGTGCTCTCTTATGCACTATATGATTAAGTAAAAGAACATTTAAGGTATTAGGCTTGGTGCAAGTGTCTCTCTATGAGTGGTATCAGTATAATGACAGCTGTATAATTACAGAGCTACACCAGTAAATTTTGCTGTGTAGACAAGCCCTTAGTCTCTCGCTCCAAGGCAGGTTTTCCAGATCTCTTGTAGCTCTTCTTTGAACCCTTAGCAACTTGGCAACATCCTGGTTGAAGTGTGCACACCAGAACTGGACAGAGTCCCCAGTACCAGTCTTACTAATGCCATATACAGAGGTAACCCCCCCCTCCCTGCTTCTCCTTGTACTCCTCTACTCGGACAGCCAGGGACTGCGATATTCCCTCCCACTAGCAGCTCATGTTCAGCAGGTTTCCACCATGACCCCTAAGCCCTTCCCAGCGCTTCTCCTTTCCAGGATACAGCCCCTCCTCTATTAAGTGTCGGCTACCTCCTCTGTCCTAGACGTGTAGCCACGCACGTGGCCGTGTTAAGACACACACTCAATAGGCTGCTCTGGGTGGCTCTGTATAACTGACCTGCCCTTAGTGCTATTTACCGAATCACTGGGGGAGACCGTCTGGCCTAGATGATGCAGGAGGGTGGACTGGATGGACTCAGTGGCCTTGAGCATCTGTGACAGGGGTCGGCAACCTTTCAGCAGTGGTGCGCCGAGTCTTCATTTATTCACTCTAATGTAAGGTTTCGCGTGCCAGTAATACATTTTAATGTTTTTAGAAGGTCTCTTTCTATAAGTCTATAATATATAACTAAACTATTGTATGTAAAGTAAATAAGGTTTTTAAAATGTTTAAGAAGCTTCATTTAAAATTAAATTAAAATGCAGAGCCCCCCTGGACCGGTGGCCAGGACCTGGGCATTGCGAGTGCCACTGAAAATCAGCTTGCGTGCCGCCTTTGGCACCCGTGCCATCGGTTGCCTACCCCCGATCTATGAAGAAGGTATGTGGCTGGGCCCCTTCACTCACAAGCCACTACTGCTGCTGTCTGATTGGCTCTGAGCAGGAGACTGGCTGGCTCAGGGGTGTGGGAGAATATTGGACATGGGGTCTGGGGGGGGGGGGGAGGCGGGTCCTGGCTGGCTCAGGGATGTGGGGAATGGGACACGGGGCCTTTCCCTTGGGGCGGGGGGGGAGATCTCTGATCCAGCCCCAAGGGGACTAGCTGGCTGGGGGTACCGCTAATATAGTTGGTCTGGGGGACCCTGCAGGGCTCAGGGCTCAGGGCACAACCCCCCCCCCCCAGCCCGTGATGCCCCGGAGCTGGCTGAGTGGGGGTGTCTCTCTCTGCCCCCCCCCGGCTCCGATCCCCACCTCGCTCTGCCACTTCCTCCAAGCAGCGATTTCCTGCCTCTGCTGCTGTCTCCCTCCCGCCCCGGGGCCGCCTCTCGCCGCGACTCTGGGTCTCCCCGGCGCCCCCACTCACCGCCGGGCCGGGGCGATTCCCCCGGGGCCGCGCTGCAGAGGGGGCCGATCCTTGCGCACGCCCGGGCCGGGAGCCGGCTCAGGAGCGGGGCCCCAGGTGCCTGGGGGCTGGCACAGGAAGGTCCCTCTGTTATTCCGGTCCCTCCCAGCCCTGCCTGCGCTGTGAATGGAGGATTTGGTTTTTAACCCCTTTCTCCCGGACTCCAGAGGGTCAGGATGGTGCAGGTCAGGGTTAGAGTCGTGCGGATTAGAGGTGGAGTTGGGGATAGGCGGGTTAGGTTTTGGGTTGGGTGATGCAGATGAGGGAGCTGGGTTTAGCATTGTGCAGAATAGGTTTGGAGTTAGATCTGAGCAGAGAACGGATGGGTTCAGGTTCTGCAGGTTAGGTTTGCGGTTAGGGTTATATAGATTATGGGTGGAGTTGTGCACATGAGGGTTTGGGTTCTGCATGTTCGCCTAGTTACCCGGTTTTTATTCCATTTAACCCCTTCTACGTTGCTTTTGCCTTGAGCTCGGGTTTTAATCAGAACACGGTGCTGCACCCAGTCAAAGACCCTGTAGAAGTCAAGTCTGTTATACCCACACGATCAGCTAAAAGGGCCAGCTTGTTTTAAAATTATAGCAAGTTTGTGGAGATGGTCAAAATATACATTAAAAAAAATAGTTCCGTTCAGAAGAAATGTTGAAGTTGTTTTCATTCCAAAGTTTCAAGAGATGTTTTTCATTTTTCATAAAATTAATCAAAACATTGTAAACATAGTTATAGACATGTTTCATTTACAGTAAACAAGTTTCTAATATTTCAATATGTCATCTATAGCATTATATTTTTGATAAAACATTCAATTAAAAAATGTCACAATGTTCGGTAAAAAAAAATGACACGCAAAATATCACATTTTTAGTGTGCGAAAGATTTCGTTTTCGGAAAAAAGGCCATTTTCCAGCAACATTTTCTGTGAAAAATGTTGATCCTAGTAAACTGTCATTCAAAAAACCCATTCTTCTGGAGGACGCCATGTTGTAGAGCAGTGGTCTCCGAACTTTTTTGATCGCGCAGCCCTATCAGTAAAAAAATGTTGAGCATGCACCCCCTGTCGCACCAGCTCTACCATTTTTGACAAAGCAAAAAAAAAAAAAAAAAGCCACTCGGACTCCCGCCCGAACAGCCGAAGCATAGGATTTTATGTTTTCTTTCAGGTCATTATTAAAAATGTTCAATAGGGTAGGGCCAAAAACTGATCCCTGCAGGACCCCCCCTAATAATACACCCATTCAGTGATGATTCTTCACTTACTATTACCTTTTAACACCTATCAGTGAGTCAGCTTTTAATTCAGTTAATATGTGCCATGTTAGTTTTATATCTTTCTAGTTTTTTAATCAAACTGTCATGTGGTACCAAGTCAAATGCCTTACAGATGTCCAAGTATATTCCGTCAACGCTACTACCTTTGTCAATCAAACTTGTAATCTCATCAAAAAAATTATATCAAGTTAGTTTGACAGGATTTATTTTCCATAAACCCATGTTGATTGGCACTAATTATATTACACTCTTTTAATTCTTTATTAATTGAGTCCTGTATCAGGTTCTCTATTATCTTGCCTAGGATCGGTGTCAGATTGACAGTCCCATATGTATTATCCAGTCATCTCATTTATCCTTTTTAAATATTGGCATAACATTAGCTTTGTTCCGGTCTTCTGGAACTTTCCCAGTGTTCCAAGACCTACTGAAAATCACCATTAATGGTCCAGCAAGTTCCTCAGCCAGCTCTTTAAAAACTTCTGGATGCAAGTTATATATTTAAAAATGTCTGACCTTGGTAGTTACGGTTTAACATCTTTCTGAGATACTAGTGGAATGGAATGTTATCATGTGATATGACAACATCATTAATTTTTTTCCCAAATACAGAACAGAAATATTTGTTGAACATTTCTGCATTATTATTGACAGTTCTACCATTTCCATCTAGTTATGGACCAAGACCATTGTCAGGATGCTTTTTGTTCCTAATATACTTTAAAAACTCCTTCTTATAGTCCTTAACTCTGCTGGCCATTGGTTTTTTCCTTGCATCCCTTTGCTTCTCTAATCAATTTTCTACAGTTCCTAGCTTCTGATTTATATTCACCAGCTTCCCCTTTCTTCCATTTGTTATATACAGGGGAGTCGCATCTTACGTGGGGGTTAGGTTTTGAAGTCAGCACGTAAAGCAAAAATCGCGTATAATCAAACACTCATTGAGTGGAATGGCAGGCGGAATCGCCCGCACTACAGGTACAATATTTAAATTGTTATTTTTCTCTTTCTTTGTTTTGCAGAGCGCGTATAGTTAAAATCGCATAAGTTAAATGCACCTATGATGCGACTCCACTGTACTTTTTTTTTTCTATTTTCTACAGTCGCCTTCACTTCCCCTCTGAACCAGATCAGTGGCCTTCTTCCTCAATTGTGGGACTTTGGCTTTTTAGGCATCTAATAAAGTGTTCTTAAACAATTTCCAATTATCAATCATATTTTTCTGATTCAATTCTTCCTCCCAATTGATTTGGTTCAAAATTGTTCTCAGCTTTATGAAATTGGCTCTTTTAAAGAACCAAGTATATATATCACTGGTCTGGACTTTATTCTGTTTGCACTGTATAAATCTGATCAAGTAATGATCACTTGTACCTAAGTTCCTATTAATTTTTAGTTCTGTGATTATTTCCTCTTTATCAATCAAGATGAGGTCTAATATACATTCCCCCATGTTGGATGCAACACTTTTTGAATTAGGACATTATCCATAACGTTTAGAAATTCCAAGGATATTTTAATACTGGCAGCATGAGACCTTCAGCATACGTCACTCAAATTGAAATCCCCCAGGATCACGCAGCTTTTTTATCTACGCGTATAAGGAGCTGGTTTCCCTGTTCCCTAGTGTGATTTGGTGGTCTGTAGCAGACACCAACTAATATCCCATCTTGTTCTTTATCTCTTAGGACATTGAGTCATAAGCATTCGAGAAAATTTTCTTCCATGCCATGTTCTGTGCCATTAGGCGGTCACTCTCTCTTTCTCTCCCCCATGCATGTTCTGTGCTGGCAGGTGGACGCTCTCTCCCATGCATGGACTGTGCCTTCAGGTGGGCCCCCTCTCCCTGCACATGTTCTGTGCCATCAGGTGGTCTCTCCCACTGTGTGCTGCCGCCGCTGATGTGCCAGGAGGTTGCCGTTGCGGGTGAATCCCCTCCCACATTGGGCACAGTGGTAGGGCCGCTCCCCAGTGTGGACCCTGCGGTGGGCCAGGAGGTTGGAGCTGAGGCTGAAGCTCTGGCCACATTGGTGGCAGCGGTAGGGTCGCTCCCCAGTGTGGGTGCGCTGGTGGGTCAGCAGCTCGGCGCTCTGCCCAAAGCTCTTGGGGCACTGGGCGCACAGGTAGGGCCGCTCCCCGGTGTGGGTCCTGCAGTGGCTGATGAGGTCGGAGCGCCGGCTGAAGCGCCTCCCACACTCCCCGCACGGGTAAGGCCGCTCCCCGGTGTGGCTGCGCTGATGCGCCAGGAGATTGGAGCGGCGGCCGAACCTCTTGCCACACTGGGCACAGCGGTAAGGCCGCTCCTCAGAGTGGCTGCGCTGGTGGACCAGCAAGTCTGAGCTGCGACCAAATCCTTTGCCGCACTCAGCACAGCTGTAGGGCCGGTCATTTGTGTGCAGGCTGCGGCGGTGCGTGGCCAGGGTGGAGCCCAGGCTGAAGCACTGCCCGCAGTCGGCACAGGTGTAGGGGCGTTCCCCTGTGTGCATCCGCTGGTGCTTGGCAAGGGTGGAGCTGTGACTGAAGCACTGCCCGCATTCCCCACACTGGTAGGGGCGCTCCCCTGTGTGCGTGCGCTGGTGGGTCAGCAGGTTGGAACTGCGACCAAAGCTCTTCCCACACTCAAGGCACTTGTAGGGGCGCTCCCCAGTGTGGACTCGCCAGTGCCGGGTCAGCCCTGAGCTGACACTGAAGCCCTTTCCACACTGGTGGCAGCGGTGGGGTTTTTCGCCTGTGTGAATTCTCTGGTGGGTAATGAGGTCTGAATTCTGGGTGAAGCCCTTCCCGCAGTCAGAACATTTGTAGGGCCTCTGCCCTGTGTGGACCCGCTGGTGCTGAAGGAGGTGGGAGCTCCAGCTGAACGCCTTCCCGCAGTCAGGGCAGCAATGGGGTTTCTGCCGCAGCTGGGTTCTTTCCTGGGCCCTATGTTCTGAGCTCCCACTGGGGCCTCTCCCTGGCTCAGCCCATGTGGCTGGATCCTCCCCTTGCTGGGTGCCATCCTGGACATTTAAACTTCCCCTGACAGCATCAGGATCGCCGTCTGCCTGCTCTTCCAACCCACTGCGATGCTCATGAGCGTCTCCCTGCCCAGGACTCTGGTGTTCATCAGCTTCAGAGATTCCTGAGGCGGTCCCATCCGGATCCATTGTCTCATCACCTCCCTGCTGCCGATTCCTCCTCGTCCTCGCTCTTAAATCTCAGCTCCTGCTGGGATGAGAAAGAATCTGGATGTGAGTCAATCCCTCCGCTGGGCAATGGTGGGGGACACAAAGGAGATCCTCGGAATGGGGAATGGCCAAGGCGGTGAAATGAATCATTGTTGGATCGATCAAATAATCTCCTGCTGGAAACCCCTCAAGTGGCCAGGGGCGGGGGAGAGAGGACGACCACGCCCCCTCCAAACACCCAGGGGAAAGGCAGCTGAGCGGGGGAGCAGCTGCCAGACTTCCAGTGATGCCTGCCACAGTTGCTGGGTACAGTCCCAGCCTGGCTGAGATGGGGGCAGAGCTGGGGAAGTTCACGGCAGCTCTGTGGGATCCCAGCTGTTTCACGGCACTCACAAATACTTTGAGCTGGTTTCATTTTTTGTACCTCTCCTCTGTGCTGCTGTCTCTGCGGAAATAGATATCTAGGCCTGAAAGCTCATTGTACCCTTTCAGCCTGGCCTCCTATCTCCCCCAGCCATTCCTGCCTCTGGCCCAGTGGCTCCTGACTTTGAGAAAGAGATGCCGCATCTCCGTTTTAACAGACTTCCAGTGATGGAGAATCCACCCCGTGCCCAGACCCTAGAAATCCAGGACACGTAGCTCTTCCCTTCCCTCTGTCTGGGGAACCACGTCAGATTTGCTGTTGGGAATCCTACTCAGCGTGAGGGAAAGAATCAAGGTGAGTTCAGGGCTTGTTATGTGTTTCAGGGAATGTGCCAGGGACATGGAATCAAACATGGGGAGCTAGAGGCCGGCTGGGGCTGGGTACGCGCCCTGTGGGAGGTACAGCTCAGCCAGGAGTTACTGGGCGAAATTCTCTGGCTTGACTTAGGCAGGAGGCCTGACAGTATGGGCACAATGGGTCCTGTTGGCCTTGAAATCTATGAAATATGTGCTGTTCTGCAGACCCCAACAGTCTGTCCAACGGACGGAGCTAATGGAGGGAGCCCTGGGAATGGCGGGAAACTATCATCTCTGCCTGTGTGAGTGTGGGTGGGGGAGTGCCTGAGGGCGTCTGTATAAGTTTGTATGTCAGACAGTGCACGTGTATGACTCGTGCGTCTGCGTGAATGTGTCAGCGTACGTATGTGTGCGTGAGCATGTGTGCGTCACAGTGCATGTGAGTGTGCTAAGGTCCATCAGCGCCTTGGCCCGTGTCGATGTTACAGCAGCGAGTGGGTCAGAACGTGTCTGCATGTCAGCGTGAGTGTGTGTATGTGTCCTTGTGTGAGCGTGTCTGTGCGGAGTGTCAGCGTGTGCATGTGTGTCAGGGGTGGCGAAATGCCAGGGGAGATGGTGGTAGCAGATTCCCTCTCTCCACTTCTCCACTTCACCTTAAAGACTAACAGATCTGTTAGTCTTTAAGGTGCCACCAGACTCCTTGTTGTTTTTGTAGATACAGACTAACACGGCTACCCCCTGATACCTCTCTCCACTTGTTTCTCCCCTTTCAGTCTCTCTCTCCCTGCCCCTCTCCAGGGCCATGAGCTCTGCCTCCCTCTGGCAGCCGGGCAGCCGCTCTGGGGTCTCACAGAGTCAGGCACTCTGCACAGAGCTCCATCCCCGGCTCTCTCTATCACCCGGTCTCAGGAGCTAATGTTGGCAGAGCCCTGGGGGGTAGGTCCAGCCAGAGACGGTCCCTACCGCAGCTGGGAAGCTGGGCATGAGATCCCTAGGGAACAGCAGCCAATCATCAGCCCAGCTCCAGTCCGGATGTAGCAGCAGCAACCTCTGTTCCGGAAGCTCACTCAGTCCTGGTAAACTGAGCAGAGAGAGCAGACTCCTGTCCCTTGGCCATAACCAGGGCCCTCTAGTGGCTGCAGCCACTGGATCCTTTCGAGACACAGGGCGCAGTCAGATCTAGCCAGAACCCTTCCCTTCTTCCTAACACCAGGGGCAGAGCCCGAGGGAGCAAAGGCTTAGAAAACAGGCGTTACAGTAATAGAGTCAAGGAACTTGATCTATTTCATGTAACAAAGAGAAAATGGAGGGGTGACTTGATCCTAGGGTGACCAGATAGCAAGTGTGGAAAATCGGGATGGGTAGAGTGACCAGATGAGAGAAAGAAAATATCGGGACACATGGGGGCAGGGGGGGGGTGCCTGCTGGCCGAACAACAACAAAAAAACCTGGCACTGCCGGCAGATATCGGGACAAATTGACAAACCCTGAAATATCGGGACGTCTGGTCATCCTAGAGACGGGGGTGGGGGAGTAATAGGTGCCTATATAAGAAAAAGCCCCAAATATTGGGACTGTCCCTAAAAAAATCAGGACATCTGCTCTTGATCCCAATCTAGATTTGTACCTACAGGGGGAACAAACAAAGGGCTCTTCAATCTAGCAGAGGAAGGTGTAACATGATCCAACGGGACAAATTCAGACTGGAGATAAAGTGAACGTTTTTAACAGGGAGAATAATTAACCACTGGAACAACTCACCCAGGGTTGCGGTGGATTCTCTATCACTGACCATTTTTAAATCAAGACGGGATGTTTGTTCTACAAGCTCTGCTCTAGGAATGATTTGGGGCAGGTCTCTGGCCTGTGCTATACAGGAGGTCTGACGAGATGACCACAATGGTCCCGTCTGGACTTGGAATCTATGAATTGAAGACCTCGTCTACATTAGAAAGTTGTCCGGCTTTAACACCGCTGATATGGCTAACGTGGTACCATTTCCTCCCCCCGAGTGTGGATGCAGTGATATCAGTATAAAGATGCTAATAGCTGTGTAGCTGTTCCAATCATAGAACTGGAAGGGACCTTGAGAGTTCATCAAGTCCAGTCCAATACAGGAAGACGAATGACTATACTGGTAAACACCCCATTTATACCAGTGTAGCTGCATCCACACTGGAGTTTTTACCTGTATACCTATTTCAGAAAAAAAAAAAAATCACATCTCTAACCAAAGTAGTTATACTGGTAAAACTTTTAAGTGTAGACCAGGTCTTAGGTATTTATCTGGACCCCATCACCAGAGGTTGATTAAGATTTATTGGGGCCCCTGGGCACAAAGAACATTGGGGTCCCCAACATCCCCCCTGCCATAGGGCCCCACACCCTGCTCCTCCCCTTCCCCCAAGGCTCTGCCCCCTGGCCTGGCCAGAAGCCAGGGCTAGGATAAGGGCTACCCAGGAAGCCTGGGGCACTGTGGGGAGCCCTGGACCCTCTATCTGTCCTGGGCAATGCATCCTGGGGGACAGGGACACGGGCTGGGGCTGCTCTTGCTTCTTGGGCACACCGGTCTCCCACCCAGGGCAGGTGGAGGGCATGGTCTCCCCACAGCTGCCTGGGCTCCCTGGGTGACTTTTACCACAGCCTAGGAGGGCATGGAGGAACATTTGGGTAATTGTGAGTGCAGTGGGGCCCAGGTCAGCCCGCATGGGGGTGGGGTGGGGAAGGAAGGAATTCCACTCATCCTTGCTCTGCCCCCAGGTCTTCTCTAGCCCCACTCCAGCCGTGCCCCCAGCCCCAGCCTCACCTCCAGCATCACTCCCAGCCACGGCCCCACTTCTGACCCCTGACCACAGCTCCTGGCCCTTGCAACCCCCAGCTCCCACTCCCGGCTCAGGCCCCAGCTCCCGGGGGGCGGGGGCTAGGTAAAGGGGGGCTGTCAAGGCTGCTTCCCCACTCTGAACTTTAGGGTACAAATGTGGGGGTCTGCAAGAAAACTTCTAAGCTTAACTACCAGCTTAGATCTGGTCCGCTGCCACCATTCCCATGTGGATTCCCTTCTCTGGGAAGCCTTGAGAAACTCTTCATCAATTCCCTGGTGAATACAGATCCAAACCCCTTGGATCTTAAAGCAGGGACAAATGAACCATCCCCCCTCCTTCCTTCCACCAACTCCTGGTGAATACAGATCCAACCCCCTTGGATCTAAAAAGAAGGAAAAAAATCAATCAGGTTCTTAAAAAGAAGACTTTTAATTAAAGAAAAAAGGTAAAAATCATCTCTGTAAAATCAGTATGGAAAATAACTTTACAGGGTAATCAAACTTAAAGAGCTCAGAGGACCCCCCTCTAGCCTTAGGTTCAAAGTACAGCAAACAGAGATAAACACTCTAGTAAAAGGTACATTTACAAGTTGAGAAAACAAAGATAAAAACTAACACGCCTTGCCTGGCTGTTTACTTACAAGTTTGAAATATGAGAGACTTGTTCAGAAAGATTTGGAGAACCTGGATTGATGTCTGGTCCCTCTCAGTCCCAAGAGCGAACAACTTCCCAAACAAAGAGCACAAACAAAAGCCTTCCCCCCGCCCCAAGATCTGAAAGTATCTTGTCCCCTTATTGGTCCTTTGGGTCAGATGCCAGCCAGGTTACCTGAGCTTCTTAACCCTTTACAGGTAAAAGGATTTTGGAGTCTCTGGCCAGGAGGGATTTTATAATACTGTACACAGGAGAGCTGTTACCCTTCCCTTTATAGTTATGACAGGGGCACAACCGAAAAAGTTTGGGGACCCTTGCTAGAGTAACCATACCTACCGTTTTGGCCCTGGATGTCCCAACTTTTTTGGCAAAACTGGATTTGTCCCATTTGCTCTTGTCAACTGATCACCAGGTGGCAAGAGCAATACAGCACAAATGATGCACTTTTGCCAAAATGGGGCTTGGGGTGGGGGTGCGGGGGAGCAGTGGGGTTCGGGGGTGGCAAGAGACAGGGCTCAGGCCAGCCCTGCATAGGGCAGGAGAGGGTTTGGGCAAGTGCCTCAGGCTGGCTACACATGGGAAGAGAGAGGGGGCTCAGGCTGGCTCCATGCAGGGGGCGAGGGAGGGGAAATATACTCATTCACTCTCTACACAGGTTCCCGCCATCTTCCAGCCTGGCTGGGGGCGGGGCCTCAGGGGGAAGAGGAGGTGCAGGGCAGAGGAGCAGGGCTGGGAGAGAGAGAAAGGAGCAGCAGGGGGCGGGGCCAGAGTGCCAGTGCACCTGTGGGACCTATATGGTAATCCGCCACTGCCCATCATCATAATATCCTACTAATCTTTAAAGTCTTTATCCTCACAACACCCTTGTGAGGCAGAGCAGGGCCATTAATCCATTGCTCAGGTGGGAAACTGAGACACAGAGGGCCAGATTTTTAAAGGTATTTAGGCATCGATTTTCTAAATCATCTGGGTGCCTACAACTCATTGATTTCATATGTTTAATGTGTAATGAAACAGGTGCTTGGGCACAACCCCGGCACAAATTTAGCTCTGGGTGGGTGGCAGGAGAGCGCCGGCTACTGGCCAGGCAAGCTGCCGTCAGCAGCAGTGTGGAAGTCAGGGTGGCATGGCATGGTGGATTGCCAACCTTACTTTTGCGCTGCTGCTGGTGACAGCGCTGCCTTCGCTGGGTGGCCAGAGAGCGTCAGCGGCTGGCCAGGCACTCAGTTCTGAAGGCAGAAGCAAGAATGGAATAAAAAAGCCCAAATAAGTGATCTTCAGATAAAACAAGACCAGAAAACCACAACCCATAACTTTCCAAAAATTAAAGTGGGAAATAAGCCCCCTTCTGCTTATAAAACGGACTTGCACACTACTGTGCCTTTTTTTTCGTTGCTTTCTTATGCCAAAGAACTTCCTTTGTATTTGTTAAACCAGGAAATGAATCAGAAAGTTTGGGAGCCCAGGACCCCGGTCTACCTAACATTGTCATTTGTCCAGCTCTCCAGGAAGTTCAGACTGTTTTGCTGAACAAATCATGCCAGCAGAAAATCACAAGATTGACTTACAATCATGAGACTTTAAAAAAAAAATCACTGTGGGATTGTGTTTATTTGCCTTCTGTGATGGCGTCTTTAGGATGCAGGTTTTCAAGCTTTTCTTTGCAACCCTGAAGCGTAAAAATTTGCTTTCTTCTTTAATGAAAACTGAGAAATTTGTCCAGCAGAATCACAGAACTCTGGGAGCTTTAAGAAAAATGCCAAATATTGCAAGAGTCACAATTTAGTTTATCCAAGAGAAGACTAAGAGGTCATTTGATCATAGTCAAGATAGACAGCTCTGTTAAGATCCAGCAGACAAAAGCAGAAAGCGAGCCAATGGCTGGGAGCGGATGCGAGACAAATTCAGACTAGTAAGGTTCAGGATGTTAATAGGAGGGGAAGGAACCATTGAAACATTTGCTGTGAACAGGGAGATTCTCTGAATAAACCTGGAGTCTGTCAGCAAGACTGAATGTCTTTTTAAAACACGCTATAGGTCAAATAGAAACTATTGGACTGGATGCAGAAATTAGTGGATGAGAATCTCTGGCCTGGGTTACGGAGGAAGCTGTGTTGGACGGGCACAAGGCCAGAAAAGAGGCATCAGAACTAAGTGACGCCTGCAGACTGTTTTGTATGTTATACTTCGGAAGGAGAATTGCGAATTGGTTGGTTTATTCAGGGCTCTTTCTTAGTTACTCATCCATATCAGAGGAACAGAAAAGGTGTTAAAATTTATCCACTCTTCAAATGGAAGAAACTTGCTTCATTCATCTTTCACTTTGGAGAAGTTGCCAGCTATCCCAATTTGATCTTAAGTCTCACAATAGCTGGTGTTTTTATTAAAGCCCCAGGTGTTGGAGTCATGGAGGTAAAGCACTGGACTGGGTTCTATCCCAAACTCTGCCATTGGCCTGCTGGGTGACCGTGGGCAAGTCACTTCCCTGCCCCGTGCCTCAGTTTCCCTATCTGTAAAATGGGGATAATTATACTTCCTTCCTTTGTAAAGTGCTTTGAGATCTACTGATGAAAGTGCTCTACAAGAGCTACATATTATTATTAGCTTTTTCTTTTTTTATAAATATATTTCTAGCCCTCATGGCTATGGTGAAAAGTTTGAGGACATCTTTGAAAGCTTTAAAACTCAACAGGCAATTAGAAAGAACCCCAAATTCATTATGATGTTTAAAACACCTCATGATTAATCTCCGGTTTTTGAACACTAGGGAGTTGGTAGTACAGTGAATTTCCAAAGTGAAGTGAATTTCGAATCCATCAAGCTGAGCCTGGTTCTGATTTTGATTGATCAGAAAAATGTGCCCTGCGTTAAAGAGCGTAACAAAACCCCCTTCCCTGATCTCCCTAAGCAAGGCTGATTCTCATGGCTTTCAGAAAGAGCTAATAGCTGTACTTCAGAAAACTCAGATGTCTGTTCACAAGAAGCACTCACTCCAATTAGCCACCACACACCCCACCCAATGGCACAGGAAACCCACATTAAAGGAGTAACGGAAGACCAGCTAGGTTATCATATTGTTCATAAAAGCCAGCAGAAGATGGAGAAAGACTGGTATGAACTCAGATTGTTCTGGGGAAAGGAGCCATGAGAGGAGGTTTAAATTTTTAACAGTGAGGCTAATTAGTCACTGGAACAATTTAGAAGGGTCGTGGTGAATTCTCCATCACTGGCAATTTTCAAATCAGGACTGGATGTTTTTTCTAAAAGATCTGCTCTAGGGATGATTTTGGGGAAGTTCTCTGGCCTGTATCACAAATGGTCCCTTCTGGTCTTGGAATCGAAGGCAGCTCAGGTTGGCAGGAGGGTGAGATGGAAGGTTCTAGAAATGGGAGGAAATGTTCAGAGTTATAATCAGCCCCAGTCGTTTTGATTGGATCGTGTTCCTGGGATGAGGCCGCTGCCCCCTTTTTGGATGTTGTTTGGGGTCGAGCAGCTGGAGATGTGGGCTGGAAGGAGCAAGCTTCAGCATTGTGGCTACTCCCCTATCTCCACCCTCGCCTGGGGACCCTGGGATCCACCCTGAGACCATTGGGCCTTCGTTGTCCTGACCCTGAGAGGTGCCCTGATCAGACCAGGCTGGAGAGTAGGAACATGACATTGCCACCTCCACTGGCTCTGGCTAAATCAATGGGTCTCAAACTTTTTTACTGGTGACCCCTTTCATATAGCAAGTCTCTGAGTGTGACCTTCCTAATAAATTAAACACACTTTTTAATATATTTAACACCATTATAAATGCTGGAGACAAGCGGGGTTTGGGGTGGAGGTTGACAGCACGTGACCCCTCATGTAATGACCTCGCAACTCCCTGAGGGGTCCCGACCCCCAGTTTGAGAACCCCTGGGCTAAATCCTGACCAACACTTGAGATGTGAGGGTGTGTCACCTTGTACCCTCTCTTCACTTCCCTTTCTGCCTTCTGTATAATAAGAATCTGGATGAATCATCAAGAAAAACTTCACTCCACAAAGCTGTGAGCCTGACCAGATAAGCAGCTGAAAGCAATGCCTTAAACAGCCTGGTAACAGTATGTGTCCTATCAAATAGCTCAGAGCATAATGCTGCGCTTGTCTTTTTCCAGCAGTGAGGCTACAAGCGAGAGTCAGCACCAGAGACAGAAACTGCATTTTCTACCTTTTGACCTTTCTCTCAGAACAAGTTGGTCTTGTTTTGTATCAAAGGGAACAGGATTAGACTCCAGCAGCAGCAACAATCACTCCAGATTATTGAAACTGACACTTTTCTCCCCAAAAGGACAGTTAATACCATCAAATGCTGTGAAGTAGGGGTTTCCCCACAAGAAAACCCTTCTGTAAGAGAAAGGGGGTAAGGGATATTATTACAATGAAAGCCATACTCACTGCTTTCCATTTCAAATGCTTTAGCTTCATTCTTATGTGTGTTTAATAAGAGCTTATCTTTTGGGAGGGTTTTTGGCAGAGGCAGTTGCCCTGGCAGCCACCAGAAATGACTTGACAAGAAACTGCAGACCACACCCAAAGTTTAACATTAAAACAGTAAATAGAGGGTTTACAACACAGACAACAACAACCCTGCTGGGCTTAAAAGGGTTGCCAGTCTAAAACCCTCTTAATGCAGATGCAATTTACAGCGGCAGAATACTTTTGCTGGTTTAGCTTATGCCAGTTCCCAAAGTGAAATAAGCTATAACAGTTAAAGTTTATGCCACTATAGCTGCATCCACAGTAGGGAATTTTCTAGCATAGAAATGTCACAAAAATAACTTTCAATCCGCATTATTATACTAGCAAAAATGTCTAGTGTAGGGTCCTAATTCACTTAGGGGACAGCTGCAGTGAAGTCAGAAGAGTGACCGCAGCTAGGGGGACATAAGGACTGTACATAAGAAAGGCCAATTTCTCAAACTGTGATGCTCTTCTGACAACAAAAATTGCTACACAACCCCAGCGGGGAGGGGGGGGATCTAAGCCTGAGCTCGCCTGCCCCCAAAGGCGGGGCCAAAGCCCGAGCCCTGCCACCTCAGGTGGGGAGGCCAAACCCAAAGCCCAAGGGCTTTGGCCCTAGCAGGGGGGCTGTAACCTGAGCCCTGCGACCCAGGGCTGAAGTCCTAGGGCTTCGGCTTTGGCCCTGAGCAATGGGGCTCTTGGGCTTTGGCCTCAGGCGGTGGGGCTCAGGCTTCGGCTTCAGTCTCAGGCCCCAGCAAGTCTAACACCAGCCCTGGTGACGCCAATAAAATGGGGTTGTGACCCACTTTGGGTTCCGCGTTCACAGTTTGAGAACCACTGGGTTAGCAGAAGCCAAATACCTCAGGTACATCATGGACAGGGGCATAGTGAAACCCCAGCTGAACAAGTTATAGGTAATACAAAGTTGGCCTCAACTGCTCAGGAAGAAACTGGTCAGAATATTTCTGGGGATAGTGGGATATTATAGCATTTCATTCCCCACTTCACCACCCTTTGACAGATCTGATAAAGACCAGAGGCCCAGGCATGGTAAAATGGACCGGTGTAGCAGAAAATGGACCGGTGTGCACATCTGACAGCCCTCTGCAGTAAACCCAGTGCTAGTAGCTCCAAACATTAGAAGGAGTTCAGACTATAAATGGATATCTCTGAAGTAGGGTGGGGAGCCATACTTCCTCAGCTGGGAGGAGAGGAAGAACACCCTGACTTGTACCTCAGTAGAAAACACCTACTCAGAGAACAAAGGTACACTGTAGTGGAGAAGTAGTGACTTGTGGTAAAATGGGCCATGGAAACCCCCTAATATTATCTGCTCGGACAGAGGTTTACCCTTGTTATGGCCCATGCTCACCTTAAGTGGATGCACCAGAACAAAGAAAGAAAAAAAAAAAAAAAAAAGCAAGAGTAACAAGATGGCTCCTGAAAGGTTTCAGAGTAGCAGCCGTGTTAGTCTGTATCCGCAAAAAGAAGAACAGGAGGACTTGTGGCACCTTAGAGACTAACAAATTTATTAGAGCATAAGCTTTCGTGGACTACAGCCCACTTCTTCGGATGCATATAGAATGGAACATATATTGAGGAGATATATATACACACATACAGAGAGCATAAACAGGTGGGAGTTGTCTTACCACCCCTGAGAGGCCAATTAATTAAGAGAAAAAAAACTTTTGAAGTGATAATCAAGCTAGCCCAGTACAGACAGACAGTTAGATAACAAGTGTGAGAATACTTACAAGGGGAGATAGATTCAATGTTTGTAATGGCTCAGCCATTCCCAGTCCTTATTCAAACCGGAGTTGATTGTGTCTAGTTTGCATATCAATTCTAGCTCAGCAGTTTCTCTTTGGAGTCTGTTTTTGAAGTTTTTCTGTTGTAATATAGCCACCCGCAGGTCTGTCACTGAATGACCAGACAGGTTAAAGTGTTCTCCCACTGGTTTTTGAGTATTTTGATTCCTGATGTCAGATTTGTGTCCATTAATTCTTTTGCGTAGAGACTGTCCGGTTTGGCCAATGTACATGGCAGAGGGGCTTTGCTGGCACATGATGGCATATATCACATTGGTAGATGTGCAGGTGAACGAGCCCCTGATGGTATGGCTGACGTGATTAGGTCCTATGATGATGTCACTGGAATAGATAGTTCCATTCTATATGCATCCGAAGAAGTGGGCTGTAGTCCACGAAAGCTTATGCTCTCTGAAACTTCTAATAAATTTGTTAGTCTCTAAGGTGCCACAAGTCCTCCTGTTCTTCTTTTTTTAAGATGGCTCCTGTTGCTACAACCTTTCCACTACAAAGTGCTGCACAGGGCAGGAATCTGGCCCGGCAATGCTGGGAGGATAAACTGTTTCTCACATAGCCTAACCGCATAGTGCTGTGGCCGGAGGAAGTGCAGATAGGTGACAAATTCAGAGCTGGCAGCTAGAGTTGGTGAAGGGAGGTCTGTCAGTTCTAGAATGGTGAAGGCCCTTTTCCCTATGAACTGAAAAGAGATTACCTCAGGCTAATCAGAGACACCTGAGTCCAATTAAGGGGCCCTGGTGACAGTTAAACCTCCCCACCCTCTTCCAATGAGAGAGGGAGGGAGAGGGATGAGAGGTGACTGCAGCAAGGTTTGGGGAAGTAGAGAGAAAAAGTGTCTGCAAAGGAGGGACGGGGAGGGGTTGGTGACTAGAAGCCAGTGTACTAAGGCCTTGTCTCCACTTTACTGTGCTGAAACTTTCTTGCTCAGGGGTGTGAAAAAATTTCATAGGCCTACCCTGAGGTTTTGCCTTGTAAACATCATAAATATACCAAAGTTAAGAATTAGAAACCTCTGGAGTAGGACTGATTTACTCCAGTTACTTCCCTGCTGCCAGAAGGAGAAATGCTGAGGCTGACATGGGGAAAGAGTTGCTTTACCACTGTACATTGATTTAGTTTAGGGATTGCAACTGCTTTGTAGGATAGGGTCATAATTCAAAATGATCTGGACAAATTGGAGAAATGGTCTGAGGTAAACAGGATGAAGTTTAACAAGGACAAATGCAAAGTGCTCCACTTAGGAAGGTAAAATCAGTTTCACACATACAGAATGGGAAGAGACAGTCTAGGAAGGAGTATGGCAGAAAGGGATCTAGGGGTTATAGTGGACCACAAGCTAAATATGAGTTAACAGTGTGATGCTGTTGCAAAAAAAAAGCAAACATGACTCTGGGATGCATTAACAGGTGTGTTGTGAGCAAGACACGAAAAGTCATTCTTCCGCTCTACTCTGCGCTGGTTAGGCCTCAACTGGAGTATTGTGTCCAGTTCTGGGCACCGCATTTCAAGAAAGATGTGGAGAAATTGGAGAGGGTCCAGAGAAGAGCAACAAGAATGATTAAAGGTCTTGAGAACGTGACCTATGAAGGAAGTCTGAAAGAATTGGGATTGTTTAGTTTGGAAAAGAGAAGACTGAGAGGAGACATGATAGCAGTTTTCAGGTATCTAAAAGGGTGTCATAAGGAGGAGGGAGAAAACTTGTTCACCTTAGGCCTTGGCTACATTTGGGAGTAGTTGCGCCGCCAGCACTGTGAGAGAGCTCTCGCAGCACTGTATGTACTCTACCTCTCTGAGGGGAGTAGCTTGCAGTGCTGCGAGGGAGCGTGCAGCGCTGCATGCTCTGATTACACTGGTGCTTTACAGCGCTGCACTCGCTGCGCTCGGGGGGGGGGGGGGGGAGAAGTGTGTTTTCACATCCCTGAGTGCAGCAAGTTGCAGCGTTGTACAGCACCAGTGTAGCCAAGGCCATAGCCTCTAAGGATAGAACAAGAAACAATGGACTTAAACTGCAGCAAGGGAGGTCTAGGTTGGACATTAGGAAAAAGTTCCTAACTGTCAGGGTGGTTAAACACTGGAATAAATTGCCTAGGGAGGTTGTGGAATCTCCATCTCTGGAGATATTTAAGAGTAGGTTAGATAAATGTCTATCAGGGATGGTCTAGACAGTATTTGGTCCTGCCACGAGGGCAGGGGACTGGACTCGATGACCTCTCGAGGTCCCTTCCAGTCCTAGAATCTATGAATCTATAGTCGGTCTGATATGAAACTGGTAGGAAAGTAACAGAAAGCTCAGTAACACCTCCTGGTAAGAAAGGGTGGAGTAGAGCTGGGTGAATATTTCATGTTTGGTTTGCTGGCCGTACCCAACACACAAATTCATGTCAACTTGAAATAAAAAAAAACACACCATTTTCAGTAAACCAAAAAGTAAAATAAATAATTCCTTTTGCATTGAATGAAACTTTGTTTGACCTAAAACAAAATGTTTCATTTCAGCTTTGAGTTTTTAAAAACATTATCTTTTTTTAAAAATAAAATGTAATTAAGTTGTATAACAAAAAGCTGCTTCATATAAAAAAAGTTGCAACATTTCATTTTGAACATATTGAAACAAATCACTTTCTTTTTTCTTTACCAACTGAAACAATTCAACGCCCATTTGCAAAATTTTCAATGGGCCTGAATCTGCCTTTTTTCAGTGGAAAAATCTTTCGGTGCAAACGGTTTGCCCAAATGTAGTCAGGAAGTGAGATGCAATTCCACCCTGCTTGCTAAGGCTGGAAAGTAACAGATCGAAAGGACACTTTTTTTGAATGGTTGGTGACACTGACAACCCCTGTTTCTTAGGGTTTCCAGATGTATTGGTTACACTGTAACCTCCCTGACTTCAGCAGCTGGAGCTACAGTTTCATCTTGAAGGCAGAAATAACTGAAAACCTGCATATTGGCCTGTTGCAGACTACAAATGTTACTGAATTACTTTCACTTTCAAAATAATTGTTATTTCCGTAAGACTTACAAGAAACAGAAAGAGAACAAAGAAATCACATGTTTTGGGAAGGCAATTCAAATACAGCATATATAGACAGACATGAAACAGATGCATTTCCTATGAAGATAACATGCACACCCAGGCACCTTTACGGCCAGGGAATCTGATACAAGGTAGGGTAAATGAGTGTTAAGATTTTTTAAACTGCTAAATCCTGCATGACTTAGTTGGTTTGCGATGGGACTTATGCCTGAGTACAGACGGTAGGATTTTCCTGTGTTTCTGAAATTCATAACAAACCCTTAAATTAAGGACAAATAGACGGATCCTTCTTCTGCATGAGCCGTATTATGCTGAAATTAGAATTACATTTCCTGCTCTTGGTTTAAATTGCATTGTTGACTAAAATGGAGGAATGATTATTTATAGAAAGTTCTTTTCTAAATTCTGATTCACAGGAATTATGGCACATTGTGGTATAACTTCCGATATATGCCTTCTTATTTCCATCCTTTTAAAACTGGGATAATGACATTAACTTCTCCAGAGTCCCCTAGATTTATAATACTGGTGTCACTGAGATCACAATTTGCCCCAACCCCATGGCAGTCAGTGGCTGAGTCCAGACTGACTCCTGGGGAGCTGGGACCAGAATCTGGCCCCAATCCACCTGCAGTCAGTGGATGACTCAGGATTTATCTTGAGGTTCCTGAGAGCAGAATCAGGTCTAATAGCAGTACTAATATCACATTGCTATGATGTGTTATGTGCAATTTTGGTCGAACCCCCCCACCCTTCACCTTGTGCCATCATTAACACCAGTGCAAAATGAGGGTAGAGCAGTGGACTGGGGCTCAGGAGTTTGATGTAAGGCTATTTACCGGGCATATTTTGGTATGTGAGACTGACTATTTGTGTTTTAATGGTGATAAAGCTTTCACTTTTTGAATAATAACATCTGCATCATTAAATAATTATTGCCTGACCCCTCATCATTTCCCACAAATGTGAAAATTTAAATAGATACAAATCTTTAAAAGTTGCTTAAAACACATCATTTTGTACATACATTTTCAGTGAAAACTTAAATAAATAAAAATAGAAAAATGCTTAAAAATAAACATTAGTATTATCCACCAGAATTATATACAAAAAATTCTGCCAGACCTAATGATAAACATATACAGATACATTATATGTCAGCAACACTTGTTCTGTGTCACATATAGACTCACTGGGAATACTAATCAGAACTGCCAGTGGGCCAATCAAGGATGGGGCCTCATGGTGCTAGGTGCTGCACAGACACTGATAGCGGGGTGGCATATGAAATGACATGATTTCCTTCAGCTGACTATAAGTTTACTCCTCCTACTCAGTGATCCAATCAGTGTTAGGTATTAAACCACATAGAAAAGAGAGTGAACAAGTAAAGGTTTAAAAAAAAGAAAAAGCAAGGCAGGAGACCAAAAAGATAAAGGAACAGGAGGGGAGAATAACATCTCTGTTCCCATCTGCTAGGGGTTAATAACATCGGCAAATTAAATGCAATGTTGATCTTGAAAATTGTGGATATGTGTTTGCCAGGCCAGGGCCTATGTCCATTGTGCATAATCATTAAGAGTATTAACTGCATGAAAAACAAAGTAAAATATTACCAGCTGACGATCCCACCTTACAGCCCATCTTCCACTGTCCTTTTCATGAGAACAGTTTTGTGTTTAGTGGAAATTATTATTTGCTTGTCTACTGCAAGGGATTTATCAATGTCACCCAATTCCATTTGTCTTAATGCTGCTGATTATATTTGACAAATATCATTTTTGCTAAAGCTGTTGTGCTGGTAGAAGGATGAAAGAAAAGGGAGAATGAGAATGCATTTTTGGTTTTACTTCTTCATTTTGTGTCCTTAATCCTGCAAGCTGAGCTGAATTTGTTAGGTTTGTTTTCACATATGATACTTTTGACACAGCTCTGTCACTTCCACGGATCTTCACATGAACAGCTTCTTCCTGGATAGCTTATGCCTTGAAATTCAAATCTTAAAATGAAAAGCTGGGATCAATTGTTGAAGAGAATTAAGGCCAATGAAATCAGAGATTCACAATTAATTACAATGTTAAAAAAACAACAACTACCGATATCATTTTACTTCTCTTACCTGAAAAGTAATGGGGAGGCACAACTGGTTTTTAGGTTTGTCACTGATACAATGTTGGCTGCTCTCATAATTTTATTGTTTTGTGATATTTGGTGCTTTTTTAAAATCCTCAGCTCCTGGAGTAAGGTAGTTCTGTGAGACTCTCAGCTTTCGTTTAAAAACAAAGCCAGATTCTATTACTGATCGCTGGGGGGAAAAGCTACAAACCATGATCCCCAAAAGGCTCCAAAACCAGGAGGCAAAGGAAAAAAGACCCTGATATATTTGGCTTTAAAAATCATGAGGCTTTTAAAAAATATGTCACGATCTTTTGGGGACTGTCTCATGAATCCCTGCTGATACAGCTCTTTGGTTGGCTTTCTAGGATAAGCCATAAAAATGAAATGCGCAGAATGCGACGGCAAATGCCTGGAAGGAGGGACACACTGTCCGGAATGTCAGCAGGCTCTGAAGTGCCCAGATGGGTCGCAGAGTCAGACAGAAGGTAACGTAAAGTATTATATGTATTATTGGTGGGTTGAAGATTCACTGTGAGGGACTCATTTGATTTATAGAATGGGGAGTTCTTCCTCCAGAGAACCTGGGATAGTCAAAATAAGCATTGAATAAAAAGAACCCCAGCATTGTTATTTTGTAAAATCTCATGATTTTCTCTCTTAATTTTTTTTCACTCCTTTTCAGTTAAAAAAAAAGTGTGAAAAGTCCCCCCCCCCACACACACACAAAAAAAACGTTCTCATACTTTTTAGTTATTTTCCAAGCTGGAAAAAGTAAAAAAAGAAAAAATGTGGATTCCTTCTCCACACACGGCCTCTCACTCGTAAAACTTTCCTCTTCCTGTGAAAGTAAAAGGGAGGGGAAACATCAGAAGATCCCCAAATTAAAATGTTTCAGTTTCCAAAATCTCAAATAAAATACCATTTTGATGCTGAAATTAAATAAACTGTCAATTTACAATGAAAAAAAAATATTTTGACATTTTCTGCAGGAAAATTGAAAATTTTCGTTTTCTTGTGAAAAATTTCATTTTTGACTAAACATTTCCACCTACATTTTTTTGATCCATTCTAATCTTAAGTCTTTTTAAAATAGATTCACAGGGTTTGATTTTCCAGTGTAGAGCGAAACCCAAAGATCTTCACCTCCACAGTGCAGGCTCGTACCATTTAAGCTGAAGGAGCAACTCTGTTAGCTGGAAACAATAGTAGGCTTTTATCCTCTGTCACCTAGATTTTCAAAGACATGGAGGTTAGGTGCCTAACTGCAATTTGCACCTATGAAAATCTCCCCTTAAGTCGTTAAGGCACTAAAAGGGACATGACACACATAGCTGCCTGGTTTATACTTCTGAGTTATGCCAACCTAATCTCTGGTGTAGCTGCAGCTAGGATGATGGAAGAATGTTTCTACTGAGCTACTCAGGGAGGTGGTTTATGTACAGACGTAGAAAAACCCCTTCTGTCTCTGCAGGCTGCCTGTATGCTAGCATTGCACCAGCACAGTAGCTATCCTGCTATAGCCCCTGTCATGTAGACAAACCCTTAAGCCAGCCAGTATTTTATTCTTGTGCGATGGCCACCTTCTGGGGCGATACTCTGGGGATTGAACCAGGGACCTCCAGTGCTAACAGCGCAAGCTGCTACAGTTTGAGCTAAAGAGACAGCTCTCTCATTGCAACTGGGGGCTGTAGCAACTCACATTCCTGTGGACCTATAGCCACTCAGCAGTGGGTTTTACTTATGCCTTGTGTTATCATTCACACTTTTGTGCAAAGTGGGTGTGAAATGCTACCACCAGTGAAAGCAAATGAACAATGCTGATCTCCCTTACTTTGCAAGGTGTGGACAGTTAGCCCTGCAGATTGGTTATCTATAGCATACAATAGGGGAAGTTGTTTTATAGCAGGATGGCTATCACTTGCTAATGGAATGCATGCCACAGAGGGGTGATTTTTCTTTAGCTGTCCAATTTTAATATTAACATAGTCATTGTTTTTTTAGAGCAGTTTGATTTGACAGAATTATCAAGTTAAGACTCTGATGCAAAGCTGAGGCCCCAAGTGTGTTGTGATCGTATTTCTTTCTTTTGGACATGCTGTGTTGTCGATGCTTTACCAATAGCTATTCATGTCATATTTTCCCAAACCTCATTAAAATATTTAGAATGTTAAAAAAAACCACTGCAAAAAGATTCCTACATGTTTGAGCATCTTCCTTAACATCTATTGGCTTTTCCACTCCACTTAATTATTAATAATAATAATTATTACTCTCAATACTACTACTACTACATGCATTAAGTGATATGGGGCCCCACTGTGCCGGCGCTACACAGGCACACAGTGACTGAGATCACGGCCCCATCTTGCTGGGTGCTGCACAGACACATGTCCACTGAGAGTGGGGCCCTGTCATGCTGGGGTGCTGCACAGACACACAGTGATTGAGATTTGGGTCCCGTTGTGCTGGGTGTTGCACAGATATATACAAAGACACTGGCCATACTGTGAAGAGTTATGTGACAAACTGGGACTGTTCTTAATGTGGTCTTTAAATGCTGAGTGGGGAGTGTTGGCTGGGGAAGGTTGCAGGGGAATTTGGCTGGGATGGTCTGCATTGGGGGATGGGAGACTGGCCTTGAGGGAGGATACCGGAGCACCTAACATGAGAACCCAGGAAGGGGGTTGGAGGCCAGGTGACACCTCTGCCCGGGAAACTGGACAAAGGCTGGGGGAGGAGCTGGGGAGAGGCTGAGGGAGACGATGGAGGGAGTTAGAGTTTTGGAGCTGGCTGGTGAAATGGAGGGGAGCCCAGATGGGGCTCTGACCCCCGCCCCCAATGGGGCTGTGGTGTCCCTGGGGCCCCTAAATGGACCAAACTAAGGGGGTCTGTACCTGCAAGACCTGTCTTGGACCGTGTTCCTGTCGTCTAAATAAACCTTCTGCTTTACTGGCTGGCTGAGAGTCATGGTGAATTGCAGGAAGCCGGGGGTGTAGGGCCTTGTCTCCCCCCATACTCCGTGACAAGTTAACATACTGAAACATGTATATTTCCCCCTATTACTCAGCAATGGGGTAAAATGGGGGAAAGACTTTCCCTGTGATGGAGACTCTTAGGCCTGGTCTACACTACGACTTTAATTCGGATTTATCAGCTTTAATTCGAATTAACCCTGTAACCGTCCACACAACGACGCCATTTAATTCGATGTAAAGGGCCCTTTAAATCGATTTCTGTACTCCACCCCAACGAGCGGAGTAGCGCCAAAATCGATTTTAGCAATTCGAATTAGGGTTAGTGTGGCCGCAATTCGATGGTATTGGCCTCCGGGAGCTATCCCACAGTGCATCATTGTGACCGCTCTGGACAGCAATCCGAACTCGGATGCACTGGCCAGGTAGACAGGAAAAGCCCCGCGAACATTTGAACTTCATTTCCTGTTTGCCCAGCATGGAGAGCACAGGTGACCACAGATACCTCATCAGCACAGGTAACCATGCAGGCTGATAATCGAAAAAGAGCACCAGCATGGACCGTGAGGGAGGTACTGGATCTGATCGCTGTATGGGGAGAGGATTCAGTGCTTGCAGAACTTCGTTCTAAAAGACGAAATGCAAAAACTTTTGAAAAAATTTCCAAGGGCATGATGGAGAGAGGCCACAATAGGGACTCTGAGCAGTGCCGCGTGAAGGTCAAGGAGCTCAGACAAGCCTATCAAAAAACAAAGGAGGCAAACGGTCGCTCCGGGTCAGAGCCGCGGACATGCCGCTACTACGCCGAGCTGCATGCAATTCTAGGGGGGGCTGCCACCACTACCCCACCTTTGTTCGTGGATTCTGGGTCGGGGATAGTCTCGACGCCTGAGGATTCTGCCGATGGGGTAGAGGAGGAGGAGGAGGAGGATGAGCTTGCAGAGAGCACACAGCACTCCATTCTCCCCAACAGCCAGGATCTTTTTCTCACCCTGACTGAAGTACCCTCCCAAGCCTCCCAAGCCAGTACCCAAGACTCTGACCCCATGGAAGGGACCTCAGGTGAGTTTACCTTTTAAAATATAAAACTTGTTTTAAAAGCAAACGGTTTTTAATGATTACTTTGCCTGACTTTGCATTCGCGGTCAGTTCAGCTACTGGAAAAGTCTGTAGCTACTGGAAAAGTCTGTTAACGTGTCTGGGGATGGAGCGGAAATCCTCCAGGGACATCTCCATGAAGCTCTCCTGGAGGTACTCCGAAAGCCTTGCCAGAAGGTTTCTGGGCAGTGCATCCTTATTCCCTCCTCCATGGTAGGACACTTGACCACGCCATGCTTGCAGCAAGTAATCTGGTATCATTGCCTGACAAAGCCTAGCAGCGTATGGTCCCGGTGTTTGCTGGCATTCAAGCAACATCCGTTCTTTATCTTGTTGTGTAATCCTCAGGAGAGTGATATCACTCCTGGTAACCTGGTTGAAATACGGGAACTTAATTAAGGGGACAGAGGTGGCCGTTCCTACTGGGCTGTTTGCCTGTGGCGGAAAATAAATCCTTCCCTGCAGTTAGCCAAGCGCAGATGGGAAATTGGCCCTGAAGTTTTCCGCGTTTGGCTAGCAGGGTTCTTCCCTGTTACCAGCCACGCGGTGGGGGGAGGGTACCGTGATCATCCCAGAGAATTCATGGCGAGGGGGGGGGTCGGCGGCGGGGGGGGGGGGTAGTTTGGTGCCTGCAGGGATCTTCCCTGATACCAGCCATGCGGTGGGGGGAGGGGTACCGTGATCATCCCAGAGAATTCATGGCGGGGGGGGGTTAGTTTGTTTTCTGGTGCTGCTGAATGTTAACAGAAAAACCGCAGCACTCTACTTGCCTGAAGGGGCCCAGACAAGCCCCCCCACACTGCCCCCCCCCCAACTGGCTGAGATTGGCCAGGCTTCTGCAGCACTCTACAGGCTATGCTTGGTATGTGGGAAAGGAGGGTGCAGAAGCTGTAAAACAATGGCTTACCATGGCCGCATGCAAGCCGAATTCTGTTGCCCAGACCTGTGATCTCTAGCAGCAAAGCCACAAGCACTCAGCATTAAGAGGCAAAATGCGACCTTGCACAGAAATCACATGTGCTATGTAATGTGAACAGTGTTGGTCACCGTGAAAGAGTATAAGCATTGTTCTGCAAAATGTAGCTTTTAAAACAATTCTCTCTTTTTTCCCCTCCCTACAGCAGCTGCAAATTCCTCAAGCCTCCCTCCTCCATCCCGAAGGTTATCACAGATAAGGCGTCGTAAGAAGAAGACGCGGGAGGACATGTTTTCTGAAATTATGCAATCCAGCAGGAGTGACAGAGCTCATCTGAATGAGTGGAAGGAAACAGTTTCAAAGTATAGGAAAGAAGTCAGTGAACGTGAGGAGAGGAGGGACCAACGTGAGGAGAGGAGGGACCAACGTGAGGAGAGGAGAGACGATCGAGATGAGAGATGGCGGCAGGAAGACCAGAGGATGAAGGATGCAACGCTGGGGCTGCTCCGGCGTCTGGTGGAGGTTCAGGAACGGCTGCTGGAAAACAGACTGCCGCTTCAGCCCCTGTTCCACCCTCCCCCCTCCCCATGTTCCGTATCCTCCTCACCCAGACGTGTAAGAACGCGGGGGGGGGGAGGCTCCGTACACCTTCCCATTCCACCCCAGTAGACAGCCCAAGCAAAAGGCTGTCATTTTTTTAACCTTTTCTTTGTGGCTTTTTCCTTCCCAGCAATCCTCCTCCCAAATACCACCCGGGTTCCCTCCCTCTTTTTCTAATCTATTAATAAAGAATAAATGATTTTTAAATGATAGTGACTTTATTTGGTTTGAAAGAAAGCTGGGGGAAGGGGCAGGGTGGGTTCCTTACAGAAAATCAGTCAGTAAAGGGGGAGGGTTTTCATGAAGGAGAAACAAACAGATATTTCACACGGTAGCCTGGCCAGCCATGAAACTGGTTTTCAAAGCTTCTCTGATGCACAGCGCTTCATGGTGTGATCTTCTAATCGCCCTGGTGTCTGGCTGCGCGTAATCAGCAGCCAGGCGATTTGCCTCAGCCTCCCACCCCGCCATAAAGGTCTCCCCCTTACTTTCACAGAGATTGTGGAGCACACAGCAAGCAGAAATAACAATGGGGAGATTTCTTTGGCTGAGGTCAGAGCGAGTCAATAATGAACGCCAGCGACCTTTTAAACGGCCAAATGCACATTCTACCACCATTCTGCACTTGCTTAGCCTGTAGTTAAACAGCTCCTGACTCCTGTCCAGGCTGCCTGTGTATGGCTTCATAAGCCATGGCATTAAGGGGTAGGCTGGGTCCCCAAGAATAACTATGGGCATTTCAACATCCCCAACGGTTATTTTCTGGTCCGGAAAGTAAGTCCCTTGCTGCAGCCCTTTAAACAGAGTAGTGTTCCTGAAGACGCGAGCGTCATGAACCCTTCCCGCCCAGCCCGCGTTGATGTTGGTGAAACGTCCCTTGTGATCCACAAGTGCTTGCAGCACCATTGAAAAGTACCCCTTGCGGTTTATGTACTCGGTGGCTTGGTGCTCCGGTGCCAAGATAGGGATATGGGTTCCGTCTATTGCCCCACCACAGTTAGGGAATCCCATTGCAGCAAAACCATCCACTATAGCCTGCACATTTCCCAGAGTCACTAACTTTCGTAGCAGCACCTGAGTGATTGCTTTGGCTACTTGCATCACAGCAGCCCCCACCGTAGATTTGCCCACTCCAAATTGATTCCCGACTGACCGGTAGCTGTCTGGCGTTGCAAGCTTCCACAGGGCTATCGCCACGCGCTTCTCAACTGTGAGGGCTGCTCTCATCTTGGTATTCTGGCATTTCAGGGCAGGGGAAAGCAAGTCACAAAGTTCCATGAAAGTGCCCTTACGCATGCGAAAGTTCCGCAGCCACTGGGAATCGTCCCAGACCTGCAACACTATGCGGTCCCACCAGTCTGTGCTTGTTTCCCTTGCCCAGAATCGGCGTTCCATGGATAGAATCTGCCCCATTAACAACATGATCTCCAAAGCACCGGGGCCTGTGGTTTCACTGAATTCTGTGTCCGTGTCCGTGTCCATGTCCTCATCATGCTTGTCGCTGCGCTGCCGCCGCCGCTGCCTCCTCGCCTCGTTTTTCTGGTCCTGGCTGAGCATAAACTCCACAAGAACGCGCGAGGTGTTTGCAATATTCATGAGTGCTGTCTTGACCTCAGCGGGCTCCATGCTTGCCGTGGTATGGAGTCTGCAGTGTTCACCCACCCAGGAAAAAAGGCGCGAAAATGGTTGTCTGCCGTCCGTTGCTTTCATGCAGGGAGGGAGGGAGGGAGGGAGTGAGGCTGTACCCAGAACCACCTGCGACGATGTTTTTTGTCCCATCAGGCACTGGGATCTTAACCCACAATCCCAATGGGCGCAGGAGACTGCGGGAACTATGGGATAGCTATGGAATTGCTACCCACAGTGCAACGGTGCAGAAATCGACGCTAGCCCCGGTACTTGGACGCACACCACCGAATTACTGTGCTAGTGTGGCCGCACTCATTTCGACTTTATACAACCTGTTTCTCAAATCCGAATTATCTAAATTCGGATTAATCCCGTAGTGTAGACATACCCTTAGACGGTCATTTAAATGAACAGTGGGAATTTGCCGATGCACTCAGTGACAGATGCCGTTTTTGACTTTTTTCATACCAGGAACTAAACCTTTAAAACTAGATACAAATGAACCAAACCCTCTAAGTGCAGGACGGTCAGAAAACGCCCCTGCTGAACAGGACGCAGGACCTGGACTCCAGCCACCAGCTGATTCTGCTGAAGCAGCCAATGAGGTGGGGCGTTCATTCCCTTAGGGTCACTGGGAACTGAGCTTAGTTTTATGGCTAATCAGGAATTTTCCAATGATTTTTTTTGGGGGGGATGAAAATACTGATTTATTGAAACTGAAATTCCTTGCGGAAACATTTCAGTTTCAATGGACTTACACCAAAACACAGGCCTGGTTTCCTACCAGCTGACCTGGCAGGATGTTAGGGGGCCTGGCATTCAGTCAATGGAGACCCTGAGTGTGGTAGCCCTGGAAGCTGCTCTCAGGTCTTCTAGACTTGTCACTCCGCAATGGGGGACTTTTGGGGCAGTTCCTGACTGTGGGGGATTCCTGGGGCTGGGTGCCCCTCAAAGCATCATGAGCAGCCCAAGGAGTATATTTTGTTTTGAAAAAGTCAAACAAACGTTTTGATTTTCCTGAAACAAATTAATTTCTTTTCTGTGGGAAATTTTGAAATTTCTAGGCTATGTCTTTACTCGAAACAATTTCAATTTTCTAACCCTCTCTAATATTTAGACACTTCATAAAGGCCTGATCCAAAGTCCCAGTGAAATCGTGGGGAGTCTTTCCACTGACTTCCAGGACCTTTGTATCAGGCCCTAAATGGTCAAATTTTCAGAAGAATTGGGCACCCAGCAGCTCCCAGTAAACGGGATCTACTGTCTTACGCTGTTGGAAATCTTTCCAAACTTTTCTTTTTGTTGAAAAATTTGGATTTTGACTAAACCAGAAAAGTATCCATTTTCCTCAAAATCTTTTGAATTTGGGCAATTTTGGCCAAAAATTATTTAGTTTTTAATAGTTATTGATCAAATTTTTATTTTTTGGGGAGAAATTTTGGGCCAAAATTATTACAAATTTTGGCCAAAATTATTTTGGTTTTTGAGGTATTGGGCTGAGAATGTTTTGGGGCTTAGCAGGTTTTTGACAAATAGCTGTTTTTTTCTGTGAAAACTCCTCCCATTTTCCAGCTCAGTACATCTGAAAATCAGTCCACTTATTTAATTGCCTAACTATAGATGTCGGAGCCTAAAATTAGCCTCCTGTTTTTGAAAATGTTAGCCATAATAACCCAGCAGCTATTAACCAGTTAATCAGTTTCTGCCTTCGGTTAGCAGAGGAGTTGTTCATGCAGCCTCTGCTACGTTTAAAGAATCACCCCATTCATGCTTTGATTACCTTCCTTTTCCAAGGAACGCAAGGTCGGAGTTACAGACCAAGCCACTGGAGAAACGGAGACAGAAGAGCACAAAGAGGGGAAAACACCAGATAGTAGAGGTAACCATTTCATTTCCTGGTGTGATTTTTTTTTTTAGAGTTGGGTGAACATTTCTGACAGAATAGTTTCCATGCAGTTTTGTCCAAAATGAAACATCTCATTTAGAAAATGTCACAATGTTTTGTTTTAATAATGTTGTTTTGATTCACTTTGTTTTGACTTTTATATGAAATATTAAATTTAGTATCACATGTATGATATTTAATAATATAGATATGATATTAAATGTTTAATAGAATGTAAAAGTCAAAATAACATGAATCAAAATGACACCATTGAAATAATACATCAGGCAGATGGGGTGGGGCTGGCGGCCTAGCCTCCCTGAATGGAGGTTTCAGCTGCTCCCCGTGACTGTGAGTTTTGCTCATCAGAAAATCAGCAGGGGTGTTTTTCTGGGAAAAATTTAGAGGAAAATAATATATATTTTAAAATTTTTTTTGCTGAAAACTTTAAAATAAACAAACAAAAAAAATCAGTTTTCAGCAGCCAAAACATGAAAAGTTTTCAGTTTGGCAACACAAAATGTATTAATAGACACATTCTGCAAAACTGTTTAAGATAAAGACAAAATTTTCCCTTGAAAAAGCATTTTGATTAATAATTTCTGACCAGCTCTAACTGTGAAATTAATTTTTTTAAGTAGATATTTTTCAATTTTTACCAAAATTAGCTAAAGAAAGGGGCCAGGGATGGGTTTGAACTAAATGGGAGGCTGACAACTGAATGGGAAAACTGTGGGGTTAGGGGGGGAGGTTAGGGCTGTCAAGCAATAAAAAAGATTAATTATGATTAATCATGTGATAAAAAAGTTATTCACGATTAATCATGTGATTATTCACAAAACAACCATTTATTTAAATATTTGTGGATGTTTTCTACATTTTCAGAAATATTGATTTCAATTACAACCCAGAATACAAAGTGGACAGTGCTCACTTTATTTTTATTACAAATATTTGCATTGTGAAAATGATTTTAAAAATAGTGACAGGTTTTTTTCAGTTCACCTCAAACAAGTATTGTAATGCAATCTCTTTGTCGTGAAAGTGCAACTTACAAATGTAGAATTATGTACAAAAATAACTGCATTCAAAAATTAAACAATGTCAAACTTTAGAGCCTACAAGTCCATTCAGTTCTACTTCTTGTATAGCCAATCGCTCAGACTAATGAGTTTGTTTACATTTACAGGAGATAATGCTGCCTGCTTCTTGTTTACAATGTCACCTGAAAGCAAGAACAGGTGTTCGCATGGCACTATTGTAGCCAGCGTCACAAGATATTTACATGCCAGATGCACTAAACATCCAAAGTGAGCACTGTCCACTTTGTGTTCTGTGTTGTAATTGAAATCAATATATTTGAAAATGTAGAAAAACACCCCAAAATATGTAATACATTTCAATTGGTATTCTATTGTTTAACAGTGCAATTGAAACTGTGATTTTTATTTTTTAATTAATCACGTGAGTTAACTGTGATTAATCGACAGCCCTATTTATTATTCTTATTCTTATTAGTGTTGTTTTTATTAACATTTGGTTTAACCAGGATCTGGAAGTTTAGAATCAGAAATAAATGAAGGAAATGAAGAAAATGAAGGAAAACCTGAGAGTCCAGGACTTTTGAAAGATGTCCTGTCTGGGCAGGAATCAGGACCTGGATCCCAGCTTCAGGCAAAAACAGAGGTAGGAGTTATTTCCAGGTTTATGTTTTAAGTCAGCTTAAACAGCTGTTTGGTGGCAGCTGGGTGGGAAGCGCTAGGAGGTAAGCGGAGGAGCGGGGATGCAACGCGCTCAGTGGAGGGGGAGGAGGGGAAGGAGGTGGGGCAGGAGGTGAGGGGAGCTTGGCTGCTGGTGGGTGCAGAGCACACACTAATTTTTCCCCGTTGGTGCTCCAGCCCCAGAGCACCCATGGAGTTGGTGCCTATGGGTCACCTCGTCTCAGAAAGGATAGAGCAGAATTAGAGACTTGAGAATTGGGTGGGGGTTGATACCTATCCGGTTTTCACTTGGACAGTCTGGGTTTCGGCTTGTGTGTCCAGGTGCCATTTGATAAGCCCTGATATCCATTTTTTTAATCGGGGGGGATGGGGTTGAAGAGTCAGAGCATGGGATGGGGCTTTGGGGAGAAGAGGCAGAGAAGGGGGTGGGACTTGGGGGAAGAGATAGAGGAGGAGGCAGGGCCTTGAGGGAAGAGGTGGAACAGGGGGTGGGGCTTGGGGAAGAGGTGGAGCAGGGTGGAGCCTCAAGGGAAGAAGTGTATTAGGGGCCAGGCCTTGGGGGAAGAGATGGAGCAGGGGGCAGGGCCTCAAGGGTCCGGTTACCAGCCATTAGACAGGTGGCAACCCTAGAAGAGAAGGATCTGAGGCCTTGAGACTTATGTGCGAAGAAAGACTGGAAAGATCAGGATTATTATTATTTATCTGTGACAGTGACTACAGTGTGCTGGGAGCTGTACGAACAGAGAACAAAAGATGATCATTGCCTCACAGCACTTACAGTCTAAGTAGGTTTAGCTTGGAGGGATGGTGAAGGGAGGTTAGGGTATTAGCTTAGCCCTGAGGATGTAATGATTCAATTCCTTGCTCCCCCACTGACTTCTTGTATGAGCTTGGTCATGTCAGTGCCTCAGTTTCTCATGTGTACAAGAAGGGTTGTAGCCATTTCCTACCTTCTAAGGGTATTGTGAGGATAAATACAGTAAAGGTTGTGAGGTGCTCATGTATTATGGTAACAGGGGCCATCTAAATACCAGAGATAGAATAAGAGGGGGCGTGATGGAGGACTTTAAAATAATGAATGGCAGACAGGAGGTCAGTCAGGTGCTTCCATTTATGCTGTTTCATGATTCAACAGCAAAGGACAGATTCAGTTAAATTGAAAGACCGCGAGTAGCTATTTCTTTTTTGGAGAGTTAGCCTGTGGAACTCACTGACACAAAGGTATCTTTGAGGCCAAGAACTTAGTGGGATTCCCAAAAAAGGGAATGGACATTTATATGGATACATATATGCACAGTTCAAGTAAATCTGGTACAGCCCTTGTGTGCGAGAGACAGCGCGCTCTCTGGGCTGCTCCTGGCCTGACACAGGGATGCATTGCCCCTTATTTGGGGCTGACAGTAACGTTTCCTCAAGTTTTCTTCAAGCTCCAGATCTCAGAGAGCTGCCTGGGCCCCCAGGGAGCTCTCTGTTTTGCTTTTGGATTTCTGTCTAGGCCTGAATTTCACCCCAGTGAATTCCTGTTACAGGACATAGAATCACAGAAACTTAGGGCTGGAAGGGACCTCGAGGGATTATCTAGTCGGGGCACCTGATCTGAGGCAGGACACATTTGGCCCTTCTCAGGGCTGTACTGAGCTCTCTCAGGGCTGTCCGGCCTTTATTTCCTAGCCTTTAATTTTCCTTTTCAAAGGGACACGAGGACACCAGCTCAGACAGCAACCGTGCTGAGTCAGGGAGAGGTGATGACCAGCAGCGGCAGGATGATAACTCTTGGGTGATAGTACCCGACAGCGCAGGTAACCAGCTTCAAACAATTTGCTTAGGAACATCTTTATTTAGAATTTATTGTTTCAGAAAAGAACAACTGATCCTTTCCCACCAGTCCTGCTCTCCTGTAATGTCTGTCTTGACACAAACCAATTCATTGTGCAGACCCGAGGGACGTGTCTTCTAGCCTTTTATGTCCATATTGGGAGCAAAATTAACACCCAGGGCTCTTAAAACAACATCTGACTCTTATCATCTGTTTATCTTGACAAAGAGGATGCGAAGGGTACTATTAGCAGCACCCTGGTCACTGATGTCGCTGCAGCCTGAAGAAGGCTGCAAACTCAGCTATGATCAATTAAACACTGTTCTTTTTGCGGATACAGACTAACATGGCTGCTACTCTGAAACCTGCAATTAAACACTGTTGGTGGGGATGCAGAGATAGTTTCTTGATACCTTAAATGATGGCTTCTTGGAGCAGCTGGTCCTGGAGCCCACAAGGGGAGAGGCAATTCTTGATTTAGTCCTAAAGTGGAGCACAGAAGGTGAATATAGCTAGTCCACTTGGTAATAGTGCCTATAATATAATTAAATTTAACATCCCTGTGGCAGGGAAAACACCACAGGAGCCCCCAAGGTAGCATTTAATGTCAGAAAGGGGAACTACGGAAAAATGAGGAAGTTAGTTAAACAGAATTTAAAAGGGCACCAAAAGTGAAATCTCTGCAAGCTGCATGGAAACTTTTTAAAGACACGATAATAGAGGCTCAACTTAAATGTATGCCCCAAATTAAAAACCATAGTAAGAGAACCAAAAAAGTGCCACCGTGGCTAAGCAACAAAGTAAAAGAAGTAGTGAGAGGCAAAAAGGCATCCTTTAAAAAGTGGAAGTTAAATCCTTGTGAGGAAGATGGAAAGGAGCATAAATTCTGGCAAGTGAAGTGTAAAAATATAATTAAGAAGGCCAGAAAAAGAATTTGAAGAACAGCTAGCCAAAGAATCAAAAAGATTAATAAGATTGGGACTTTTCAGCTTGGAAAAGATATAACTAGGGGGAGCTCATATGGGTCCTTAAAATCATGACTGGTGTGGAGAAAGTAAATAAGGAAGTGTTATTTACTCCTTCTCATAACACAAGAACTAGGGGGTTACCAAATGAAATTAATAGTTAGCAGGTTTAAAACAAACAAAAGGCAGCATTTCTTCATACAATGCAGTCAACCTGTGGAACTCTTTACCAGAGGATGTTGTGAAGACCAAGACTATAACAGGGTTCAAAAATTAATGGAGGACAGGTCCATCAATGGCTATTAGCCAGGATGGGCAAGGATGGTGTCCCTAGCTTCTGTTTGCCAGAAGTTGGGAACGGGCGACAGGGGATGGATCACTTGATGATGACCTGTTCTGTTCATTCCGTCTGAAGCATCTGGCATTGGCCACTGTCGGAAAACAGGATACTGGGCTGGGTGGACCTTTGGTCTGACCCAGTACGGCCATTCTTATTATGAGCACTTTTTGGGTGATAATCACTGGGCCAATAATGTAATTGGGAGGATACAAGTGGAAGGAGTAGGAGGCAAAGAGGAAGGTGAGAAGAAAAGCTCAGAGACTGAGCCTGGGCTGAGGAAAGAAGCTTTGTGGAAGTCTCCTCTTGCTGTAAGCCCCTAGTACACCATTCTACTTTGCAAGGAAAGAATAAATACGCACTTCGGTGCAAGGGTAACAATCTGGACCTAGCCCCTTTCATTTTCTGCTTAAGCTCCTCCTGTGATCAGCTCAGTAATGCTGCTCTCCCCTGACTTTCAGATGGTGAAGATGGAGACGCTGCTGGAGCAGAAATGAATATGCAGGGAGCCGAGCAAACAGCAGAACTCTCATGCCAAGGTAAACCCCCAAATAATGGCCCAGATTCTACTGTCTTGTTCTGGACACTTTGTGCCACTCAGGTGGGGCCCAGTGGTGGAGTCTTGCCCACGCTGGCCAGCTGAGAGTTCCCCTCTCTGGGAAAGCTCTCAGCTGGGGTAAGGTCGCAGAGCTGCCAGTTGGACCCCGCCCGCACCCTGGCACAGGAAGTGGAGAATGAGCATAGCTCAGGCAGACTCTGTCCTTGCACTGCTGTCTAGTGTCTAAGATGTACGGCTGATGCTGTGAGTGTCATCAAATTACACGCTGAGTCTTCGGGGCTGCACCTCTCACCACTCTGTATGCAGAGCTCATGCCATTGCCACCCACCATCCCCAGGAGGAACAGACAAGTTTTCCCACCGTACACTTTGAAAGCCATTCTAGAGAGGCGGAGCTCACTCCAGCACTACGAACCCTGCCATGCATAGGCGCTGACTTCCCCTCTAGCCAGCGGGTGCTCGACCCCCGCTCTGCCCCAGGCCCCGCCCCTCCACCCCTTGCCTCCAACCCCCACCACACCTATTCCCACCCCTGCTCCGCCCCCCGCACTGCCCCATTCCAACCCTTCCCCCAAGTCCCCTGCAAAATAACTGTACATTATTTTGCATGTACAGGTGAGATTATATTTTCCAATGTGCATTACTTTGCATATATCAACATTGAATTTCATCTGCCATTTTGTTGCCCAGTCAACCAGTTTTGTGAGATCCCTTTGTAACTCTTCACAGTCTGCTTTGGACTTAACTGTCTTGAGTAGCTTTGTATCATCTGTAAATGTTGCCACCTTACTGCTTACCCCTTTTCCCAGATCATTTATGAATATGTTGAACAGCACTGGTCCACGTACTGACCCTTAGGGGACACCACTATTTACCTCTCTCCATTCTGAAAAATTACCATTTATTCCTACTGTTCATTTCCCATCTTTTAACCAGTTACCGATCTATGAGATGACCTTCCCTCTTATCCCATGGCTGGTTACTTTGCTTAAAAACCTTTGGTGAGGAACCTTGTCAAAGGCTTTCTGAAAGTCTAAGCGCACTGTATCCACTGGATCATCCTTTTCCATCTGTTTGTTGACCCTCCTCAAAGAATTCTAGTAGATTGGTGGGGCATGATTTCCCTTTACAAAAGCCATGTTGACTTGTTCCCAGCAAATCGTGTTCATCTGTGTCTGATTATTCTGTTCTTTACTATAATTTCAACCAGTTTGCCCAATACTGAAGTCAGGCTTACTGGCCTGTACTTGCCTAGATCATCTGTGGAGCCTTTAAAAAAAATTGGCATCACATTAGCTAACCTCCAGTCATCTGGTATAGAAGCCGATTTCAGTGATATGTTACAAATCACAGTTAGTAGTTCTGTGACTTCCTATCTGAGTTCCTTCAGAACTCTTGGGTGAATACCATCTGGTCCTGATGACTAATTGCTATGTAACTTATCAATTTGTTCCAAAACCTCCTCTATTGACACCTCAACGTGGAACAGTTCCTCGATTTGTCACCTAAAAGGAATGACTCAGGTGTGGGAATCTTCCTCACCTCTTCTGCAGTGAAGACCATTGCAAAGAATGCTTTTAGCTTTTCCACAATGGCCTTGTCTTCAGCTTCAAAGGAAGTTGAGAGCCTGTTTTCTTATTATCATTATTAATCATGTTTGTTAGGAATTTGTCTCGGGGCAACCAAAAGTGGGGCCCCATTGTGCTAGGTGTTGCCCAGACACAGGGTGGTAGATCTCCTTGTCCCGAAGAGTTGACCATCTCAACAAACCAGACAGAGCTAGGGTGGGGAAAGGGGTAGATCATACCAGCAGAGTGAGCCAGTGGGATGGTGGCAAAACAATTTTCTATTTTCCAGAGGGTTTAGTTAGATGGGGACCAGCTACATGGACAGAAAAGAGAAGTGAGAGGGGACACAGAAGGGAAGGGAGACAGAGGGGGACAGGGCAGGGGAGAAGAGGGTAAGAGGGGCAGGTGTGGAATGAAACTGAGGTGAAGAGACTGTGGGGAGGGGGAGGTTTGGAGGAAGCAGCCAATTGGAGAAAGTCCTGTCAAAACTATAGAAAACCAACTGTTTCCTCATCTCCTGTGTCCTGCAGGACAGCTCCGGAAAGGAGGGGCACGAGGCATGTGTGAAGGAACCTGCCAGGCTGGGATGGGTAAAAACCGGTGATCTTCACTTGTTGTTTGTTTTGCACCCAGAACGGAGAACTTCAGAACTGAACCAAGACGAAGCACATCCGCTGAGTTCAGGATGGGAATCGGGACCTGGATCCCAGCTGCAGTCCCATGCTGCTGGAGTAACAGATAAGGTGGGAGTTTTATTTAATCCAATCAATGTCAGTTGAGCATAGTTATTCCAGCAATTACCAGGCAAGCTGGTTTGGCTGGTGGCACAGGGTGGTGCTCCAGGGCAAGATCCCAATTCACATCTGGCCAGCGAACTTTTTTAGTTTGGTCCAAGAGGGTCTAAATTCACAGGTATCAGGGGATAGCCGTGTTAGTCTGTATCTACAAAAACAACAAGGAGTCTGGTGGCACCTTAAAGACTAACAGATTTATTTGGGCATAAGCTTTTGTGAGTAAAAACCTCACTTCTTCGGATCATTCTATGCATGGGTTATGGATGGGTTATTTGCAAACACTGGCCCAGCTCCTAGGGATGCTGCACTGGCATCCCCTTACGCTGGGAGCGCCCTGTGGGCCAGCAGCTGGGAGGTGAGGGCTGTAAAGCTGCTCCAGCAGTTCTTAAATACCCAAGATTGTTCCTACACGGAGAATCCAGAGCAGACCCTAGAACTGAGCCTCTTAATTTTGTTTTTAAATGGGAAATGGACCTAGATTTATTACTGTTAATCTGCATTGAGATTTATGGCTATGTATGATTATCTTGTTCAGTTAGGGCTGGTCAAAATATTTCCATCCAAACTGGTTTTTAATGGAAACTTGGATTTTCAACTAAATGAAGTTGAGCATCCACACTGCACTGTAAGCCTGCGTTTACAATTGCTGGGTCTGGGTCTCACAGCCGTGCTCACACTTCCATACTGCACTACACAGACCTTCCGACTTGGGTCTGCGGCTTGACCTGCATCCACACTGTAAAATGACAGGGCTTGGATCTGAGTCACGGTGGGATTCGGGCTCTGACCCATCCCCTAGCAGGATCTGGAGTGCTGGCTGACCTGAGTCAGAATGATTTTGTGTGAACGGAAGGGTGCGTAGAGTTGAACCTGAGTCAAAGCCTCGTCTTAGTGTGCAGTGTAGACATACCGGAGCTGGGCAGCCAAACATTGTGGTGCCCAAATATTAGTGGCCACTTCTGAAAATTTAGGCCTATTTGAACAAAGCGTATTTATCTTTGACTGTAGGTATTAATAGTTGTAGAAGCACCAAGCACTTCTGTCCAAAGACACTGTACAACATAATAAAAGCCCCTTTGATACCTGAAGCCTTCACGTAAATGAAAAACCAATAACCCACAATTCACATGCTCAGCAATTCCAAGGCCAGCAGGGCCCAAAGTCTGGCCTCTGGCATAACCCAGGCCAAAGAATCTCTCCCAGCCATTTCTGCATCCAGCCCCGTAACGCCTGGCTGAGTTAGAGCAGATCAACCCAATCCTGCAAGCCAAGGAAACAGATGAGTTTTGTAATCCCTGAAGGTCAACAGATCTGGAGGCATGAAGTGAGTTGCAAGATTGTGAATTCATTGCAGAAAAATCCCTGTTTGTTAAATCAGGGGCCTACTAGTTCAGATACCATTGCTGGTCGTCGCTGTAGAGGTATCTCATGGAGAGAGAGCAGAATTTTCAACAGGAAGATCCCAAGCCATTTTGGGCTTTCTGGGTCAAAACCAACATCGTAAACTGCACTGCCAATCAGCAGCCAGTGCTGATCTTGGAGCCCTGTCCTATGGGCCTATCTGTGATGCATGGCGTATGAAGAGTGCAGCCACAATCTGCATTGACTTGACTTTATGAGCAGAGCTGAGCAAAAAACTGATTTTTTCAATTCAGGGGTTGATCCAAAAAATCTGAAAAAAAAAAAAAAATTCATTTTGAGTTGAAGGATTTTTCATTTAATTTTGGGCTGGTTTTAGGTGTTTTTCACTTTTTTAATTAGCTAAATTTCAAAACAAATTGCCATTTTGAAATGAAAACTCAAAACGGTTCATTTCAAAGTAGTCAGAATGGAACAGTTTAAGGTGAAAAGTTGAAATGTTTTGTTTGGAAGTTGCGAAAAATGAACCATTTCAAGGTCTTCAAATTCTTTCCCCATTTTTTTCTGCTAAAACAATTTGCCAGATTAGATCCACTTTTTTTGAATAGTTTTGTTATCTCAAAAATGCATTTTTCAGCAAATATATTATTCACCTAAAAAAAAATGTGGCCAGTCTATTTATGAGGGTTCTTTAAGTTGTAACTCCATGAAAAGCACCTTGGATTGTGGTCATCTAGTTGTGACAAAGGCCAGGGTGACTGTAGCAAGTACCACATCCCAAAGGAAAATCTGCTTCCGTCAATAAAATCATATCTCCCCCAGCTCGTGCTGTCGCTGGGACAAGAGACCAGAATTAAACAGTTCTCTGGGCACCAGCCGGAGTCACCAAGGAAGATGGAAAGAGACCACCTTACAGGCTCTGCTTCCCAGCCAAAGGCGGTGAAAAGGCAGGGTCGTAAACGTTTGGATCAGCCGCAGGTAGCCCCTAAATCACAGGTAAATGGGAAATGTATTTAAACTTTGATAAAGAAAGCAAAGTTTGTATCATGGATTGGACGTTGTCTAAAAGAAAGGGAACAAAGAAAAGGACAAAACAGACCATTCCTGTAGTGCATAAGGGAGCATCCCTTTAACTAGTAGGTGAGCCCTCTAGTGGCGCTCACTGGTTTCTTTGTTTTAGAAGCTTCCAGGGACCAGCAGGAGCAGCAATTTGTATATAACTGCACCTTGTCTTTGCATGTTCAGTGAACACAGTTAATTGGGACTAGAGCTGGGCGAATAATATTTTTTCTGGTTCACTGGAAATGCTGAAAAATTGAAAAACAATTGTTTTGTGTCAAACGCAAAACAACATTTTCCAAGATTTTCCGTGAATCAGAAAGTTGAAAACATTTCCATTGCAGATTGAACTAAACATTTTGTTTCATTTCAATTTTGAGCATTTTTTAATGTATTTTAATTGTTAAAAAATAAAATCAAAGTAAAGTTTGTTTCAGTCTGAAAAATGGAAACATTTTGTTATAAAAATGAAACCCTTAATGTTTTATATATATTTTAAAGTTTTTTCAACTGAAACAATTTGGTAAAATCGACATGAATTTGCTAAATATTTTGGTGTCACTGAATCTGCATGTTTTAACTGAAAATATGTTTAAGTAGAAAACATTTGCTCAGCTCTATTTGAAGTCAGCTGTGTCCAGGGGAGGGTTCTCCATATTGTTGGTGTTGTGTAAAGCACAAAAGACACAATTCCCAACGTGGCTATAGCTTAACTATGGAGATGTCAGAAGGGTCTGTGGGAGGAAACTGGCTCAAAATATTTAGTAAATATCTGGAAAGGGGGCTAAGCAGGAAGGGAGCAAAATTTTGCAGAAGTCTGTGAAGAAAATGAGTGAGACCTAACCAAGCAAAGTGAATGGGAAACACCCTGGCAGGGGAATTCAGCAATGATTAACCCAAACTAATGCACATTAGAAGGAGCAATTTCAAATACTGATACATCTTACAGGGGTATATTGTAACTGTGCCACCTCAGAAAAAGTGGGTCCATTGTACCTTAGTGAATACCTCTGCTCAAAGTGCAGCTGTGTTTAAAAAAAGCAAACGAGAGGTTCAGATGCAGAAGGACAGGATGGAGAATTTTACAGAGACTGTTCTGATGCCTTTGTATAAATCAGTGGCGCTGCCCCATCTAGATACTGGGAGCAGTGCTGGGTCAGCCCATCTCATGTGGAATATTGCAGAATGAGGGCAGGTCTACACTTAAAACACGGCAGCTGTGCCGCTGTAGCACTTCAGTGAGGATGCTACTATGCCGACAGGAGAGCTTCTCCTGTCGGCTTAGTTCAGGGGTCAGCAACCTTTGGCTCCAATGGGATCTGTGGGAAGTGGCAGCCAACCTGCGCCACTTCCCGCAACTCCCATTGGCTGGGAATGGCAAACCGCCGTCACTGGGAGCAGCAGGGCTCCGTGCCTGCGGACACTCAAGGTAAACAAACTGTCTCACGGCCCACCAGTGGCTTACCCTGATGGGTCACGAGCCAAAGGTTGCCGATCCCTGGCTTAGTTAATCCACCTCTGCGAGATGCACCATAATTATATCAATGGGAGAAGTTCTCCTGTCGACATAGCGCAGTCTACACCAGGAGTTAGGGTGTGGATTTTCACATCCCTGAAGGACTTAGTTATACTGATGTAAGTTTATAGTGTAGACCTGACCTTAGAGAGGTTCACAGAAGGGTGATGAGAATGATCAAGGGCTTGGAAATACTCTTCTATGAAGAGAGTTTGAAAAGACTGGGGAGGTGGTTCCTTTAACGAGGAGATGGATAAGAGGGCACGTGATAAAAGCCTGCGCTGAGTGTTCTAGAGAAGGAAGATTGGTCACTTCTGTTCTCCCTGCCTCATAACAAAGGAACAAGACAACGTTCAATGAAACTGAAAGTGAGAAATTCAAAACTGAGCAAAGGAAACACTTATTCACACAATGTGTAATAAGCCGGTGGAACTCACTGTCACAATCTATCACCGTAGCCAAAAGCTTAGCAAGATTCAAAGAAGAACTGGACTTTTATAAAGATAATGAAAACATCAGCTGTTACCTCAGATGGGGGCACAATACATAATAGAATTAAACCTGCATCAGCCATTCTGTAAGTGCCTCTGGTAAGGAAGACATTTCCTCTGTGTTTTGTCCACACCAAACCCCAGGAACTAACCTATAGTTTAGGAGCATACAAATTGCTAGACAGACTCAGACCCAAGATCCATCTAGCACAGTCTCCTGTTTCTGACAGTGCCAAGCACCAGGTACTTCAGAGGAAGGGATAAAAACCACCACAGTATCCCACGGGGTATGTTGGATAATCTGCCTCCTATGCTAGAGTTCATCCTTGTCTCTGATAGCAAGAGATTGGCTTGATTCCTGTGGCAGTGAGTTCCACAGACTAATCACTCATGTGGAAAAAGTATTTCTTTTTGATCAGGTTTGAATTTTTCACCTTGCAGTTTCATTGCGTGTTCCTTTGTGTTGTGGGATGGGGAGAACAGATGTGATCAATCTCCCTTCTCTAATCCGGTCAGAATTTTATAAATCAAGAGTCCCATAACTTTTACCATCAGGGCTTCCCCACGGTTCAAGCCCAGCCCTCTGGCACCACAGTGAAAGCCAGATCCTCAAAGATACCCATTTTACAGGGCTGTTTGCAATTCTCATTTTCAGTTAATGAAGCGATGACTCTCATGTAGGAGTGCATTTCCTGCTGCACAGAGCAAGGCCAATGCACTCCTTCAGTCCCGGTTACACCGTAGGGCCATGCTGCTGTTAAAAGGTCACAACTTTGGTGCTATAACTGGTATGTTTTAAAATTTCCTTTTCAAAGATCCAGGTCCCTGGCAGCGCAGTGAGAGAGGAGCCTATGGAGCTGAACATGAATCCCTACACAGCGGGTAACCTTTCCATTATTTCAACACAAACTGGTTTATTTGTCCTTGGCCCAAAGCTCTTTGATATCATTCTCAATGATCCAGAAAAAAATACAGAATCTGATGATGTTCCCAGATGACACAATCAGTGAGTGGTGAATAGTGTTGGGGGCAGAGCAATTCCACAGAGCATTCGGGATCAACTAGGCCCATGTAAACATGCATTTTAATACAGCCCAGGGTCAAGGTCCAGGAACCAAGAACATAGGCCACACTTGCCAAATGGGGGGCTGTATCCTTAAAAGTAGGGCCTCTGGAAAGGACATGAGGTCCTGTGGAAACCTACTGAACAGGAGCTCCCTGTGTGATGCTATGCCTAAGGTGGCAATATGTCCTGGATATAAAAGCAGTGGAATATCGAGTGGGGCAGAGAGGAGGTGCTGTTTCTGTATATGGCATTAAAAAGATTATTACTGGAGACTGTGGGCAGGTCTACACTACAGACTTACTGCTTCTGATGAAGATACAGTAAGTGATGGAGGAGAGCCCTCCCATCCACTTCATAACCCCACCTCCGCCAGAGGCGATAGCTATGCTAGTGGGAGCTTTCCTGCCGACATAGGGCTTGCTGTCTACACTGGTGCTTAGGTCAGTATAACTATGTCGCTCGGAGGTGTGGATTATACATACCCCTAAGTGACCATGTAGTGAGAGACTCAGAAGCTCAGTCTATTTAGTTCATCCCAAAGAAGGTTAAGAGGTGACTTGATTTTATGATCTACAAATACCTACATAGGAAGGACATTTCTGATAGTGGACAGATCTTAAATCTAGCAGACCTAGGCGGAACATGACTCAGTGCCTGAGAGCTGAAGCTAGAAGAATACAGCCTGAAAATAAGAGGCCAACATTTAACAGAGAGGGGAGTCATTGGAACAACTCACCTAGGGAACATGGTAGATTCTCCATCACTTGGAGTCTGGTCCCTGCTGGTGTTCAGATCTGTGAATCTATGATTTAAAAATCTGCCCAGTTTTTCCATAAAGCCTGTTGAGCTGAAACATTTCTCCTTGGGGGCACAAGAAGCCGTCGCTGTGTGTGCAGTCTCACCGACACATGGCTGCAGCCTGGTTCTTACATGGACATCCATGAATATGGGGCCTAGTAACTGGTGCCCATAGGGAGTGGATCTCTGCTTACAGAGCAAGGCAGCTGGTCTCCAGTGGCCTCAGGCGTGGTGCGGGGGGGGAATCTAGATCACGCCATGTGCCAAGAGGTTCAGCACTAACAGCTCCTTCCCAGCTCTTCTCGTGGGGATGCCCCCCTTGATGGAGCTAAGGGATCTGTTCTTCCAAACCCTCCCTGTCTCTCAGTGACTCCTGATCTGTCCGTCTGCTCCCCAGCCAAACTTTAGCTTTAGCTGAGAGCGGGAACGAAATATTTTAATGGGACTTTTTTTCTTCAATTTTACCATAATGAAAGAAAACTTTATCTGCTGCAAATGTGACAGGAGCCAACACATTGGGGATTTAACTGGAGCCCTCCAGAGCTAAACCACGTGCTGCTACAGCTTGAGCTACAGAGCTAACTGTGCCTGAATGGGACTACAACAGGCCCATATCCTCTGTGGATCAGGCACAAATGGGGGCCTGTCTCTCACACCCCACTAGCTAAAGAAATGGAGTTGGGTGAAGGGCAACAGGATGATTGGAGCAGCAGATGGCAAATGCATTCTACTGACTGCATGTGAGCTAAGGTGTAACAAAGTATTCTGAGGCACTTTGACTTGTGGCCAGGCCCCGTTTTTGTCATGAACACGCAACTTCTGAGTTGTAAATGTTGTAAATTTGAAGTTTCTTTTCTTTCTTTTTAGCACATGTAATTTTTTTACTTGCCCTTTGCAAGTTTAACTGACAGCTCTTTATTAAAAATTGCAGATCATAAGGGAAACGAAGAGGCCTCGGCATCTGAGGAGAGGTTTGTGGCATGGTTCAGAAATGGATGTTGTGACGCAGACTCAGTGCAAATAAGAGTGTAAAAGAAGCAGATGTTGTACTAGGGATTTTACATGAAAATCAATGAAGCTTGAGACCCGAGAGTCAAGTGCTATGTAATGAGCTCTCGCTGTGCTGCTATTCTTAATCGAGCTAGCTTTGCTCTAACCCTAACCGTAGCTATATCGAAACCAGCTTGGATACAAACTAGCCATTTGACAAAGCCCTGGCTGGGATGATTTAGTTGGTGTTGGTCCTGCTTGGAGCAGGGGGTGGGACTAGATGACCTCCTGAGGTCCCTTCCAACTCTGATATTCTATGATTCTATACTTACATGTGTTGCAATCGCATTTCCTGACTGCAGTGTAGACATACTCTGTTTTCCTTTTGTGCAGCAATGGGACCCTGATCCCTGGCTGAGACATCTGGGTGCTACCATAACATAAATGTTCATTCATAGTAATAAAACTGAGAGTCTTTAGAAAGAATACCGAGTAGAAGCAGGCAGCGGCATCACCTCTGTGTGCAGCATTGACAAGACCATTACTGGATCCTGTGTCCAGTTGTGGTGTCCACACCTCAAACACAGGGCCGGTGGAAGGATGTTTCGCGCCCTAGGCGAAACTTCCACCTTGCGTCCCCCCGTCCCCGAGCCCCCGCCCTGAGGCGTTCCCCCCCCGCGGCAGCTCCTCCCCTCCGCCCTGGGGCGCCCCCCCCCCCCCCGCGGCAGCCAATCAGCTTAGGCGCCGCAAGCCTGGGAGGCGGGAGAAGTGAAGCAGCCACGGCGTGCTCGGGGAGGAGGTGGGGCAGGGGTGAGCTGGGGTGGGGAGTTCCCCTGCGTGCCGCCCCCCCCTACTTTCTGCAGGCGGCCCTCCCCGCGCTCCACTGCCCCTGCTCCCTCCACCTAAATGCCGGCGGCAACCGGGGCGGCCGAAGATGCGGCCACCGTGGTCACTGCCGAAGAAAATGGTGCCCCCCCTCAAATCCTAGTGCCCTAGGCAACCGCCTAGGTCACGTAAATGGTTGCACCGGCCCTGCTCAAACAGGATGTTGCCAAATTGTCAAGGGTTCAGAGAAGAGCTACAAAACCTGCCTTAGGGCTGGTCCCCACTTAGTCTGGACTTCGGACTAAGGTACGCAAATTTAGCTACGTTAATAACGTAGCTGAATTCGAAGTACCTTAGTCCGGACTTACCGCGGTCCAGACGCGGCCGGAAGTCTCCCCCCGTCGACGCCGCGTACTCCTCTCGGCGAGCTGGAGTGAGAGACTGAAGTGGCTCAATCTATGCAGTTAAGAAGGTTAAGAGGTAACGTGATGCTGGTCTATAAGCACCGACATGGGAGGGGATTGCTGAGAGCAGAGGGCTCTCCCCAGACAGAGTCAGCGCGAGATCCACTGGCCAGGTGCTGAAGGGAGACAAATTCAGACTGGTAACAAAGAGCCAGTGTTTAACAAGGAGGGAAATTAACCCTTGGAACGGCTCCCCGAGAGACGGGGTGGATTCTCCATCACTGGGAGTGTGTCATTGGAGATGGGGCATCTCTGCTCCAGCTCAGGCAGGAGTTATTGGGCCGAAGGCAGGAATTGCTGGGGACGATTACATGGGGGCCAGGCTGGATGCATTCTCTGTCCTTAAAACCTTTGAACGAATGTGATAGCATGTGTAGGAGAGCTTTGATTTAACCCATAGAAATGTTATGGGGGCACCAAGAGCCAATCTGCAGTTAAGCTGTGTTCAATTTCTGATTAAAGTAGAGCTTCAGGGCCTGATTGTCCACATCCTTATCCCTTGTGTACTCATTTACCGCTGTGTATACTGAGTGCAGAATAGGTAGGACACGGTCCCATGCCCATCTGCTCGCCTTTCCCACCTGCTTTGCACTCTCAGGAGAAGAGAGAATGAAAAGACTGAGGTTACTTACCTTGGAAAGGAGACCTGGAAGAGGGGCATGAGGAAACTATATAAAATCTGGAGGAAGGGTTATTCTTCCCAGATGGGAAACTGAGCCACAGGGTATTTATTACAGTTATAGAGGAACCAAGTAAAGTTGGGTCTCTGTTTGCTGGGGACTGCACAGATATAGAGTAAGAGACACTCTCTGCCCCAAGTGACTCATAGTTGAAATAGACAAGATGAGAGGAGTTGGGATGCACTGTACAGCAGCGGGATGGTTGGCAAATGCCATGTTAGTGCCACATGTTTCTGTTTGGGGAGGGTTTTGTTAGGAGGTGATTAGTTAAGGAGTAAGGAGAAGACTAAAGGTGGGAAGCAGGGAAGGGGCAGATGAAATCTCTTGCCTAAGATTATTCAGGATCTGAAGCCAGATCCCCTGAGTCCTACTTCAATGCCTTAATTCCAAACCCTCTCTCCTCTTTTTAGGGCATAGTTGGGGAGAGGGGAGGGGCCTCGCTGCTCATGGTTTTCATGCCTGGGGGGCTGTGTGGAAGACGGTTTGCAGACTATCTTATGGCATTTTCATTTTTTCTAGTGTTTTATCAGAGGATCCATATGTTTTAAGCACCAGTTCCTCAGTGGAAGACATGATGACTCTGGAGTTTGTTGCTGTGTGGCCTGAACATTTTAAAGTGAATGAACCGTTTGGCAAGATTGTTGCTGCAGCCTACAGGCATCCCGGGACATACCAAGAATTGGCTAGGATGGAAAGAAGGTAAAACGACGCTGGAGTTGGATTACACTGACGGGTCATTAGATCTTTCTTGGAGGGGGAGGTGGCAGGATGTGATAATGAGACACATTTCAGGCAGCAGCTGGGGAATTCCCACAGGTAAAGTCACCACTGGCCTGTAGAAACCAACTTGGACTGAGAACGGAGTAAGGGAGGGGCAGCCATGATGACACGCAAGGGCAGAATCAAATGTCCACCACCACAGCTCCAGTTGGCACCTCTGTGGGAGGGAGACTTTGGCAACTGTGACCTCAGTTTCCCCCATTCCTGGGAGCAGTCCAGGGATGGTTTGGCCCCTGGCACAACTTAGTGCAGCTCTGACTTGTGTGGCCTGGAACAATCAGCCTGGGATTGCTGGGGAGCAAAGTGACCTGCCACACCCCCATCATATCCACTCTGAGTAGGTCCAGGAGTCAAAATGGAGTGGCACAGAGCCAGTTATGACAGCTAGCTATATCCCCGCAGCAGGGGTAGAGGTGTATCCATCTCCTGTGAGCCATGGGAGGAGTGTAAGAGCCAACACGCTGGGGATTGAACAAGGGAACCGCCAGAATGAAAAGCCCATGCTGCTACAGCACATGCTACTAATGCCCTACAGCTAGTGGCTGTAGCAGTCTTGTTTCCTCTGTGGATTGGCACAGAGGGGACTCTGTAACAAGGGTGGCCAGGTGTCCAGTTTTCAACCGGAATGTCCGGTCGAAAAGGGAAACGGGCAGCGTCCGGTCAGCACAGCTGCCCAGATGCTAAAGGTCTGGTTACCTGCAGTAACCGTCCTCCGCCACTGGGGAGAGGGAAGAGCAGTGCCTGCTGCTGGAACCTGGAGGAGCAGTTCTGCTTAACTCTTCCCGCCCCCCAGCCCGATGGAGAGAACTGGCTGGCTCCCAGACTGGGCTCCAAAGTAGGTACCAGCACTGTCTGGGGTGTGTGTGTAACCTGGCTGCCCTCCTCCCCCGACCCACTGTGCCCCGATTTCCCCACCCCAGCCCCTCACTCTGGGGACTGAATCCTGCCGTGCCCCGCTGGGTCTTGATCGGGCAGGCTCTGCGTCAGCTCCTCCCAGCCTGGCTCTGCAGGTGGCAGGTGAGTTCCGGGATGGGGAAGCGAGCAACAGGGGTGGGTGTGGAGAGCAAGTGGTGGGATGGGGGACAGGTGGGGCAGGGACGGGGCCTCAGAGGAAGAAGTGAGGCAGGGATGGGGCTTCGGGGGCAGGGGTGTTCAATTTTTAAATATGAGAAAGTTGGTAACTCTATCTGTAACACTCGCTCACCAGCAGGTTATACAGCAGGAAGGAGCTGGGGGCTGAGGATTTGACCTCTATATAATCCACTGATCTGAGGCCAACATTTTCCCCAGTGGCCTTGGAGCACGAGTGCCTCAGTTGCTTTGGGGTGGGCTTAGCCTGAGGCCCGTAGGCCCTGATATTCAGAGGGGCTGCACACCCACATTACCCCTAATTACAGTCAGTGGGGGCTGCAGGGGCTCATACTCCTGTAAATCAGACCCAAGGTGCCTCAAATCAGCCCCACTTCCCTCCAAACTGAGGCACTCACAGTCAGAGGCCATGTCTGACAACTTTGGCCTGGAGGGGGTTAATCAAGGTCACATGTCAAACCTGTTGGGAAAGCCAGACTCCAGAAAATATAACGCTTTGAGGGAAATTAATGCAATTATCTAGGGGTGAGGTAGATTTTCCATCACTGGGGGTCTCTTTCTCAAAGCTTCCCTTAGCTCACTCAGACGTTTTGGGGTTTTTGGGCTGGAAGCAAGAATCGCTGGGTGAGATTCTCTGGTCTGGGTTAAGCAGGAAGCCGGGCTGATGGGCACAATGGGCTTTGACACCTATGAATTTGTGTGGGATACTTCTAACAGCTTGACCCCTAAGCACTATATCTCAGCCACATTGCACCCGGTTGATAAGGAAGATTTTATTATTTATGCAGGGTGATACCATGATACTAATTTAACCATAAATTCTTCTATTAAATAAATCCAAATTCCAAATGGTACTTAAACAGTTGCTCTAAACATGCCTTAAAAACCTAAATAAGAAGAAATGTACTACATCCAGATAGTAACAAACTATTTATAAGCATTTGAACAAGATACTTACAAATGAGCTAAACCTAGCAGCGCTTAGACCCATATTGGTCATCTCCAACTTGGTCAGACAGGTATCAGTAATGAGCCCTTCAAGAGTTACTTTTTTATACACTTTAACAAACAAGTGATGTCACTGCCCATTATCCGACCATAGCTAAGGCCAGATGAAGCAGTTTTTTTATAATACATAAAACAAACTTATGTAGCCAATTATTTATTGAACCTGGTACTCAATTAACCATGTTTTATTTCTATTACTTCAGCCCAAACCTTAAATAAGATAACACTGGTATTTCAAAGGGTCTCTGCAAGTTTAACACAATAATTCTTCTTTCTCGTTATCTCATTCTTTTTGGTCACATACTTTGGGCCCATTGCTTATGCTAATATCCCAACTTAATTTAAAACCATAGTTCCTACAAGGCCCCCCAAAATCTTGAAATTGGCTTAAAGGTCATGAGATTTAAAAAAATGTAAAATCTGCAGATCTTTCTGTTTGCTTCCTAGTGCCGGAGCATTTAGCATCAGCATTGTCAAGCTTTTCTCAGCAACTGTGAGGGCTAGAAACTTACTTTAAAAAAAAAAAGCTGATGTTCTCAGCTAATACATGAGAAAGTCCTCGAAAATCATGAGAGTGGCTTGAAAATCATGGGATTTTTACAAAATAAACGTCACGGGTTCATTTTATTTATCTTCTGGTTTCTCAACCTTTACAGGTCACATTTTCAAGCTTTTCTCTGAAATCATGAGGGATAGAACCTACTTTTTTGTTTTAATGAGAGCTGAGATTCTCAGCTTGAAATAAATTCTGAGTGCTGGTAACTCTGGTCTTGTTGCACTGATCGCACTGAAGAATCGAGGCCTTATTTGGCTTTGATCATGAGCCCACTGAGGGCAAGGGGAGGTTGCTATTGACTTTGATTTAAAATACACTCTTTATTCAAAATAAACTTAAATGTATTTATTTGATTTAATTTTTTTAAATATTGAATTTATTAGTTAACATTATATAATTAAATTATATGTAATATATAATATATTGATTATTTATTTGATTTAAAATAAACAGCCAACTCTTCTGTTTTGTTTTAATTTCCTAGGCTCAAGAATAACTACGGGTTCCTTATCGTAGGCCACGCAAAAATTCCTGCTTCTGATCTACAAAGCAGACAACCCATCTATTATAAATATGGGGTTATTGACACCTACGTTGATCCAAGAAGAATTCAACTAGAGCATATTTATAAAACAGTGCAAAAAACTGAAAAGTCTGAGTCCCATCGAGTTCTAACTGTGCCTGATTCAGCCATCAGACCAGGAGGTAAGAATCACATGTAGCCCTGTAGAAAATGATGATGGAAGGTGCAGGCTTGCAGGCTCTCCAAGTATAAGTACAAGTGAGTCTGACTGTAATGTCATTGACTTCAGTGGAGTCATTTCTGATTTACAGCGGCATGAGAATCAGGCTGAATAAATGGAAAACGTGGGCAGTGTGTGCAGTCAGTGTTCTAGCACAGAATCTCCATGGTCATTGTTGGGTGTTAGATTGTGAGGTCTTGGGTCAGGGACTGTGTTTGTACAGCGCTTAGCCTGCTCTGTGACTGGGGCTCCTAGACAGTACCATAATACACCCAATAAGTAATGTACAGTGCCTAATGCAGTGGGATCCTGGTCCATGACTGGAGCATTCAGGTGCTTTTACGATATAAATAATTAGAGCTGGTTAGAAAATGGGGCTTTTGTCTCAAGGGAAAAAAATGGGGGTTCTCCGCCATAAATGTTCAGTTTTCAGGGTTTGGGTTTTCCAATGGAAAAAAAAATAATCAAGGAAATAAAACATTTTCAGTGCAATTCGTTGTTTGGTTGACTAGTCAGTTTCACATCAAAAATAAATTTAGGTGGAAACATTTTTGAGCAGCCCAGTAAGTAATGAATGATACTGTTCCATTTAGATGTAGCCCATAATTAGGAGAGCTCCAGGAAACAATTTGGTTTTGGGAGGCAAAGTATCTCCCAGAGAGTCCAGGGGCATGTGGGATGTGCCCAATTCTTGTACATATATATGCACAATATATGCTCTAGGAATTATTTTGGGGCCGTTCTCTGGCTTGTCTGACAGGAAGTCAGACTAGATGATCACGGTGGTCCCTTTTGGCCTTGGAATCTATGAATCTATGGGCCGGTCTACACTAGAAGAACTACATTGGCGCAGCTGCACATCTTCGTGAACTGCAACTTACTCCCTCCTCTGTGTTAGTGCCATAATGCGAGCGGGGACATGGGAAGGAGATGGAACTATGGCCCGGCCATCTCCTCTAGACTCAAGCCCTGTTCTAGTATCCACATTGTCCAGTTCTGGTGTCTGCACGTCCAAAAGGACTTTGACCAATTGGAGAGGACTCAGAGAAGAGCTACGAGAACAATCTGAGGTGTTAGAGTGAGAGATTGAAGGAGCTTGATCTATTTTGTTTGTCCAAGAGAAGATTAAGAGGTGGTGACATGATCCTCATCGACAAGCGCCTACGTGGGGAAGAGATTTCTGAGAGGAGAGGGCAGTTTAAGCTCACAAAGGCAGAGCGAGAGCCAATGGCTGGGAGCAGAAGGGAGATTAATTCAGTCTGGGAATAAGGGACCAGTGTTTACTAGGGGAAAGAGTTAGCCTTTGGATCAGCTCCCCTATGACAGGATGGATTCTGTGTCACTGGGAGTCTGTCAGTGGAGATGCGACGTCCCTTTCACAAAGCTCCGCTCCAGCTCAGCGAGGAGTTACTGGGCTGGAGGCAGGAATCACTGAGGGAGATTCTCTGGTCTGGGCTAGGCAGGAGGTTGGGCTGGATGGGCACAAAGGGCCCTGCTGGCCTTGGAATCTATTAGATGAATGGCACAAGCAGCACTATAAAATGGCAAATGAAAACGTTAACTCTGTGACGATTGTGGATTGCTTGCTCCCACAGTCTGCCCCCTTGCAAGTTTGAAAGTTTACAAGCATTTATTTGAAGGTGTATACATGTTTATTTCTCACTAGGAGTGTGGACCCAATTTGATGACATCTGTCAGTCTCCAGAAAAGTCCTGGTTTGGCTTTTTATCAAGAGGAAAGTCCAAAGAGAATGCTAGTGAGTCTATCCTGCAATTCCTGGAAAATGAGCTACACCAAGAACTTTCTCACTGGAAGGACGTCGGTGATGTGGAAAGGAAGCTTGACTGCTACAAGGAGTGCTTCAAAACCAGCAACATTGGTGATGCCGAGCAAAAAATAAATGATCACGAAACTGACTTTGACGAGAGAAAGGTAAGTGAGCAATGCCCATCTGACATGGCAGCTCCACAGTAGCTGGAAAGGCCCACACTGAACCTCTCTGGAGGTAGCTCTACCTCCACATGGTGCATTGACAATGATCCGAGAATCATTAAAATCTGAACGTTCCTTTTGCTGCTCTTTCCCTCTCCAGCCTCCTGGCCTGCTCCAAAGCCCAGTGGAGTTACAGCAGTCTTTCCATTGACTTCATGGGCTTTGGATGAGATCCTAACGGCCCAATCTAACTCCTGTTGAGATGGAAGGGTTTCCCTCTGCTTTAATGGGAGCTGGATTGGGCTGCCACCAGAATCATCTCTACCAGCTTTGGACCTGATTTACAGAGTCTATTCTTGAACAAGCTGCCTCCATAAAAGGCAGGGTGGCTTTAAATCTGGCAAAATCTCATTCATTAGGATGAGGGCTGCAGATGTGTCATGGCATTTTTTTATCAAAAATCACAGAGCAGTCATGGTAACTATAATAAAATTCATAGGTTTAGTGTCTGCTCCATGAATTTGGATAGATGATGCCCTGACAAATGAGGGGGCATTGACCACCCATAGCAGCCCCCTTTGCCCCAGCACCACAACCCGAATCTCAGCTTGGGGAGGGGGCAAACCTGCCCTGCACAAGCAGCTCTTGTGTGGCTGGTCCCCAGCTCCCCTCTCTGGGTGTTGTGATCTAGTGCATGTGGTTGCAGCACCATTTGCTCAGGTTTGGCCCTGCTGCCTCCCCATCACATGCTCCCTTCAGCGCTGAGCCGGTGACCCATCTTCAGGAAGTCACGGACAAACTGAGAAATCTTGGTATCTGTGACTTTTTCTGCAGTGTGACAAACCCGTGCTCTAATCATCCCCTAATGTAAGGGCCTGGGGACTAGAACCCAGGCCATGCAAAGACACATCCAGGGAGCACTGTGGAGAGTAGGTGCCACAGGAAGTACTGCCCACAAGAGCCAGAATGAGAGTACCCTGCAGCCCTCTGTTTGGCCAAGTGCCCCTATTAACCCCAGGTGTTGTCCAAGGAATTTGTTTGGGAAACGACACAGATCTTGGCCTGCTGCAATGCCAGACTTTGCTTTGTCTCCTGGTCTCTGACTCCAGCCTGACTTTGACCTTGCTTCCTGCCTCTCGATTCCAACCTGGTACTACCTCTGATCTCCGGTCTCCAACCACAGCCTGACTGTGACCCTAACTCTTGTTTATGGGATCTGGCTGGGGACTCCTGCCCCCGGTGGGCAGACCTCAGCCCAGCTGCGACCGCCTGTGCCCCGGTCCCTTACATCTAATACCTAAACCAGTCATCGGGCAGAGACTGTCTGTTGTGTCACTTGATCTTTACACAATAACAATATGAAGAATCCAGACAGGTGCAGCTGGGTCCCAAATAGCCGTGTTGACTAACTCTACACAGACACATCAGTCCCAGCTACGCACACAGCTGCTCTGGCTAGTTTCTGGGGGTTTCTAAAACATAGAACACAATGAGCAGCACTGTCACATTGCCTGGAGTGGCTGACAACTGTGAGTGGTGATCTCAGAGCTGACTGTCAGAAAACAGGGCAGACTCCCCAGACTGCTGGTGTGTTCTATAATTAGATTTCACCAAGCCAGTGGCAAATGTGTACCCCGGATCACTATACCAGTCTTACCATGGAGTCACAGAGCGTCCCCTCAGACACTCCAGTCTATCTTGCCACCTAGACAACCTGGACTTTGTGATAAATGGTCACTTAAACCAAAAACAACACCACATCAGGTTGCTCCCAGTCCCAAGAGACCAGTCACTTATCCTAGGTCAATTGGTATTCCAGATCTTACACCGAAGACCACGGTGGCAGCCAATCCTATAGTAAACTAAAAGTTTATTAGCTAAGAAAAGGAAATGAGTTATTGAGAGGTTAAAGCAGATAAAATATATGCTCATGTGAATCACAGTTTGTAATTCCAACTGCCAGTTTCCCAAAAGTCTTTTAGGGTACCCTCAAAAAGAACAGGACTACTTGTGGCACCTTAGAGACTAACAAATTTATTTGAGCATAAGCTTTCGTGGGCTGTAGCCCACGAAAGCTTGTGTTCCCAAGAAAGCTTATGCTCAAATAAATTTGTTAGTCTCTAAGGTGCCATAAGTACTCCCTTTCTTTTTGCGGATACAGACTAACACGCCTGCAACTCTGAAACCTGTCAGGGTACCCAGATTGTCTCTGGTGATCTCCACTTTACATCTGGTACACTTCCCTCTAAGAACCAAACAGTCCAGAGATGAAGGATCTTTCCTTGAATCCGTATTTACAGCTTCTTCTGACAGAAAACAAGCAGACAGTGTCTACTCATGTGGGCTTTGAAATGTTTGGGTTTTGTTCTAATTCAGAACGAAGCCAAATTTCAAAATTCTTCACAAAGCAGAACTTCCACCCTCTGTACAGTTCTAACAAAGGCACTCAGACCCCGGTGAGAAGTGGCTATGTAGACACATAGGCTATGTCTACACTACAGATGCTACAGCAGTACAGCTACTGCGCTGCAGCTGTGCTGCCGTAGGGTAGACCTTTCCTATAGCTACAGAAGGTGTTTTCCCATCTCTGTAGTTAATCCACTCCTTCAAGAGGTGGTAGCTCGGTCGATGGAAGAATTCTTCTGTTGTCCTAGCAGTGTCTACACCCAGGCTTAGGTCAGCTTAACTGCATCTCTCAGATGTGTACACTTTTCACACCCCTGAGTGACATACCTAGGCCAACCTAAGTTTTAGGTGTGGGCCAGGCCATAGTAACCAAGCTGGGGGTTCCATTGTGCTGGGTGCTGCACAAACACACAGCGATTGAAATTGGGGTCCTGTCACACAGGTGCTGCACAGTCACAAACTCAAGAAGATCTTACAATCTAAATTGAAGATCTTACAATCTAAATAGAAAAGGTTGAGATTAACTGACTTGAGCAAGTCACACAGGAAGTATGTAGCAAAGGGAAGAATTGAGCATGTCTCCTAAATGCTATGCTAATGCCTTTAGCCGCAAGTCCACCTTTCCACTCTGCAAGTAATGGCAAATGCCTCCTCCATCATCCATCCCCATCCACTGGCCAGTGCAGCAGAGACAATGCTGGGAGAACTGCATGTCTGGCACTTCCGGTAAAATGTACATGTTATTACTGTGTTGGTCTAGGTGTATGATGACATCCGCAAATTCATTGAAAATGTACTCAGAAACCCCAGATTTCAGAATCCTCCTATTTCAGCGATGGATGTTCTCCTCTTTGCATTATGCACAGTATTTCACCACAGTATCCATATAAGTGCAGAGGTCATGAGCAAGATTGAACAAATGGCCCAAAATGTTGGCTCGCAGGAAGGCAAATTCACCAACCTGAAAGAACCAAGAAAAAGGTAATATCTAACTCACTATATATATAATTTTATTTGCTTGAACTCTGACTGTGGTTTTAAAGGTAACACATTCACTTCCCTTTAAATGCTCTGAACCGACATATTTGCAAAGCACACTGCTCCAAAAGTAGGAGTTAATTATTCATGGGTTTTCATTATATATAATAGGGGCTCAGCATGGGATCACCCTCTTCAAGGTTAACCCTAGAGTTACAGTTACTATAATGTATTATTTGTACTGCAGTAGCACCTAGAAACCACGATCCCAACCAGCAAAACCAAATGTAGAGCCTGCTGTGTGGCAGGTAATGAGTCCTAGCTCTCCTCTAACATTAGTCAGATGGAAACCTAGTCTAGCCATCAGATCTGACAGCTTTAAAGTCAATGGGAGCAGAGGATTTATGCTTCCAAGGAACTGGTCTCAAGTTGGCGGCTAGTGGTGCTACCCCTAGATGGGTGAGAGCTCTGGCAGGGCTGCCCCATCTGCATGAAGGTGATTGACACAAAAGATCCCAAACCTCCATTTTCTGTGATGGCCTTAGGTGCAGGATTCTTTAACCTGTGGTTTGTAGAATGCCCATTGAATCCCGGGAAGATGGATATACAGATGTGAGGGGAGGAACATCTGCCAGCTTTCAAGCTACTGCAACCTTATTATCAGAAAACAAAATTTACAAAGCGGGACAAAAAGTCAACATCTTGAAAATGTTCATGCAGTGGAAGTTCTGAAAAACTTCTATTTGGAAATGTCACAATGGAAAAGCTTGAGAATTTCTGATTGAAACGATGTTTTAACAGTTTGAGGTGACATTTTTCATTTTAATAAGTTGAGCTGAAACAAAAATGTTCTTTTTAAATTAACATTTTGACCTCAAGTGACATTAAAAGTGCAAATATTGATTCAAAGCAAACTTGGTTTCAAATTTTCATCATTGGGTTAACCTTGAGGAAAGTAATATACTAAAGCCCTGTTATAACAGGAAACATTGGTGCAGGCGGACTTGAATTTAGCTTTCCCATATCTTAGGTGAATGTCTGAACCACCAGGCTATAGAATAATTTTTTCTTGTCTGCTTTATCTGGCCCAGTGACTATTCAAGTATTTTATACAAAACTTCTACCAGAGAGAGCCATCACAGAATAGCTTAGCAGTTAGGGCTCTCACCGGGGAGTCCTTGGTTCACATCCCCATTCCAGGGTGGGGATTCAAATGTGGGTCTCCTGCATCACAGGTGAGTGCCCTCACTACTGGACCAAATGTTATAAAAGAGGCAGCATGTCTTCCTCTGGCTGGTTTGTGACTCGCCCTTTAAAATGACTGGAAACAAACTGTTTTGGGTTGAGCGTCATGTTTCATTTGACCCAAAATGGACTTTTTGGATTCACTGAATTTTTTTTTGAATTTTTGGATTCGGTTCAACCTGAACCAAAGGTATCCCCCCACCCCCCCAAATATTTTGGAACAAAAACATCAATTATTCACGCAGCTTTCAAAATGACCTTGGCTCTATTTGTGCAGCTGCATGTAGTACCTTTGCCCTGTCATCCATCCAGCCATCCAGTTTGCAGCTGAAGCTCAAACTCATTAAGAGATGCACTGACATAATTGTGGATACAATTTGTCTGAATACAAGGAATTTTTTTTTGTTTGTTTAACATTTTTCATCCCTGTCATTGCAGCAAATGTATTTTGGCTCTGAAACATGTTTGCATTCAAAGTGCCAAAGACTCTAAGAGCACGTGTTGGGTCTGGCTGCTTCCTTTGCTGTATGAAATTCAAAGGGAATCATTTGAAAAGGCAGAGGACCCTTTACCTTCAAAAGACATGCAGTTGCTGCCTTTCGCTCAGCTGAGGAAGGATGGAGAGAAGCAAATGTGAGTCTACAAGAGAAATATTCTGTGAAAGAACATTGTAGATCTTTTGTCTCGCAAAATGTAATATTATTTGTGGTATAATGATTTGGAAGCACTTTGCTTATTGGCTCCAAATAGGTAGTACCACTGAAGACTGTGTGGGCTAGTGGTTAGAGCAACTGGCTGGATCCTAGAAGACCTGGCTTCTATTCCTGGCCATGCTACTGGTTTGCTGGGAGACCTTAGGGAAATCACTTCACCTCCTTTTTCCTCTGTTTCTCCATCTGTAACATGGGGATAAGGATGCGGCCTCAGAGTGCTTTGATTCATAGATCCCAAGGCCAGAAAAGACCATTGTGATCATTTAGTCTGACTCCTGTATAACAGAGGCCAGAGAACTTCCCTGAATTAATTCCTATGTGAACTAGAGCCGACCATATAGAAAACCTTCTAATCTTGATTTTAAATATTCTTGGTGATGGAGAATCCACCACAACCTTTGGTCAATTGTTCCAATAGTTAATTACTCTCACAGCTAAACATTTACACCTTATTTCCAGTCGGAGATCTACAGATGAAAAGCGCTATGTCAGAGCCTAGGGATTATTATCTGGGTTTCTTCTGTATTTATATTTTTTGTGAATTTATTTAATTAATTGATTTTTAAAAATCCTTCATCATCATCGTGCAGAGGTAGCCACACTGTGGTTCAGGCTGGGTGGTAGAGTTCAGATTAACAGGAAAAAAACAAACACAAGTTCTAAACTCTAAGCTATATTTGCATTTTTCATGGTGAACTGTTGAATAATGAATCGACACAGAGAGAATAATGAGAGAGAAAATAATCATCCCTGGTGAATTGTCTCATTTTCCTTTAAGTTCAGCAGCGTTAAGGCAGAAATATTTCACAGACACAGGGGCCACATGCAAGTTAGATGTGCTGGGCTGTTGATATAACTATAACCGATCATGAAGAAGGTCATGAAGTCATAAGGTTTATGAAGTCACTGTTAAGGTTTTGTGCTTAATGGGTGAGCATGTCTATGTTATGAATTTGCCAATTTTAGATTTTAAAGCTGAAATCTAGTAAACTAAATTTGCCAATTTGATAAATGTTATAGGCAATATTGGAGTGGGATTTCGTTAGGATAACCCTTTTTATTGAGCCCAGGGATAGGGTGACCAGATGTCCAGATTTTATAGGGACAGTCCTGATTTTTGGGTCTTTTTCTTATATAGGCTCCTATTACCCCCCACCCCCTGTCCCAATTTTTCACACTTGCTGTCTGGTCACTCTACCCAGGGAGTGTGAGTTTACTAATTTTGAGAAATTCAAGAGGGTTCAAAAAAGAGCCAGGAGAATTATTAAAGGATTGTAAAGGTCTTGTAGATTCCAGGACCTCAAACGATTTAGCTTAACAAAGAGAAGGTTATGACGTGACTTGATCACCATCTATAAGTATCTGCATGGGGAACAGCAATCTGAGAATAGAGGACTCTTCAGTCTAGCAGACAAAGGGTATGTCTACACTTGCTGGTAGATACGTACTGCTGCAGTCGATGCAGTGAGTGTCGATTTAGCGGGTCTGGTGAAGACATGCTAAATCAATGGAAGAGCACTCTCCCATCAATTTGTGTACTCCTACTCCACCTCACTGAGAAGCGTAAACGAAGTCAACAGGAGATGCTCTCCCATTGACACAGCGCAATGTAGCCCCCGCGGTAAATGGATCTAACAACTTCAACTTCAGTTATGCTATTCACATAACTGAAGTTGCGTAAGTTAAGACTAATTTACCGTGGTTGTGTAGACCAGCCCAAAGGAATAATAAGACCCAGTGGCTTCCAGATCGGAAGGACAGAACAGGTCGTGCGGGGGGCGGGGGGGGGGGCGGGGGAGGGTGGCACTATATGTGAAAGAAAATGTACAATCAAATGAAGTAAAAATCTTAAGCAAATCCGCATGTTCCATAGAATCTCTATGGGTAGAAATTTCATGCTCTAATAAGAATATAACATTAGGGATTTATTATCGACCACCTGACCAGGACGGTGATAGTGATGATGAAATGCTAAGGGAAATTAGAGAGGCTATCAAAATTAAGAACTCAATAATAGTGGGGGATTTCAATTATCCCTATATTGACTGGGAACATTTCACTTCAGGACGAAATGCAGAGATAAAATTTCTCAATACTTTAAATGACTGCTTCATGGAGCAGCTGGTACGGGAACCCACAAGGGGAGAGGCAATTCTAGATTTAGTCCTGAGTGGAGCGCAGGAGCTGGTCCAAGAGGTAACTATAGCAGGACCGCTTGGAAATAGTGACAATAATACAATAGCATTCAACATCCCTGTGGTGGGAAGAACATCTCAACAGCCCAACACTGTGGCATTTAATTTCAAAAGGGGGAACTATGCAAAAATGAGGGGGTTAGTTAAACAGAAGTTAAAAGGTACAGTGACTAAAGTGAAATCCCTGCAAGCTGCATGGGCGCTTTTTAAAGACACCATAATAGAGGCCCAACTTCAATGTATACCCCAAATTAAGAAACACAATAAAAGAACTAAAAAAGAGCCACCGTGGCTTAACAACCATGTAAAAGAAGCAGTGAGAGATAAAAAGACTTCCTTTAAAAAGTGGAAGTCAAATCCTAGTGAGGTAAATAGAAAGGAGCATAAACGCTGCCAAATTAAGTGCAAGAATGTAATAAGAAAAGCCAAAGAGGAGTTTGAAGAACGGCTAGCCAAAAACTCCAAAGGTAATAACAAAATATTTTTTAAGTACATCAGAAGCAGGAAGCCTGCTAAACAACCAGTGGGGCCCCTTGATGATCGAGATACAAAAGGAGCGCTTAAAGACGATAAAGTCGTTGCGGAGAAACTAAATGGAATCTTTGCTTCAGTCTTCACTGCTGAGGATGTTAGGGAGATTCCCAAACCTGAGCTGGCTTTTGTAGGTGACAAATCTGAGGAACTGTCATGGATTGAAGTGTCACGAGAGGAGGTTTTGGAATTAATTGATAAACTTAACATTAACAAGTCACCGGGACCAGATGGCATTCACCCAAGAGTTCTGAAAGAACTCAAATGTGAAGTTGCGGAACTGTTAACTAAGGTTTGTAACCTGTCCTTTAAATTGGCTTCTGTACCCAATGACTGGAAGTTAGCTAATATAATGCCAATATTTAAAAAGGGCTCTAGAGGTGATCCCGGCAATTACAGACCGGTAAGTCTGTACCGGGCAAATTAGTCGAAACAATGATTAAGAATAAAATTGTCCGACACATAGAAAAACATAAACTGTTGAGCAATAGTCAACATGGTTTCTGTATAGGGAAATCGTGTCTTACTAATCTATTAGAGTTCTTTGAAGGGGTCAACAAACATGTGGACAAGGGGGATCCAGTGGACATAGTGTACTTAGATTTCCAGAAAGCCTTTGACAAGGTCCCTCACCAAAGGCTCTTATGTAAATTAAGCTGCCATGGGATACAAGGGAAGGTCCTTTCATGGATTGAGAACTGGTTAAAAGACAGGGAACAAAGGGTAGGAATTAATGGTAAATTCTCAGAATGGAGAGGGGTAACTAGTGGTGTTCCCCAACGGTCAGTCCTAGGACCAATCCTATTCAACTTATTCATAAATATTCTGGAGAAAGGGGTAAACAGTGAGGTGGCAAAGTTTGCAGATGATACTAAACTGCTAAAGATAGTTAAGTCCAAAGCAGACTGTGAAGAACTTCAAAAAGATCTCACAAAACTAAGTGATTGGGCAACAAAATGGCAAATGAAATTTAATGTGGATAAATGTAAAGTAATGCACATTGGAAAAAATAACCCCAACTATATATACAATATGATGGGGGCTAATTTAGCTACAACAAGTCAGGAAAAAGATCTTGGAGTCATCCTGGATAGTTCTCTGAAAATGTCCACGCAGTGTGCAGAGGCGGTCAAAAAAGCAAACAGGATGTTAGGAATCATTAAAAAGGGGATAGAGAATAAGCCTGAGAATATATTATTGCCCTTGTATAAATCGATGGTACGCCTTCATCTCGAATACTGCGTACAGATGTGGTCTCCTCATCTCAAAAAAGATATACTGGCACTAGAAAAGGTTCAGAAAAGGGCAACTAAAATGATTAAGGGTTTGGAACGGGTCCCATATGAGGAGAGATTAAAGAGGCTAGGACTCTTCAGCTTGGAAAAGAGAAGACTATGGGGGGATATGATAGAGGTATATAAAATCATGAGTGATGTGGAGAAAGTGGATAAGGAAAAGTTATTTACTTATTCCCATAACACAAGAACTAGGGGTCATCAAATGAAATTAATAGGCAGCAGGTTTAAAACAAATAAAAGGAAGTTCTTCTTCACGCAGCGCACAGTCAACTTGTGGAACTCCTTACCTGAGGAGGTTGTGAAGGCTAGGACTATAACAGAGTTTAAAAGAGAACTGGATAAATTCATGGTGGTTAAGTCCATTAATGGCTATTAGCCAGGACGGGTAAGGAATGGTGTCCCTAGCCTCTGTCTGTCAGGGGGTGAAGACGGATGGCAGGAGAGAGATCACTTGATCATTGCCTGTTAGGTTCACTCCCTCTGGGGCACCTGGCATTGGCCACTGTCGGTAGACAGGATATTGGGCTAGATGGACCTTTGGTCTGACCCGGTACGGCCTTTCTTAGGTTCTTGGTTCTTATAAATCAGGACTGGATGTTTTTCTAAAAGATCTGCTGTAATTCAAAAAGGAATCATTTCAAGGAAGTCCTGTGGTCTGTGTTGTACAGGAAGTCAGAATAGATAATAACAGTGGTCCTTCTGGCCTCAGAATTTATGAATCTATTAATCTATATTTTTAATATTAGGTTCCTTTCAGGTGTACTTTTACCTTAGACAGTGTTTCTCAGAGCCGGACAAGTAGTTATTCTTAACCAAGCCACAAGTTGATGAATTCACCAAGAACCACTCCAGTCTATATCAATAGTTTTACAGATGTTCAAATATCACATTGTAAACATATACAAAATACAACATGCTGTCTTGCAAGTGACTGACATAAACAGCATTGAGTTCGAGCAGCTATAGCACAGAGCAGTACAAGTCACCATTCACCCTAAAGAGGCCACAAACAGCGCCAGCCCAATTTTTGTTTTCCTTTGCAGGTCATTGTAAAGCAACAGTATTGAGGAGAGAATTATTCCTCCTCTTAGGCTAGGTCTACACTACCCGCCTGAATCGGCGGGTAGAAATCGACCTCTTGGGGATCAATTTATCGCGTCCCGTTGGGACGCGACAATCGATCCCCGAATCGACGCTCTTACTCCACCAGCGGAGGTGGGGAGTAAGCGCCGTCGACGGGAAGTTGCAGAGGTTGATTTTGCCGCCGTCCTCACAGCGGGGTAAGTCGGCTGCGATACGTCGAATTCAGCTACGCTATTCACGTAGCTGAATTTGCGTATCTTAAATCGACCCCCCCCCCCGTAGTGTAGATGTAGCCTTAGATACCAGCTCCTTGGGCCAAAACTATAATGATAGTTAGTGTAGTTTAAAAAAATAAACCAGTCTGCCCACAGCAAATACCTCCCCAAGTGAACCCTTTTATTAACATAGAGCTATATCCCACCTGTACAGGAAAGTTCTGGCAATGATAAACGCCCATCAGACCTTCATCGGGAGCTGCACTCCTCTGGCAGAGAAAGTCATTGAGATGCTTGCCCTGAAGAATTTTTGTAGAGAGCCTGTTCCTCACATTCATTTACCACTGCAGCTTCTCTTGAACAACGTCTACCAGCGGATCACCAGTCGCCTAGCAGAGGGTCACGGAATAAATGTAAGACTAACAGACAACAAGCACATTAATGGGGCCACCTCCCGTTAATTTTTATTTCCTAAGCCATATTTTCTAGCTGGTCATAAAATCTTTGTTTTTCCTATGGAAAATTTCAATTAAAACAAAATAAAGAAGGGGGCAAATATTGGGGGACAGGGATCTAAGGGACACTAGAATTAAATCTGGGAATTTAGTCAAAAACAGGAAAAAATAATTTAATCAAAATTCCTGTCAAAAATTTTGACTTTTAATCAAAAAAACAAAAACCCAGATACTGACATTTTTTCAGATCTCACCAACTGAGCTCCAAAATGTTTGCAGCCATAAATGGCCAAAAATTGAAAAAATGGCCAAAATCGCAAATTTTAGAGGGGTGTGTGTGTGTGTGTGTGTGTTCTGTTTCTTGACAAAAAACTGGAATTGCCAATTTCACCTTTGGAGAAACTTTCATTTAGTCAAAACCCCAATTTTCCATTGGAAAAAAATGCTGAAGGAAACTTTTGAGCAGCCCTAGTAATTTCCTGCAAGGCCTTGGTGAGGTGCCTGGCTTGGGTTTCATTGCTTGTTTCCCAACCCGAGGCTTTCCACCTCAGCTTGTCTAACTGAATAGCATCGGGCTCAGTCCCCACCATTCAACTTAATCAGCTTTAAGTCTAGTGGTGCTGTCACACCAGTGTAATGAGAATTTGTCCATTGATTTTAATGGGAGCTGGATCAGGACACATGCTAAATATTTTGGGCATGGAGGATGTGATCTGTAAGTGTGGCTTAGCCATGCGGGGTGCAGGACCTGCAAAGTCTGGGAGGATAAAGGTGACTAGGGCTCACTGAAAATATTCTGTCAAAACTGATTTTCAAGAAAGTTTGGGTTTTCAACAAAACTTTGTTTTGTTTTTCCTTTTGGTGTAAAAATTTTGATTGTTCATAGAAGAAACAAATATCCAAAAGGTGTTCTTTCTTTCTTGCTTTCTTTCTTTCTTTTCAAAAAGTTGAAGTTCTCCATGGAAAAGAATTGTAATTTTTGATGAGCTTTAAAGCTGACCCATTTCTATGCTATGTGCTCTTTCAGTCGTTTCAGGAAGGTGATGTCAATGTAGTTTTGAATGACATTGTCAGAAGGACAGAGGCTTGGCTTGGTACCAGGTGAGTATTTTACACCCAAACTTCTTAACAAGGTAGGAAAGAAACAGAAAGCAGCCACCACCATCCTGGGGAGAAGCAGGAGGAGGGGATGGTGCTGTTGCCTGATCTTTAGATTGTGTATTAATTATATTGATTACTTAAGAATCCCCAGTTATCACTTTGAGGGTTGACAGGTTCTTGTCTCAAAATCAGGCCCAGTATTATTTAAATTGTTATGTAGTTGGGAACCCCGATGTGCACAGTTGCGACAACTCACACTTTTATATTTACAAATATAGTTTATTAGTACATTTAGCACAGTCACAAACACCCCAACTTAGTAAGATAGAGATACTACAGAATGTACATCTGCACATCCAGATACTCACACCATCCCTGGTAGAACAAGCTGAAGTGTTATCCATCATCTTCCGCATCACCATCACCTTCCCCTTCATCACCAGTGGCCATCATTCTGGCACCTCCCAAGGACTACATCTCTCTCTCTCCTACCGCCCCAAGGCTGGGATGCCACTTTTATAATACGTTACGCTGACACCACTATGTTTGATGCATATTCAGTAGGGGATTTGCCCCTTTTCCTTATTTGTATTTTCTCATCTTACTAATGCTGGAGTGTCTTTTTCCTATAGGTTAGTACATCAGTGATCTTAAATTATTATCATATATGTCAATTCGTTACCATGGCCCTTTTGTGGTTAGGTATCACATTTGTTGTTTCAGTCCTAACTGGCTATTTCGGTTCTTTCCAAGTTCCAAGTTGTGGTGTACCGGTTAAGTTTGAAAGGGTATGAACTTAGGAGAGCCTCTATGCCAACCTGCTTTAACGTATCCTCTATGTTAAAGGTCACAGCCATACATGGACCTAATGCTTTTTCACCACCTATCTATGTGAAAGGTCCTGAATATATGTAATCTAATTTTGCTATCTGGGTGAAAGGTCCCCGACATATGTATGCTAACTTAATAAAACAAATAATCAAACCTATAAGAAAATAAGAAACTTATAAGAAAAGATATATAGGCAAGTAAGCAGGCTAGCCTATAGGCTACATGCCCCCCTTTGTAAATTAACCCCATCACACAGATAAAGATGTAGATGGTCAAACATCTGTGAGGACAGTTTCAAGGCCATTTTCCACCGCTTGGGGTGGAGGAAGGGTACCATATATATATATTTGCCATCATTAATGTTTGGTACCTGTTTAGGTTTTTGCTTATACACATTGAATTTACATTGAGTGCAACCTAAAATAATGAAAATAATCTCTATTGCAATTCCTTGGACACTAATCCAGTCTTTTACTTCAAAAATCCACCTTGGGGATTGTTGAAGACTCATCGTCTTCATTCATTAATTGGGTAATAGCTTGTTTGGCTTTATCCATATCGTTAATAATTTTTATGAGGTGGGTCTCCTTACGATTGGTTACAACGCAAAATTGGCTATTTCCAGCCTAGGTCACCCTCTCCATCAGAGTCTTCCACTTGGTCAGCCTTACCGCACAAAACAGTGTCTGTCTCAAATACAGTATATCCACAGATGTACCGAGGCCCTTAACCTTTATTTTCAGCTCCCCAAATACTTGGGGTTTTCCATTGGGCTGTTTATTTGTGCAATGTTTATCTGTTCAAAGTTCATAGGCCTTAACCCTTCTGCTAATTTGCTGATGCTAATGTCTTACAAGATACAGGCCTGTAGGTTTCTTGCATTACCGCTGAATATAATGCAAAGCAGAATATAATGTAAAGCAGTAAATATAATAAAGGCGAACTAGCCCACTGGGCTATGGGTATTAGCGAACCCTTGTCCCTATTACATAAGATGAGGACTTTACTCTTAACACAACAGATAACAGGAAAATGGGAATTGCCACCTGCTTAATTAGTATAGGTGTATATGTGCTTTTGGGGTTTGGCAAAAATTTAACCCTGTGACCCTGCACTCCAATTGACCATAACCGTAATTTTAAGATATATTGCAATACTGGGATACCAGACACTTCACTATATGTTACCCTCCACATCCAAGCCTATTGCTTGCATAGGCGCTGATTTACCCTCTTTCCCATGGGTGCTCGACCCTCTTCTGCCCCCGGCCCTGCCCACATTCCAGCCCCTTCCCCAAATCCCCACCCCGCCTCTTCTCCGTCTCCTCCCCTGAGCACACCATTTTCCCACTCCTCCCGCTCCCTCCTGGAGCATGCTAACGATGCCAAACAGCTGTTTGGCGGCGGCCAGGGGGGGAAGCGCTGGGAGGTAGGTGGAGGAGCGGGGACGTGGCGTTGCAAGGCAAGGAGGAGGTGGGGCGGGGGGTGAGGGGAGCTTGACTGCTGGTGGGTGCAGAGCACCCACTAATTTTCCCCGTGGGTGCTCCAGCCCCAGAGTACCCATGGAGTTGGCGCCTATGATTGCTTGGTTAGCCTGGCAGGCTACTGACAACGATGACAACAGATTTTATGGTACCTTCCTTCTGACCACACCTCAAACATATTGTATCTGCCAATGTGCTGATACCTCTCTTCAGAGCAACAGGCAATCGGTGGAATTTTCCTGTTTGGGTGATAAACTACCAGAGGAGATACATTGCTGCATTTATTATAGACATTGTCTTCAAGGTGACTTACTGAGTGGGTAACTGCCAAGTGACTAAACACATTCTCACTGGATTGAACACAGGCAACGAGGCTGTGAACAGGACACACAAGATTTTGCCATGATAATCTTAGTTAAATAAGAGTTTTAATTAGGGTGCAGTATTACAGACCCCAGACCTGAATTGCTTTCAGTGACACTTTTGACAAGAATTAAACAAGTGGCTTTTTCTGTTTCCTGTTTTAAAAACAGTAATTTACAATACAATGTAGCTATTGCTAATCCTTGGTTGAATGTGGGAACTTTTCTAATCCTATAATTATAGGATGGTGTCATATGTGTATACTGTATACAGAGCTGATTTCTCCCCCCTCCCCCCCTCGCTACACCTGGTATAGATGTACCCACTCCAGAGTTACTGATTTGAAGATAAACCCTTTTCCAGGTTACTAAAGGTGATGTGATTACACATGCTAGTGCTCAGCTAAGAGTAGCACTTTTTCCTGGTCTGCTCCTTTAGAATGTGCCCCTTTTTGATACATACACCTACATATATAGAGATATACATGACACCAACACTTCAGGCAATGCACTTAATACTGTCCATGTTCAGTCTTCCCCAGCTTTTGTATACTGTCCACTGGGGATGAGATTATATTACTGCAATGACGATACCAGTGCACAAAAGGTGTCCTTGCACCAGTGCACAAAAGGTGCCTTGCACCGGGCTGCTGCTGTGGGCTCCAGATCACAACATACAGAGTTCACCATTTGGAGGTTTACGCCAAAGTCTGTTTTCTCAGCTTCCTTCACATGGTACAGACACTGGAGCTTGGGAGACTGCATGTAATAGGCCAGGTGTCTTCCCAAACCAACTGTTAGAACATCATGTCTGCTGCAGAGAAGGAACAATGCTACCAGCTTCCTGGTGCAGGGAGCTAGTTTTTGGCTTGGGCCCCCTCTGAGGATTTTGTATTGTTGCCGAGTACCTGTACAGACACGACCCTTTTCTGGTACAACATTGTGGGACTTGGTGTCATGGGCATTCACTAGATTTGAATTGATAACTTAATTCCTTTAACTATTCCTAAACAAACCTCAGAATGACACAAGTTATACAAATTCAAACTTAAATAATTAAAACTATTTGTTTCAGTATAAACATATCCACCCCCCGCTGATATGGGGATAATATTGAGGATCACCATGTTACTTTAGGTAGAACTTGATTTTATATTTTTATTGTTTGATGGTAAGAACCAAACAATATTAGATTATATTTTATTTATTTATTTATTACACTATGAAACATTGTCGTTGTAATAGCTATTAAAGGGAGACTTTTACATTAATATTATGGTGGTTTGCCCAATGAACTTTTGAATTTCTAACATGGGTTCCGCCAAACAACTGGCCACATTGCCTGACAAATTCCAAATACTCCCACCACTGGAGAAGAATGGGGCCAGGAGGTGGGGATTCAGGCAAGGACAGTCTAATCCTGACCGCCCTTTGCTGTGTCTTGTGTCTGAATGTGGTCCTACACTGCTATGAGGTGTGACCCGAGACATCCCAGAATGCTTAGCACTTGCTGGGCCCCCCCTGCAGTACTCTGAGCACTCCCTGGCTGGAGCAGAGGATCAAGGCTGTGTGGAGCTGTGTGTAACTTAGCACTTACCAAGGCCCTGAATGACTCACTCTGGGCCCTCAGAGAGAGGGACTGAGAGTTAGCTCTGACCCCAACTGACCTCTGTCTATCTCAGATACTTATCTGGCCCCCATTGGCTTAATATTTGGGTGCCTCACAATCTCTGATGGGTTTATCCAAGTGGGCAAGTCACTTAGTCTTTCTGGGCCCCACTTCCCCATTGGTAACCTGTGGATAATAATCTTTCCTTTGTCTGTATAGACAGTGACTTCTAAGAGGCAGGGACTGTCTCTCACTGTGTGTCTGTGCAGTGCCCAGCACAATGGGGCCCCGATCTCTGTCACTGTGGGTCTGTGCAGTACTTGCCTATTATACTAGTTGTCCCATATTTTTATTAATTTTAAATGATATTTTAAAGTTAAAATGCAATAGATTATTGAAGAGCTGAGTTTTCAATGCTATTTCCTTTGCTGTATACGCAGACATCAGACAGGAAATGCAGAGGATGTTTTGCAGCCAAAGGAGTTGGAGGATGTTCTGCAGTGCCTTAATGTAACACTCACCTTGGTCACAAAGTTCTTGAAACACCCAAAGAAAATATCATTCAGCCCCGTGATGACATCACTGCAGATTTTGGAATTGTTCTCTAGAACAGAAGATTTACTGCAAACCAAAAGGGTAAAATGAACATTTTAAGCGATTGATGAGGAATTTTCTCTAAATGTTCCAAGGTTTCTTTCAGGAAGCTCATACCCTCATTAGCGGCAACGAACTTTGTTGTGCTAAAAATGTCCATTAGTAAAACCATGAATTGTCACCGAGGTGCCATATGTGACCTGGCAGAGAACCCGCGTAAACCTTCTCAAATAAAACTGCTCAGAACAGGCTAATTGAAAGCATGGCAAACATGCCAGAAACCTCCGGAGCCTTGTCTACACCAGGGCTCCCGCTGGTGAACCAGTCGTAGCAATGGTCGAATCTTGTTATGCAATTTCCTAGTGTGCATTCAGTGGGCCAGGTCCTCCTCGGGTGTAAATTGCCACAGCTCCATTGATTCCAATGGAGCTTTGCATGATTCATACCAGCTGTGATATCATTGACTCCAGTGGAGCTGTTGCCAATTTACACCAGCTACTGACCAACCAGCTCTGCCAGCCTGTTCAACTGATCCCTCCACCATTTAACACAGTTGGATTTTTTTTTTAAAGATATACTCTAGTTCAAACAGGAATTATTTTGGGGAAGTTCTCTGCCCTGTATTTACAGGAGATCAGACGTGACGATGGTCCCTTCTGACCTTTAAATCTATCAATCTATGACTCACACTTTGTTCACAATTCGGAGGGTTTGTTAGCACCCTTGAGGCCTTAGAATAATGACTTTATTTTTAATGAAGTTTAGATTCTGAAGCACAAGATGGCAACCCTAAAAAAAGTGTTTGCTCACTGAATCGCTGCAATTTGGCCCAATTTGTGTCTTGAGCGAAGTCTAAACTTAGCAGTTTAAAGCACTGTCACAGCAGCGCTTTAAAGGGACAGTGGGGTCATGTGCAAGCGCTGGGAAGACAGCTCTCCCAGCGCTCTAGGTAAACCACCTCGCGCTCCCAGCACTCGGATCCTGTCTACACTGGTGCTTTACAGCACTGAAACTAGGGGGGCAGTGGTGGTGAGTTTTCACACTCTTGAGCAAGAAAGTTTCAGCGCAGTAGCTTACCAGTGTAGACAGGCCCTTGGTTTCAGTTATTTTCTCTTGTAGCTCCCAGAACTACTTAAATCTGTTGTTTCCCCAGACATCTGATAATCAGTTCTGCACAACTGAATTTTCCAATGACCTGATATTTAGGCTTCTGAATAGTATCAAGTCTTGAAATGCAGTCTTGAAATTGGTGACTTTCTTTTCAAGTGTTTGATTTAATGTCTATAAAGGAGATGAAAAGCTGAGTTTACCACTTCTGTAACTTGCCCCTTTTTTTATCTTCAAGGAGTTTCAGGACCTTAAGCAGACCCATAGGCTCAAGGACTTTATGAGTGTAGCAGAATCATGGATCCAGGAGTTATTTCCCAAACTGTCTGAACAGGAAAAATTCTTTTTTGATGATATTGACGTGAGTCCAGAAAAACCTAGTGAGACTGATTTTTTTTCATTCCTATTAAAAATAGTCAACTGATAGGTTTGTTTTGTTCCTAGAAATGGCAACAGCTCATTTCCACTGAGTTATTCTGTGATAAGTGGACCCGGGACTGGCGAAAACTTATTAAAACTTTGTTTGCGGAGTGCATAATAAAGGTGAGTTGACTGACTGAAAATCAGAAAGATGGTCTTTGCCTCAGAGAACTTAAATGGAGATACAGATAGATGGGGAAGATGAGACCTACAGACAGATGGGGAAGACAGCAGTGAGATTATTATTGGAAGAATAAGCAACAGTAGCAGCGTACCATGGGGGGCCATCACAGCATCACCTGTTTTTAAGGAGAGATTTAGAGGGAGGTAGAGTATGAGAGATGAGGGACAGAGAAAGGACCAGCTGTGAAGGTCCTTGAAAGTAGAGTTGGGGAACATTTTTGGACAAATTTTTTTTTGCTGAAAAAAAGCAAATTTGGTGACATCAAAACAATTTTGCAAATTTGTGTTGATTTCACTCAATTGCTTTGGTTGGTTGAAAACAAAACCAAACCAAACAGAAAAAAAACATTTTTGTTTTGACATCTGTCCTCTGAAATGTTTCAGGTTTTTGATTTGAAATGTGACTTTTCATTTAGAAATTTCCTTTTTTTAAAAAATAGTTAAAAAATGCTTGAAATCAAAGTGAAATGTTTGATCCAAAACAGTTATTTTTCCTGATTTTTCTGGAATTGTCAGCAAACCAAAATAACCACACAGCATAGCATCAGTTGTGTTTAAGGAAATATTTAGAAGAAGAGCGATGAGAGGCAGGGTGAGTACCAGCAGTGCAGGTCCAGAAAAGTGAAGACAAGTACTCTGTGCTTGATATGGTGGAGCGGAGAAAATGCCACAGTGTCGGGTATGATGTGATCAAAGTGATGAACCAGGACAATGATCTTTGTGGCAAGGTTTTGAACAGATTCAATGGAGAGTGAGGGGAAGATGGGATTTGTCCAAGCCAGAGAGGAGGAGGTTACAGATGTATAGACATGAGATGATGAGGGGCTAGATGAGAGGGTTAAAGGGTGACTTGATCAGTCTCTAAGCACCTACATGGGGAACAAATATTAAATAATGGGATCTTCAGTCTGACAGAGAAAGGTCTAATATAATCCAATGGCTGGAAGTTGAAGCTAGACAAATTCAGACTGGAAATGTGTAAAATGTTATCAGTGAGGGGAATAAACCATTGGAACAATTTACCAAGGGTTGTGGTGGATTCTCCATCACTGGCAATTTTAAAATCAAGTTTGGATTTTTTTCCTAAGAAATCTGCTCTAGTTCAAATATAATTAAATCAGGGAAGATCTTTCAGTGATGGGGTCCCTGGTTTATTTCACTGAAGGTAATGCGTGTGCGCCATGCACCCAGAGTTTTTCAGTGTAGTGGCGTCTATCGGTCCATGCATGTGTCCTTACATTGCCTGGTGGTTTTGCCCAACGTGATAAAGGATGGGGCGGACTGACTGTGTCTTCAGTTCCTTCTTACTTCCTCATGGTCTAAGTCACAGCTTCTGTTGGCCTCTCATCCTTGGTGATGCATTTTCCAAATAAAATGGTTTTACTCTTTAGTTAGTCAGGAATTTTAATGGTTTATGTAATAGTTTTGTGTTTCTGAGAGTTTCATAGAGTTAAGGGCCAGGGACACCATTTTGGCAGTTTCCAAACAAAAATACCTCCAACCCCTGCCCCATCCAGCACTCATGTCTGGGTACTGCATATAGGCAGGATCTTCCATGGTGTTCAGTAGTAATTTTCTTGTTTCTGAAAGTTCTGCAAGTCTCTGGACTTCCTGCCCTTGTTTGTTCTGCCTCAACGATTCCATTGTCTTCCTCGCACCCCTGCCTACCTAGGTACTGATTGTTAATTACTTGAAGAAGAAGGGGAAGGTTATTTACCTGTAACTGGAGGTTCTTTGAGATGTGTGGTCCATATCTGTATTCCAAACCCACCCTCCTTCCCCTTTGCTGTGGATCTGATAGGTCTGCAGTGAAGAAGGAATCGAAGACACAGTTGGTCCACCCCGCCCTTTATTGCCTCAGGCAAAACCACCATGTAAGGCAATGTAAGGGTGTATGCACAGACTGATGGATACTAGTACTTTGAAAAGCTCCAGAATACAGATAGTGACAACACATCTTGAAGAATCTCCAGTTACAGGTAAGTAACCTCCCCTTCTCTGGCCTGTATTATACAGGAGGTCAGACTAGATGATCTCAGTGGTCCTTCTGGCCTTGGAATCTATGGTCTGATTCCTCATGGATTTGCAACCTGTGCATTACATACACCTGTGCAAAGGGAATGTAAATTGCCACCATCAGGGGCATGATCAGGTGTTATTTCACCCCCACTTGACGTTGGAGCAAATGATGTCCCACAGCACCGGGAAAGGAGAGAATCAGGCCCATAATATTTAAGGGGCTGATTCACCACCATGTTACTCCAGTCCTACGCACTGAAATAATGACAGGCAGCTCTTCAGCTGGTATACGTTGGCGTGACTCCAGTGTGGCCCTGCTGATTTACACCAGCTGAGGATCTGACGTCAGGGGATGGATCACTTGATAATTGCCCTGATCTGTTCGTTCCCTTTGAAGCACCTGGCTGGCCACTCCGCCAGGAATACAATGGTTCATCTCGCCCAGTATCCTGAGTTATATGAACCATTGTACTCCTGGGGGAATTCTGTGCCACTGCTCAATGCAGAATGTTGCAGAAATTAATGTTTTTTGCACAGAATTTCCTTCCCCCCCACAGAAATGGGTTGCAGTGCTGCTGACTGCCACTAGGGGCCTCTGGACCTGGCAGAGCCCAGCTCACACATAGAAGACACTGCTGGGGTGAACGGGGAAGGAGCTACAGGGTTCCTGCTGCTGTTCCCAGCGTGCCCTGAGGGAAGGAGATGGTAGTGCACAGCAAACTCCACACAAACCTGGGACCCAGCATCAGGCTGTTTCTACCTCTCGATCCCTGTGTCCTGAGGGGGGGGGGGATGGCTGGGCTCTGGGGAGGGAGGAAGCCAGGGCTGCCCGGGGGGGGGGCAATTTGCCCCGGGCCCCACAGAGGCCCCCATGAGAATATCATATTCTATAGTATTGCAACTTTTTTTTATGGAAGGGGCCCTCAAAATTGCTTTGCCCCAGGCCACCTGAATCCTCTGGGCGGCTCTGGGGGAAGCTGTGGGTATCTGGGCAAGGGGGCCCCCCGCAGCTGGGCTCTGCATGAGAGGAGTTGTGGGTGTCTGGCCCCCTGGCTGGGCTCTGGCCAGGGGAGGGGGCAGAGAAACAGGAACTTGGGTTGTCTTAGGGATTTCTTTAACTCTCTACTCCTGGGGGAAATCTTTTGTGTGTCTGTATTGTTACAGACATACTTGCTGACAGGTATTTTGAAATAAATTACCAAAATAATTGAAATTGGTGTGATTATGTAGTCTTATTTTGACAAATAAAATGTGCAGAATTTTAAAATATTGTGGGCAGAATTTAAAAATTTTTGGCACAGAATTCCCCCAGGAGTACCATTGGTCAGTATGGCCATTGTTACGTTCCTATCTGACTCTTCATGTGCTTTAAGAAAGGTTTTTCTGAAGGTATAAAGGATGGTTGCATAACAAATGTTTCCTTGTTCTAGGTGAACCATAAACATCTGTTTGATTACTACTTGACTTTCATTAACGTTAACAAGTACCGAGATTCAGAACTGGAAAACTGCTTTTCACAACACATCATTCAGAGTATCAAAGGGCTGACAAAAAGCAAGGTATAGCAGAATCTCTCTTTTTCCTCCTGTGTAGCACCTGCCTGACCTTCACTGAACAGAGGGACCAGAAGCCAGGAAATTCTGAGCTTTGTTCCCCACTCTGCTATGTTGGATGGTTTTGTGCATGTTTATTATACTATTGGTCACACTTTACATGAGGGGAACACTTACAAATAGATTATAAAGTGTTACTAAATGATTAATAAGTGTTATAAGGGGCAATTTTTTGGAGGGGCAAATAGTTTTTCTACCCCCAAAATGCATTTTTTTAAGCTCCAAAACTATTCACAAATCTGGGTCGAATTCAACAAATAGTTCTGGGGAGGGGAAAACTGAAAAAAATCATAAAAATTGAACATTTTCACTTTTTCAAAACATTGCGACTTTTCGTTTTGAAATGGCATTTTATTCTCAAAGTTGGTCAATTAAAAAGAAATACACGTGGACCAAAAAAAAGTGCAAAACATCCCAAAATAGCCAAATCAAAATGAAAAACTCAAAAACAATGCCTATTCAAATCGACTAAAATGTTTCGGTTGATTTAAATCAAATCAAAACTCTTTGAACAGTGACAACACTGGGGGGGGGCACCGCCGGAAAAGTGGGGGGGGCCGTGTGGGCCACCGCTAAAAAGGGGAGGGGCCAACGTGGGCCGCGCCGACATGCGGGCCATCATGTGACCTACTTCGCCCCTCCCCTGCTTTTAAATAATTAAATTTTGAGTCAACTAGAAACTGTTTGATTCAAAATAGCATTTTCTGAGCTTTAAGTTCAACAAGAAACTTAATAAACAAAGGGGTTTTAGTTCAGCCCCTAAATTAAAAATCCATTATTCCCTCAGCTGTAGTTATATGTTACAGACGTGAGTAGTACTTTATACACTGGTACAAAAACATCAGCAGAAGAGGAGAGATCGTTTTAAGCTCTCTGTGTGTGTGTGTGTGTGTGTGTGTGTGTGTGTGTAAAATATCTCTACTCATGTAGTTAGAAAATATTCTTTCTTATAGAAGTCAGTGTTGAAAGAAATTCTTCGCAAATTTTCAAAGACGAACAAGCCAATTCTTGCACAAATCGTATCTACTGTCATTGAAAAGATGTGGACTGAAGAATTGAATCAAATAGAGAATGCTAACCGGTTTGAAAAGAACACAGCCGACGTTCTCATACAACTATTCAACTCCTCCATGGGCTTGGATATTATCTCAGCTGTCCGTGAGTTTCTATATGGACATTTTGTTCCAATGACCTCAGAATGGGTTCAACTTATTGGGATCATAGTTAAGTGACAAGGAGTTGGCTGGGTGCCAAATCCCACTAGTCGGCTATCTCCAGCTGTAGGTGCCTTAAATGCCTTTGAAAATCTGGCCTTTAGAATCTTAAGACTAAAGCTGGGTAACATTTATTTAGACACAACTTTTTTTTTTGGCAAAAAATATAGATTCAGCATCAACATTTTATAAATTTGTGTCCATTTCACCAAATTGTTTTGATGGGGGGGAGGGGAGAATTGAAATGTTTCGTTTTGACATTTTGGAAAAAAAGTTTCAATTTTTGAGTTTGAAACAGCTGTTTATGTTGAAATTACCTTCAATTTTATAAAAATAAACTAGGGAAAAAAAATATTAAAAATGCACAAAGCCATAACAAAATGGTTTTGCCAGGAAATAAAATTATTTCAACTTTTTGATTCACCAAAAGTTTCAAAAAATTTCAATTTTGGGTCTACTCAAAATGATTTCCCCCCTGATTTTTTTGGAATCACCGGTGAACTGATAAATCTATTATTTGCCCAGCTCTACTTAGGAGTATGCAAGGGCTTATCATAATGCAGCTGAGTTGTCCCAGAGTAGTCAAGGAAGTGAGAAACAGTTAACGTTTTCTGGGGTTTATTGTTAAAACAAAGAAGAAAACTCCAGTGCATTTTCTGAAATCGTTCCCAGCATCTCACTATATTTTTTGTATTTTGCAGAAAATTTGAAGCCCAAGGTTCAAAATCAAATCAGCAGAGATGCACGACAGTTGCTTTCAAAAGTGTCTGAGTTGTTCTCCTTTGTGGGTCGTAGTATATTTTCGGGAGACATCCCATTCAATGTACTGTCTGCCATTCTAGAACACATGGAGGAATTTGCCGAGATGCTGACTCTCATCGGTGAGTTTGCAGCTTCATACTTTTATCCATAAGAGGCTCCTTAAACATATTAATTTTTATGTAACACAGTCAGAAAGGAAAAATGAATATAAAATGCAAACCCATATGTTATTGCAACTTCTATAGAACATAAAACCAATTGTTGTTAATAAATAAAATATTCAAAGGTGGAGTCCTAAAATATGGGGGGGGGTTAATTGAAAACCACTGTGTTAAATGTGATGGATTGAATTTTATGCATATCTAGTAGCAGTTAGATATTTGTAGCACCATTTATTTTAAACATATAGTTGCATTCTAAGCATTTACAATATTCAGTTTTGGCTGATTATGCTAGTTACACCGGGAGCTCCAATACCTCATGCTGATTGCAAAATCTTTGTATGTTTAGTAAAAAGTTGTGGGACAGGTTCTCTTCCAAGCTCTTCCCACAAAATAAACTCCACCCACACCTCTCAGTGCTATTATCTGAGGCTCTCTGCAGACTCTGGCAGATATTTGTTGCTGCATCAGTTACATTCAGGGCAGCTTCCCCATATCACAGTGATGGTCTCAAAAACCCTCTGTATCTCTTTTTCAGAGCCATCTTTCTCTCAATATATAAAGGAAGTGCTGTATGTCAGGCAAAATGAATTTGGGCAGCTGAAAAAACAGACACAGCAAAGACGAGCATTTTTGTGTCTGTGCAGCTGCATCATGGACATTATAAAAGGTACCATCCTGTTCTGTTTTCCTGCAGTACATAATGATGGAATTGATTACACACTTAGTGGATGGAAGGACTGTATCCTGGAAAGCAGTGACACTAGAAACAGGTTAGGGGTCCTGATGGAAATCAACTGAACATGAGCTCCCAGTGCAGTTCAGTGACTAAGAGGGCAAATACAGGAATGCAGTGTGCTTGGGGAAGAGGCAGGGCCAGGGCGGGGATTTGGGGAGGGATCCAATGGGGGAAGGAAGGAAGGGGCTGAGGGCGGGGGGCAAGAGCCCCTCCAGGCTCCGCCTGTGTGCCGGAGCGGAGGGCAAAATTGCTTGTTTGTCCAGTGTCCCGACCGAACATCGTTCAGGACGCGGGACAAAGAAGCAAATATCGGGACAGTCCCGATAAAATCGGGACATCTGGTCACCCTAGAGGGAGCTCAACCGACTGTGCTTATCCAAAAGAAGTTTAAGAGGTGACATGATCCTGGTCTATAAGGATCAACACAAGGAAGGAATAGCTGGGAGTAGAAGGGTCTTTAACCTCCAGACAAAGACAAAGCCAGACTCGCTGGCTGGGAACTGAAGGGAGACAAATTTGGGCTGGGAATAAGGGGCCTGTGTTTACCGGCAAGGGGAATTCACCACTAGAATAGCTCCCCTAGGGATGGGATGGATTCTCCATCCCTGGGAATCTGACAATGGAGATGGGGCATCTCTTTCTCAACGCTCCACTCTAGCTCAGCCAGCAGTTACTGGGCCGGATGCAGGAGTCACTGGGGAAGATTCTCTGGCCTGGGTTATGCCGGAAGCTGGATTGGAAGATCGGAATAATTCTTTCTGGCCTCTATGAATCCGCTTTACAGCTAGACTGAGAATTTTCCTCTGTGGAAGGGTTACACTTGGGGCAGTTCCTCCTTTCAGAATGATTGTCACAGGCTGTCTGCAGACTCAGGCAGATGTCACAGCAGTGGTTACATGCGGGAATTTCCTAATACTTGAATACTTTGCAACTGTAACCTTCTTTCAGTGCAGCTCTCTGTATTTAATTACATTTATAATGTTTACTGTCCCACCCTCTATGACTCTGCTACACACACAGTTAGCTGCTATCCCAGATAACCATGTCATTGTTTTATTGAAAGACCATGAGAATTATGAATGTTCATATTAAAATCTAGTTGCCATGGCCATTTAAAGGGCAAATGTTTTTCTACAAGATCTGCTCTAGTTCACACAGGATTATTTTGGGGAAGTCCTGTGGCCTGTGTTATACAGATGGTCAGACTAGATAATCACAGTGATTCTTTCTGGCCTTGCTATCTATTAATTACATGTTAAATCTCTATCCCCGCACTGTTTAGTTGATGTAGGTGCCATGGAAAAAAGCGTTGCCATGAAACAGAGCATTAAGGATCAGATGCTGGTGAAGAAATACTCCACACATGGAAAGGAGAAAAGTGAAGATCTGCAGTCGCACCCACTCGCTAAACACGACAACATGGTTAGAAAAGTTCATACCCTACAGGAAAGCCAGTTCTTCCGGAAACTGTGCAAGCTGAAAGCGGAACGTGCCAAGGATGTTTTCCCAGACAAAGCCCTTCTTTCCCTGGATGAAGTGCAGGAAAACATTTACCTCCCGGCCATGGTCGATTTTCAAACCACCTATCTGGCCCTTAAAAATTTTTCTATCAGCCTTGGTGACATTGAGAGACAGTTTGGAAAGCTGCTAACAGATGAACAGGAGCTCAGAAAGGAATTTAAAATCATGGAGAAGAGTGAGGGAGGATCCGGCAGCAAGTCTGAGTGGGCTGAGGCCGCGGTGGCTAAGATTACAAGCTACTTGAAGCTCTCCACGGTGGTGAAGACAGCCAAAATGATAGATGAACTACGAAAGATACTGGGACTCAGAGGAGATTTCCAGCTCCTTGATGACCTGACCAAATACGTACGTAGGACTCTCATAGATATCATTGGAGCAATTGGTTAGACAAATGCAGTCTTGTTTTGCATTGCATTTGATTTACTCATCGTGATCTCATATACTCAGGTGAAAGGCTGGAGTGACTCCATGGAAAACACTGGAGTGCCAGTGATGTAAAAATGGCATAAGCAAGATTAATTTGTTTTAAATTGTTTATATTATGTAGCTGCTAGAAGCCCTAACCTGAGATCAGGGCCTGTCAGGACAGACGCTGCACAGACTCTGAGTGACAGAGATCAGGGCACCATTGCGCTAGGTGCTGCACAGACTTTCAGTCCTAGATTCACAAAGCTATTGAACTTTTAGGTGCCTAGAAAATCACAGGAACAACACTGCAATCCACATAGCCTGGGTTAGGTGCCCAGGCTCCTTATACAATGAGTGGAGAGAGAGAGGTGCCTACGAATGGGGAGCTACCTAAGCTAGCCAGTGGGAGATGCCTACAACAGGGGTATGTGCAGGCTCTGCCCCTCTCTTGGAGATAGGTGCCTACGTCAGGGCTGCAGGGAGGCACTTATCTCTGTCAGGGATTCACAGCTGGCCTGGGAATCCTCTTTGGGGTTCGGTGCTTAAGGCATTTTTACAATAATTTTAGTCACATTAATAACAAAGGGTGTGAATTAGAACCAGTTCAGTTAATTTGGTGAACAGTTCTTTTCTTGGATAAGAGTGGGCCAAGTCAAAAGTGACTTTAGCTAACTCAACTTCAACCACTTTTATTCCAAAATGAGAGTGTCCAACAAACAGACTTCCACCAAAATTACTAAATCAGTTCTAAGAACCTGAGTTAGTTAAACCAATGCATGTTTGTGTGTAGATCAGTCCTAAAAATCCACAATAGTGAATGGCTGAGCAGACTTTTATAGACTCCCACAGGATTATTTTATTAACTGTTGCCAGCATTAGGGAGCAGAGCTAAGGTTGCATAGTGGGAGTGGCATGTACTTTAATTTTGGATTTCCTTGTTTTCAGAGGTTTATGTTTCAGAGGTTTAAGTTTGGCCATTCTCCACATTCTAGAAGGGCGCAAGGCATCACTGGGCAACCTTAACTCTGCGTTAACAAAGTTTTGGGGGCAAGGACAGTTTTTTTCTCTAGGTTTGTGCAGCTCCTAGTGCAACATAAACAATAAGTTAATTAAAATGAATGCTTGTCTCATTTCTTTGCTAAGAAAAACAGTTCTTTATTCTGTATTTTAACAGGAAGACGAGGACTTCAAGGACAAGACTCTTGGTTATATGACTGATGATATTGTAAAGGTTAAAGATACTCTGAGTAACATCCCTGACAGTGTGTTTGACTTCTTGAAGGAACTTCTTGAGTGTGCAAAGAAAGATTTTATCTCTTGGATCACAACCATCATAAAAGGTGCACTTTAGACCAGTATTTATAAGCTAAGTAAGAATTTAGGGCCAATGGTGTAGCCCTTACTTGCTTGAGTTCATAAGTTCATAGTGGGTCGGAGGTAGGTTTGTTATTGTAATGCATATGGTGAGTTTTCAAGTGTTTGAATTGTAACAGGGAAATTTTCAGCAATATTTTATAATTGGTCCTTCATTGTCTTTCTGAAGATCAGATTATGTTAAAGATAATTCTGGAGTTCTGTTCTCACATAAGTTCTGAGACTGTAGCTAGAAAAAAAATCAAGATCTTTCTGCAGCAATTTCCGTCTTTTTTTAGCAAAGGAAACTAATAATGAAACTGTGGAACTCTCTGCCACGGGGGTTGTTGCTGGAGATTTATATGTGTAGTGAAGAACATTTGGACAGGCATTGGTTTAGGGTAGGGAATTATGAAATGGAGCAAAATATTTTTCTCCCACATATGTCATAAGGTGTCCAGTAGCAGAGTGCTTTGTAAGGTCAGTAGGAAAGAGGTTACACGTTGCACTTGTAATGTTGCACTTTCTGAGCACATTAAGAGGTGAGTTGCCAGAGAAGGTGCCTGTACTGTTGGTAAAAAAAACAACGAGGAGTCCAGTGGCACCTTAAAGACTAACAGATTTATTTAGGCATAAGCTTTCATGGGCAACACCCCCCCCCCCTTTGTCAGATGCATGGAGTGGAAGTTACAGATACAGGCATAAATATACTGGCACATGAAAAGAAGGGAGTTACCTTACAAGTGGAGAATCAGTGTTGACAAGGCCAATTCAGTCAGGGTGGATGTGGCCCACTCCCAATAGTTGATGAGGAGGTGTCAATACCAATAATGTGATATATGCCATCATATGCCAGCAATGCCCCTGTACCATGTACATTGGCCAAACCGGACAGTCTCTACATAAAAGAATAAATGGACACAAATCAGACCTCAGGAATGGTAACATACAAAAACCAGTAGGTGAACACTTCAGTCTCCTTGGACACTCAGTAACATATTTAAAAGTAGCCATCCTTCAACAAAAAAACCTTCAGAAACAGACTTCAAAGATCAGAGGGGTAGCCGTGTTAGTCTGAATCTGTAAAAAGCAACAGAGGGTCCTGTGGCACCTTTGAGACTAACAGAAGTATTGGGAGCATAAGCTTTCGTGGGTAAGAACCTCACTTCTCGCATCTGAAGAAGTGAGGTTCTCACCCATGAAAGCTTATGCTCCCAATACTTCTGTTAGTCTCAAAGGTGCCACAGGACCCTCTGTTGCTTTTTACAGACTTCAAAGAGAAACTGCAGAGCTGCAATTCATTTGCAAATTTAACACCGTTAATTTGGGCTTAAATAGGGACTGGGTGTGGCTGGCTCATTACAAAAGCAATTTTCCCTCTCGTGGTATTGACATCTCCTCATCAAGTGCCACCGGACTCCTCGTTGTTTTTGTGGATACAGACTATCACAGCTACCCCCCTGATACTTTTACTGTTAATGGAAATGAGCAGAGATGTTTGAAAAGTGTTGGGTTTTTTCTTCCAGGGGAAAAAAAAATCAGCTTCAAAACCCAGAAAAAATCTTGACTTTTGGCAACAAAAAATTCGTGGTTGAAAACTGCCAAAAATCTAAAAAATGGAGAAAAAAAATCATTTTTCCAAGTTTCTGGTTTTCCAATCAAAAATAAAAAAATTCCGAGGAAAACAGAGACTTTCTACAGAAATTTTTTTTAGTCAATTCTAAAAAGTTTTGATGGAAAATTTCTGATCACTCCTAGATCTGAGATTTTATTCATTTGATTTAATTGGCATATCCAAACGGAGAAACAACAGGGATTTTTCAGCGTTGGAGGGCAAAGACATTGCAGCTTTTGATTGAAACTATTTGTAGATTCCTCAGCATTCTTAGATTACTTGTTTCACACTCATTGTTGGATTTTTTTTTTTCTTGCAGACAAAACGGAACTTCCTACATTTGTGGAGCTGGCGTCCATTTCTGCAGGAGAAAATGACATGGACATTGACAAAGTGAGGTTCTTCCGAGACGCTGTTGCTGCTTCTGTGCCCATCTTATTCGACTTGACTCCGGAATCAGGGTTTGAAGCTTTTTCCTCAGCTCTAAGTCCCATCAGAGACGCTGTAGAAAATGACAATAAACTTCCAAAGAAGCTAGTAAGTTTTGCTGTTTTCTGCTCAAAATAAATATCTTAAAGACCCATTGTGACGTGGAATTTTAAAACAAGTAACGTTGGCTGAAATCATTACAAGTTGGGTGGGTGCACAATTGGTTGAAAGATCGTACTCAAAAAATAGTTATCAATGGTTCACTGTCACACTGGGAGGATGTATCCAATGAGGTCCTGCAGGTTCAGTACTAGTCAATATTTTCATTAATGGAGTGGAGAGTGTGCTTATAAAATTTACAGATGATACCAAGCGGAGAAGGGTTGCAAGCACATTGGAGGGCAGGATTAGAATTCAAAATAACCTTGACAAATTGGAGAATTGGTCTGAAATCAACAAGATGAAATTCAGTGAAGACAAGTGCAAAGTACAACACTTAGGAAGGAAAAATCAAATGTGTAACTATAAAGTCAGGAATAGCTGGCAAATATATATATATTTTTTTAAGATTAATGGAGATATCCCATCTCCTAGAACTGGAAAGAACCTTGAAAGGTCATCAAGTCCAGCCCCCTGCCTTCACTAGCAGGAACAAGTACTGATTTTGTCCCAGATTCCTAAGTGGCCCCCTCAAGGATTGAACTCACAACTCTGGGTTTAGCAGGCCAATGCTCAAACCACTGAGCTATCCCTCTTTATAGAAAGCTGGAATACTGCTAAAAAGGATCTGGGGGTTATAGTGAATCACAAACTGAGTGTGAGTCAACAGTGTGATGCAGTTGGAAAAAAGGCTAATATCATTCAGGGGTGTATTACCAGGAGTGTTGTATGTAAGACATGGGAGGTAACTGTCTTGCTGTAACCCTGGGTTTAGCAGGCCAATGCTCAAACCACTGAGCTATCCTGCTGTACTCGGCGCTGGTGAGGCCTCAGCTGGATACTGTGTCCAGTTCTGGGCGCTACACTTTAGGAGAGATGTGGACAAATTGGAGAGAGTCCAGAGGACAGCAACAAAAATGACAAAAGGGTTAGAAAACCTGACCTGTGAGGAACGGTTAAAAAAAACTTGGGCATGATTAATCTTGAGAAAATAAGATTGAGGGGGGACCTGGTGGTCTTCAAATATGTTATAAAGAGGACTGTAATCAGCTGTCCTCAATGTCTGCTGGAGGTAGGAAAAGAAGTAATGGGCTTAATCTGCAGCAAGGGAGATTTAGGTTAGATATTGGGAAAAACTTTCTAGCTACAAGGATATTTAAGCTCTAGAATAGGCTTCCAAGGGAGGCCATCTTTGGTGGATGGAGCAGGTTGAGCAAACATTTGTCAGGGATGGTCCTGCCTCGGCACAGGAGGGTGGACTTTATGAACCCTCGAGGTCTCTTCCAGCCCTACATTTCCCTGATTCTATTATTAAAGGCTGGGGTAAAATTTTTAGAAATGTGTCATTGATTTAGGAGCCTGTCACATTTTTAGAAGTGATTTAGGCACTTGGGAGCCTAATGCCTCATTGGTAAGAACCTCACTTCTTCAGATGCAAGTGTGCATCTGAAGAAGTGAGGTTCTTACCCACAAAAGCTTATGCTCCCAATACTTCTGTTAGTCTTAAAGGTGCCACAGGACCTTCTGTTGCTTAATGCCTCATTGAAATTCAATTAGTGCATCTGGCATATAAATATCTTGCAACGCTGGCTAAAACAGTGCCATGCGAACGCCTGTTTTGGCTTTCAGGTGACATTGTAAACAACAAGGGGGCAGCATTATCTCCTGCAAATGTAAACAAACTTGATTGACTGAGCAATTGGCTGAACAAGAAGTAGGACTGAGTGGACTTGTAGGCTCTAAAGTTTTACATTTTTTTATTTTTGAATGCAGTTATATTTTTGTCCATAATTCTACATTTGTAAGTTCAACTTTCATGATAAAGGATTGCACTTCAGTACTTGCATTAGGTAAATTGAAAAAAAGTATTTCTTTTATTTTTTACAGTGCAAATATTTGTAATGAAAAATAAATATAAAGTGAGCATTGTACACTTTCTATTCTGTGTTGTAACTGAAATCAATATATTTAAAAATGTAGAAAACATCCAAAATATTTAAATAATTGGTATTATTGTTTAACAGCATGATTAATCACGATTAATTTTTTTAATCGCTTGACAGCCCTAAAAGAAATAACATGCATGCATCTTGTCACCCCCAAAGGAGTTTCCCAGACACTTTAATTTAAACACACTGGATTAGAAACAAACAAGAAAATAAGTTTATTAACTACAAAGAGAGAGATTTTAAAGAGTACAAGTAATAAAGCATAAAAGTCAGAAATGGTTATGAGACTAATAAAGATAAAAACGCTACTAGTGCTTAACTTAATAAATTGTGTTAAATTCAAAGCAAACTTTTTTCACCGCATGCTGTCAGCAGTATTACTGACCAAACTTCTTAGGTCAGAACCCCTTTTCCAGTTCAATGACTGCTTCCTTTGTCCTTTCTGGTGCAGTGAATCGATGGGCAGGGGGCGAGGGGTGTCTTGGGGTGCTTGTCCCTCCTTTTTATAGTGTCAGTCCCCCTCGAGAAACATTTCCAGCGGAGATTCAGGAGACAAAGAGTCTATGGAGAAGGATGTTCCCTGCTGCTTTCCCTCACCTGTTTGAGGTTTCTATGTCTATTCTTCCCGCTTGATGACTCTCTTTACCACTGAAATGCAAATTAAACAGAGCATCCATTCCTTTGTTTGAGACAGGCCTGTTTGCCAACTTCTGCTGTGGTTTGGAACATGTATTAGTAACATTATATAATGAAATCTTGTAACTTCACATACAGTGTTGCCACACATATTTTATTAGGAGAATACTGACCTGCAAATTATGAGTTTTCAGATGATACATAGCAAGACATCCTTTTTAGAAAGATTATTACAATAGTGTGTAGAGTAGTGGTCTCCAAAATGGTCTTCAAGTGGTCACCCCCAGGGGGTGCACAAGAGGATCGTTGGGGGTGCGTGGCAGGAGGGGCGTCTTTTTTTTTTTTTTTTCTTCAGCAGTTCAGGCGGGAGTCCGAGGTTTTTGTTTGTTTGTTTGTTTTGGCAAAAATGGTAAAGCTGGTGCGGCAGGGGAGTGCATGCTGAAATTTTTTTTACTGATAGGGGTGTGCGATCAAAAAAGTTTGGAGACCACTGGTGTAGAGTATGGACACGGGTAAATTCTTGGTCCCTTGAAAATGATACCCTTGCTCTCCACACCATTTTTGTTCTTCATAATTGTTTCAGTCATAGGAGTGATTTTTTTTTTAACCAAAATATTTAACTCCGCATAGCCCCTAGCATGCACATAGTTATACTGGTGCCCTACACTTATTCCCCTTCCAATACAGGAATAACTATGCTGGTATAAGCACAATTACATCAATTTAACTGTATTCTCACTAGGAGAGTGGTAGGTTTAATGTGGTGTCATCCTTTATTTTTTTAAATGACGTGCTGAAAAGAGAAAACTTTGGTAGGGAGTTAAGCTGAGGTGAGGGAAAAAGAGGAGTGCAATAGTTATATATAATGTTACCTCAGCATTCCTCTAGCCCCTCACCCCAAATGTGTTTCTGTCTATCATTTGGGCCCTTCAGAACTCCTATGTGCCACCACTTCCTTTGCCATCTTTGCCAATGGAAATGATACTAACTCTTTCTCTCAGGGAGGTTGTGAGGGGAGCGAACACTACAGTCATTGGGTACTATAGGTATCTCAGCGAGCGTTCTGGTGTGTGTGGCTTTATTCCTTCTTCTAGAACTAATACATTAATTTTTTTTAATAGAAAGATTCCTGTCACAACAGAGAGTGGCTGCAAATGGTCCATGATTGTCATGGGTCTGTGGAGCGCTCCTCGATGTCTCAGGCCAGGGCCATCAATGGCAATGGGATTTTTATCATCTCCACACCTCAGAAATTCAAGGTAAAAGTTCAGCAGCATTTAATACAAGGCCTGTATTTTCAAAGTGATCCTGGCTGCCCAAATTGAGCTGCCTGAAAGAGGCCTAGTTTTCAAGGGTGGGGGCTGTGGTATATTAAAAGCTCTGTTAACATGGGAGGCTGTCACTTTAAAAGTTAAGTTTTTCCTGATCCTGCTTGCAGGCTCTAGGGAAACATGTAATCAGAGTCAGTCTGGAAAGAGTCAGCCTGGAGCAAGGTGGAGTGGGTTGTGCCTCTCTGCCTTACGGAGCAGCCTGTTCTCTCTCTCTCTCTCTCTCTGTCAGGATCCTTGTGTGTTATTGTTATGAATTCTAAGAAATAAAGTAGTGTCATGATGCAAACTTCCAGCAAGAGTATTATATATTTATTTAACTTCCCTGTGTGTGCCATGAACATAACAGGAGCTCAGCACTGTCTGAAAATCAGCCTCTTTTAAAAGGAGCCACTCTGGGCCCCCAAAATCACTAGTCACTGAGTCTACGGACTTAAGATCATCCCTTTTCCCCATTCAGGCCTGGTTCATACTAGAAGCTCGAGACCCAAGAGTTGGAATCTGGCCATGATTTTCAGAAGCGACCAATGATTTTGAATATCCAGTTGGAAGCACTTAACAATGGGTGCTTGGATATGTCTGAAAATCAGGCTCCTTTAAGATGTTTCAAGTTGGTCCCAAAAAATCATAGCACCCCAAATAATTCATTTTGCTTCTGCATATCTTTGGTCCACTGTACATAACACTTTCAAAGATCTAGAATGATTCTTCCCCCTTTCCTGTCTTGCACAGGTGAAATGAAATGAGTAGATTTCTAAGATTAAAACCCTTGCAGAATAACAGATTCTGAAATGCTTTGTATTGGCCTCGATGGGTGCACATGTTGGTCCCACAGAATAAAGACACAGCAGCATTTATCTTTTTAACTCTGTTTTCCCTCCAGCCTTCTCTGGATAATTGCATTTCACTGCTGCTGCCAGGGGATGTCGCGGAAAAGGCTGCTCAAGGAGACCAGACAGACAAGACGGACTCTAGAACGTACAGCCTGGCTCAGCTCACGGAGCTGCAGAACAAGCTCATGCTGATAGCCACAAAGGCTGAGCAGGGCAGAGAAGAGGTGAACAGGTTCCTGGAGGTAAATCCCGATCTCTGCATTAACCAGGAAATGTGACTTTTTGTACTCCTTTCTAATTGTGCTCCCTTTTGATGGGAAGCTCCATTTCTCCAGCAACATGCCTTCCTGTTCCAGAACTGATGTTCTGGAGGAGACTGTCTCGTGCCTTTAGTTCAGTGTTAGGAGTCCAAGGTAGGAACTGGAATTTCCATTCCACGGGAAATTCTGATATTTTGACATTTATTTTCATTCCAAATAGAATCAAAAACAATAACAAAAAAGGAAATATCAGATTAAATTACATTTTTGAAACACAAACTCAGATTTGCCATAGACCAGGTGCAGCTCTGAGGTTGCAAGCAGGAAGCGGGGGGAACTTGGGGGGGAGGGCTGGGTGGGAAGTAATTTTCCCATCCTTAGAGAATTTTCCCTACAGGAATTGGGACAAAAAGTCCAAATGTCAAAATTTTTCACTAACTGAAAATCCAAAGCATTTTTTAAGTTCAGGTCAATTAAAATGTATTCTTGCAATACTGTCAAAACAATTTGTTCTGATTTTTATCTTTTTCATTTTCATTTTTTTTAGTGTAAATTAAGTTAAATTTCAAAACAAAAAATCTTTTTGAAGTAAAAAATTGGAACTTTTTGTTTCAAAAATATAAAAATGGGATGTTTCAATAATTTTGAACATTTTTTCTCTAAATTTTTTGAGTTGGGAAATTTGTCACAACCATCTCTGATTTGTGAACAGTTTTGATTTTGACAAATTGGTATTTTTTAGTGAAAAATTTTTTTGTAAAAAAATTTCTTACCTGATTTCTTGAAAGTTCTCAGCACTTATTTCTAGGTCCAGGGCAGCTGAACTGCGGAGCCCAATGTGATGAGATCCCCAGGGTGCAGCCTGGGACTGTGGGACAACTGAGACCCCTTAATTCTCCAGCCTGGGCTCTCTCACACAATGCTTTGCTAGTGACCAGCAGCAAACCACTCCATATATGGAGCCCCACACCCAGCTAGATTGCATGAATGCTCCCAGAGCCACTCATGAATCACACAGAGAAAGGCACCAGCTGAATCTCCCCAGATCCCAGCCTTGCACCTCAGGAATATACCATTGAGACGATCAGTGCATTTATCAAACCAAACGTCTTTATTAATTATCTGGATGTAGGAATAGAGAGCATGCTGATCAAATTTGCAGATGACACAAAGCTGAGGGGATTGCCAACACTTTGAAGGATAGATTCAGAGGGATCTTGATAAATTGGAGAACTGGGCTATAGACAACCAAATGAAATTCAACAAAGACAAACATAAGGAGCTACACTTCGGATAGAAAAAACAAATGCACAAATACAGAATGGGGGATAATTGGCTCGGCAGCAGCACTACTAAGAATCTGGGAGTTGTGGTGGATCACAACCTCAACATAAGTCAGCAATTTGAAGCTATTGCAAAAAAAGCAAATGCAATTTTGGTTTGCATTAACAGAGGTGTAGCATGCAAGTCACAGGAGGTGATAGTACTGCTCTATTCGGTGCTGGTTAGGCCTCAGCTGGAGTTCTGTGTCCAGTTTTGGTCTCCAATGTATAGAAAGGTCGTGGAGAAATTGGAAAGGATCCGGAGGTGAGTGACAAAGATGATCACAGGGATGGAACGCAAGTCACACGAGCAAAGGCTGAAGGAACTGGGTCTGTTTAGTTTGGAAAAGAGGAGATTAAGGGAGGTTATGATAGCACTCTTCAAATACTTAGAAGGCTGAAATAAAAAAAGATGGAGAAAGTTGTTTTCTTTTGCCACAGAGGACAGAACAAGAGGCGAAGGGTTCAAGCTACAGCATAGCAGATTTAGATTAAATCTCAGGAAAAACTTCCTAGCTGTAAGAGCAGTAGGACAATGGAACAGATGTGCCTAGGGAGGTTGTGGAAGTGCCTTCACTAGAGGTTTTCAAAAAGAGGCTGGAGCCAGCTGTCTTGGGTGGCTTAGACACAACAAACCCTGCATCTTGACGGGAGTTAAAGTAGATGACCCCTGTGATCCCTTTTAGCCCTATGGTTCTATGATTCTAGGCAAAAGGAAATTCTTAACAACAGATCCTTTCACCTTGAAGAGCAGTGTGAGAATTACGGATCTGTGGAAACAACTAAAGTTCTGAAATGCCTCCACCCCCTTGTAGTGTAGGCTTTTGCGAGCCGGAGGCTTGTCAGCATGACAGGCTAGCATGGTCTCTTCTGAGTTCTCCCCTCTGCAGTTCGTGCTGCTTACACTTGGCGATGTTCAGCCTTTTGCCCAGGGAAACTCTCTTAGTACTGCCTGACTGTAAAGACCATGGAGGTCCATGTCTGCTCTCACAATTTGCCCCACCTCTTTCTGTCAGGGGCATGTTTTTCCCATTGAGGGTGATTCTCATTAAGAGTTCTTAGGTCTAGTTCAGTATTATCCCTCCCTCTTCTCCTTGGTCAGACACCATATGGACGTCCTTCCAAGAGATGTTTAGCTGGTCTGTCTCCTGTCATCCTAACTACATGCCCAGCCCTCTGATCTATTTCCCAGCCATCTGATTTCTTGCAGGGCTGTCATGTGTATTTGCCATATTTTGGAGAGCTCTCCTGGCCTATATAAGCTCAAAACATTCCATGTTCCTAGTATCCAGTCCTTCTTCCATCACTGAGGTCATGTATCCATATCATCATCAGTTGTTTCAGAGGGGTAGCCTTGTTAGTCTGTTTCAGCAAAAGCAACAAGGAGTCCTGTGGCACCTTAAGGCTAACACATTTATTTGGGCATGAGCTTTCATGGGCTGGAACCCACTTCATCAGATGCATGAAGTGGAAACTTCAGTTTGGCAGGTGTATATATATGCATGCAAAGATGGGTGTGTGAGATTACTATGCGGAGGACCAGTGCTAACGAGGTCAATTCAGTCAAGGTGGATTTGGCCCACTCCTAACAGTTGTTGAGAAGGTGTGAATACGAAAAAAGGGAAAATGACTTTTTGTAGTGAACTAGAGTAAAGTGATTTTCCCTCTTTTCGTATTCACACTTTCTCATCAACTGTTAGGAGTGGGCCACATCCACCAGCCCATGAAAGCTTATGCCCAAATAAATCTGTTAGTCTTTAAGGTGCCACAGGACCCCTCGTTATCATGATTTGTGTTTTTTCCAGGTTTATTTGAGAAATCCTTAACAGATGTACTTTATATGGGATACGGTTGTTAGCTTTATTCCAACCCCCAACACAGACAGCCAATGGATTGCTCCATGGTCTGACACCTATCCTATCCAGTGTGGCAAACTCTGTTGGTGGCAAAGCTACCTCTGGCTCAGCTCTCAGGGTCATGAGTACTCAAGCCCTTCCACCATGTCAATCCCTCTCCACAACGTCAGTCTGTAGGAAGGGGCAGAGAAACCGCCTGTTTTTAAATAAAATCCCAGCCTGAAACATTCTTCCCTCAACCATGTATTCGTATTGCCAAGCTCCATCCTTCACCCATGCAGGGCTCACCTGTTCACTGAGGATGGGCCAGGGTGGCACGTTCCCTGACAGTTCCCCAATACCCCCTCCTAGGTAGGGCCCATGTCTTGGCATTGCCTCATGCACAGCATAGTTTGATACAGGCAAGCAAAAAGCAAGGCATAACTTGGTACGAACCTGCCTCCTTCTGTTACATCAACTATCCCAACTTTTCTTCTTTTAATCCTGCGCACTCTTGACCTCAGTTATACATTGTGGCAATGAATGAAAAATGACGGCATTTAAGCACCTTAAGAAAGGGAGAGAAGTTTTGATTCAGTTCCATTGACGTCAATGGGAGCTATGTTGGGTTTGATCAACAGAGCACTGAGGCTCTGATTGTCAGAAGGGCTCACAAGAGCTACATGAATGACTGATTTTGTTGTCCACTGGCTGTTCCAAAAAATAATATTAAAAAGAGACATCTTTCAAGTCAACCTAAAATGATTTATTTTTAATTTTCAGCCCACCAAAAAGTTGAAGAAAAATTCATTTTGGGTCGAACAAAATATTATGATTCACCCAAAATAAAACATTTCATTTTATTTTTGAGCTTTCCCATGTTTTCTGAGTTTTTAAAATAAAGTTGAATTTCAAAACAAAAAGTTGTTTTGAATTGAAAAAATCGAAAAGTTTCATTTAGAAAATATCTAAACAAAACGTTTCACATTTTTTGGAATTCACTTTTAGGGTTTTTTTGTGGGGGGATTGACCAAAACAATTTGACGAATTTGACATGAATTCATGGAAGGTTTTAGTTGACCCGAAAATGCTTTTTTTGGTGAAAAAAGCTTCAGGCAAAATGTTTCTTTTCCCACCTCTAGTTGTCACTAACTCAGTTGTGTAGTCCATGCTCAGCACCTACCAAAATCAGGCCGTAAAAGGTTGGGTCTTGGCTACCTTAGAAGTGTAGTAGCGCTGTGTTGAGATCAGCAGAGATTCTTGAGTGGAGCTGGTGGGAAAACAATTTTTTCCCTATGGAAAATTTCAACAAAAATGGGAGGGGGTTGTTTTTATTGAAAATTGCCAGAGAAAAGTTTGACTTTTTGGTGAAAAATCAAAAATTTTCTGCTGAAAAACCCAAATATTTTGATTCTGAAATAATATATAGCACTTTTAATCAGTAGATCTTAAAGAATTCACAGTTTTTAATGTATTTATCCTCTCAACTCTCCTGTGAGGCAGTGCAGTTATCCCAATTATTCAGAGGGGGAACTGAGAGGCTGAATGACTTGCCAAGGTCACGCTGAAAGTTTGAAGTACACCAGGGAATTGAACCTGGGTTTTTTAAGTCTTAGACTAGTGCCCAAACCACTGGACTATCCTTCCTCTCAAAATGTCAATGTAGTGTCTCACAGAAGTTGTAGTTTGGGTGCTTCATGTTCCCAGTCTCCTCTATAGGCTGGACTCCCTTGTTGGACTACATCTCCTATGATGCACCATGGTCTCCACTCATGGCAAGGAGAAATGGTTGCACCATGGAAGATGGCGACCTGGTGAGGATCCCAGCCCAAAGAGGAGAATGGAGACATGAGACAACAACTGAACTACAACTTCCATCAGGCACTATAGCAGGATATCCAAATAGAAATGTGATTTCCAGATGTTTAGGTTTTTGATGAAAAATCCAAATATTCCACAGAAAGCAGGTCCTTTTCATGTTAGTGTTCTGGTTACCTGATGTAAAAAGAGAGAGACTGGGTGTCCCAAGATGAATCCCCACTTAATCAAATGATTCAGATTATCCAGGTTAAGTTGTAAAAGAAAGTATAACATTCATAGTGCCTTAATGATCTTGAAAACAAGCTGTATTCTATAAATTCTACTTTCCCATTGTGTATTTGACACATTACAGATCCTGGAAAAAATTGAAATGGTTGGGAAGCTCTACTTGCAACTTCTCAGCGTTGGCAACATCCTTTTCATAGATTGGAAAGCTGAAGTTTACTGTGACCCCAAACGCAAAGTAACAATCTACGCAGAGTTTGGAATAGCCGGAATCCTTGTTCAGAGTAAAAAACCCATCCTGGAAGAATTAGATGGCATTTGCAAAATCATGGAGCATTGCCTTGTAGAGTGGAAGAAATATCTGGAGACTCAAAGGAACAATTATTGCCATCTAAACATGTTCACTGCACGCCAACTCTTCTACTTGTGTAGCAAGTTAGCCAAACTGCATGAAGGACAAACAGACCCACAGGCTCTCAATATGCTTTCTGTTTTCAAGCATGATGTTAAAGAAGAGGATATCAGAGAAGCATTAAAGAGAGCACTTGAAACTCCTGCAGAATCCGTTGATATATCAGAGAAGGATGATCAGTCCGTGTCCTGGAATGACTACATTGTTAAATTTCCTCAGCTCATCCAAGGTCTGGTTGAGTCTGGGTATGACGAATCAGTGGGTAAGGCAGCTCTCCAGAGTTATCTGCCAAACTCAGCCATCACTGAGCAAATGCTCATGGAATTCGCCTTAGACTATGCTGATGAAGAGGAAAAGATTGAAGAGCTGAGCAAATTATACGACGAGCAGAGAGAAGCCTTTCTGCAGAAGTCCATGAAGTTTAAAAACAGGAACAGAGATGTGGATCCATCCACCTTCCAAAGCCTTGCAAAAGATGAAGTGGCCACTTCCTTTGAGAGTTTGCCGTCTATCCATGCCAAGGTGCATTTGCTCTGGAACGCTTACCGTAGCAAGCTCACTGGCTTGGTGTCAGACAAATACATTAGCCTGGATGTTTTCGGTGAAATGCTGAAATACCTGACATCTCCTGAAACCGCTGTAATTGAGAGGAATTTACCAGTGGGTTTGGAAGCGGGGAAGCCTTGCCTTGTCACATGTAAAGAAGAGCAGATGTTACCCTCCTTGTTGTCTGTCTATACGCACTCCAAGGGGGCACCTCTTCCAACGTATGATGAGGTGCTGGTCTGTACCCCTGAGACAGAGGAAGAAGACATTGAGCTGATTGTGAGGAGAGCTCTTTCTCCAGACCCCAGACACAAAAAGATCTATTGCTTGCTTGGTGCAGAAAAATTAGTTTACAAAGTCTCCAAGAACCTAGAGTCCCTCTTCTTCCACTTTGCACAATCTTGCAGCAATGCCGATTACAGATTTCTCATCTTCTGTGATGCCAAAGCTCACAATTCTTATGTTATGACGGCCTTTGACACATACAAAGTCTCCTTTTCCTGTGATTCGGGAGTAGAAATTCAGAAATACCTGAAGACACACCTGAGAGTGCCCAGTGGGGTGGCACCTGTTGCTCAGGTCTTTGAAAAGCCCTTTCAACAGAACGTGAAGTTTGTATTTTCAGAGCGAGCTGGCATGGGTAGGTTTTAGTAGAGATTTAATCTGGATTATCATTGTCCTGATGAGTATGAATTGAATACAGATTAACGGCTATTATCTGTTTAGCCCTTAGGCACTGGGAGATGGAGCAGAATCAGTCTTCTTTGTCCCAGTTCCTCTCATGGTGCCCCAGAGAACATAGGGAACAGGTAGACCCATGGTCTACCTAGAGGTGTAGCTATGGGCACACTTTCCCTGTGAGGCTCTTGCGTATCTTTTGACACTGTTAATCAAATAGGTTGTTGGGTCCAGACTCGGCTCTGGGGCTCCAGGGGGTGGCTAAGGAGCCGGCTGAAGAGAATCTACATCAGAGTGGAGCAGAAAATCTGCCCTTAGTTTTAGCTCAGTTTATGATCTGGATTAAAAGGGTGGGGATTCAGAACCTGAACTGGTATCACAGTCACTGGGCCTTTACCATTTAGAAAGCTCATGTTACAGCAAGTTGTACCATGCCTGCCCTGTGGAGCGAAGGTGAGATTTCTCCAGTGTAGAAACTTCTTTCCTAGCTCCCCAGCTGAAGAAGAATTATACAAAAAGGCCAGATCTTCAGCCTGTGTACGTGAGCGTAGCTCCACTCACTCCAATGGCGCCACACCCGTTCACACCAGCTGGGAATCTGCACCATTGACTCCAGCTGACTTATGTCCATTTATACTAGCTGGGGATCTGGCCCATTGACGCCAATGGAGCTATGGCTGGTTTACACCAGGTGGGGATCTGGCCTTCTCTGCTTCAGGTGAAGAAATAGAAACATGAAGACAGAGTATGAGAAGGCAGAGCACTGTAGAAATTGAATCTTGACCTTCTCTCTCATTTTAGGGAAGTCTTTGTTTGTAGCAAATACCACCAGAAAAGCCAAAACCCGACCAGAGAATGCAGAGCTGAGACACAAAACCATTAGGCTGACGGAGTCGGAAATAGATTTTGGATTTCTCCTGGAGGAGCTTCGCTCACTGGAACAAAAACCAACTGAGGCTGGGCCCAGGATCTTCCACATTGACGTATCCCCTGTGGTAAGTGTCTCTTTACTGAGCGCAATCTCCATGCCATGATATACAGCGAAGATGGATTCTCTCATTCAAAGTGTGAATGTGCCTTTCAGTGTCAGATAAATAAACCCCTTCCACTGGTAGTTATGGAAAGCAGTTAGTACCATCCAATTTCTGTAACAAAGGGTTAAACTGTGAACAGGGGTGTCACAAAAATGTAGTTGTCTTACCAGAAGTTCCACCACAAACCAAACTCTACTCACCCACTTGTGATGCCAGAAGAAGGTGATGCTCACAGTAGATTTTAACTCTGCATCACTGTGCGGTGTCCCAGCACCTGCTACTCTGTCACAATGCCCGCAAATCTCTTTGTATTGCCATTGTCTCTGTCACTGTCACAGCGACAGCCCAGCATTTACTGTCACATCAGCAGGGAGACCACACAATGGGTCAAATCCTTGGCTGGTGTAAATCAATGTAGCTTGCTTGAAGTCAAGGGCGCTATGCCTGTTTTACACCAGCTGAGGTTCTAACTGGGGTGTACTTTCATGGAGCATCTCTTCTCTCTTGTTGAGTTATTGATTCTTCAATAACTCAGAAAGTTTAGTAACAATGGGAAGCAATGAACAGTTGACATTTTGATGAAGCAAAACTGACCAACCCTGCATCTTTCTTGACAGGTCTCGAAGGGTCTTTACAAGTTACTGATTGAGCTGTGCATTCTGAGACACATCCAAAGCCCTGATGGCATGGTCTGGAAGTGCAGAGAGTCCCATCTTTATTTGATTGAATACCTGGTGAGAGGAAAAGGCATAAGCAGCACAAGAAAACAAGAGGTATTCTCCAAGTGATAGTGAATGGCAGGTTTTCTCTGGAACCTAGCAACGTGCATGTAATAGCAGCATGTTAAAATTCAAAGTGAGAAAACCTTGATGGAACTACAAGTCTTTGGCCAGTATTGTACCGTCCAAAAATAGAGAAAAATGATTGAGCTGTATAAAATCATGGCTGTTGGAGGAGACACATATTGTCCATACTAGAGCTGTTTGGAAAATGGAATTTCCATCCTGTGGAAAAATCTGCTCTTTCAACTTTTTATCCGAACTTTGGAAAGTTCTGAAAAGTTTTGATTCAGAAATATCAAAATTAAAAACGGCAACATTTTTGACTGAAAGAAAATGTTCAGACATGTCAAAAGGATTTTTTTTTCAAATTTTGACATTACCAAATCAAAACCATTTTTTTGACATGTGATTCAAAACAAAAAATGTTGTTTTTTTAATGGAAAATTGAAAAATGTAATCAAACTGTAATCAAAACGGACCCTTTCCTGCAGAAAATTTCAGTGAAACCACATTTTCTGTCAGGAAACTTTTTCAGTCAAAAAATGTGGCCAACTCTAGTCAGTATCCAGAGGAGCTTTAGGCTGTCCACATTGTATATGTATAGGTTACAGTTAAGCAGCCTGCCTTGACTCTTGTGACGCTGTTTATACCTATACGATGCTACCATTCTGATCTAATACTGTTGTACAAATGACAGCACAAGGTGCCAACCAATGGAAAATCAGACCCCAAGATTGGTACTTAGCTTGTTTAGAGCATCAACTACACACAGAAGTGTGCAAGAGGCAAGAGCACTGGATTATATTAGAGTAAGGCTTTTTTCATAGCAGGGTTTATAGTTTACCTAAAATTGGCTACTTCTCATCTTTAAAGTCCCGTGAATTAAACACTATCATCTAGGAAGATGAGATGGTATCATTTATATTTGAGGATTGGGTAAGTTACTTCATAAATCTAAATTTGGCTGTATCGGTGAATGATTTGCACCGTGTAACATGGTGCTACCTTATCCAAATTCTTTGTGCTCTGCTCATTAAGCCACGTCCTCATGAATAATATTAATGTCAATGTGTAGATGATTTCTTCAGTTTGTTTGGGTAACTTCAGTGTTTATAAAGCTTTAACTCCTTGTCATTTGGCTTTTAGATGACCAGTGAAATGGAGAAAGGATTTCTAGGTCTCCTTCCAGCTGTGAAATGCATGTCACCAGTAGAAGTACTAGAGATGCTTAAAAACAACAGTTCTGGAGATGCTGCTGAAGTGGAACAACAGCTACTGGACAGTGACACGTTCAGGGGTGATGCCTTTCAAAGGTCATACCAGTACATCAGCAGATACCAGCGAAAGGCCGATCTTGACAGGTTCTGTTTCACCCCTGGGAGGGTTGAAGGGACCCAGGAAGAGTGTCTGAGGCTCTTGTTGGACTCCTGTGGGAGAAAGAACCCTTCCTGGACTGAGCTCAGCAACTTCACACGCTTCCTAAACCTCCAGCTGATGAAGTGTGAAAACTCAGTGTTCTGCAGCAGCGAATTAGTGGAAGAGGGATTTAAGGGGTTCAAGGCATTTGTGATAAAATTTATGATCACCATGTCCAAGGACTTTGCCTTGCCTTCCCTAGCCATGGCAGATGAAAGCTCACCCAGCGAAGAGGAGAAAATGGACGAGGACAGTGTATTGAGAGGGTACCAGTTAAGACGCAAGTGGGAGCAAGAATCTCACCCCTACATAATTTTCCATGCTGACAACCACTCCATGGAGTTCTTGGGTTTCCATATCAATTCGAGTTTTGATGCTGTTGATGCACATTCACAGGCTGTTCTAGAGAAGAAGGTTATTGACCGACATTTATATCGCACCCTTGAGTTTCAGAAAGTCCCTTTCAATAAAAAGTTTGAAGATCTGTCCAGACAAGAGCAGCTAGAAACTCTCTGCAGCGTATTCGGTGTGAGAAGCTCCCAAGACCCAGATGAATCCTACCAACTGACCCTGGACAATACCATGAAAATGCTGGCCATTCACCTGAGGTTCCAGTGTGGGATTCCCGTGATCGTCATGGGCGAAACAGGCTGTGGGAAGACCAAGTTGGTGCAGTTCATGTGCAGCTTGCAAAGAGCAGGAAAGGATGTTCAGAATATGATGCTGGTGCGTGTTCATGGAGGCACCAGCTCCAAAATCATCCACCAGAAAGTCAAGGAAGCCATCGAGCTGGCGCGCGTCAATGAAGAGACGCACAACATGGACACGGTGCTGTTCTTTGATGAAGCCAACACCACCGAAGCCGTGTTTGCAATTAAAGAGGTCCTATGTGACCAGAGTGTGAATGGAGAGCCAATCTCCACCACTCGCTTAAAAGTGGTGGCTGCTTGCAACCCTTACAAAAGGCACACCAAGGAAACCATTGAGAAACTAGAGAAAGCTGGCTTGGGGTACAGAGTTCGGAGTGAAGACACCCTAGAAAAGCTGGGCTTCATCCCTTTGAGGCAGCTGGTGTATCGGGTGCAGCCTCTTCCACCGAGCATGTTGCCTCTTGTCTGGGACTTTGGAGAGCTAAATGAAAATACTCAGAGTCTGTACATCAGACAGATTGTTAAATCCATCGTGAAAGACAAGCTTCCCGAAGAGAACATGGATGTTTTTACCTCTGTCATTTCCACCTCCCAGAAGTTTTTAAGAGAAAAGAAAGAGGAATGCAGAATCGCCAGTCTCCGGGACATAGAGCGCTGCATGCGGGTGCTGCTGTGGTTTTATAACTTAAGAGACCTGCTTTTTCCTCTTATCGATGAAAAAAAGAGTGAGGCTCAACAGTCAAATGACTATGACCCATCTATTCATGCCCTTGCAAAGGGGTGTGAGAAAGATCAGATATCTGCATTAAATGCAGCACAAAGATCTCTGGTTCTTGCAGTTGGGGTTTGCTATTATGTATCTCTCGAGAGTCGCCAAGATTATCTGAAAGAGATAGCGAAATGCTTCTCTGTGCCCGAATCCCTGCTTCAGCTAGAGATTGTACTTTGCCAAGAGGTGTTCCTGGATAACCTCTCTGTTCCCAGCACAACAGCACGGAATGATGCCCTAAGGGAAAACATCTTCATGATGGTCATATGCATGGACCTGAGAGTGCCGCTGTTCCTTGTCGGGAAGCCAGGTAGCTCCAAATCCCTGTCTAAGACCATAGCCGCTGACGCAATGCAGGGCAGATTATCTAAAACAGAATTGTTCAAACGGTGCAAGCAGATCCAACTGGTGTCATTCCAGTGCAGCCCTCATTCCAAGCCAGAAGGAATTATCTCCACTTTCAAACAATGTGCACAGTTCCAAAGGGGCCAGAAACTGGAGGAGTTTGCCTCTGTGGTTATCCTGGATGAGATAGGCCTTGCAGAAGACTCACCTGAGATGCCCCTGAAGACACTGCACCCTCTTCTTGAAGATGGTTGTGTTGATGATGAAGCCCCAGAACCGTACAAAAAAGTTGGCTTTGTTGGCATTTCGAACTGGGCCCTGGACCCTGCTAAAATGAACCGGGGCCTCCTTGTGTTCCGGACCGACCTCAACAAAGACGAACTGGTGAAGACTGCCAAGGGGATCTGTGCTGATGAGGAGTATGTTACCAAGATTGAACATTTGTTCCCCTCCTTGGCTGCCTTCTATTGTGAGGTGTTAAAGGAACAGTCCATGGAATTTTTTGGGCTCCGTGACTTCTACAGCCTCATCAAAATGATACTGTCCTATGCCAAGAAAATAAAAGGCATCTCTCAAGAAGAACAGCTCATTGCAAAAGCAATTCTGAGAAACTTTGGAGGTTCAAAAGATCTGAATACATTAGATCTGTTCAGAAAGAACTCACCCATCTCTCTGCCTTCCAACTTAGAAACCATCCATACAGTTCATTTGTTACAGGAAAATTTAGACAAGAAACAGATGGGGTTTGTATCTAGATACTTGTTGCTGTTAACAACAAACCATGCGGCTTTCCAGATCATACAGATGACCAAACTCATGGACATAGAGAACTGTGATATTATATTTGGCTCGGGTTTCCCACGGGACCAAGAATATTCACAAGTGTGCCGCTCTGTTAACAGAGTGAAAATCTGCATGGAGACAGGCAGGCCCGTCATTCTCTTAAACATTCACAACCTGTACGAAAGCCTTTACGATGCCCTGAACCAGTGCTTTGTCAGGTTAGGAGGAAACTATTATGTCGACCTTGGCCTTGGAACTCACAGGGTTAAATGCCGTGTGAAGGAGGAGTTTAGGTTGATTGTGATTGAGGAGAAGAACGTGGTTTACACGCAGTTCCCCACCCCGCTGTTGAACAGGCTGGAGAAGCACTGCTTGGAGATGAACACCATTCTGCACTGGCAGCAGAAGGGTCTGACGACACAGCTGAATGAATGGGCCAAGTTGTTTGTCACTATCAAGAACACGGACTTCTGCTGCACGAGGCCAGCAGACTCGGCTCCCCAAGAGCGTGATGTTTTCATTGGTTTCAGTGACGACACTTCTGCCACTGTTGTTCTGCAGTGCTCTCCGAGTGGTGTTCAGGGGATCTGTCTGCCTGATGAAGAGTCAGTCCTCTCAGCTTCTAAAAGTAAACTCATTGAGTGTGCAACCCCTGATTCCATCCTGCGCCTCAAATATTCTCCGCTGGAGGATGCGGAGCAGGTTCAGGACCTGTACTTTGGAAAGCAGAAGCACAATGGCCTGATTGACATTCTGTGGGGGGCAGTGAAGCAAGAGTCAAATGCAGATGGCACCAATGGACTGTGCCTGGAGGTGAGATGTTTTATTTCAGTGTTGTTATAATGGGTCTGACTCTCAGAAGTGGGGGCAACCAGAACTCCAGTTGATTCCCATGATAGCTGCAGGTGCACAGCACCCCTGAAAATACAGTATTAGACGACGACTACTAGTATTATTATTTATCATTCATATTGAGGTAGCACCGATAGACCCCAGTCACAATCGGAGTTCCATTATGCTAGGCACTGTACAAACACGTGGGAAGGATGTTGATAAATTGGAGAGGGTTCAGAGAAGAGTCATAAGAATGATTAAAGGATTAGAACACAAGCCTTATAGCGAGAGATTCAAGGAGCTCAATCTATTTAGCTTAACAAAGAGAAGGTCCAAAGCTGACTTGCTGACAGTCTATAAGTGGGAACAAATATTTGATAATGGGCTCTTCAGTCTGCTAGGTATAACATGATCCCATGGCTGGAAGTTGAAGCTAGACAAAATTCAGATTGGAAATGAAGTTTACATTTTTAACAATGAGGATAATTAACTATTGGAATAACTTACCAAGGGCTGTGTTTAGACTCTATTAGTGGCAGTCTTAACATCAAAGTTGGATTTTTTTAAAAGTTCTATTCTGCTTCAAGCAGGAATTATTTTTGGGAAATCCTATAGCCTCTGTTAGACAGGAGGCCAGACTAAATGATCACAATGGTCACTTCTGGCCTTGGAATCTATGAACTGAAGTTCTTGGTTTCAACAAATTCTTATGGCAGTGAGTTCCACAGGCTAATTACATGTGTGAAAAATGATTTCTTTTTATCAGTTTTGAATTCCCTACCTTTTATTTTCATTGACTGTCCCCTTGTTACTGTGTTATGAGACAGGGAGAACAGATGCTCCTTATCTCCCTTCTCTAGAACAGTGAGTATTTTAAAGATTTGGATCCAGCCCTCTTTTATTCATCTCCTTTCTGTGGTAACAATCCCACTCCTTCAATCTTTATACAGAGCAGTGTTTTTCTAGGTTCTTTGACTTTGTCATTACAAGTAAAAAGTTTGTGGTTTTGAGAAACTAAGAGGTTAGTTCTATATATAAGAACATCGGTGTGGAAGGGGCCTTCTGGAACATCTAGTTCCATCCTTGCTCACATAGGCAACTCCCTCAGATAATTCCCTTAATAAATTTATCAAGTTGCCTCTTAAAACCAGTTTGGTTTCTTGCCCCCACTGCTCCTATTGGGAGACTTCCAGAACTTCCCTCGCCTGATGGTTAGAAACCTTCTTCTAAATTTATTCATGGCCAATTTATCCACATTTATTTTTGTGCCAATATTGTCCTTTAGCTTCAATAGTCCTCTCCCTCCATGGTTTTTACCCCCTGATGTATTTATAGAGAGCAATAGGATCCCTCTCAGTCTTTATTTTGTTAGACTAAACCGCTCTTCCAGTGCCATCTTGCAAGCTCAGCTCTCCATCCCCCTGAGCATCCTAGTAGCTCTTCTCTGAATCTGGTCCACTTTGAATTCATATGTAGGTGGGTTTCTGCTAAGTGCCTATTTGCCTAACTCTGTCTGCATCTTACCCAGCTGTCCCAACCTGGCCCTAAGATCCTCCAGCCTTTTTCACTGACCCAAAGCCCAGAAAGTCAATGAGAGTCATTATTATTGTGTCCATTGCAAGGAAACTCATATGATCCACTAATGTTTGGGGTTGGTACCTCATGCTATGGTCTTGTCAAAACCCATACAGCATGGCTGTGGAGGGGACATGTTTCAGAACAGGGCTGTCTCCCCTCCCAGTCAGTGCTGACTCCAATGCCCCATTTGTGGCGTTAGAGGGCGCTGTGCTGCAGGGAGTGGGATGGGGGCTCTGTAGGGGGGCTCTGGTGCAGTGCTAGGGAGTGCTGTGCTGCAGGAAATGGGGTGGTTCGTGGCTCTGGTTTTTCAACAAAAAAATCAACATTTTCTATGAGAGGGGGAAAAACATTTTCACATCAGTTCTATTGGGCAGTAAAGTCCTGTAAGGAATTATTTTTATTGCAGTTTTCCTATGTCTTTACAATAGCAAAATCAGGCGCAACAATCTTGCCTAAATTGACTTCTTTTTCATAGGTTTCTACACATGCAAGACTTCTAAACCAGAGAGATTTGGAAGTGGTAAGAAAGAGACTGAACCTCCAAAATAAAATCCGCTGTCTTTTTCTAAGTCAGTTTGATACAGAACATGCATTCCGCCAGGAACTTAGGTAACGAGTTTTTTTGGTCCTACTTCTTTTCTTGTTGTTTAGTCTTGTATGTGATTTTTTTTAATGTCTTAAGTGTGAATTTTTTAAAAGTATCTAAAGAGACTTTATCATGTGCAGTAAGTTCTTCAGAGAATCGACAGAAGAGAAACTGCTTTTTGTCCAGTTCAACTTTGACGAGCCACAGAGCAGCAAAAGGCTTCTTGCCTGTGCAAAGTAAGCAGCTTTTCTTATCATTTTAGGGCCCAGTACAGTGGAGGAGTTAAGCATGTGCTTCAGTGATTTGCTGAACCGGGGCGTTATAAAATAGCCATGGTGGTTCTGTGCTAGTAGATCTTCCTGCTGATGGAATTTCCAGCCCTCCACTCCACTGCAGTGTCTGAGGGAGGCTGAATGGGAAAAATAAGGCTGTCAAAAGAATCTCGGAGGCCAGTTTGGCACCCAACCTTAAACAAAAGCAGGTTTTCCCATAATCCAGCCGTTTTGGGAACTGGGGCGTGGAGAAAAATCACCAGACTTGGCAACAGTCAGTACCCGTTGCAAACAGCAGGGACGGCTGATTGTGCTGGTATCACCTCATGGCAAAAAGTCAAAAGCCGACTCAAGGCTGGTCTAAAACTTAGATCAACCCAGCTACAAGTCTCAGGGGTGTGAAAAACTCACTCCCCTGAGGGATGTAGTTAAGCCAACCTAAGTCCTAGTGTAGACAGTAGTAGGTTGATGGAAGACTGCTTCTGTCAAACTAGCTACTGCCTCTCGGGGAGGTGGATTACCTATAGCGTCAGGAGACCCCTTCCTATTGCTGCAGTGAGTGTCTACACTGGAGCGCTATAGCGGTGCAGCTGCAGTAACGGTTTAAGCATAGACATAGCCCTACTCTCAGACCTGACAGTGGAGAATGGAAACAGGGTGAAATTCTGGCTTCACTGAAGTCAATGGGAGCTTTGCCATTGACTCCAGGATATCAGGATTTCACCCAGAGGGAAGAGATGGATGGAGAGACAGGTAACACATCTTCTGTCTTGATTGTGGCCTAAAGAACCTACATGGGGAGGAGATTTCTGAGGGCAAAAAAAAAGGCAGAACGAGATCCAGTAGCCGGGAGCTTTGAGATGAGACAAATTCAGACTAGAACTAATTGTTGACAGGGAGGGAAATTAGCCATTGGAACAGCTCCCCTAGGGATGGGGTGAATTTTCCATCCCTGGGAGTCTGTAAATCATGGCCGTGCGTCTCTTTGTAAAAGCTCCACTCTAGGTCACACAGAAGTTATTGGGCTGGATGCAGGAATCACCAAGTGAGATTTTTTTCGCCTGTGCTATCATGCAGGAGGTCAGACTGGATGGTCAGAAGGTCTCTTCTGACCTGAAGATCTATGAAGCTATGAATCTTCCTTCTGTTGTGTTTTCAGGTACTGCATAGTGGATGAGAGAAGAAAACCAGGAACGACCGGTCCATCACACATCGTCATCATAACCAAAGTCCCAAGGATACTCGGGGGGTGCAGCTACCTGGCATTCAGTGCTGGTAAGAACGTGCCTTGATTTGGAAAGGCTTGGAAGAAGAGGAAAGCAAGAGGGATTGTTAACATTATTGCAACATTTGAATCATTTTAACTGTCTTAATCACTGTTTTAGGGTGGAATTTTCAGTAGCACGTAAGGCCCCGATTTTTATTATTTAGGCATTGCTGTGCTCAGCATTGCACCATCTCAGTCCCATTTTCAAAAAGGGATTTAGGCACTTAGGAGCCAAAATCCCATTGACAGGCAATGGGATTTAGACCTTAGGTGCTTAAATCACTTTTGAAATTGAGACTTAGGCTCCTAAATCAGTTAGGTGTTGCAATGCTGAGCACAGCAATACCTAAATAACTTTAAAGATCTGGGCCTAAGTGACTTAGAAGCATAAGTCCTGTTTCCATGGAACTTGTGTTCCTAAGTCACATGAGGGAGAGCTATCAAAATTCAACCAAAAACTGGAATTTCAACAAAAACAATAATTTTTTTATTTTATTTTTTGTTGGGAATTGCCCACTCCCGTTTTTGATCAAAATTTGAAGTTTTGATGAAAAATGTCACAAAAATGTCAAAAAAAAAATTGTTAGCTGTAGTTGGGAACTCTTAAAGGAAAAGGCTGGTGGTGCTGGATGTTCAAGAAAGCGAGCTTTCCCCCCAAATGATATAACTCAGACACGGACAGAAGGGCAGACAGTAGATGAGAAAGCAGTGACTCTGCAAGGATCTAGGGGTCACAGTGGACAAAGTAGTTCAACATGAGCTCCCAGTGCAATGCTGAGACAACAAGGGCTAATGCAATCCTTGGAGGTATAAACAGGAGGCGTGAGTAGCAGTAGGGAGATGATTTTACCCCTGTATATGGCGTTGGTGAGGCAAACACTAGAATACTGCATCTAGTTCTAATATTTACGTTTTTAAAAGGATGCTAAATTGGAGAAGGTGCAGAGAAAAGATACAAAAATGATGTGAAGGCTGGATAAAATGCCTTATAGTGCGAGACTTAACCACTGGAACAAACTACCGAGGGAAGTGGTGGACTCTCCATTCATTGATATCTTCAAATCCAGATTACATGCCTGGCTGGAAAGATGTGCAAGTTATTGGGCTCAGTACGGGGTAACTTGGTGCAATTTAATGGCCTGTGTTATACAGGAGGCCAGACTGGTGATCTAATGGTCCCTTCTGGCCTTAAACTCTGTGACTCAATGACATTTTGTCATCTATTCCAATTTTGTCTCTGCAGGTGAGTGGCGCACTGTTCACTTGGATGACTTGCTTCCTCCCGAGACCTTTGCAGCCAATCTGGGACAGCTCTCCAAAATGACAGTCGCTGAGATTTTCATGAACAGCACCCAGCAGAGAACCGACACAAGTAACCGACTTCTTGCTTTAAACCCATCTCTGATGTGTTGTTTTACCTTCTGCCATTTCCCTGTCCCATAAGAGATTGAAGTTTAATCAGATAAGGAGATGTCACCATACGCTAAAAAGCGACTGTGCAAATGGAGCTGTGGTGTTCCATGCACACTCCCTCTGAAGACTCAGTTTTGATTTAGGCTACACCCCCACACAGAGAAGTAAGAGGGGGGTAGGGAATCCCGTAATGCTCCTGCCTGGGTCATCCAGTCCACGGGTCCATGTGCACAGGAGTCAGAGGCAGTGCTGGGTTTACTATGGCGGCAATGGTGCCATCGCACTGGGCCCACGCTTGGAAGGGGCTGTCACTGTGCCTCAGTGGGTCACAACTGAGAATACCAGACTGCTGAGACGTGGGGCAGACTCACCCCACACCGGTGGTTATTTTTCCCTGAGAGATACTTTTGTGAGTGGTTTGGTAACTTCAGTCTCACCACACAGGCTAACAAGAAGTCAGAAATGCAGTCTCCTTAGTTACTCCAGCCCTTGTTTCACCACTCGAGTTAATGATGAGTTGTTATTTAAAACCAGTTTAATCAAACAAAGGGTTCTTCTGATCCAAAGGACCAGCCACATTCCCAGATCAATGTATGACTCAGATTTTACCCAGTAATCACACTGTTGCCAATCCTTAAGTTTCTAATACCTGAAGGTTTTGATGCAACAGATAAGTAACGTAATTACTCATCATTCAAGGTTGTCCAGAGGATTCTATTGCCCCTGAAGATGCTGAAAAAGCCAATGACTCCCCAGAGGAAAATGTAAGTGTCTTATCTATCTTGCCTGCCATAAGTAAGAACTATCAAATCCAGTCTCAGCTAGAGGGGAAGTCCCTGCTTCTCCGGTTTCGCTGCCCAAGGGAGGAAAAGTTGCAGGGCATCACGCCTGGCGCTTTAGAGGAGATCACCAGCCATTCTCCCTTGTTAAGTAGTGTGGGAAAGTTGGCCCTGTGGTAAGGCACTAGGAGTAAGTTTCAGGACTTCTGGGTTCCATTTCTGGCTCTGTCACTGACTTCCTGGGAAAGTTACTGAATGTCTCTGGGCCTCAGCTCCCCCCTGTGACTGGGAGGGGGAATAGCGCTGCCAACCTCACAAGGATAAACTCATCAGTGTTTGTGAGGTGCTCAGGTATTGCAGAGATGGGGCCATATGAGACAGATACAGGAACTGCAGCCCTGATATGCGGCACGTGCCTCCCCAAACTGCTACTGAGATTGCCAGGGTACAGCTCAGACGCTATTCTGCTGATGGCCATGAAAATGAAGAGGAGGGATGGTCTATAGTAGTTTGGGCAGTAGCCTGGGACTCAGAAGACCAATTCCTTGCTTTGCTGCTGACTTCCCTGAGTCAATCCCTTAGTCTCCATATCTCAGTTCCCATCTGCCCAATGGGGATAATAGCATTGCCCTGCCAAATATTTTCCCAGCTGCAACTGATCAACACTGAATTCCTGATCAAACAAAGTGTCCAGAAAGCTGTAATCCAGCTGGAGGATAAGAAAGACAACAGCCAGCGAGCTACAAAAAGGATACAGATCCTCTATGATGCACTTTTTCAGTCTCAGAGCAAGAATATATGTGAGTATAAAGAAAAGACCTTGTATTTGTGTGTGACTGGATATTCCAAGATGTTCTAAGAACAAACTGGATGGATTAGTGGTACAGTCAGCTAGTGCACTAGCATTACAGCTGTGGATTCCTGGATAAAAAAAATCCCATTTAGACATCAAATGCAAATGAAAAATGAGTGTGGAGGTCTTTCATGCTACTGTGCTGTCAACATTTGTTAAGTTCTATACAATTATTCAAGGCAACTGTGCAATCATCCTTAGTGATTAAATGGGATCCAACTTTAAGCAAATGAATGTGTAAATATTTCAAACTAAGTAAATGGAAGGTGTTTTTTTAGGGAGGGAAACTATGGTCTAATGGCACGTCTAGTCTGATTTGTCTAATCTTCATTGCCAAAACTAATGGAAGGAGTCACATAACTCGTCAAAAATTTACTGTGAAAACTTTCAATGGAAAACCTGCAGCTTTGGTTTCTGTGATCCAACCTGTCACAGTGGCGTAGTCGGCAGGTTGGATCACAGAAACCGTCCTGGGAGCAGCTACCCAATGTGCCAAGACTACTTCTATCCCTGTTTTCCCTGCCAGCTCAGAACTCCAACCCCCTGTCTTGCTGAGCCAGACACTCCCATCTGCTCCAACACAGACCCAGGGTCTGAATTACTTGCCTCAAAGCTGCAGGTTTACCTGAAAGGAGCTCACAGAAGTGTTCCTATCTTTAACGCTCAGATGCCCAACTCCCAATGGGGTCTAAACCCAAATAAATCTGTTTTACCCTGTATAAAGCTTACAAAGGGTAAACTCATAAATTGTTTGCCCTCTATAACACTGATAGAGAGATATGCACAGTTGTTTGCTCCCCCAGGTATTAATACATACTCTGAGTTAATGAATAAGTAAAAAGTGATTTTATTAAATGCAGAAAGTAGGATTTAAGTGGTTCCAAGTAATAACAGACAGAACAAAGTAAGTCACCAAGCAAAATAAAATAAAATGTGCACATCTATGTCTAATTAAACTGAATATAGATAATCTCACCCTCAGAGATGCTTCAGTAAGTTTTTTCCTCAGACTGGACACCTTCCAGGTCTGGGCATAATTCTTTCCCCTGGTACAGCTCTTGTTCCAGCTCAGGTGGTAGCTAGGGGATTCTTCATGATGGCTCCTCTCCTCTCTTTGTTCTGTTCCACCCCTTTATATATATTTTGCATAAGGCAGGAACCCTTTGTCCCTCTGGGTTTCCACCCCCTCTCACTGGAAAAGCACCAGGTTAAAGATGGATTCCAGTTCAGGTGACATGATCACATGTCACTTCAAGACTTCGTTATCCACTTGCCAGCACACACATATACAGGAAGACTCACAGGTAAAACACAACCATCTGCAGACGATGGTCCTGGTTAATGGGAGTCATCAATATTCCAAACCACCATTAATGGCCCACACTTTGCATAATTACAATAGGACCTCAGAGTTATATTTCATATTTCTAGTTTCAGATACAAGAGTGGTACATTTATACAAATAGGATGATCACACTCAATAGATTATAAGTTTTGTAATGATACCTTACAAGAGACCTTTTGCATGAAGCATATCCCAGTTACATTATATTCACTTATCATATTTTTATAAAACCATATAGACTGCACAATGTCACACACTGCTTGGAAAATGTTTTTCTCCCCTCCCTCATGGAAATTTTCAACTTTTTTTTTCCAGAAACCAAACACCTGAAAACCCAAAATTTTATGGCCCAAAACTGCTGAAATCCAAAATTTTTGGCTTTCAGTTGAAATTTTTCAGGTTTGGGGTTTTCTGACAAAAAAATCAAAAATTTGAGGAAAGCAAAGACTTTCTACCCCACTTTTCATTTAGTAGAAAACAATTTTCCATTAAGAAAATGTTGACCAGCCCTATTGTGGGATAAAGTGATTTCTTTTTCTTTTATGGCTAGTTGCCTGTCATTTTATGGAAGTGTTGAAAAGGAGAATTTGTAACCTTTTACAAGAACAAGAGATGGTGAGCCATAAGCCTAGAGAGTGGATTTTCCGCAGAGCTCTGTCTAGCGAGTTCATACTCGAAGGCACTTCATTCAGGTAACGTTGTATATTCTTGTATAGTTGCATCATGTTGGCCATTTGAATTTCAAATAGCTCAAATTTTTGGAATACCAACAAGAAGTCATATGTCTGTATCACGTCCCTTAAAGCACGACTCCATTTATCCTCTTGCGTGGTGACTGGACACAAGTCAGATATCAGGAATGGTAATATACAAAAACCTGTAGGAGAACACTTCAACCTCCTTGGCCACACAATAGCAGATGTAAAGGTAGCCATCTTACAGCAAAAAAACTTCAGGACCAGACTCCAAAGAGAAACTGCTGAGCTCCAGTTCATTTGCAAATTGGACACCATCAGCTCAGGATTAAACAAAGACTGTGAATGGCTATCCCACTACAGAAGCAGTTTCTCCTCCCTTGGTGTTCACCCCTCAACTGCTAGCAGAGCACCTCACCCTCCCTGATTGAACTAACCTCGTTATCTCCACACTGATTTATACCTGCCTCTGGAGATTTCCATTACTTGCATCTGAAGAAGTGAGGTTCTTACCCACGAAAGCTTATGCTCCCAATACTTCTGTTAGTCTCAAAGGTGCCACAGGACTCTCTGTTGCTTTTTTGAAAGTTTTGGAAATTCATATTTATGGTATTCAGGCACTGCAGACAGCTGACTCCTAACCTGCTTGAGAGACATCACCCAGCCAATGCTAAATGTGCTCCCTGTTTTGTCCTGTGTGGATGACTTTGCTTTATTGTGATTGTTGGATGTTTACATAGTTGTATCTTAGGGCCCAGCCCTGCAAAGCAACCCTCATGTTACAGACACACAGAATGAGCTGGTTGGGGAGGGGGGGAGAGTTGAAAAAATTATTTTATAAGACATGTTTTTCCTTTTTTTTTTAAGGCATGTTGTCTGGATTCATTTGGAAGACATTCTGGCAAACATGTTTGCTCAAATTCTAGCAGTAGTTGATGCAAACAACAACTTGGATCACATCTCTCAAGAAACTCCTATCTCTGACCTCTGGCTCCGGATGTTCAAAGATGAATCATTTCTGAAGATTAAGTATACCAGCAAGTAAGAAACCACTAGGAAAGCTCAGACTCTCAGGATTAGATCTGAGTGGGAAACACTTTTCCCATCCTGCAAGAGTTTTTGAGATTTCAACATTTTTTCCCCATCCTGAATTGGAATAAAAAGTTGAAATCTTGAAAATTTTCACAAACTGATAGTCTGAAAATAATCTCGGCTCCATCATAAAGTTGAATTTAGATTTTGACCTTTTTAAAAAAAGGTTTTACTTTTTTTAGCATAAATTAACTACAATTGCTAAGTGGAAAGTCATTTCAAATTATAAACCAAAACTGTAGTGGTTTTTTTTTTTTCAAAAATGTCAAAACAGGATGTTTTAATGGTTTTGAAACCTTTTTCCAAAAATTGCTCAAATCAGGAGGCTTGTAGAAACCGATCCTTTTTCTGCAAACTGTTTTGGTTTCAATGAGTCGTGATTTTCCGATGAAATAATGTTTAATCAGAAAATTCCTGACCAATCTCTATTCAGGATTGAGAAAACCAACCTCTCTCCAGATCTGCAAAGGTACAGTGCTATCGCAACGAGAGCAGTGAGAGAGTCTGGGATGGTGGAGAGTGTGTTCATTAGAGGAGTAGATGCATAGTGAAGTGGGAAGGCAACAGATGTATAGAAGATTAAGCCATGGAACTCACTGTATCGCAACTGTATGGAACTCACTGTATGGGAAGCCAAACATTTAGTCAGACAACTATGGGCACAGAATTACAGGCAAAGCCATTTGTGCCAGCTTTTATATGCATCATTATTATAGTTGTTATTGTTCTTCTTATTTATTTATTTATAGATACATAGATTATAAGACCAGAAGGGAGTGTTGGAATGACAGAGCCATAGAGTTAGAAGGGACCGCAAGAGTCATCTAGTCTAGCCCCCTGCCAAGATGCAGGGTTTGTTGTGTCTAAAGATAGGTGGCTATGCAGTCTCCTTTTGAAAACTTCCAGTGAAGAGGCTTCCACGACTTCCCTAGGCAGTTTGTTCCATTGTCCTACTGTTCTTACCGTTAGGAAGATTTTCCTGAGATTTAATTCTAAACTGCCATGCTGTAGTTTGAACCCACTGCCTCTTGCCCTGAAACAAGAGAGAACAATTTTTTCTCCATCTTTTTTTATGGCAGCAAGTAAGTGTTTGAAGACTGCTATCATGTCCCCCCCCAATCTTCTCTTTTCCAAACTGAACATACCCGGTTCCTTCAGCCTTTGTTCATATGGGCTTGCATTCCATCCCTTTGATCATCTTTGTCACTGACCTCTGGATCCTTTCCAGTTTCTCTACACCCTGTCTATACAGCGGTGACCAAAATTGGACACAGTACTCCAACTGAGATGTAACCAGTGCTGAGTCGAGCGGTACTATAACTTCCTGTGACTTACATACTATGCCTCTGTTAATGAAACCCAAAATTGCATTTGCTTTTTTTGCAACAGCATCGCATTGTTGATTCTCATGTTCAGTTGTGATCCACCACAACTCCCAGATCCTTTTCAGCAGTGCTGCTGCCAGGACAGTTTCCCCCCACTCTGTGTTTGTGCATTTGGTTTTTCTTCCCTAAGTGCAGCACCTCACATTTGTCTTTGCTGAATTTCATTTTGTTGTCTGTAGCCCAGTTCTCCAATTTATCAAGATCCCTCTGAATTTTAGCTCTATCCTCCAAAGTGTTGGCAACCTCCTCTAGCTTTGTGTCATCTGCAAATTTGATCAATATGCTCTCTATTCCTACACCCCGGTCATTAATAAAGATATTAAACAACACCAGACCTAGAACAGATCCCTGTGGAACCCCACTTGAGATCTCCCTCCAGTCTGACATCATCCCATTAATAGCTACTCTTTGTTTGCAGTTGTTTATACAGTTATGCATCCACTTATTGGTAGTTCTACTGAGGCTGAATTTCTCCAGCTTACTTACGTCATGAGAATGTCATGTGGGACTGTGTCAAAGCCTTGCTGAAGTCCAGGTATATTATGTTCACCACATTCTCCACATCCATCCAAACAGTTACCTTGGCAAAGAAAGAAATCAGGCTGGTTTGTCATGATTTGTTCTTAGTAACTCCATGCTGGCTGCTAGTGGTCACCGCTTCATCCTCCAGGTATTTGCAAATTGAATGTTTTATACATGGCTCCAATAGCTTCCCAGATATCAAAGTCAGGCTGACTGGTTTATAGTTCCCAAGCTCCTACTTTTCTCCCTTTTTAAAGACAGGCACCATGTTAGCCCTTCTCCAGTCTTCCAGGACCTCTCCTGCCATCCATCAGTTTGCAAATATTTTTGCCAGTGGCTTTGATATTTCTTCAGCTAATTCCTTCAGCATTCTGTGGTGACCAGCATCAGACCCTGATGATCTCTGACATGTTCTTTACTTATCCTGATCTGCAACCCGCCCCCTTTACTGTCTATGATAACTTTGCTAATCATCGTCACATGTTGTTTTTTGTGTGAAGACTGAAGCAAAGTAGGCATGAGCATCTCCACCTTCTTATCGTCCATTACCAGCTCACCTTTTCCTTTGAGCAGCAGACCCACACCATCCCTGATCTTTCTTTTCTGTCTGACGTATTTGCAGCTCTTCCCCAACTAACTACTCTCAGCCCTTGAGAGAGAACACTTAACCCCTTCCTAGTCAGGTCTGATAGACGAATAGGCTGGCTGGCCCCAGGCTTATGGCCCCTAAAGGGGTAGATCATCCTTTTACAAAGGGAACAATTTATTACATTGAAAGGCAGCAAATTCAAAACCAGTCGAAGTAAATGTTTTTTTCACACAACACGTAATTATCCTCTGGAACCACAGGAAGTCATTGAGGCTGAGAACTTAGCAAGATTATATGTATATTATATATAATATGTTTATTTTAAACACTCAAGGGCCCCTGATGCTAAGATTTCTGTGTTATCAATGAGTGAAGACCCCAGCAGGTCCACACAGTGCTGCTTTCCATTCAGCTGGGTTCTGAAAGCTCGCCTGGACGAGATATGGGAGACAGTCCATCGGGTGAAAGGTAACTTCACACTTTCTGTGTCTATTAAAATTAGCTGCAGTGGAAGAAAATATTGGACCCCGTTCTCCTCTTGCTTTTGCCAGAGTAAATCCAGAACAGGTTTATAGAAGAGCTGTATGGGGAGGAGATGTCTCATAATAGAGAGCTCTGTGATCGAGCAGAGAGAAGCAGAACGAGATCCACTGGATGGGAGCTGAAGGGAGACAAATTCACACAGGAAATAAGTAGTACATTTTTAACAGGGAGGGAAATTAACTGGGAGGAGCCATTGGCCCAGCTCACCTAGGTATGGGGTGGAATTCGCATCACTTGGGAGTCTTGGTTGTGCTTAACTAAAGTTGGTTCAAAAATTTTAGTCAAAACAGTTTGGTGTCAGAAAACAGAAACTTTTCATGATATTTTGTTGATTTAGATGAAATTTTGTTAGAAAACAAATTGGGAAGAAATGTTCAGAAAATGACAAAACATCTTGTTTCAACATTTTCACGATAAAATTTTCAATTTTTTTGTTTCTAAAGGACATTGGTTTAAAGTTTATTTTATACATACAAAATTAAATAAAAATGGTCAAATCAAAACAAACCATTTCACATTTATCAAAATTAATCATTTTGATTGACCCAAACAAAAAAAGCATAACTTAATTGTGTGAAAATTTTCAGAATTTGTCTTTTTGTCATGATTTGTAACAAAAAAAATGCAAAATATCAAAATTTTTCATGGGACAGAAATCCATTTTCCAACCAGCTCTACTTTTAACTCAGCCAAATGCAAGGATCAAGGAATGTAGGTCACTCTTACCAGATGTGGACTGTATCCTGGAAATCAGTGACTTGGGAAAGGAATCTGTGGATAGATCTGGGGATCTAGGTAGTCTCAGACTGGGTCTCAGATGTGCAAGCCAGTAGAGTCTGTGCTTAATCTTCTGCTGCTTAGAGGAGTCTTGCTGGTGGGGGAAAGAGTTCCTCATTGAAGATTGCCCTGTAGGACTGTCTGAGCCTTCTTGTCATTTGCAAACCCAGTCCTTCATTCCTTGAATGGGTAGTCAATGGCTCCTCTCCCCACCCAGCTAGAATAACTTAGAACCGCCCCACCCAACTAGAATGACCTAGAACACTGCATCATAATTCTAACAAGTAGCCATTTATAATGGATGGTTTTAGAGTAGAAGCCGTGTTAGTCTGTATCCGCAAAAAGAACAGGAGTACTTGTGGCGCCTTAGAGACTAACAAATTTATTAGAGCATAAGCTTTCGTGGACTACAGCCCACTTCTTCGGATGCATATAGAAACGCATCCGAAGAAGTGGACTGTAGTCCACGAAAGCTTATGCTCTAATAAATTTGTTAGTCTCTAAGGTGCCACAAGTACTCCTGTTCTTTTTATTTATAATGGAGAAAAACAGGATTCTCATTGCCCTGCCATGCTTATACTCTTGCCCCCCCACATTCACTTGCATATTAATAATTACTAAACAATATTTATAGTGATCTGCTATAACTGAATAAGCCCCTCTCCTTTGTTCATTCTGTGACATCCTAGGTTATCCAAAGGACCCTACTGTGGACTCTGCTGAGATGTTTCAAAGCTCTATCTTGAATATGCCAGTGCCAGATGGCAATAGTCCAGAAATGGTTCAGCGTTATGCCAGTGATTTTGTGAGGATGGCTTTTCCAGGGCAAGATGTTCAGGTTTATGAGGTAAATGGGTTTCTGCAGAAAAGTACTTTTAAACATCATCAGTCTGAATGGTTGGGGTGAGATTACCAATGGTATAGTAGACATATTAGACTTAATGCAGAAAAAATTAAAAACTTACAGCCAGATCCCCAACTGGTGTAAATCGGCCCTCACTCCATTGGAATCAATGGGGGCAGATCCCCAGCTGGTGTCAATCAGCCATAACAACATTGGAGTCAATGGGGCCAGATCCCCAGCTAATGCAGAAAGTGTCCGATTTCCTTAAAAAATTTCAATTTTTTGGTAGATTTTTTTTTTATATCAAAACAATCTTGCCTGAGTTTTTTTGGAAAAAAGGTTTTGGTTTTGATTTTTAGAGTCAAAATTGGCTGCTAAAAATAAAACCACTTCCTGTCCAACTGTTCTGTATTTTGATAAATGCACTTTACTGAAACCCTGTATTTGCTCTTAAATTACTGCTAAGTGCTCTCAACTTTAATTGCATTTTAACATTTCTTTTTTACTTGGGTTAGAATTAGTGATGATGAAAATTTCATACAGCTTTCATTAAACATGTCAGCAACAGAGAACTTAGTTCTATGTGGTTGATGATGAGTAGAAATAATACCATTTATTTTATCACCAGATTCTGTCTAATGTTCTCATAACTGGTGCAAAGCAGCTCTGCACCTCTTTGACACAGGACGAAGTGGGGTTTTCCCTGATTTGGTTGCACATTGAATATTTCTACCTACAAGAGAATTATCAGCTGTTCATCAATTTAGTGAAGAATGAGGAGACTCTAGCCAATGAGCTGCAGAAAGTTTATAAAGAAGACACAACTAAAATGGTGAGCGAGGTTACCTGAACAGTGTTTCATTGTTGCTCTTTTCAACCTGTAATTGTAAATGGGAATCCTCATCGAGAGGGTGTGTTTCTACTGGATCCCACAGGGACTGGATTTTGGCCCTATGCTATTTAAAATGTTTATTGATGGTCTGGAAGAAAATATAAAATCATCACTGATAAAGTTTGCAGTTGACACAAAGATTGGGGGAGTGGTAAATAATGAAGGGAGCAGTCACTGATATAGAGCAATCTAGATCGCTTGGTAAGAAAACAATGTGTGTTTTAATACGGCTAAATGTATATGTATGGGAACAAAGATTGTCGGCCACACTTACGGGATGGGGGACTCTATCACGGGAGGCAGTGACTCTGAAAAAGACTGGGGGTCATGGCGGTTAATCAGTTGATCATGAGCTCCCAGTGCGACACTGGCCAAAAGGGCTAATGCGATCCTGGGATACATAAATAGGGGAAATTCGAGTAGGAGTGGGGAGGTTGCATTACCTTTATATTTGGCACTGGGGTGGATGCTGCTGGAGTAGTGTCCAGTTCTGGTGCCCACAAGTCCAAAAAGATGTTGATAAATTGGAGAGAGTTCAGAGAAGAGCCATGAGAATGATTAACGGATTAGAAAACCTGCCTTATGGTGACAGACTCACAGAGCTCAATCTACTTAGCTTAACAAAAAGAAAGCTAAGGGGTGAGTTGATCATAGTCTATAAGTACCAATGTGGGGAACAAATATTTGATAAAAGCCTCTTCAGTCTAGAAAACAAAGGAATAACAAGGTCCACTGGCTGGCAGTTGAATCTGGACAAATTCAAACGGGAAATAAGGTGCAAATTTTTAACAGTGAGGGGAATTAACCATTGGAACCATTTACTAAGGGTCATGGTGGATTCTCCATCACTGGGAATTTTTAAATCAGGATTAGATGTTTTTCTAAAACATCTGCTCTGCTTCAAGCAGGAATGAATTCAGCAAGATTCTGTGTCATGCCTGTGTCATGCAGGAGATCTGACTAAGTGATCACAGTGGTTCCTTCTGGCCTTAGAATCTCTGATTCTAGGAATCCTCCATGTATTTCCCAGATTCCATTCACAGAATCTGTGGAACCACAGGGTTAGAAGGGACCACAAGTGTCATCTAGTCTAGCCCCCTGCCAAGATGCAGGATTTACTGTGTCTAAACCATCCAAGACAGATTGTTATCCAGCCTCCTTTTGAAAGCCTCCAGTGAAGGAGCTTCCACCACCTCCCTGCGCCATTGTCTTGCTGTTCTTACAGTTAGGAAGATTTTCCTGAGATTTAATCCTAAACTGCCATGCTGTAGTTTGAACCCATCAGCTCTCATTCTGCCTTTTGTTCTGTGACAAGAGAGAATAAATTTTCTCCATATTTTAATAGCAGCCTTTCAAGTGTTTGAAGTCCACTATCATGTCCCCTCTTAATCTTCTCTTTTCCAAACTAAACATACCCAGTTCCTTCAGCCTTTGTTCATATGGTTTGTATTCCATCCCATTGATCATCTTTGTTGCTCAGCTCTGGATCCTTTCTAGTTTCTCTACATCCTATACACAGAACTCCAGCTGAGGCCTAACCAGCTCCAGGAAGAGCAATACTATCACCTCCCATGACTTGCATTATATGCCTCTGTTAATGCAACCCAAAATTGCATTTGCTCTTTTTGCAACATCATTGCATTGTTGACTCATGTTGAGGTTGTAATCTATTGTCACTGTGTCTCAGTGGGTCACAACTGAGAATACCAAATTCAGGACAAACTGCTGAGAAATGGGGCAGACTCACCCCAAACCAGTGGTTATTCTTTCATAAGATATACCACACCTCTAACAAAAGTAAACTTCTGTCTCACCATACTGGCTAAAGAAGTCAGAAATGCAGTCTCCTTAGGTATACCAGTCCTCGTTTCACCACCCACACACTAGAGGTAATGATGAGTGGTTATTTAAAACCAATTTAATCGAACAAAGGGTTCTTCTGATCCCAAAGGACCAGTCACACAACTAGGTCAATGTATTACTCAGATCTGACCCAATAATCACACTATTGCCAATTCTTTAGTATCTAATAGCTAAAGATTTATTTATAAGGGAAAAGAAAGAGGTGAGAGTTAAAATGATCAATGGAATCAAATACATACACACATTTCAAAATTCTCGTATCAGGTTTGAAGCAGTGATGGTGGGTGTCACCCCAGGAGCAAACAGATTTGAAATACTGGTTCATAGTCAATATTCATAATGACAGATACAACAATGACACATGCATACAAATAGGATAATTGTATTCAGCAAATCATAACTTTTCCATTCACACCTTACATGATATCCTTTGTGTAATATTTGCAGCAATTATATAACAATGGTAGCAACATGATATACATGGTTATATTTTAATGGTATAACATCACATCCACCACAACTCCCAGATCCTTCTGAGCAATGCTGCTGCTAAGCACATGTGCTTTGTATCATATAATGTCCTCGGCATTAGGAGATGGTCACTACAATTTTAAGCCAGTTGGTTTTGTGTGATGCAAGTGCCGTCTACACTGGACCAGGAGCTGTGTTATCCAAACCAGTTTTAACCACTCTTTAAAAATGGCTTATACCTGCCATGGACCGCATTAACAAGCCAAACCAGATTAAATCCACGGCAGCCTGAACCAATGTAATATCATGGTTAAGGGCTGGCTCCAACTCCCGTCGATATCAGTGGGAAGATGGATTGATTTCATGGGGAGTTAGAGCAGGCTTAAAACTTGATTAGGTGACAGACAAGATCCTCGACTCAGGGCACTTAGGTCCTGAAGAGGAGGGGGAATGATGTTCTGTGGCACTGTTACAGTCTGCTCTGCTTGGAAACAAATGTGGGATTTCTTTCCCCCCTTTCCTTGTTCCTTTGCCTCGGCAGCTGGATGTGTAACACGCTGGCGCAGTAGTTGTGACTGTATCTCGACTCCTGCTCCTGTCTTGCCATTAGTGGGGTTATCGCTTTAGCTCAGGTGGTGGGGGTCTTTGCCGCTGATGCTGAACCACCAGAGCTCAGTCCCTGCTGATGAGCACATCTTGCCTGAGAGTGTATGTGTGTGCGCGTGTATTTATGTGTGTGCCGCCACCGGTCCTTCCTTCATAACCTGCTCCAGTTCCATTGCTTCAGCCCTTCAGCAAGTGATACTCCTGCCCCGTTGTTTTTTCTCCTCTTTGCCCCTCACCCCGAAACACAATGGCTAGCTCAGAAACTCACGGGATTTGTTTTTAAATATTTTAGTTTGTAGCTCTTGATGCCGTGAGCATCGTCCTGAAGCAGCTGCAGCCCACAGAGAAGGCGCTTCTGCCATTCAACGCCTGCCTGAGCTGGCTGAAAAGGATCAAGTCCATTAAGCACACTGTGGAGCTGATCACATTGGACGACTACCAGATGAGACTTTACGATAACAAAGAGGAATTATTGAACAGCGTATTGTAAGTGTTACCCATCCCCCTCCAAAAACTGTCTGTGTATTTTAAAGAATATAAACATATTTACAACGTGTAACAGTCAAAACTTTTCTGTGAAAACTTTTTTTCCACCCTGACAGAAAGATGGGTTTTCCTTTAAATAAATTTTTTTGCAGACAGTGTCAGATTTCCTCAGAATTTTACAAATGTATATAGAAAAACTTGAAAATTAAAAATTTTCCAGCAGTTTTCATCTGGAAAATATGTTTTGATTTTTTGCCTTTTTTTTTTAACCAAAAACTTCAGTGACTGAAGAAAATGTCGGGTTTGTTTTCTCAATGAAAAGTCATAATTTTCCAAGGGGAAAAAAAACTCCTCCATGTTCCAATCAACTCTCTGTTAGATGGTGACTCAGTGTTTGCTGTGACCCCATTAGTGGTTGGTCTACATAGCAAATAAAAGCCTGTTACTTTGCCACTATGTTACTCTGTGTGACAGACAAAAAAAGCCCGTGGCTGAATTTAGGCTGGAAATGAGAAGAAGGTTTCTAACCATCAGAGGCAGGGAGGGTCCGGAAGAGCCTCCAATAGGAGCGGGGGTGGGAGGGGGGACGACATACCCTAACTGGTTTGAAGATGAAGCTTGGTACGTTTATGAACAGGATTATCTGACGGGGTTGCCAATGATAGCAGGGACTGGACTCCACAGCCCAAGTCGTCCCTTCCAGTCCTACATTCCTATTAAAACCCCAGATATTAGTCCTGCCGTGGCCCTTTCTTCAGAGCAAATCCACTTAGAAACCTTGGGCCATATTCCCACCAAGAGTTTCCAAGCTTTACGCAGACAGCAGAGGACAGGACAAAGGTTTTTTTCCCTTTGATTTCCCCATTGTATCAGCTTCCCCTTCATTCTGTAAACTGCTCTGAGCAGCGGGTAAGGGGTGTCCCTGATTGCAAGCCATCACACCTAGCCTGAGGGGATTGTGAGCTGAAGGACCTGTTTACATGTTCAGTTCCTATCTCCATAAGAACATAAGAACGGCTATACTGGGTCAGACCAAAGGTCCATCAAGCCCAGTGTCCTGTCCTCTGACAGTGGCCAATGCCAGGTGCCCCAAAAGGAATGAACAGAACAGGTATTCATCAAGTGATCCATCCCCTATCGCTCATTCCCAGCTTCTGGCAAATAGAGGCTACGGACACCATTCCTACCCATCCTGGCTAATAGCCATTGATGGACCTATCTTCCATGAATCTATCTAGCTCCCTTTTGAATCCCATTATAGTATTGGTCTTCACAACACCCTCTGGCAAGGAGTTCCAGAGGTTGACAGTGAGTTGCATGAAAAAATACTTTCTTGTGTTTGTTTTAAACCTGCTACCTATTGATTTCATTTGGTGGCCCCTTGTTCTTGTATTATGAGAAGGAGTAAATAACACTTCCTTATTTACTTTCTCTATACCGCTCATGATTATATAGACCTCTATCATATCCCCCCTTAGTTGCCTCTTTTCCAATCTGAAAAGTTCTGGTCTTATTAATCTCTCCTCATATGGAAGCTGTTCCATACCCTGAATCATTTTTGTTGTGCTTTTCTGAACCTTTTCCAATTCCAATATATCATTTTTGAGATGGGGCGACCACATCTGCATGTATTCAAGATGTGGGCATACCATGGATTTATATAGAGGCAATGTGATATTTTCTATCTTATCATCTATCCCTTTCTTGGTGATTTCCAACATTCTGTTCGCTTTTTTGACTGTCGTTGCACATTGAATGGATGTTTTCAGAGAACTATCCACAATGACTCTAAGATCTTTCTTGAGTGGTAACAGCTAATTTAGACCCCATCATTGTATATGTATAGTTGAGATTATGTTTTCCAATGTGCATTACTTTGCGTTTATCAACATTAAATTTCATCTGCCATTTTGTTGCCCAGTCACCCAGTTTTGTGAGATCCTTTGGTAGCTCTTCACAGTCTGCCTGGGACTTAACTATCTTGAGTAGTTTTGTATCATCTGCAAATTTTGCCACCTCGCTGTTTACCCCTTTTTCCAGATCGTTTATGAATATGTTAAATAGGACTGGGCCCAGTATTCAGGTGGTTGGTTTTGTCCAAAAATGTGGGGAAGAATTATTTTTTCCAGCAGACAAGGCGCAGCTACTCGCAGTGAGGCAATTCTGTCTCTTTTTCAGACACCAATGGAATTGCACCAACATCGTCTACCTGCTCATCGATCACCTGCTACACGATGAAACCAACGTGGATGAAAAGCTGCTAAAGCTCGTTGTGAAGCAGTTTGTCTTCCTCTGGAATGTAGGTGTATAAAATAGTGCCCCACTGCCCCTTTGAAACTTCATTGAACGAGAGGCTACAGCCCCCAGGACCCAGCAGAGTTGGGAAGGAGGACCACTGGAAGACATTTTTCATCCAAAACTTTTTTTGAAGAAAAATGCAGATTTGGCGATACCAAAATGCTTCCTGAATTCATGTTGGTATTGCCAAATTGTTTTGTTAGGCTCTGATAGATGCCTCACTACACGATGGGGGAGGAGGCAGATATCAGACCCAGTGTTGGTCTATAATACTCTAAATTTTTGTATTGATTACAATATAACCCCACACTCACTCCACATTCACACCCCTTTCATATTACACCAGACTCCAAAGATTAGAGCGAAGTCCCAAAGGCCAGTCAAGGTCTGCTCCAATCACAAAGCATGGGGAGCCCTGCACTACACATCCCTTCTTTATCAGGGCTCTGGATCGATGTCTGACTCCAAATTTCAGATATGTCAGGCAACTATTTATAGCCCAGTCCGTCCGTTGCATCATCAGCTCTTTGTCTGTTTACTAAGCCTTGTACCCATAACTCCAGGAAAACGGTTCCTGGCAAGCCACCATAATCCAAGACATTCCATTTCCTCCTATGGACGTGACAAAGTTGTTTTGGCACAGACAATCCTTGACCACTCATAACCTTAAATCCTTGCTTCAGTTGCCAACACGCAACTCATGTACTCATGTCAAGCACACAGCATTTATACTAGGCCCAAATGGCTTATAACATTTGACAACATATACTATTATATATCCCAATAGTTTCAGTCAGAAAAAAGCTACAAAGAAAAAAATCAGGGAAAAAAATCAAAACATTTCCATTTTTTGTTTCAAAATGACTTTTCCATTTCAAAATTTTCTTTAATTTTACTTTTGAATATAATTTTTAAAAATTAAAAATGGTTGGAATCAAAACAAAATGTTTCGGCTTTTTCCAAAATGTGATGTTCGATTCTAAACAAATTTGACATGAAGCTAGTTTTCCCCTCCATTTTTTTTTGGAATTGTCAGTGAACCGAAAAATCCATTCTTCACCCAGAATTAGAGCCTTACATAAGACAGAAAATCTGTTTGGCAAAGGATACAGAGATTTGGAAATTTGGCTTCATTGCAAATTGGAACAAAAACTGAAAATTCCAAAATTTCCACAAAGAAAAATTGGGGGGAAACAATTAGTTTTGCGTTGATTCAAATGTTTTGATTCTTAATATTTGGGTATTAGATTATACAAAATATGTGGGTACTGTAGTGTAAAATATAATTTCTATGTTTCAGGGTTTTGTTTTTTTGACAAAAAACAAGTTTTTGCAGGGACACAGACAACATCCATTAAAGTTTTTGTTAGTCAATAACCCAGTTTTCTGTCAACAACATGTTTTGACCAGCCTTTCTCAGCTGGTGAGCCCAGTGATGGATATGTGTGCGTAACATCAGGCAACCAAGTTTTCAAAGTTTCGCCTCAGATCTCTCTGAAAACCTCTGTAACCTTAATTCACCCCCCTGTGGTTCTGCATTACGATACAGCCTTTAATTACATGATCACATGCCAGGTGTTCTGTCAGACTCCAGCCTCACTCAGTGCACAGGATGAACAGTGAATGAGGGAGAATGTTTAAGGGTGCGGCCTGGGACTCAGGAGACTTGGGATCTAATCTGGGCTCTGCCCCAGACTTTCTATGTGATGTTGTACAAGACTATCAGAATGCATGCCCTAAAGGGGCAGAGTTAAGGTTAAATGGGCAACCTTGATGCTGGCATAGCTTAACTTTTGAGTGGTTGCTTTTGCAAATGTAACTTTTTTAACACTTCTTTTGTTACTTAGAATGTAATGACATTCACTTGCTTTATTTTCTGTAGTTACTGTACAAAACTGAAGACCATAAACCAGCAAAGATTTTTGAAGTTGTGACAAAAGTGCTGAAGAGATGCAGCAACAATGCTGCTACCGTCTACCTTGTGTAAGTCGAGCAAAGAAGCAAAAAAGACCATTATGGATAAATTTTCAGCAAGAGCATTTTTAGCAGGCAATGTGTCTATTAATTACGCTTGCAAGTTAGTTTATTTCCTGACAATATTTTTATTTCCATGTACCATGTAACTCACCATTCAGTGCTGTACCCACACATATGGAAAACATTTTGCATTACGTACCACGGGTGTGAACGATTCCCCCTCCCCTGAGCGCCCCTTGTGGCAGGGCACCTTCACACCAGGGCTAATGTCCCACTTCTCCTCTTGGGCCCCTTAGGCCTCCCCAACAGGCTCTCTTGCCTCAAAAATACTCCTCCTTGGGGCCAACTTATTACAAAAAACTAGTGCAAAGAACCCAGAACAAGAGTCCCAAAACATTGTCCTTTTATAACCCGCAGCACAAATAGTCCTTAAAATCCCATGACAGCACCAATGTAGCACATACCCCTCTCTGGCATCTTCCACCACACCACTGCTCTTTGTCGGTCCTCTCCTGTCCTTCTACCCAGAAAACCACCCCAGCCCTTCCAGCTGGGGTGCAACCCTACTCTTCCCAGTGGCAATGCCCACCCCCACTCCCCCAGCCTCTCTGCTGAGAGATCATCCTCACCACAGAGCATCCATCACTCCTCCTGTTACACTAACTTTCCCAGTTCTTCTCGGTGGTGATGTCATTAGGTAATCCCCTCTGCTGCTCCCCTTGCCTTCAACCCTCTCCAGCCCTCTGGCCCTGGCTCTCTGGCTTGAGGACGTCAGCCAGCAAACCCTTCTGCTGCTCCCCTGGACTTCAGCCTTTCCCCAGGAACCTCCTGCAGCTTCCTTCAGGGACTTCTCTGATTCTCACTGATCCTTTGTAGCCTCAGGTACTGCTCTGCCTTTTAATTGACCAAACTGGAAGCACCAGTTCTGGCAGAGGGGATCAGGACTTGCTTCCAGCCGCCCTGTGGCAATCAGACTTATGTAGATTGCCATGGAGTTTGGGCCCAGCTATGCAAGGCTTTGTTATTGATTTATTTATTTGTGGACTCTGTAAGGCACAAGGCAGCAGAGAATCAGACCCTGTGAATTGCATCTTGCTCTCGTGGTGTCTTTCAGGAAGGGCGTGAACGAGTGCAAAAGCTGCCAGAACGAGATCACTGACCCAGCTGAGCTGCCCTGCGGTCACATTTTCTGCACTCAGTGCATCCGGGAGTGGAACATCCGGCAGTGCAAGATCTGCAAGGAGAGTGTCCCCGAGGATTACGTGCCCACCGCCTCCCAGATCACCAGGTATTGCACAGTCGCCTGACTCTGTGATTTGGGAGACTTGTTTAGCGGTAATATTCCCACTAATCTCAGTTACTGACAGCGTGGCCAGAATAATTGCTTTTCTTCCACACCCCTCCACTACATTTCTGGGAGCTCTTAGCAAAACGGGCCGCTCCCTCTCCCAGACTGTTACCGGACATAGCTCCTTGTTCTGCTGAAGGATTTGCCGAGATAGGTCTGTCCGTGAGCAATGGCTTTAATGGGACTTTGTGCATCCAGGGTCTGCACATACTGATCCCTTTGCAGGACTGGGGCCCTGGGATTGTAAATATCTGAAGTTGCAGATTATAAAGGGGGGCGTTCAGTGCTGCTTCCCACGCTGGCCCCTTTGTAACGCTCTGGTGACAAAAGGGGACTGAAAGCGGGTGCATCTCCCCACATAGAGCTGATGTAGAGTAGCATTTTCCAATGTGGCTTTAGGATTTAGGAACCTAAGTCCCATTAAGAATCATGCTTTTGAAAATGGTATCTGTGCATAGGCACTGACTCTGTGGGTGCTCCGGGGCTCAAGCACCGACAGAAAAAAATTGGGGGTGCTCAGCACCCACGGGGCTGGCCATGGATCAGCTGTTCGGTGGCCCCTGGGGCTGTCCGCGGCTTCAGTGGTTCCCGCTGCTTGCTCCTCTTCACCCTCAACCCTTGTCACTCACCCTTAAGGCAGGAGGGGGCAGAAAGGACCAAGCAGCAGGCAAGAGGTGCTCGGCAGTGGGGGTAGAGAGGAGTGAGTGGTGGGCAGGTCGGTGGAGCCTTGAGGAGGAGGCGGAGAGGAGCGAGCAGGGGGAGCCTCAGGGGAAGGGGTAAGGAGGAGCGAGCGGCAGGGTTGAGGGGGAGCCTCGGGGGCAGAGGCACAGAAGAGGGAGTGGGAGGCGCTCAGGGGGCAGGAAGAGGCAGAGTGGAGGCGGGGCCTCAGGAGAGAGCAGAGTAGGGGAGGAGCCTAGGGGGGGGCAGAGTGGGGGTGGGACACCCATTGTCAAAAACAAAAGTCAGCACCTGTGTATCTGTGGCCAGTTCTGTGTCAAGCCTGGCCTTGCAAGTGGTGCAGAGGCCATGTATGGGGGACAGGCGACTGGCTGCAGAACATCCAGCCCTTAGCGTCATAGGCAGCCCTAAGCTATGCTGGAGGCCCAAAGGCCACTAGCTGGTCCCAGGTTCAGAAAGCTGCAAGTGACCCCTCTGTGCTCCCCATCTTACCTTCACCCAGTGATTACAGCACGCGTTGGAGGTTTGAGCCCAGGGCTCCAGTGTTAGGGGTCAGCTTTTTCTGATTTTAGGTAATTATTTTTAGATACATTTTTAGGAGCCATAAATGATTTTTTCAGCGTTTTTCTGGAATTAGGTCATTATGGCAGCTGTCACCAGGTAGCACTCTTACACTGTTTTTTCACAACAGGCGAGCAGGTTTCAATTTTAGGGAAGACAATGTGTGTTGTTATTTTGCGGTAATGCAGAGTTTTGGGTAGGGGGAGTTGTGTGAGCAGCAGGAGAATTTGCTGTCTGCCTTGGGCTCTTGTTTAGAGCAGACTGTCTCCCTGGGGACTGGGTGATTGCATGGCATAGCCAGCTTCTAAGAGGAGGGGGAGCAAACATAAAAAAGGCGCCCCCCCCTCGGCTCCTCCTCTGGCCACGCCCCTTTGACTCCTCCTTCGGCCGCCACTCCCCTCCCCCCCCGCTCCTCCGGCTGCGCCCGCCGCCCCCCCGCAAGTGCCTAAGAGACCCCCTCTCAGCCGTTGCTGGGTGGCAAACCCCACTCCAGAAAGATTTCCCTTGAATTCATCATTCACAAAAACAACAGTGCCTTTTCCTCGCCTTCCCGTCTCCACTGCATTCCAGAGAGCACGGGAAGCAACTGACTGGGACACACCGAGCCAGCCACCACCACCAGGGGCTGCCTGGCTTTCTGCACCCCCCGTGCAGAAACACTATTTGATTTCCCCTTGGCAAAGACAAAGTGTAACCAGCGGCTGCTGGGCCGCGCTGCAGGCCGCATGCCGAGCGCCCCTTCCAGCTCCTCCGACTGCTTTTGGAAAGGCGGGGGAAGCGGCTGCTTCTCCTGCACCCCGCCAGCTACGCTACTGGGTGATTGGCTTTGGGCTGACATTCCTGGGAGAAGGGCTGAAATGAGTGATAGAATTTGGCAACATTAACTCCCGGTGAATAAAGTTGTTTTGCCCAGAATGTGGAATAATTCATATCGGGCAGAAATTATTATTGACTTTACAGGATCAAGTCTACCCTCGGTACACACTCAAGTGCTCTTAACTTAGGCCTGGTCTACACTGGGGGGGGGGCGCAGAGGAATCGATCTAAGTTACGCAACTTCAGGTACATAAATAACATAGCTGAAGTCGACGTACTTAGATCAATTTATCGTGGTGTCTTCACCGCGGTGAGTCGACTGCTGCCGTTCCTCCATCGACTCTACCTGCACCTCTCGCGGCACTGGAGTACAGGAGTTGACGGGAGAGTGCTCGGGGGTCGATTTATTGTGTCTAGACTAGACAGGATAAATCAACCCTCGCTGGATCGATTGCTGCCCAGTGAAGACATACCCTTAGCAAGAGTAGTGGAGCTATGTGCATGTTTCAGCACGGAGAGATTTGTAGATTCATAGATTTTTAAGGCCAGAAGGGACCATTAGGTCATGAGGCAAGAGAATCTCACCCAGTGATGTCTACATCATGCCCATCACTTTGGCCTGAGGTATAGCAGATCTTTTAGAAACATATTCAGTCTTGATTTAAAGATTTCAGATGATGGCAAAACCACCACTTCCCTTGGTAACTTGTTCCAATGGTTAATCATCCTCAAGGTTACAATTTTTGCCTTTTTTTTTCCAATCTCAATATATTTAACTTCAGCCTCCAGCCATTCTGATTTTGTCTGCTACCTTTTATATTAAAATAGTGACATTTAAAAAAATAATCTTTTTCTCGCCCTAGGGAGGCAGTTGCAAGTCACAACAAATTCAGGAGGAAGTGCAACTCATTCTTTGTGGAGTTTGTCAGTAGTTACTGTTTTGGGGACAAAATTCCTCCATCTGCAGAGATCATCGAACAACTGATTAAGTTCGTGGCTTGCAAACCTTCTAACTCAGAACATCCAGAGGTTAGAAAGGGTGAGTGATGTGTGTAATACAGGAACGTCTTGATCCCGCCAATCCCAGTTGTTCAGATATCCTGAGTCAGGCCCCAGAACTAATGGGAGTGACTTTAAAATCATGAGATTAAAAACCCAAGCAATAAATATGAGGTTCTTTTTATTTGCCTTCTGGTGTTGGAGCTTTTAGGGCAATTCACACCAGCTGGGGATCTGACCCATTGACTCCAGTGTAGCTATGGCTGCTTCGCATCAGTTGGGGATCTGGTCTCATGCTCAGAAAAAAAAAAAAGTAATCCTTTCTACTCTTTGGTTTCAGTGTACAAACCAACGAGTGACTTGTCGCCCTTTGAAGAATGCATGGATCCGAGTCCTACTGTCAAGTCTTCCCTTTTGAAAATGTTGCTCCGATGCAGGTTGGTTCTAGTGCTTCTAGTGGCTATATTAACTATATTTCACTCACAGATCCACATTGGGTATATTCAGTTTTATAACTTACATCCATTTCCTCCTAGACTAGACGATGTGAAGGAACACCTGGAAGGCTATCTCTCCAGGATGGAGGAAGTATTATCCTTAAATCAAAGCAGTCGCAATGATTTCTATTTCATGGTAGTGTGCTGCTTTGAGGTGAGTCCCATGAAGAGGCTGTGGATAAATGTAGACATTTTATTACATCCATAATAACTATGTTAAAAGAATAGTTAAGGTTGCAAAGTCAAGTTCTCCAATGTTAGGAAATGCTAAAATTAAGGTGACCTGGGCAGTCATCACTTGTTGTGCTCTGGCATATGCATTACGATACAGTCTGTAATTATATAACCAGATACTATTTTTTCCACAGAATCCCTGCCTCATTCAGTATATGAAGTTACTCAATATTTATTTATGTATTTATATTATTGTAGCACTTAAGAGAACTAGTCATGGGCCATACCCCCATTGTGCTAGGTGCTGTACAAACTTGTGTGGCCCCCGCCTTATTCTCTGCACACCACCCAGACCCTACTCCGAATACAGAAGTATTCATTCTGTGGTGCTCTTGCTAGAGTATCAGAGTGCCTCACAAACATTAATGAATTCATCTTCACAATGCCCCTGTGAGATTAGGTGATATTATTATGCCCATTTTACAGCTGTTGCACTGAGACACAGAGAGATTACTGCCAAATTGTCAAAAGTCTCCACTAATTTTGGGTGCCCAACCTAAGATCCCCAGGGCCTGACAAGCAGAGTACTTAGCATTTTTAAAGCATTTTATGTGTTCATAGCACAGCTCCCGTTGACCTCAGCTGCAGCTGTGAATACTCAGCACTTCTACAAGTCAGACCCAGGTATCTCATGTTGGGCACCCAGGAAAGGAGAAAAACACAATTAATGGCCAGTTCTCCCATTTTCAGAAATAACTTTGGTACTTAGGAGCCTAAATCTCACTGACTTTCAATGAGACTTAGGGGAAAATTTTCAACAGTGCCCAAGTCACGTAGGAGTCTAAGTCCCATAGATGTTCAGGGACTTTCAGCACCTAAATCACTTTGGCACTTTTGAAAATTTTACCCGTAGGCTCATAGAAGCTGGGAAGCAGGGAGAAGGGAAGGAGCAGAGAGGGGCAGAAGATATGGGGGGATAGAAACCAAGGTGGGGAGAAGTGGACGGGGGGAGAGAGACAGGAACTCTTACCCCCAGGCTGTTATTTTTAATCAGTGGCTCGGTTTCAAAATGACCAGAACAGTTTTATTTTTTGTAGCCTTTAAGGTTAACGTCTGCTGTGTGGTGTGGGGAGAAGGGAAGAGTTGAGTCATTAAAAAAAACCTGCCCAACCAACTGCATTCCCTTTACACAGAGTTACTATCTGTTCACTACTGTACATTTTTAAAAATTCTCTCTCTCGAACAGGATTTTATGTATTCCTCCTTTGAAGAAGACGCCAGCCGGAATTCGGAGCATGTGCTCTCCACTGCAGATCTGTCTGCCTCCAGCTCTGCCACCGTCACCAGCATTGAAAACCTGCAGTTCATTGCTAAGCTCCGACTCGCCATCGGTAACGTCGCAGCTGTGCTTGGCAGAGAGCTGCCAAGTGGTGAGTGGAGTTTCTAACCATTTTCCAGTCATGCTGGACATCAGGGGAGATTGTTTAGATAACCATACAGCTCCGTGGATGTTGTTTGCTTTAAGGATTGTGTTTGTCTACAGTAATTTCCAGAGCTGAGCAAAACATTTGCAGCTGAACAGTTTTCCATTCGAAAATGCTGTCCCTTCCGAACTGAAACGTTTTGTGGGAACGCGTCGATTTTGATGAAATTTTCAACAGAAAAGTTTTGAAACATTTTGAAATTGAAATGGAGCCTTTTATTTGATATTGACTTTTTCATTGTTTCATTTTGACTTTTTGTTTTAACTTTATCATTTCAGTTCAATTTTCTCATTTTGACTTTCATATATTATGTATGATATGATCAAAATGAAATGTTTTGACATTATCAAACCTTTCATTTCAATAGGGTTGTTTCTATGTGTCACCCTTCTGCCAGGTGAACTTGGCAGTAACAAGGGCCAGATTCAGTATCTAGCGGTTCCTTTTGATAATACAACACAGAACCACTTCAAGCCCCCACCCAGCATCCTAGAAAAATTACACACCACCCCTGGGAGCCTCCAAGAGGCAATAGTTCCCCTCTCCCAAACACTGAGTGTGTGTATGGAAAAGTAAACTTTTAGTAAAAGGGGAAAGGAACCCAGCATTAATTTGGGGAAACACCACAAGCCTGATTCAAAAACAGATGGCCATGAACAAAACACCCACACCAGATTACACCGGGAAGTGTCCTTTTCCTCAGTCTCTCACCTTGTGGTGTGAAAGTCTGACAAACAAATGTCCCTTTAACACACCACTTTCCTGTCCCGCCACCGCACCCCACTCACAGTTGTTGTCCTTGGTCAGTGAAGACCCAGAGTTTAGAGGTGCATCAGTGTGAGTTCACCTCCCACCCAGGGGGTGAAAGACACCCAGCAATGCCTCAGCTGCCACTCCACCATGGGCCACACGCTCCACCACTGCTTGCTGTGCCGTCAGCCACTTTATTGGCCACTCGCTCTGCTGCCACTCGCTCCACCAGCTCACTCCGCTGTCCGTCGCTCTGGCAGCCGCTCACTCCTGTGTCAGCTGCTCTGAATCGCTCACGCCACCACTGCCCTCTAGTGCAAGCTCTGGAATGTCTTGAGGTCCCATTACTTAACACAGCCGTCAGTGATTTCAGCTGTTACTGTGGGAGCCTCATTGCTAGTGCAGGCTGGGCAGTCACTTTTACCAGAGACGCTGTCCCATAGCAGCTCCAATGCTTGGACCTGGTGATCAGTGATTTCCGCTCTAGTGATCCAAAACAAAAGACTCTCAACTGAATCGTAATCAGCTCTGTCATTAAACAGTGGGGAGGGGGAAGGACAAATGGTGTCTAGAACTCTTAGGCAGAGCTCACACCACCATGTACAGACACCCATCCTCACCCTCTCATTTCTCCACTGGGCTTCAGTGCTCCTACCCCCTGCTTAGCGAGTGGAGTTCAGTTGAGGTTGAGCCTCTCAGTCAGGGTATGCCAAGCACAGATCTGCTGCCCTCTATTCACACAACAAGGATAATAAAACTTTATCACTCCTGCACCCAATACCAAAGTGATTTGCAATCCAACAGCAGCTAAAAGTGATCATTTGGGCAAAGCGGCTCCATCATGCGGCGCACCTAGGCAGAGTGGGCAGGTCTATGCAAACTAGGTCGGCTCCTGATATCTTCTCCCCCAGCTCACCACTAAATGTCAGGGGAGAGCTCATTCGGACTCTGCTTACAGCTCTTTATGAAATATTTCGAGATTTTGACTTTTCCTCATCATTTGGGACCAACACAAATTTAGAAATGTCAGAATTTCCCACAGAACAGAAATTCCATTTTCCAGCCAGCTCTGATCATTACTGGAAAATACAACTTTAAAGGGCAAGATATACAAAAGTGTGTGATACCTACAGAAACAAATGTCTCACTTCTGTATGGCAGGACATTTACCCAGATGACTTTAGTGAAATGATCTTTCCCCCCAATTTCACTTGGTATGAGGTCACCAAATTAAGAGACAGGCTAAAAGCTTCTTTAAATGAGTTTTTAAAGTATTTAAGTCAAGAATTTAAGTCTCTTTCTCAAAGCTCTGCTCTAGCTCAGCCAGGAATTATTGGGCCAGATGCGGGAATCACTGGGGGAGATTCTCTGGCCTGGGTTATTCATAGTTCTTCTTCGAGTGCTTGCTCATATCCATTCCATTAGGTGTGCGCGCGCCGCGTGCACGATCGTCGGAAGATTTTCTACCCTAGCAACACCGGCGGGTCGGCTGTGGAGCCCCCTAGAGTGGCGCCTTCATGGCGCTGAATATATACCCCAGCCGACCCGGCGCCCCCTCAGTTCCTTCTTACCGCCCCTGACGGTCGTTGGAACTGTGGAGCGCGGCATAGCTGTCCTCCACTCTCCCTAGCTTTGTTTGTTGTTCATAGTTGTAGTTATAGTTATAGTTATAGTTCAAGCGTTTGTAGTTAAATAGTTAGTAGTTTCAAAGTTGTTATAGTTGTTATAATAGTCCAGGGGACTAAGGGGGTCGTCTCCCCCTTTCTCCCCCGGCCGCGGGCCCGGGCTCATGCCCAAAGCTCCCGGCTTTAAGCAGTGCGCCTCCTGCGCTAAACCTATGCCCACGAGCGACCCGCATGACTCCTGTCTGAAGTGCCTGGGAGAGTCACACCAAACAGATAAGTGCAAAATCTGTAAGGCCTTCAGACCAAGGACCAAGAAAGAGCGGGACTTTCGGCTCCGGCAACTCCTGATGGAGGCGGCACTTACCCCGGACACTCCCTCTACGAGCCAGGCCCCGGCGCCTAGCGCCTCGGTGCGCAGTGCCCCAGCAGCACCGGCAATGCCGACAGCGCGGGTGGTGTCGGACAAACCTCCCCGGCACCGGACCTCGTCGGCACCGCAGCAGATACCTCGACGCCGGTCATTATCCCCGGGGCATAAAAAAGCCCACAAGACGGGGACCTCTGTGCCGAAGACGCCGGCTCCCCCAGTGCCGGGGGTAGAGCCGAGTGCGCCGGCAGAGCACCGGAAACAGGTGCCTCCAGCACTGTCGACTCCGGCACCGAGGCCGTTGAGTCCGGTGCAGATAGTGTCTCCACCGAGACCGGCGGTAATACAACTCCCGTCGACTCCGGAGACCTTCATGGCGGCGAGAGACTTGATAGCTCTCACAGAGCCGGCACCGCCTCAACCACTGGCACCGACGGCACCGTTGACTCGCCCGGTCCAGTCAAGGGGGAAACCTGCCCTGATGCGCCCTCCATCGCAAGGGCTGGAACCTCGGCACCGATCCAGGTCCCGAAGCAGGTCCCCCCGCCGCTCGCAGTCCCGGCACCGAATATCACCTCGGCACCAGTCGTACTCGCGGCCAAGATCTTCGTCGCGGCACCGTTCTACGTCTCGGCACCGCTATGATCGTCGGCACCGATCAACGTCGAGATGTAGTTCTCGGCACCGCTACGGTCGACGTTCGACGTCGAGAGGCCGCTCCCGGCACCGGGCATACTCCAGGTCCTCGTCGAGGTCCAGATCCGGCTCCCGGCACCGACGAGGTCATCGGCACCGATCGCGGTCCCGGCACCGTTCGCCGGCACCGCGCAGAGATAGATCATCTCCGGACCGGTACCGTACGGCACCGCAGCCCACGGGGATCGTTTCATCTCTCTCGGCACCGCCATGGCCGTCAAGATCGGTGTCTCGCTCCTCGGAGGACCTGTCGAGATCGGCATACCCCCCTCAAGGGCAAGCTGAGGAACGGAGCTTGGGCCATTGGCAGGAGATGGCAGAGGACCACTCTCATGGACCATCTCACTGGTCGTTTTGGACACCGTGGGCGTACCACCAGGAGCAAGGGGCTCCAATACCCTCGACCTCTCGCTCGGGTCACTCGGTTAGAAGGGCCCCAGAATCCACCATCTCTCGGCCTCCGCCAGGAGGTATGGAGGCTTCCGTGTCCACGCCACCTGACACCATAGACCCAAGTACAGGTGATGCTCCGGCCCAAGAGCAGGGGGATCAGGACCCCCCCCTGGATCCAGTACCACCGGAGGCATCTTCCTCCTCCTCTCCGGATGAGGCAGTGGCGGGCACTTCATGTACAGGTCCCCCCCCGATAGATCTTCGGGCTCACCAGGATCTACTGCGTAGGATGGCCCGTAATATGGACCTGCAGGCGGAGGAGATAGTGGAAGTGCAGGATCCTATCGTGAACATCCTCGGAGCGGATGCCCCATCGAGGGTGGCGTTACCCCTGATCCGCACGATACAAACTAATGCGGATACGATATGGCAAACTCCTGCCTCTATCCCACCCACAGCCAGAGGGGTGGAAAGGAAATACTTTGTCCCGTCTAAGGACTACGGGTACTTGTATACCCACCCCCAACCGTGTTCACTGGTGGTGGCATCAGTGAACGCACGAGAGCGCCACGGCCAGCAGGCTGCAGCGCCTAAATCAAAAGAGGCTAAGCGGCTCGATTTGTTTGGCCGTAAGGTTTACTCAGCCGGAGGGCTGCAACTTAGAGCGGCGAACCAACAGGCACTACTGAGCCGCTACAATTTTAACTCCTGGAACTCTATGGGGAAGTTTAAGGAGTTGATTCCCCAAGAGTCCAGGGAAGAGTTTGGAGCCATGGTAGAGGAGGGTAAGAAGGTGGCTCGGACCTCCTTGCAGGCCTCCTTGGACATAGCAGACTCAGCTGCGAGGACCCTGGCTTCGGGTATCGCTATGCGGAGGATCTCCTGGCTTCAAGTTTCGGGTTTGCCTCCGGAGCTGCAGCAAACCCTACAGGATCTGCCCTTTGAGGGACATGGATTGTTCTCGGACAAGACGGACTCTCGCCTGCAGAGCCTCAAGGACTCGAGAACAATCATGCGCTCCCTGGGGATGCATGTTGTGGGCCCTCAGCGCAGACCATTTAGGCCGCAGCCTCAGCGCTTCTACCCCCCCCCGCCTCGTCAGAGACAAGACTCGGCCCGGAGGCGAGGGCGAGGTGGTAGGAGAAGGTGGACCGGCCCTCAACCCGGCCAGAACCAGGGGCCACCTAGACCACCTTCAGGCCCCAGGCAAAACTTTTGAAGGTGCGGTCGAGGACGGCGCACCAGTCATCCCCCAGGATCCAGCCCCCTCCTTTCGGGATCGTCTCTCCCACTTCCACCGTGCTTGGTCCCTTATAACTTCGGACCATTGGGTCCTCCGCACGGTGGAAAGGGGATACGCTATCCAGTTTTCTTCTATCCCCCCCTCCGACTCCCCTTCCCCGTCCCTCTTCAGGGACCCTTCTCACGAGCAACTTCTTATACAGGAGGTTTCTACGCTCCTGGCCATGGGGGCCATAGAGGAGGTTCCGATAGAGTTAAGGGGCAGGGGATTTTATTCCCGTTACTTCCTGATCCCCAAGTCCAAAGGAGGTCTGCGGCCCATCTTGGACTTGCGCGGACTCAACAAATTCGTAGTAAAGTTGAAGTTCCGCATGGTCTCTTTGGGGGCCATTATCCCTTCCCTCGATCCTGGAGACTGGTTCGCCGCCCTCGACATGAAAGACGCATACTTTCACATCTCAATTTACCCACCTCACAGACGCTTCCTGCGATTCGTGGTAAACACGGTGCACTACCAATTTGCAGTCCTTCCCTTCGGCCTATCCTCGGCCCCAAGAGTGTTCACGAAATGTATGGCTGTCGTGGCAGCGTACCTTCGTCGGCAAGGGATACAGGTGTTCCCGTACCTAGACGACTGGCTGGTACGCGGTCGCACCAAAGAGCAAGTTCAAGCTCACGTCCACAGAATAGTGCACACATTCAACGAGTTGGGCATCCTACTCAACAAGGACAAATCCACTCTAGAACCTACCCAGAGAATAGAATTCATCGGCGCAGTTCTAGACTCCAGACGTGCACAAGCCATCCTGCCAGACAATCGCTTTGGCACCATCACGAACCTCATTCAAGGGCTCAAGGCCTTCCCAACTACCACGGTGAGGTCGTGCCTCACCCTGCTGGGTCACATGGCTTCCTGCACGTACGTAACCAGGCATGCCAGACTTCGGCTTCGCCCACTTCAAACCTGGGTGTCATCAATATACCGTCCACATCGGGACAGCCTGAACATGGTGGTCACGGTCCCGAACTCGGTCCTGACCTCCCTCACCTGGTGGCTAGATCACAATGTGGTCTGCGAGGGGATGCCTTTTCACACCCCACAACCCTCTCTGCACCTGGTCACAGACGCGTCATCTCTGGGTTGGGGCGCCCATCTCAACGAACACCATACCCAGGGACTGTGGACTGCACCCCAGTTAGCCCTGCACATCAATGTTCGGGAACTGATGGCGGTGCGCCTGGCATGCCAGGCATTCCTCAATCTCCTACGTGGCCGTTGTGTGTTAGTTCTCATCGACAACACCACGGCCATGTTTTACATCAACAAGCAAGGAGGAGCACGTTCGTCAATTCTATGCCAAGAGGCCATTCGCCTGTGGGACTTCTGCATCGCCCACTCAATCCATCTCACGGCATCGTTCCTCCCTGGAGTCCAGAACACTCTAGCGGACCGACTCAGCAGGTCCTTCCAGACGCACGAGTGGTCTATCCGTCCGGACATCATACATTCCATCTTCCAGAAGTGGGGGTTTCCCCAGATAGACCTGTTTGCTTCTCGAGACAACAGGAAGTGCCACGTGTTCTGCTCCCTACAAGGTCGAGCTCCGGGCTCCCTCTCGGATGCGTTTCTCCTCCCCTGGAAAGGCCACCTGTTTTATGCCTTCCCTCCATTTCCTCTGGTCCACAAGGTACTGCTCAAATTGCGCAGAGACCAGGCACAGGTAATTCTGATCGCTCCAGCGTGGCCGAGACAACATTGGTACACCACACTGTTGGAACTCTCGGTTCAGACACCGATCCCGCTGCCATTATGTCCGGATCTCATATCTCAGGACCACGGTCGGCTGCGTCACCCCGACCTGCAATCACTCCACCTCACAGCGTGGCTGCTCCATGGTTCACCCAGGCAGAGCGGCAATGCTCGCACTCTGTCCAACAGATTCTGCTGAGCAGTAGGAAACCCTCAACACGGACCACGTACCTGGCCAAGTGGAAACGGTTCTCCTGTTGGTGCGAACAACGAGCCACGTCCCCGTTACAGGCACCTATTCCTCTCATATTGGAATATCTCCTCTCCCTAAAACAGCAAGGGTTGGCGATATCTTCAATCAGAGTTCACCTGGCTGCTATATCAGCCTTTCACCCGGGGGAACTCGCGTCCTCGGTATTCTCTAACCCGATGGTCGTTAGATTCCTCAAGGGCTTAGACCGGACGTACCCACAACAGCGTCAGCCCGTCCCGACGTGGGACCTTAATCTGGTTCTCTCCAAACTCGCAGGTCCTCCATTCGAACCACTAGCCACCTGTTCACTTTTGTACCTATCCTGGAAGACAGCCTTCCTCGTAGCCATCACCTCAGCAAGGCGAGTTTCTGAACTCAGGGCGCTTACATCCGAGCCCCCTTACACAGTTTTCCATAAGGATAAAGTGCAGCTTCGTCCACATCCTGCCTTTCTCCCTAAGGTGGTTTCGCCATTTCATATCAACCAGGACATATTTCTCCCGGTCTTTTATCCCAAACCACATGCCACTCGCCAGGATCAACGTTTGCATTCCCTGGACGTACGAAGGGCCCTGGCCTTCTATATTGACCGCACAAAGCACTTTAGAAAGACGACGCAACTCTTCGTTGCAGTGGCCGACCGAATGAAAGGCTCACCGGTCTCCTCACAACGCCTATCCTCCTGGATTACGTCTTGCATCCGGACTTGCTATGACCTGGCAGGTGTCTCAGCACCGCACCTCACCGCTCACTCCACGAGGGCCCAAGCCTCCTCGACTGCTTTCCTGGCACATGTTCCGATACAGGACATTTGTAGAGCGGCGGTTTGGTCATCAGTCCATACGTTTACAGCTCACTATGCACTAGTGCAGCAGTCCAGGGACGATGCTGCATTCGGGTCAGCGGTTTTGCACACAGCAATGTCTCACTCCGACCCCACCACCTAAGTTGGGCTTGGGAGTCACCTAATGGAATGGATATGAGCAAGCACTCGAAGAAGAAAAGACGGTTACTCACCGTTGTAACTGTTGTTCTTCGAGATGTGTTGCTCATATCCATTCCAAACCCGCCCCCCGTCCCCACTGTCGGAGTAGCCGGCAAGAAGGAACTGAGGGGGCGCCGGGTCGGCTGGGGTATATATTCAGCGCCATGAAGGCGCCACTCTAGGGGGCTCCACAGCCGACCCGCCGGTGTTGCTAGGGTAGAAAATCTTCCGACGATCGTGCACGCGGTGCGCGCACACCTAATGGAATGGATATGAGCAACACATCTCGAAGAACAACAGTTACAACGGTGAGTAACCGTCTTATTCCCAAATCAGAAGGTATTATTGTGATCATCTATTACAGCACAAGCCACAGAACTTCCCCCAAATAATTCCTAGAGCAGCACTTTTTATAAAAACATCCAATCTTGATTTACAAGATTATGTAGGAGGCTGGACTGGGTGAATACATTGGGCCCTTTTGACCTGAAAATCTGAGACCCTACAAATGTCTGACCTCTCTGAATGCTGTAGGCTCTGCCAGAACAAACTCACTGTTGCCACAAAATTAATGGTGGCCACATTTAGTCCTACAGGATGAATTTTATCCATGAAGCAGTTTTCACTGGGAGGTAGCATTGCATTTTATACCTGTAAATCTTCACTTCAGAAGGGTTAATGGAAGGACTGTTCCTTCTGGTTCAGATGAAGTGTATCTATTCAAATAGGGTCTTTCTTGACTTTCTCCTTTTTTCCCCTTTTATCTTAAATACTTTGGTAACTTTACTGCAGGGATTTCATTGCGTATGAGGTTTGAACAACTGTGAAGCTAGGCAGCCATAGTGTATTGGTTTGGGGCTAATACTGAACTCTGCTTGGCAGCTGCAGACCAGAATACATGGACCAGTGCTGAAACTGCAGAGAAACAGTCCCAACTTGTGAATTCCATGAAAAATCTGGTTGAAAAGGCCCAAACACCTTGGCCTCAAATATTCCTTATTAGAAATCTTTGTAATTTCTATGGGCTGAACATAATGCAGAAGATTCTTCAGCAAGAGTCGTGGATTTTACCCAGAGGAATTGAGACTTCACAGGTAAGTGGCTTCCAAAGGCGACAGAATTTTATGCTTACAGAAACTGTATGAATAGTTTGCATCTCCTTTCTACAGGATGGTTAATTCAAGAGACCTGTTTTCACCTGAAAGCCAGGGCCATCCCTAGGGGAGTGCAGGGCCTGGGACAACCCCCCACCCCCGTGACTCTTCCTGCCCCTGCACCGCCTCTTCCCACACCAACTCTGCTTCCACTCCACCCCTTCCTGCCCCATCCCCATTCTGCCCCTTCCCCCAAACTCCTGCCCCCACCCTGCCTCTTCCTGCTCCCTCCCCCGTTCTTCCCCTTCCCCCAAGGCCCCGCCCCACTTCTCCCGAGCAATGCCGGGAGCCAGCGAGGTAGAGCGAAGCAGGGCCAGTCCCGCTGCCGCCAGCCTCTGCCCTTCCCAGGGCCCGTGTCTCCCTGAAGTGCAGGACCCCCCAAAGTACAGGGCCTGGGGCAACTGCCCCGAACCATCCAATGGCTCTGCTGAAAGCAGTTTTGTTCTTGATAAGCAAAAAGTGCTGCAAACCACAGAATTGGTAAAACATGACCTTTGGGCTTTTGTGGGTTATTTTCAAAATGATTCTGGTATTTTGATTGAGAGCTCTTTGTGGCAGGGACTGTCTCTCAGTACATGGGTGCAGCGCCTTGCGCAATGGGGCTCTGATCTTAGTTACTGTGGGCAGGTTTACACTTAAAATACTGCACTGGCACAGCTGCCCCGCTGTAGCGCTTTAATGAAGATGCTCTACGCTGACAGGAGAGAGCTCTCCTGTTGGTGTAGTTAATCCAGCTCCCCGACAGGTGGTAGCTACATCTGCAGGTGAGGTTCTCCCGCTCACTGATATAGCAGTATCTACACGGTGGGTTAGGTTGGTATAACTACATCGCTCAGGGAGGACAGTTGTCAGTCACTTCGTGTCTGTGCAGTTCCTGGCACTATGGGCCTCAATCAAGATTGTGGCTTCTAGACACTGCCATAATACAAGTAATAAAACAATACATAAAATAAGAATAATAATTAATAATAAAATACATGAAAAATATTTTAATTAACCTTCAAATGTAACTGGTCTGATAGGATTCTTTAGCGGCCTCTTGCTATAAAATGATGTGCCTTAAATAGTACATAGACAGCTTCTTTATAACAAAAGTATAACATATTTTTATTTCCTTAGGACATGAAAATCAGCTCCAATACACCCTTGATGCTTGTGACGCTAGACAGAGCAAGAGGCCTCATTAGAAACACAGACTCCGAAGAAGCCAAGCAAATAACAGTGAGTGGCTGTTTTCTATTTTAATGGAACACGGTTTGGTTTGTGATTCTGTACAAGTGAAATTCACCCCTGTGCAGAGAGCCAGCACAATTGACACCAGCTCAGGATCTGCCGCATAGGACCTGAATCAGAGAATCAGAGAACTAGAAGGGACCTCGAGAGGCCATCAAGTCCAGCCCCCTCCACTCATGGCAGGACCATGCACCATCTAGACCATCCCTGACAGGTGTCTGTCAAACCTGCTCTTAAAAATCTCCAATGATGGAGATTCCACAACCTCCCTTAGGCAATTTATTCCAGTACCTAACCACCCTGACAGTTAGGAAGTTTTCCGTAATGTCCAACTTAAACCTCCCTTGCTGCAATTTAAGCCCTTTGCTTCTTGACCTATCCTCAGAGGTTAAGAAAAGCAATTTTTCTTCCTCCTCCTTGTAACAACCTTTTAGATACTTGAAAACTGTTGTCATGTCCCGTCTCAGTCTTCTCTTCTCCAGACTAAACAAACCCAATTTTTTCAATCTTCTGTTATAGGTCATGTTTTCTAGACCTTTAATCATTTTTTTCGCTCTTCTCTGGACTCTCTCTAATTTGTCCACATCCTTCCTGAAATGTGGCACCCAGAACTGGACACAATACTTCAGTTGAGGCCTAATCAGCGTGGAGTAGAGCGGAAGAATTACTTCTTGTGTCTTGCTTTCAGCGCTCCTGCTAATGCAGCCCAGAAGGGGTTGCTTTTTTTGCAACAGCGTTACACTGTTGAATGACTCATATTTAGCTTGTGGTCCACTATGACCCCCAGATCCCTTTCCGCAGTACTCCTTCCTAGGCAGTCATTTCCCATTCTGTATGTGTGCAACTGATTGTTCTTTCCTAAGTGGAGTACTTTGCATTTGTCCTTACTGAATTTCATCCTATTTACCTCAGACCATTTCTCCAGTTTGTCCAGATCATTTTGAATTTTAATCCTATCCTCCAAAGCACTTGCAACCCCTCCCAGCTTGGTATCATCCACAAACTTTATAAGCATACTCTCTATGCCATTATCTAAATCATTGATGAAGATATTGAACAGAACCGGACCCAAAACTGCTGTCTGTGGGACCCCACTCGTTATGCCCTTCCAGCATGACTGTGAACCACTGATAACTATTCTCTGGGAACGGTTTTCCAATCAGTTATGCACCCACCTTATAGTAGCTCCATCTAGGTTGCATTTCCCTAGTTTTGTTTATGAGAAGATCATGCGAGACAGTATCAAAAGCCTTATTAAAGTCAAGATATACCAAAGCTATCAGGTTGGTTTGACACAATTTGTTTTTGACAAATCCATGCTGGCTGTTACTTATCATCTTATTATCTTTTAGATGTTTGCAAACTGATTGCTTAATTATTTGCTCCATTATCTTTCCGGGTACAGAAGTTAAGCTGACTGGTCTGTAATTCCCCGGGTTGTCCTTATTTCCCTTTTTATAGATGGGCACTAGATTTGCCCTTTTCCAATCTTCTGGAATCTCTTGCGTCTTCCATGACTTTTCGAAGATAATCGCTAATGGCTCAGATGTCTACTCAGTCAGCTCCTTGAGTATTCTAGGATGCATTTCATCAGGCCCTGGTGACTTGAGGACATATAATTTGTCCAAGTAATTTTTAACTTGTTTTTTCCCTATTTTAGCCTCTTCTGATCCTACTTTAGTTTCACTGGCATTCACTATGTTAAATGCCCAATCACCACCAACCTTCTTGGTGAAAACCGAAACAAAGAAGTCATTAAGCACCTCTGCCATTTCCACATTTTCTGTTGTTGTTTCCCTCCCACCATCGCCCTGCATTGAGTAACCGGCCTACCCTGTCCTTGTTCTTCCTCTTGCTTCTAATATATTTGTAGAATGTTTTGTTGTTAGCCTTTATGTCTCTAGCTAGTTTGATCTCATTTTGTACCTGGTCTTTCTAATTTTGTTCCTACATACTTGTGTTATTTGTTTATATTCGTCCTTTGTAATTTGACCTCGTTTCCACTTTTTGTAGGACTCTTTTATTTTATTTTTTTTAGATCATTGAAGATCTCCTGGTTAAGCCAGGGTGGTCTCTAGCCATACTTTCTGTCTTTTCTATGCAGTGGGATAGTTTGCTCTTGTGGGCAAAGGGACTTAATGGGACTTAACTGGTACCTACTGTAATTATAGGGAATGTGCTTTGAAGGTCTGAGCTTCCCAGACAGACAGTCAGGTGGGGTGCTGTGAATCTCTTGTTATTACAGCCAGTTGGAAACAGAACAAAGCAGATCTCTTTGCAAGCTTCTATGCACTGAGCCATCACTGAACACCACGGTCTTGCGCTGGCTTCTCTGCACAGGGGTGAATTTCATCCTGATTATAAAACACAACAGAGATCGGTGTGACCCTCTGGAGTGAAATGTGCAAAGTGGAGACCATAAACCTCTCTCTGTTTTATTTGATTGTCATTTAGGCCATCACAAAGCACATGGAGAGGCTCCTACAGGCATCGTGGCCATCAGAAGAATCCATGGAAAACAAATTGGAAAAGATCATGAGTGACATGAGCAGCCAGGAGAACGCAGCCTTGCTGGAAGTGGTGCTGCATACTGCTCTCACGCTGACCCTGTCCCAGCACCCGCTCACCGAGCTATTCAAATCCATCTGCTTCCAGCCCAGCGCTGTCAAGGTGAGTCTAAAGCAAAGAGCCATTGTATTCCTCCTTGGCCCCAGCAGCTCTGTGTGCCACTGACATCATCCCCTTTATGCCCCTTTCTGTCTGCAGTGTCAGTTACAGCAGCTTTTGGGTATGGGAGGAACTTAAGATCTGTCCCTATAAATACAGATATATTTAAAATCATCCAAAATCATGGCCACTGTGCCACATCCCACCTGCACTTTGCTTCTGGGTCTCGTCCCATTCTGTTAACTCAGTCGCTAACCAGAGACTTTGGACTTTCTAGTCCAAAAACCCCCAAAGTCACTATTTGCATCCCCCCATCCCCCTTACAGTGACGAATGCTGGGGATATGTGCACGACAGCACCTGCCTGAGGTTCTGGGGGCTCCAGGGAAATAGTATCGAAAGAATTTAAGGCCGGAAAGAACCATTATAACCCCCTGCATAACCCAGACCAGAGAATCTCACTCAGTTACCATTGTTTGGAGCCCTGAATTATCCACCTGGCTGGCTGTCCATCTGTGTGTGTCTGTTTGCAGTGAACCATTATCTTAATGTCAGCTGATAAAGTTCGATTTTCCTGTTGAAATCAAAAGGGAAATGAAAGTTTCCACAAGTCATTGGGCCGGACGCAGGACTCGCAAGGGTGAGATTCTCTGGATTGTGATATGCAGGAGACCAGGCTGGATGGTCAGAAAGGTTCCTTCTGGCCTTGACATCGATGACTCTTTCCCTCATGTGGCTAGTTTCCCAAGTTATGGCACCAAATTCCCAGAGGAGGAATTCTGTCTTTGTTCAGGCTGAGAAAGCCCCCTAGCACAAGGAAATGAAACCCTGTACCTGGGACGAAGGGGGAGAATTGGGCATGAAGCTGGGTTGGCACAGCACAAACACCCTTGTGAGAATTTACGTGGCCTAGCCGGCAGCCCGCTTTGGAGGCTGAGCACTTTTATAGGCCCATTTTGGCTTTATGATTCCGTACCAGTATTTTATTATTCATTCAGAGGGGCTGTGTCCTTGGGCGATCAGGCACTGGACTAATACTCAGGTTTCCTGGGTTCTGTTCCCACCTCTCCCTGGGTGACTTGGGCAAATCACTGAACCTTTCTCCTTCTTAGTTTCTCCTCCAACCTCTCGTCTATTTATATTGTAACTCGTTGGGGCAGGGATTGTCTCATTATATGTCTGTATGGTGCTGGGCACAACAGGATCCCAATCTTGGTCGCTGTGTGTCCGAGCAGTGCCCAGCCTGACAGAACCCTGATCTCAGTCGCTGTGTGTCCGAGCGGTGCCTGGCATAGAATCATAGAAGATTAGGGTGGGAAGAGACCTCAGGAGGTCATCTAGTCCAATCCCCTGCTCAAAGCAGGACCAACCCCAACTAAATCATCCCACCCAAGGCTTTGTCAAGCCGGGCCTTAAAAACCTCTAAGGAAGGAGATTCCACCACCTCCCTAGGTAACCCATTCCAGTGCTTCACCACCCTCCCAGTGAAATAGTGTTTCCTAATATCCAATGTAGACCTCCCACACTGCAACTTGAGACCATTGCTCCTTGTTCTGTCATCTGCCTCCACTGAGAACAGCCGAGCTCCATCCTCTTTGGAACCCCCCTTCAGGTAGTTGAAGGCTGCTATCAAATCCCCCCCTCACTCTTCTCTTCTGCAGACTAAACAAACCCAGTTCCCTCAGCCTCTCCTCATTAAGTCATGTGTCCCAGCCCCCTAATTGTTTTCGTTGCCCTCCGCTGGACTCTCTCCAATTTGTCCACATCCTTTCTGTAGTGGGGGGTCAAAACTGGATGCAATACTCCAGATATGGCCTCACCAGTGCTGAATAGAGGGGAATAATCACTTCCCTCAATCTGCTGACAATGCTCCTACTAATACAGCCCAATATGCCATTGGCTTTCTTGGGAACAGCGGCACACTGCTGACTCATATCCAGCTTCTCGTCCACTGTAATCCCCAGGTCTTTTTCTGCAGAACTGCTGCTTAGCCAGTTGGTCCCCAGCCTGTAGCGGTGCATGGGATTCTTCCTTCCTAAGTGCAGGACTCTGATGGGGACATGATGGGGCCCTGATTTCAGTAACTGTGTGTCTGTGCAGCACTTGGTGCAATGAGGTTCTGAGCTTAGTCTGGAAGTTGCCAGGAACCAAACCTGTATCTCCCAAATCCCCATCCAATGCTCTATGCACAAGCCCTTCCTTCCGCTCTGCCCCGGTGCTGTAGTAAAGGTGTCCAACTGTGGTTTGTTTACCAGGCGAGCTACCTTCCGACCATGCCGAGCGACCTTCTCTTTGATGTGAGGAATTGGAAAAACACTGCCACGGCAGATACACTGTGGAGTAAGTGTCAGAAAAACTTTATATCAGTATTTTTCTGGATGCTTTTAAACACCCCACTATCATAATACCAGGTGTGCTTGCCTGTATACATACAGAGACAATCTTCTTTTCCAAGCCTCCGGGTGGAGATATGGCTGGGAAAACGGGGCATGACTGGAACACAGCCAAGTCCAGCTGAACTTTGCTGGACCAAAAGGTACCCCGAGTCTGTAGGAACTGGTCTTAAATTAGAGTAAGGTTGGGGCAGGATCTGGCAGCCTTGGTACAAGGGATGGGTAAAGGCTGCTTAAAGCCAACTGTGTCCCTCCAGTCTGGTTCTGCACTGATCGCATTTCAGACTGACCAGAAATCTGGTTTAGAATATTGAGTCACAAGGTCATTTTTTACGGAAGCAGGAAATTTGGGGACCAGGTCCCCAGCTGATGTAAATGGGCTGTAGCTCCAATTCGATGGGACCAGATCCACAGCTGGGGAGAATCGGTCGTCACTCCATTGGAGTCACTGGGGCTGTGCTGATCCCCCGAGCGGAGGTTCTGGTACATTATCATTACTGTTGTTTGTGTGACTGTATCAGTAGCTGATTGGTCTGATTCCCTCTCACACAGGATGCCAATGCGGGCAGTACTGGAGCATTGAAAATGTAAGTGTCTCTTCATAGCTGTTGTTCGTTGTGGGTGTATCTTCAGCCTCTTGCTTCGTCTCCATGTCTCTGGAATGTACTTGTCGGATTTCTCAAGACAGGATTACTTGCCACTGACACAAGGATCAGAGGCCCAAGCTGACTCCAGACCTTATCTCCCTATCTAAAATGCACCTAAATTGCACCTAAACCTTCACGTTAGGGCAGATGTAATGTCTGGGCTTGAGAAGTTCATTGCTGTGCAGCCCCATGCTAGTCTCCTGTGATACGAAAGTTTCATATCGGAAGCTGTATCCGCATGTAGCCCCTACCTGAGACAGCCCCGTAAAGGTGGTAGAGCCCCTGGGTGGGGCTGAACCTGCCTCCTCCAGAGCTAAGAGCACAGTTCTTTCCTGCCAGAGCCGAAAGACTCACCTCTCTTAGCCCAGGCTGTAGCAGGCTCATCAACCTCTATGTACGGCCCAGCCATCCCTAGAGCTGGGCTGGGCACCACACTGGTAAGTGTGGGTTACATGTGTAGATGTGTCTGTGGAGACAGTTACAGAATATGAAGAGTTCCATGTCATGGACTGTAATAGTAAAGTGAGCAGTATGTGTAGAGGTAGTTGTTTTCCTCTGCAAATGCCTTAGGCCCAGATTCACAAAGGGGTGAGGTGTAACCCTTCTGCCTGTTGGAACTGGCAGCAACAAGGGCCGGGTTCAATATCTAGGGGTTCCTCTTCAACAATACAACACAAAACCAGCTCAAGCCCCGACCCAGTGACATGGGACAATCACACACCACCCTCTGGGCGCCTCTAAGAGGCAATACTTCCCCTCTTACCAGCACAGAGTCTGAATGTAGAAAAGAAACTTAGTAACAGGAGGGAAGTAGCCCAGCATTAATTTGGGAAAACACCACAAACAGGGTTCATAAACATAAACCATGCACAAAAGACCAACTCATGAGTAAGTTGGGTAGTGTCCTCTTTCATCAAGTTCTTAAGTCCAGCAACCAAAAGTCCCTTTAACATGCCCGTCCCTTCTCTGCACCCCATTCACAGTTGTTGTCCTTGGTACGTGCAGACCCAGGGGCAGAGTTGCATCTGCAAAGTTCACCTCCCACCCTGGGTGGAGGGTAAGAAGGCACTTTACTTGTTTTGCTGCCCCAGCACCACACCTCTCTGCTTATTACCCTGTCTTGTGTAATAAGACTCTCTCTTATTACAGAGTAGAGAGAGGAAGGATCAAATAGTGCCTGGGGCCCTTAGGTAAGGCCCACACTACCAGGCACAAGTGATAGTTCCCACCCTCTCTCTCAACTCATTGGGCTTCAGAACACGTCCCCCTGCCTAGCGAGTGTCGTTTAGTTGAGGGTGAGTCCCTCAATCAGGAAATGCCAAGTACAGTTCTGCTTCCCTGGATTCACACAACACACAACAAGGATAACAAGTCTTTATAACTCCAGCCCCAATGACAAGGAGACTGGGGATCCCACACCAGCCAAAAAGTGATCATTTGGGCAAGCAATCCCATCATGCTGAGCACCTAGGCAGGGTGGGTGTGCCCATGCAAATGAGATCAGCTCCTGAAGTCCTTTTCCACAGCTCACCACTAGATGTCAGGGGAGAGCTCATTCAGCCTCTGCTTAGATAGGCGTTGTGACGCTGCACATGGCCACACCTAACTTCTAGTTGCTTAGAAAAGCACTGGAACAGCAATGGGATCCACAGAGCCCGAGTTAGGCACCATTGCCCAATGCCTGGGCAGAGACAGGCACTTGACAATGTGACACACCAAGCCAGCACACTAGGCAGGGAGTTATTTAAGCTAGCCAATGGGAGATACCAATCACTGGGGTATGTGCTAAGCCCTGCCCCCTTCAGAGAGGTAGGCACCTGAGTCCAGGCTCCAGGGAGGTGGCTGGCTCTGCCTAGTGATCCACGAATGGGAACCCCTCCCATAGAGTCAGGGGGCTTAGATGCCTAGGTCTCTTTCTTTCAAGATGAAGTTAGCCCCATCAGATTATCCCATAGCTCAGTGGCTAGGGCACCCAGCTGGGAGCCCCCAGTTCAAATTCTTAGTCCCCCTTGGGCCAAGGGGGCAATGAAACCTGAACTTCCCACGCCTGGGGTGAGTGCTCGAACCACTGAGCTGAAAGGTGTGAAGGAACCTTCTCCTCTGGCTTGGTTTTCAACGGGCTCCTTTTCCTGTCTTCCCCTGGTTCGTGGGTTGCTCTGGGGCTGAGGCAAGAGACTGGCCTTTGGACACCTAGAGGGAGGCAGCAATGCACATGCCCAGAGGCAGAAACTTCAGCACTGAGGGAATGTGTACCCTGAAAACAGAGGCGCTGAGTGAGCGTAGATGCTACAGGGTTAGGAGGTAACAGAGCAGGAGTTTTGTGGCTCGCTGTGATGCCTGAAATTGGGGCTTAGCCACCATGTACCTTGGTGGATCTGGGCCTTCCCAACTGGAGGTCTGAGTGTCCTGCACCTAATCCTCCTCCTCCGTTCTAGCAACGTGGTTTTAAACAGTGACCGATGTGGTTTTGCCTTGCCATTATCAATCATACTGATTCTGCATACATTTCGTGAGACCACAAGTTTATACACACAAAGGGAGCTAGGCACCCATCCCCCCCACAAACTTCAGCATGTTTGGGGAGCCATTGGGCTTGTCTACATGGCCACTTTGTGTGCGACAAGCCACGGTGTGAACTACAGCACACTGTCTTGCGCACTAAATCACTGTGTGGACACTGCTGCGTCCTGTGCACTAAAATTCCATATTGCACTTGGACATACTGCTGATTCAGTAGCACTTTTAGCATGCGGGAGCAGGTGCCACACAGACAGTTGGTTCGTGTACATTCACACCTCGACTTGCCGTGCACTGAGGGGCTGTGTAGACAAGCCCTAACTCCACTAGGCTACTTTGAGAACATGATCCTATGCACAAGGCCAGTGTGTTGCACACTCACTGTCTTTCCTGTTCGCTCTTCGGAACATTGCTGCCTCCAGCGGTTTGTGCAAAGTCTGTTTCTTGCTCAGCTGGAGAGAGTGATGCTGTCTGGCTAGCAGCTGAGCAAACCATCGTACAATTGTTGCACCGCTGGTTCTTTAAGAAGTGACTAATGCTGACATTATTCCTGTGACAACAGTGCGGACGGCCCTGGGTTATTATCAAGTGTCTGTGTGGCTCCGAGGTCGGTGGGACTAATCACAACCCCGTGGAGGGATTTGAGGAAATAGATATGTAAGTTTAAAATCATTGCATGTGATGTAAAAGGAATGAATAAGACTGTGTCAACTTAAACCCACACAGCTGGGAATTGTCTACTGGGGTGAACTATAGGTGCCAATTTTAGGGGAAATTTAATTGAAAGTTCAAAATTCCAATCCTTTCCCCCACCCCAGTGTGACCCCACGGTCACTATAGTTGTGAACTGGTTAAGGTGAAACACCAAAAAAATACAAGGTTTGGGAGAAAACTCTGACCTCTATGACTGTCAAATTATGGTTTCTTAATAAAGCACGAAGGATAAAACAGAGAGAGGCTACGTGCTGGTGAGTCCATCCTCACGGAACAATGAGACAGAGAGGGATCTGCCTGCAACTTCAGTCTGCATCGCCAGAGCACTGCTCCATTCTTCAATGCTCCTGGGAACTTTTACCGATAAACAGGTGGGAAAACAAATATGCCCAATAACACTTCTGTCTGTCTGTCTGTCATAACTCATCAGGGTTGTACACCACTAACCAGCTATAACTTGTAATGGTAACTTTGACTGAGTTATACATTGCCTTTAGAGAAGTGTCTGTACAATTATATGGGGAAATGCTTCCTCAGAGCTAAGCTATGGAAATACTTTGCCTTCTAGTCCATTTTGGAGCTAATGAAAGTGAAGCCCCAGGACGCCGTAAAGTTCTTTTGTGACCATCTTGAAAAAGACATCCAGTTCCTAGCGGAGTCACTTAGTGGAAACATAGACGATGCAACGATGACAGTCCACCTATTCCTCAGATACATCCTCGACAGCACAGCCGGTAAAGAAACGCCTCGTTTTAGGGACTGTTTTTTTTATTTTGTTTTTTGCTTCTGTATTTATGACAAAGTGAGACAAATTCAGACTAAAATTAGGTTCAAAATGTTTATCAGAGAGGGGAATGAGTCATCAGGACACCTCATGTAGGGATGAGGTGTATTCCCCAGCACCTGGAGTCTTGACATTAAGATGTGATATCTCGTTCTAAAAGATCTGCTATAGCTCAGACAGAGGTGATGGGCATGGTGTAGAAATCACTGGCTGAGGTTCTATGGCCAGTGTTATGCAGGAGATCAGACTAGATGATCATAACACTCTCTTCTGGCCTTACAACTTACGAACCTATTAATAAACTGATTTTTAACTGGCTAATATGTGAATGTTCTCCTATATCTTATGGCTCAGGAATCCAGTTGCCTGGTAACACTGTAATTCATTTCACTATTATGAACAACAATATTTACTGCGACTGCGCTACTTTAGATCTGCTCATTAATTTATGTTAAATGATGAAAGCTGACGTGTAATTGTATATTTCTTACAGACACAAACATGACCATTAAATGTATGCATGAAAAAGAAGACAGAGTACAATGGGAAAGCTGTTTAAAAGCCGTAACTCAGTCGTTCTTCCAGGTATGTGAGAACCAGTTTTCTATACATGGTCAATATCACAAATAAACCAGCTGTTTACTCAGGGTAAGAGAGAGCGAGCCAGAAAAAGCCCACCTGAGACTTCCATGCCACTATATGAAACCAGAAGTCACACAAAACATTTCTAAAATGCCATTGTTTTGCCTCCAAAGAACCCCTTGGTGCTCAGATGCCACAGTGATGGGCGCATTATAAGAACCTGATAGGACAACATAAACTATATTAAGCCTGGTTCATTTTTTCAGTGTAAAAACTTGTCCATTGTGTTCAGCACACTAGAGAGGAAACTCCTGTGTGTTTGAGTGTCTATGAACCTGGTGTTAAACTGCCTGCCCTCTGCATTTCCAAGAGTTCTGTTGGCATTTCATTATTATTATTATTATCACAGTAGGGCCTGTTGGCTTAAACCAAGATCAGGGCCCCATTTTGCCTGGCAATTCACAGACACACACAAAGAGTCTGTGGGTGGGAGTGGGGTGAAGGGGCCGTGGTCCTCCCACTTATTACCTGCTATAAGGGCGAGGGGGCGGAGAAGAGCAAGAAGGGGGTGAGCCATGGGGGAATGGGCAGCTCCAGGGCGGGTCCTTGGGGGAAGGGGTTAGGATGGGGCCATATTTCGGATGCCAGTGGCCCCTCCGCTTTTATGGAGTTTCTGTAGTCCCTAGCTGGGTACTGCACAGACACACAGTGGAAATCAGTCCCTGCCCCACAGAGCTCACAGTATAAATAGACAAGGGCAGGATTATTGTCCCTTTTTACAGATGAGAAATGGAGACACAGAGTCATGAAATAGCTTCTCTGAGATCACACAGGGAGTCAGTGGCAGAGCCAAGAATTGAACCCGGATCTCTAGTCTGGTGTCTTAACCCTGAGCCAGCCCAGCTGCCTCTCAGACCAATGAGAAGAACCCGGCCCCTTTATAACCAGACTTGATTCCTAACTGACATCTCACTTCCACAGGTGCTGGAGCAGAAAATTGCTTCTGCAAAGAAGCAGATTGTAGAGGAGGGAGCTCACAGTTCAAATGTTCTCCTGAAAATAGCCTACGGCCAGTGCCCGCCTTTCAGCCACCTGCCGAGCTGCGGGCTGATCAACATGCCCTGCATGTGGAGATTTGAACAGAGGATGACAATCCAGCGCCTGACCCATCTGGTGCAACAAGAAAATGGAGCAAACCAGTTCCCTGTGCTCCTGGAACTGCTGTCCAAGGTGCTCTGGGATGATTTGAAGTAATGTGCACACACAAACAGCACATGCGTTAGAACAGCACACACATATACAGAGATGTGAATACATTGTAACCCCTTTTCAGCCCAACAGGCTCGTTAAAGTTTGGGACCTTGTTGGACGTAGAAATTGATGGAGTCTGATATTTTATTTACTGCAGTTTTGTTTATTTACAAATAATGAACAAAGACTCCTGTCTCTGAACACAGGGGGGAATCAACTAGCAGGAAACAGCTTTTGTTGCTCACAGTACCAAGAGCAATCTTTGATCCTGCGCCCCTGGCCTCTTCCCAGAGTCACCCACTGGCTTGCAGCTGCTCCCTCCTTCTGGCAGTCTCTCCCTCTTAGCCTGTTCTTGTCTGACCTCTGTTTCTGTGGGCTTGTCTACACTTACAATGCTGTGCCACTGTAGTGCTTCAGTATAGATGCCACCTACGTTGATGGGAGTGATTCTCCCACTGGTGTAGGTGATCCACCTCCCCGAGAGGCAGTAGCTAGGTCGATGGAAGAATTCTTCTGTTAACCTAGCAATGTCTACACAGAGCCTTAGGTCATAATAACTATACCACTCAGGGGGGTGAATTTTCAATACCTCTGGCTGACATAATTAAACTGACCTAATTTTCTGGTGTAGCCCGGTGTGATCTCTCTTCCCATAAACACACAGCTACTCAAATCAATACTCAGCCAAAAGCTCCTGGACAGGTTCACACCTGGCTTTTGTCTTAGATGCGGCTTTTACTTACAGTTATGTTAAGGTCTTGATTTAAAGACAGGAGATAATTATGCTAGGTCTTCCATCATGTCCGTATTTAAACATGAACGTTCAGGTTTAAGTTATGCCCATAAAGCCAGATTCCGAGATGATGTGTAAGATTTACTCCCTTACTCTCATTTGGACTCTCTCATGCCGACTCACACTCACTGACCAATGTGCAAGGGAGTCGTGTGACGATGGCTGATTTCTCCAAACACGGAACAAGGAACTTCATTAGAATAAAGAAAATCATAGTTTGCCTTTAGCCCGCTGTCTCTTTCTAATCCTAAAGTTCTTTGTCCAGAATAGGAAAAATACCTAGTATATGCAGGGTTTCACATGTCTTATGAACAGTGCTCATGGGAGGAGGGATAGCTCAGTGGTTTAAGCATTGGCCTGCTAAACCCAGAGTTGTGGGTTCAAAAGTTCAATCCTTGAGGGGGCCATTTAGGATCTAGGGCAAAAATCTGTTTGGGGATTGGGCCTGCTTTGAGCAGGGGGTTGGACTAGATGACCTCCTGAGGTCCCTTCCAATCCTGATATTCTATGATTCAATACATTTTAGCTGACTTTAAAAAGCACCATTTTTTCCTGCTTTAGACTCCTCCCCTTCTACCAAGCTTCCTGCTACACATGTAAAGAAATAGGACAGCTATCCTCACAAGGCGGTTAATTTACACCATTACTTTTTACACCTCTTAATCTGGCCCAAAGAAACAAGGCAAGTGTGATCTGCTACTTCCATTCCAGTCAGGCAGCTTCAGTTGATTGCAGCACATGCCTATGGACAGTTTGAGTTTGCATTACAACAGGTGTGCTAGCAATGACCAGTATGAAATGCTAGGCGGTTGGCAGGGGTTTGGCAGGTAGCAGGATCTTTGCATAGCGTTCCTAGGGTCCAATAGAGAACTGTAGGGATAAAGTAGATTACTATTAAAAAGTCCAAAGGGGCTTGGAGCCAGATGGACCGGTCCCTGCTGGCTGATTTGCATTGCTCCAGTGATGCAAAGCAGCCAGACACCCACATAACCATGAAGTTTGCAGGAACATCAAAACCACCCGACATTCGTCCCGATAGCATCTTTTCTCTCTCACTGAATACAGGCATCATGTTAAAGAGGTGGTTACTTTTCTCTTACAGCACCAGCACATCCGACACATACGGCACCTGCCTGAAATTCTCGCTCTGCAGCGCTCTCTGATCCACTTTTTCCAAAACGGCAATATCCATGAAGGTGAAAGGCTTTCTGTGAGAAAGTTCTTGGAATGGGACAACCTCTCAGGTACACTTCATACTTCTAGGGTTATGGTACCAAATCCACCCTTGGAACAGTTGTATTGGAGTCACTGGGGCCAGATCTCCAGCTGGTGTGAATCATCACTGTGTGCTGGCCCTACACACCTGTGGATTCCTCAGTGCTGCAGGGATTTTCTTGGGGCTTTAGGGCAGCTTTGCATTGTGGGGACAACCCCAGGCAGCCTCAATGTACCCAAGAATCTGTATGACCCTATTTCTTGAGCAGCAATAAAGAACCCAAGGAACTTCATGGCTGAGCTAGGCATGGTCGCTGTTCTTGGAATAATACTGACATGCCTGGGCTTGAGCCAGATACTGCAGAGATCAAGGGAAAAGCTCCCATTTGCTGCAGTGGGCTTTGGATCAGGCCTGTGGACCAAAGAGAACACCTGCAGTTCTGCAATTATTTGCAAATTGTAAACATCAGTCAAACAAGCCAATGAGAGCAATCAGTCAAAATGCCTCTGTGACTGAGGAGTCTAAGAGCCGTTGGATTTCAATAAGACTGTGGCCAGGTCCACACTACAGACTTGTGACAGCATAGCCAGGCTGGTCAGATGTGATGAGGTGCAATTTTGTGATTGACGGAGCTTGATGGCAAAAGCTCCTAGTGCTGACAGTTATACCAGCTGCACTGTGCTTTCACCGGGACCGCTTATTTTGCTCAGGGAGGCAGGAATAAGCCAAACCAGCAAAAGCGCTTTGGCTGCTGTACGCTATGTCCACACTAGGAGCGCTTTGCTGGAACAGGATACTGTTATAGCGACACCGGCAAAGTGCTCCAAGTGTAGACCTGGCCTTGATCTTTTCAGGGCTAGATCCACAAAGAGAACTTAAACTCAGCGTTGCAACACCTGACAGTTACACACCAGGCTGTCTAACGGAATCCACAGATTAATACTTACCCTGATTGGGCCAGAAAGAGAATGGCTTTGTAGCTTAGTGGTTAGGTTACCCACCTGGGAGAGCCTGGCTCCAGTGCCCCTGCTCCAGCTAATATTTAAGTAGTTTATACAAAGTGGAGCAGGTTCAGCAGGAGAAATTGAGAGGGCACTAGCCCAGAATACTCAATAGCTCAGTGGTTAGGTCACTCACCTGCAATCCTAGGGACCCTGGGTTCTAGTCCTGGCACTAAGTAAGACAGTTGGGGATTTGAATTCACGTTTTCTACATACAGGGTGAGTGCCCTAACCACTGATACGAGGCCACCATCACTACCTCATCTGCTTTGGCCCTGCTTTGGGTGGGGTCAGACTTGGAAGCTGAACATAAGAATGGCCATACTGGGTCAGACCAAAGGTCCATCCAGCCCAGTATCCTGTCTACCAACAGTGGTCAATCTCAGGTGCCCCAGAGGGAGTGAACCTAACAGGTAATGATCAAGTGATCTCTCTCCTGCTGTCCATCACCACCCTCTGAGAATGCTTGCTGGGGTGGGAGAGGTCTAGTTCATAGACTCATAGAAATGTAGGGCTGGAAGGGACCTCGAGAGGTCATCAAGTCCAGGATCGAGTAAACCTAGATTATCTCTGACAGGTGTTTGTCCAGCATGTTCCTAAAAACAACAACAACCCAATAATGGAGATTCTACAACCTCCCTTGGAAGCCTATTCCAGAATTTAATGACCCTTAGTAGTATACGGCTCGACAGCATTCATCACCATGCATTTTTGACAGGTTTCCATGCCCCATTTAGGGCTTATGTCCCGCCTTCCCACCCCGTTTCCGTTGGAGCCAAAGTTTGGCACTGTCGGCCATTTTTAAATGGGGTGTGTGCAGTGATGAGCTGCCAAAAAATTAACAACCGGTTCTCTCCTCCTCACCCCAGGAGGGGGTCGTGCCCCCCCCAGGACACCTGCCCCATCCAACCCCCCACATTCCTTGATGCCCTCCCCGGGACTCCTGCCCCATCCACCACCCTTCCCTGTCCCCTGACTGCCAACTGCCATCCCATCCAACTCCTCCTCTCATTCCTGATGGCTCCCTGGAACCCCTGCCCCATCCAACCACCCCTTCTCTCTGTCCCCGACTGCCCCTGGAACCCCTGCCCCTGACTGCCCCCCACCACCCCATCCAACACCTGCTTCTTCCTGACTGCCCCCCAGGACCCCTGCCCCTATTCAATCTCCTGGTTCCCTGCCCTCTGACTGCCCTGACCCTTATCCACCCACCCCCACCCCCCGAACTCCCCTGCCCTCTTTCAGCACCCCCTCCCTGCCCCCTTACCATGCTGGAGGCCGGGTGGGAGCGCTGGGCCAGGCTGGGGCCGGGTCAAAGCCATTCGTCCGGAGCTGGGGCACTCGTCCAGGCCCGGGGCCGGAGCCGCTGGGATGGAGCAGGGCCGGGCCGAAGCTGCAGCCAGGCCCGGGGACCGGTGCTGCTGGGCCGGAGCATGGCCAGGCCGAAGCCGCAGCCAGGTCCGGGGGCCGGACCCGGAGCGCTCGGCCGCAGCCGGGGCCAGGCCAAAGCTGGGGTGCTCGCCCGGGCTGGAGCTGCTGGGCCTGGGGCTGGAGCAGGGCCGAGCCGAGCCGCAGCCGGGCCCGGGGCCAGGCCGGAGCTGCTGGGCCCGGAGCCACTCGGCCAGAGCCGGGGTGCTCGCCCAGCCTGGAGCCGCTCGGCCAGAGCAGGGCCAAGCCAGGCCGCAACTGGGCCTGGGGCCGGGCCGGAGCCGCTGGGCCAAAGCCGGGGTGCTCGCCCAGGCCGGAGCCGCTGGGCCTGGGGCAGGAGCAGGGCCGGGCCGCGCCTCGCTTTGCTCCCCTCCCTGGAGCCCTACTCGCTCCCTCCCCCCCGCTTACCTTGCCAAGCCACTTCTTGTTTCTGACCCCTCCCGAGTCCCAGACTTCCCGTGCGAAGTTCTGATTCGCAGGAAGCAGGGGAGTGGGAGAAGAAGTGGGCAGCAGAGCCTTCAGGGGAGGAGCCCAGGAAGCAGAGGTGAGCTGGGGCTGGGGGCAGGATGGCCTTTTTAGAACCAGTTGTCCCGCTCGGAACAACTGGTTCTCAAAGGGCTTCTAAATTTAGCAACTGGTTTTTGCCAACTGGCTCCAGCTGATCCCTGTGTGTGTGTGTGTGTATTTGACTAGTGGAAGTGTTGTGTGTGTTTGTGCTTGGGTATATTGAGAGAAAAAGGTTGAAAGAAGAAAGTTAGAGTGTAAAGATGAAAAAAGAAAGTTTGAGTAAGGTTTAGAGGAAAAAAAAGAAAGAAAGGTTATTTGGGGAAGTTGAGTAAAGAGAGAGGCTTTTAAAGGGTAGGTTATGAAAGAATAGAAAGATTTTTGTTTTTAAAGGGTTAGTTAGTTTGAAAGAAGAGAAATTTGTAGTGTGTTTGAGTAAGGAGAGATGATGGTAAAGGTCTAGTTTGGTAGACTATTAAAGAATAGAAAATTTTGAGATAAATGTAAAAGTTAAATAATATTGAAAGCTAGGTTTAAAAAGGGCATTTACTAAGGCAAAGCCTGTTTGGTAAACCCCTGGTAAAAAAGTGAATAGAAAGCATTTAAACTACTTACTATCAGGGTAGGTTAAGAAAAGAGCCTTTAAAATTATTAAATAATATTAAAAACTAGGTTTAAAAGGGCATTTACTAAGGCAGTGCCTGTTTAGTAAGCAGAGGGTAAAAAAGTGAATAAAAAAGCATTTAAACTATTAAGAAAAAAGAGAAAGCTGTCCTGAGTTTTAGGGAGCATGTTAATAGCTCTTTTAGTGAAACGGTTTTGTAAGCAGCCTGTCTGTGTTAGTTGTTATGCTTTAGCATGGGCAAGCGTTTATTATTTGAAAGTATTTTCCCACTTTATGAGGTATTATCTCCCCCATCTTACGGCCTATCAGAAATATTAACAAAAACAAGCTAAAAGATACTTTGTAGCAAGGTCTGCAAAGCAATAATTACAATTTTGTTGATCATTATCTTGTCTAAGCCCCTAGAGAATATATATTTTTTATTTTTATAAAACTCTTTTATGCAAACTGTAACCCTAGATGATGTACAGCATTAAATAATATGGAACAGTAGACAAGAGACCTGAGACATTGTTGAAATCAGAGGGGCTATAATTAAGCCCTAATGCAGAGGGCCTTGGGGTGGAAAATGTAAAGGTACAGCCGAAGTGGAAGATGGTATGATTTAAGAGGGGTTCTGGGGCTGCTTTGCAACAGTCCATAGGGAGCCTGTAACCCTCATGCACAAACACCGGGGCTGTTAATGCATAACAACTAACACAGACAGGCTGCCTACAAAACTGTTTCACTAAAACTTTGGCGCCAACGGAAACGGGGTGGGAAGGCGGGACATAAGCCCTAAATGGGGTGTGGAAACCTGTCAAAAATGCATGGTGATGAATGCTATCGAGCTGTATACTACTACCCTTCTTAATATGTAACCTAAATCTCCGTTGCTGCAGATTAAGCCCATTACTTCTTGTCCTGTCTTCATGGAGAACAATTGATCACTGTCCTCTTTATAACAGCCCCTAACATATCTGAAGACTGTTATCAAGTCCCCCCCCCCCCCCCGTCATCTTCTTTTCTCAAGTCTAAACATGCCCAGTTTTTTTAACTTTTCCTCATAGGTCACGTTCTCTAAACCTTTTATTATTTCTGTTGCTCTCCTCTGGACTCTCTCCAGTTTGTCCACATCTTCGCTTAAGTGTGATGCCCAGATCAGGACACGGTATCCAGCTGAGGGCTCCACACGGCCAAGTGGAGTGGTTACCGCCAATGAATCCTGCTGGGGCTTAGGAGGTGTCAGGATTTAGAGGACTGTGTACATGCTGCCTAGCAGACATTTAGGCATCTAAGGGACTTTACCAGTGGGAATTTAAGCAACTGCAGAGTTAAGTGGCAGCTGAGTGACGATTTTAAATATCTAAATTTTGGCTTCAGGTGTACAAAATGACAATTAGGTGCCTAAATCCCTTTGTGGATCTAGCCTTCAGTGCCTAAATCTCTTGAAAATCAATCTCAGGCTCCCAAAAAACATAGGCACTTTTCAAAATTTTACCTCATACCTGTTGGTAAATCTTCTTTAATGTTGCAAGGTATGTTAACATTTCAATTAGTCTTTTTACTATTAGAAGTATTTTTTGCAAGAGGGAAACTGTTTTTTTTTTCCTTGGGGAAGTATGTTGATAAATGCCATGTTCTCTTCCAACTTCAGATGATCAGTGTTTGACTTTTGAAAGAGCCATACAGACTGTTCAGAAAGTGTGGAGCAATATAAGATCAAGCCCCAGAAGCTCAGGTATTTTGACTTTCATGGTGGTTTACTTTCCTTTCTAGATATTTTTCTATCATGTAACAAACAAACGATTCAGTTGTGAAGCTGAGTATGAGTATACTCCAGAGTAATTACCAAGTATTCCCTGACACACAGCTGGTCCCAGGTTACCGGCTATCCTGCAGAGACATAAACATCCTTAATATACTCTGAGTGGTTCCACTGACTTCACTGGGGCTACTCAAAATGTCTAAAGCTCAGCATGGATGTAAATCTTTGCAGGGCTGGTGAGGAAGGGAGCTGCGTACCGAAAGGGCAGTGATAATCAGGTTGCCCAGTTGTATAAGCTAACTGAGCATTTTTGCATATGGAAATTGCTAGCTAGAAGTGGGGGTGACTTTTAATTTTTTTCTAACTGTTGCAAGTTTTTCACAACTTCTTTTTTCATAAAACACTTGCTGGTTTTTTTCCAGCCAGTTGGTTGAATTTTGTTTGTTTATTTAGATTCAGTTTGAAATTTTGACAAAAAGACAGCGTGAAAAATGTGGAGAATTATTTTGTGAAAACCATTTCTTTCCCCACCTGCCACTTGATACCCTGGTTCCTATGATTCTGTGCACACGGCGTGAAAGATTCTCTGCTTTGTTACAGAAATCAGCATCCCTGAGGAACTGTGGTGCAAGGAGATCAACCCTGACACTGCCATCCTGGATCTCCTGCCAACCACTCCATCCATAACTTCCATTGTTACAAGGTTCTTAATACAGCTCCAGAACGGCTGCATTGACACAGCTGCTCAACTCACTAAGGAAAAGCAAAGGTATCTTTCAATCCTCACCTCTAGGGGGGAACTCTGACTAGATAACTTTAGTTACCCATAAATCAACAATTCATCTTAAAACATAGATCCTGAGTCTCATCTCACTTCAGGTGGCATAAAACAGGCATAGCTCCATTGATGTCAATGATGTTACTCCTGATATACAGCCATCTATGTGGGGAGGGCCAGGCCAGACTTCTCCAAGAAGAAAACATCACTCCTATGACCTTGTGTAATGAGGCAGTTAGGGGGAAGCTATATCAAGGTCTTCTCAGGTGGCGTGTAAAGTTGATTTGGTCTTATTTTAGTGTCCCAGACAGGGGTGCTGGAATTAGCGTGCTGGGGGTGTGGCAGCACCCCTGGCTTAATGTAGTTTCTATTATATACGGGGTTTACAGTTTTGTTCAATAGCTTTCAGTACCCAGCACCCTGGTCCCAGACTTACCTTAGGTTAGCGGAGATCAGAATCCGACCCTGACCCCACAGCAATCAAGGGATGACTCCAGACTGACCCCAGGGTAACTTGCCATGTTACCGTAAGGAAGGACCGAGGAGCACAGCAAGATGCTTATGGTCCCAACAGGGAACTGCCTTTTTACAGCTAACCTGGGCGTGCCACAGACACTCAGCAGCATATAACCAACCGTGTGATCGCAGCTGTACCAGTATGAAGATGTTGACAGCTGTGTACTTTTCCCATATATTTAGGGTAATAAGTTATAGTGGTGTAAGCATCTTTATACTGGTGCAAATGCACCCGGCTAGGGGTTGAACCAATTAATCTATTAAAAAAACACACACAACCCAAAAAATAGCTAAATTGGTACAAAATCGGTTGGTAGAGCAGGCTAGCTCAACCCATACAAGCCAGCTGTAAACTGATATAAGTCTATCCACACAGGGCTTTGCACCAGTGCAACTACATTGATTTTTTTTAAACCGTCTTCAGATCAACTAGTGCACTTGATGTTAGCCAAAAGGCCAAGAAGCATTTGATTTCAGTTCAACTGGTACAACCACAAGAGCAAAACTCCCATTGGCTTTAATGGGGCAGGTTGAAACTCTTAGGGCCAGATTTACAAAGGTGTTTCGGCACCTGAAGATGCAAAGAGGCACCTTGTGGGATTTTTCCAAAGTGCCAAGGCCGGTTCGGCTCCAAACTCCCATTGTTTTCAGTAGTTGCAATGGGAGGTACTATAGGCTAGTGGACACAGAAGACCTGGGTTCTAATCCTGGCTCTGCTGGGTGATGTTGGGCAAGTCAATTGCCTTTCACTATGTCTCAGTCTTCCTAACTGTAAAATGGGGATAATGGTACTTAGCTCTAAGAGCTAGAGGTTATTACTTTTTATTATCTGTTGTTGCCCAAAGACCTTTGTAGAGCTGACCTTTGACGTTTGGTCCTTTGGTTCACACGGCAAAGGCCCTCAGTGCTGGAAATTGCAGAATCTCTCTTTGCTTTCCCCTTGTTGTCTCCTCTCTCTGGACGGCTGTGCTGCCAACGCTCCCTGTTTTACTGCCAGTCTCAGCTTCCCTGTCAGTCTCTGGCTTTCATGGCTGTGGGGAAAAGCCTGGAAATGTGCTCCCCAACTCCAGGAGGTGAATAGAAAGGCCTCAGAACATCATATTCTTTAAATCTTAAGCCAGCCACATGATTTTTGGAGTCCAGCTCCTGATATTTGCATGTGTGGGGTTGGCCAAGCTGACGGGGTGTTGTGCTGTTGGGGTAAACATCACGAAGATTCATATTCAGAGTTTAAAGACAGAAGGGACTCTTAGATCATCTAGTCTGAGCTTCTGTACAGCACAGGCCATTAGCATCACCCAGTTACTAAGCCCACTAACTTGTGTTTGGCTAAAGTATCTTCCAGAAAGGCGTCCCCTCTGGATTGGAAGCCGCCAAGGGATGGAGAATCCAACAGTTGGTGCCTTTTTTCCAATTTGAATTTCTCAGGCTTCAGCTTCCACCTATTGGTTTTTGTTCACCTCTAGATTAAAGAGCCCTTTAGTACCTGGGATTTTCTCTGTGCACTGTTATTAATACAAGCCAAGGGCTTTTTTCACTCAGGAAGCGACTCAGCCGGCCAGCGCTGTTGCCGCATGTGGCAAAAACATCAGCCTAGTAGCGCATCATTAAGAGCAGCTTTGGACTCTTCCTCCACTGACTCCTGTGGAGCTGCTACGACGGAGAGTAGCGTTTGGCTCACTGTAAGCAGCTCTGCCAAGTGTGAAAAAGAACATGAGTCCACGCTCCAGAAATCACAAGATTGCCTCAAAAGACACAAGATTTTTAAAAAATACTGTTATGCTAGAAGGTGCCATCAAACAGAGCTTCGATCTACAGAGAACACTGCTCTACAGCCAAAATGCTTCTGAAATAAATGTAGTCAAAACTTTACTAATTCTGGGTCACTGAGAATGAAAATGATGCTTAAAATTGTTGATTGGCTCTAGTTTTCAAGATATGCTATTGGGTCAGTATATACGACCCTCGACTTGGGAATGGCGGAGGATAAGTGAGTTATAAAGGGAAGGGATCTCAATTTAAACCAGAAATGACAAAAATACATCTTTGACTGGATCTATGAATAAATCTATGACTGGGTTTAGACAGTACATGCTTTTTAGGCAAAACAATGAATGATGCAATCTGAAGCTGGTATTGCGTCATACATGATATGAATTGCATCATGTTATTCCTAGAAGTCATGGATGATGCAATCATAACGAAGCTTACATCACTCTGCTCAACAAATTGCCCTATATCAGCTCTAGAAATCATACAGTGTCGTGCTCTTATTTGTCAGTGTTTGATTTTGCAAAGGGACACATTTCTGTTTAGCCAAAGTGAGCAGAGATGCCTCGTACTTGTGTGAACAGTGCAGATAACTTCTGCTATGTTTGTGGTGAAGTGACTTTTGCATCACAAAAGTGCAGTATAACCACTATGGTTAAGAAATCCTATCACCTTTATTTTGGCTGCAAAATTGGAGATCAAGACAAGAGGTGGGCCCCACACATATGCTGCAACACTTGTGCAACAAATCTTCGCCAGTGGTTGAACAGGAAAAGGAAATCTATGTCTTTTGCAGTGCCAATGATTTGGAGAGAGCCAACAGATCATACCAGCAATTGTTACTTCTGCGTGGTGCCTCCAGTTGGGAAAGGTGTGTCAAAGAAGAAAAAGTGGACTGTGCATTATCCAAACATTCCATCAGCTATACGCCCAGTACCCCACGGAGAAGGACTGCCAGTTCCTGATGCACCAGAATCATTCTCACTTGAGTCAGACGAGGAAGAGGAAGAGGATGAAACTTCTGGTCCTGAACCATCAAGGTCACAGGACCCACATTTTCTCCCATCCTCCTCCTCTGAACCACACCTCATAACACAAGGTGAACTTGTCAGGGATTTGGAACTACCCAAGAGTAAGGCAGAGCTGTTGGGCTCCAGACTACAGCAGTGGAATCTCCTGGCAGGTGATGTTAGGGTTTCCATGTTCCGTGACCGTCAAAAGGATCTTGTCCCATTCTTCTTCATGGAAGGTGATCTTGTAGCCTGCAACAACATCGATGGTGTGATGGCAGCCCTCAACATCGTTCACGATCCAGATGAGTGGAGACTTAATTGATTCATCAAAGACGAGTCTTAAAGCTGTTTTACTGCATAATGGCAATGTCTTGCCATCAATTCCAGTTGGTCATGCAGTCCATATGAAGGAAACCTATGACAACATGAAACAACTTTTGAGGTGCATAAACTATGACCAACATCAGTGGCAGCTTTGTGGCGATTTGAAGGTTGTTGCTCTCTTGCTTGGTCTGCAGACTGGATACACAAGGTACTGCTGTTTTCTCTGTGAATGGGATAGTCGTGCAAAAGATTCCCACTACATCAAGAAAGATTGGCCACTCCAACAGTCATTGGAGCCTGGGAGGAAAAGTGTTCAGCATCCACCGCTTGTTGAATCAAGGAAGATTTTGTTACCACCCTTACACATCAAGCTGGGTCTGGTGAAGAACTTTGTCGAGGCCATTGACAAAACACAAGCAGCTTTCAAGTACCTCCGTAGAAAATTTCCAAGGTTAAGTGAAGCTAAGATAAAGGAAGGTGTCATTGTTGGTCCTCAGATTCGTGAACTTCTTCAAGATGATGCATTTGACCATGCACTGCGTGGCAAGGAAAAGACGGCCTGGAAAGCCTTCCAGTTAGTGGCAATAAATTTTCTCGGAAACAACAAGGCAGACAACTACAGGTTGTTGGTGGAAAACCTCCTCAAGGCATACAAAAGCCTTGGTTGCAACATGTCACTAAAGATACATTTTTTGCACTCTCATCTAGATTTTTTTCCACCGAACTGCGGAGCAGTGAGCGATGAGCATGGCGAGCGATTTCACCAGGACATTGCAACAATAGAGAAACGCTATCAGGGCAAATGGAGCCCATCAAAGCTTGCAGACTATTGCTGGACAGTGACAAGAGATGCTCCATTTAATGAATACAAGAGACAAGCCAAGAAGCGCCGAGTAGACACTGAATAGGACTAAACTATGTACATAATCGTTTTTTGTTTCATAATAAATTTTATTTATATAACCCTTTTGCTGATTTTTAAAGTGTTCCATAAACAGGACAGGTGAAATATTATCATGTAAAGCAACCATAAACACATGAAAAGACCCAGGTTTACAATTAATGATTAAAACTCTACTATCTACACAATATACATAGACATAAAATGTAAAAACTTAAATATCTTAGAAACAGTAGCCAATCAGTTGTTTTAATTGTCATATCTGAATTCAGCACATATACATAATAAATAGCACATTTTATCTCTGAAGCAGATGACTTCTCAAAAATTTTAGACCAGTGTAATCAGACTTCCTTAAAGCTGATGAGTGTAGGAAGCATCTTTATTTCAGGCTGAATGGAAGGAGCGATTTACTATCCCTGTGTATAATGATAGGTGGAAACAATAGAAGCCACCACCCCAGGCACTAGGCCACATGGCAACGCCAGTCAGAAAGTAAGCCATGTCGGATGAGAGGTTTCCTTGAGACTGATTGCAAATTGTAAAGGGCTAGTGGTTTGTTTAGCAAACTGTGTGTATGTGTGGGAAGAAGAAAGACCGGAGAAAAAAGCCAGCAGAAAGTGGGAGAAGCAGTGGTGAGCATGGCCCAGAGACATGTCAGAGACAGAGAGCCTCCAGACTTGGAAATGGTAGGCCAGGGACCCATGGTGAGCCAGGGACCTGCTGTGTTCAGGGAACCAAGACTTCATGTGCATTCTGTAAATAAATAGGGTTGCACCAAAGAAATACCTGATCTGTATCATCCATTTCTCCTCTTAATGGAAACATTCCCACAAGGCCCTAAAGGCTGGCTAATTTCTTGGGTGAAAGGAAATTCTACAGGCCACTTTCCTCAGATCCCACTGAGGAATACACTAAGAAACTGCACCATCTACTCAGGACACTCCCTACACTAACACAGGAACAAATCAACATACCCTTAGAGCCCCGACCGGGGTTATTCTATCTACTACCTAAGATCCACAAACCTGGAAATCCTGGACGCCCCATCATCTCGGGCATTGGCACTCTCACTGAAGGACTGTCTGGATATGTGGACTCCCTACTCAGACCCTATGCCACCAGCACTCCCAGCTATCTCCGTGACACCACAGATTTCCTGAGAAAACTACAATGCATTGGTGACCTCCCAGAAAACACCATCCTAGCCACCATGGATGTAGAGGCTCTCTACACAAACATCCCACACACAGATGGAATACAAGCTGTCAGGAACAGTATCTCTGATGATACTGATGATTGCTGAGCTCTGTGACTTTATCCTCACGCACAATTATTTCAAATTTGGTGACAATATATACCTCCAGACCAGTGGCACCGCTATGGGCACCCGCATGGCCCCACAATATGCCAACATTTTTATGGCTGACCTGGAACAACGCTTCCTCAGCTCTCGTCCATTCATGCCCCTTCTCTACCTACGCTACATTGATGACATCTTCATCATCTGGACCCATGGGAAGGAGACCCTGGAAGAATTCCACCATGATTTCAACAGCTTCCACCCCACCATCAACCTCAGCCTGGACCAATCTACACAGGAGGTCCACTTCCTAGACACCACCATACAAATAAGCGATGGCCACATTAACACCACCCTATACCGAAAACCGACCGACCGCTACGCCTACCTTCATGCCTCCAGCTTCCACCCTGGTCACACCACACGATCCATCGTCTACAGCCAAGCACTGAGGTACAATCGCATCTGCTCCAACCCCTCTGACAGAGACCAACACCTACAAGATCTTCACCAAGCATTCTCAAAACTACGATACCCACACAAGGAAATAAAGAAACAAATCAACAGAGCCAGACGTGTACCCAGAAGCCTCCTGCTACAAAACAGGCCCAGAAGAGAAACCAACAGAACTCCACTGGCCATTACCTACAGTCCTCAGTTTAAACCTCTCCAACACATCATCAGTGATCTACAACCCATCCTGGACAATGATCCCTCACTTTCACAGACCTTGGGAGGCAGGCCAGTCCTTCCCACAGACAACCTGCCAACCTTAAGCATATTCTCACCAGCAACCACGCACCGCACCATAACAACTCTAACTCAGGGACCAACCCATGCAACAAACCTCGATGCCAACTCTGCCCACATATCTACACCAGCAACACCATCACAGGACCTAACCAGATCAGCTACAACATCACCAGTTCATTCACCTGCACGTCCACCAATGTTATATATGCCATCATATGCCAGCAATGCCCCTCTGCTATGTACATTGGCCAAACTGGACAGTCACTACGCAAGAGGATAAATGGACACAAGTCAGATATCAGGAATGGCAATATACAAAAACCTGTAGGAGAACACTTCAACCTCCCTGGCCACACAATAGCAGATGTAAACTTAGCCATCTTACAGCAAAAAAACTTCAGGACCAGACTCCAAAGAGAAACTGCTGAGCTCCAATTCATTTGCAAATTTGACACCATCAGATCAGGATTAAACAAAGACTCTGAATGGCTATCCAACTACAGAAGCAGTTTCTCCTCCCTTGGTGTTCACACCTCAACTACTAGCAGAGCACCTCACCCTCCCTGATTGAACTAACCTCGTTATCTCCACACTGATTTATACCTGCCTCTGGAGATTTCCATTACTTGCATCTGAAGAAGTGAGGTTCTTACCCACGAAAGCTTATGCTCCCAATACTTCTGTTAGTCTCAAAGGTGCCACAGGACCCTCTGTTGCTTTTTACAGATTCAGACTAACATGGCTACCCCTCTGATACTTGAGTGAAAGGGGCAACAATAATAAAGGTGGAGGTGCTTTTATTTGCCTCCTGGGGTCAAGATTTCAAATTTTTCCCTGCAGCTACCAGGGTGGGAAACGTCCCTTTTTTTAAACTGGGAGCTGCTTTTCTCCCATGACTCCAGGAGCTGGAACCACTAATATCACAAGATTCCCAAGGGTTGGCAACTGAGCGTAAGGCTGCAGAGATGAGCTAAATGGCCCACCAAGGCTAGTTCCGTCTTAGATTTTTTTGGCAGTAAAGAAGACGACGCCTCACGTTCTTCCCTTTTCTCCAGGTCTATTTCAGCGGAAGAGGTGAAGCACGCTTCTGTGTTAAGTGTTTCCGAGAGCGACTTGATCACTATGGCGCTGTCGAACTTCCAGTACGTGCTAGAGGAAAATGGAACCAAAACCACCCACTACAACTTTCTGACTCTGCAGAGGCAAGTGATTCACCGCTTCATCAGCGGGAAGCCCGTCGTGAAAGCCCAGGTGAGTTCAGGATGAAATCATGGAGGTGGCACTTTGCCATAGACTTCAGCGCAGGCAGGATTTTACTCTCAGTGCTTCCTGCTCTGTGGCCTGGCACCTGTGTGAGTCATTCACACCTGAGCACACCACAATCAAATCAGGATGGACAAGTGGAAATGGTGATGCTAGGTGAAAGACCTGATCCACTGTGGCCTTTTCCAGATTTACACCTGTTTAGCGCCATTGGTTACAGTGGGGTTACATTGGTGTAAATTGGGGGTAATGCATTGGCAAATCAGCCACGCTGTGTTTAGACTTAGGCACATTTGAACATTTTAACCTAAGTGACTTAGGAGCCTGGGACACATTTCCACAAGGGACTTAGGAGCAGAGCTGGTTGGGAATTTGTTGACACCGTTTTGTTGTTGTTGGAAAATGCCAATTCATCAGGACCAAAACTTCCCATGGGAACATGCTGATTTTGACAAATTGTTCATTTAAATAAAAAGGAAAATTAGAGAAATGTTTTGAAAATATCAAAACATCTTGTTTCCTCATTTGATTTCTGGTTTGAAACAATTGTGTGTTTTGAAATTATAGTTATTTATTAGTTTAAATTTTAAAAATAAATGTAAAAGAGGTCAAAATGAAAAACAAACATTTTTGAAATTATCGAAACAAAACATTTCAACTGACCCAAACTAAAACATTTTTCTGTTTGTGAAAATTTTCAAGATTTTGAGTTCCCGTCTCAATTTGGATGTGAGAAGGTTTTTGAATTCTCAAATTTGCACAGGATAGCAAAACTATTTCCCTCCCAGGTCTGCTTAGGAGTCTAAATCCCATTGGCTTGCAGTGAGACTTGGGCTCCTAGGGGCCAGATGTTTGAAATTATTTATCAGGGAGTAGCCGTGTTAGTCTGTATCCACAAAAACAATGAGGAGTCCAGTGGCACCTTAAAGACTAACGGATTTATTTGGGCATAAGCTTTTGTGGGTCAAAAATCTGAAGAAAAATCTTGCATCTGAAGAAGTGGGTTTTTTACTCATGAAAGCTTATGCCCAAATAAATCTGTTAGTCTTTAAGGTGCCACCGGACTCCTCGTTTTTTGAAATTATTTAGGCATCTAGGGGCCTATTGGGATTTTCAAAAGCACCTGAGCAGGTTAGATGCCTAAGTCCCACCGCAAAACAATGGGATATGGGCACCCAAGTGACTAAATCATCTTTGAAAATGATACTTACATTCCTAAGTCACTTAGGCAGTTTTGAACACTTTAGCCTGAACTCCCATTGATTTCAATAGATGATTTTTTTAAAATCACATTAGGCACCTTTAAAAATCTGGCCTTAAGAGACCAAGATACTTTTCAAAATGGGCTGTAGGCTCCTAAATCCCTTAAGTGCTTTTGAAAATTATGCTTTAACCGTTGGAGTGTACATCAGGATTTTTTCTGTATTGAACATGTTGTGCTTTATAAACCAGTTATTAATCACGAACGTTTTCCTTTTCAGACAATTCCGTCCATTACACTGAACAATGTGAAGACTCTGCACTCCACAAAAGCTAACGTTAGAGAACAATTGCACCAGGTGAGATCAAAAACAACCCTGGGTTTTCCCCCAGCTTCAGACTCAGATAATCCTCTCTTTCCCCCACTGTAAACAGCTTTCATAGCCAGTATACGGTCAGAAGGTTGGGTAAATATCCAAAACCTACAGTATGTCCACTCGCCCATTAAGGGCACCGTTCTCTAAACTCTCCACTCATTTCTGGGCGCCTTCAGCATTTGGGTGCTCAGCTTGAGACATTGAAGCAGCACAAAGCGGCCGAGGAGTAGGTCCCAGGCCCATGATGAGCCAAGTGGAGCATCAAGCTCTAACTTTAGCTACTAAAAAGCACATTTTTGTACAGTTCCTTGGCCACTTGGAGTCAGGGAGCCTGGTTCTCTTCCTTTGTACGCCAGCTTCACAACAGTTTTACCCCATTGACTGCCCTGATTTTATTTCTGAATTACACGGATGTAATGCTCTCATTATTAGTTCAACACATTTTGAAAGAATTCCCGGAATAAAATAATTATTTAGAGAAGGGCGACTTGGGGGGCGTTTGTTCTCCCTGTCTCATGACACAGGAAAAAGAGGATTTTCAATTAAATTACAAGGTGGCAAATTCAAAACTGATCAAAGGATGTACTTTTTCACAGAAGACGTGGCTATCCTGTGGAACTCATTGCCACAAGAAATCACTGAGGCCAAGAAGTTAGCAAGATTCCAGAAAGGATTGGACATTTCTGTAGATCACAAAAATATCCACAGTTAGCTATAATTAGTGATGACAAAATTTTTGTAAACCTTCCGTTCTAGGGTTTGAGCCGCACTCTTACTATCAGAGCCCAGATGGATTCTAGCATGGGGACAGATTATCACTAGTCTGGTACAGGGGGAGTGGGGCTCCTACACCTTCCTCTGTGGCATCTGGTATTGGGTGTTGTCAGAGACCGGCGACTGTACTAGATGGACCTGGCATTGATCCCGCCTGGCAATACCCATGTTCCCTTCTGGTAAAGTCCCATAGAATTTAGTACTGATGAAACCAAAGGTCTCTGTAGTATGATTCCATAGAAACTGATCTCTGAACCTTTCCAATTTCATAGAGAATGATATTCTTTTTATAGTTTTTGTCACCTTCCTCTAGAATTCCAAGCAGGAATAGAATTCTCACTTGAATTATATAGCAAAATCAAACGTATAGCACTTACATTCTATAGGAGTTTTGCTTAGAAGGTCACCTAACTTTACAATCTTAACTATCAGAATGAGATAAAATAATAGTAAGAGTATTTGTGTATTATTAACACGGCATTATTAGCACAGCTTAACGATGAGGTGACTTGATCACAGTCTTTAAGTACCAACATGGGGAACAAATATTTGATCATAAAGGGCTTTTCAATCTAGTAGACCAAGGTATACTGTGATCTTGTGGCTGGAAGCTGAAGTTAGACAGGAAATAAAGTAACATTTTTAACAGTGAGAGTAATTAGCCATTGGAATAATTTACTGAGGGCTGTGGTGGATTCTCCCTCACTAGCAATTTTTAAATCGAGATTGGATGCTTTTCTAAAAGACCTGTACTTCAAACAGGAATTATTTGGGGGAAGTTCTGTGGCTTGTGTTACACAGGAGGTCAGACTCACTAGACCATCACAGCAGTCACTTCTGGCCTTAGAATCTATTAATCTAATATTCATTTGTCTTATATATGGCATCTCTAACAAAATTCCTCATATCTTCTTCATACATTGTATACAATCCCTTGGATCATACAACGCCAGTGTGGAAACACTTAAGGCTGAGTTTTTCAAAGTTGCCTACCAGATTGGATGCCATTGATTATAATGGGAATTGGATGTGGAACTCCTACTGACAACTTTTTGTCTCCTGTTGCTATCCATAGGAACCACTGAGCGTGAGTCTGATGAAACGCATCATGGAAGAGGCCAGTTCAGTAAGCGACATTTCCAGAGCGCTCTCCACCCTGAAAGTGGCTGCAGAGTTCCTGGCTGTGACTGGAGGGGACCCAGAGCGGCTCCTGACTGAGTATGTCAGAAATGAGCTGAAGATGGAGGCTAATGCAAAGCAGTTCAGAGACCTACTGGTAAGAGATTAACTTTGGTTTGAATTCACAGCAATGACAATTAAGCTCTCTTTATAATAAATATTTTTTGTTTTCATGCTTTCTACTATGCATTCTGAATATATGAACATAGAGTACAGTTTCTTTCAAAAACTATTGTTTGAGCGAAAAATTGTGGTTTTGACTAAATGAATATTTTTGCTTTCCATGGAAAATTTCAACTTTCCATCAAAAAAGAAAAATGAAAACTTTTGGGTTTCACCCAAAAATGGAAACAAAAATATCAATTTTCAGGCTTTTAAGGAAGGTTGAAATTTTCCACAAATCATTTCATTGAAATGTTCTGTGGAAGAAAACCCATTCTCTGACCAACCCTACTGTATAGATTCTAGAGTAGATTTTTCTGTCAGAAAATGCCGACTTGATTAAACTGAAACATTCTGCGGGAATTCAGCTCACCTGCCTCCTACCTCCCCAGGTTCTTCAGCTCCTCCATAGCCCCAGATCAAAATGAGAGGCTCCCAACTCATTTAGACACTTCTGAAAAGATTACCCTGCATTCATTTGCAGATGTGCATTGTCTCTTTGTTACAGCCCAGCACATGGTGACTGGTGCCTTTTGACACTACTGCAATACAAATAAATACTAATGAATAATCCACATGGGCACAGTCTCTGAAAATGCCTGCCAGGTACCAGCAGGATCCCAACTTTTCAAACCAGAACTTGACTGTTCTACTCAATGACCTATTCATTGAACTGAACTAGTTGAATAAACTGTTCTACTCAATGACCTATTCATTGAACTGAACTAGTTGAATAAACTGAAACAAAGAAAATATTCTCTCTGTGCCTACAAAAGGCTGTCAAAAGCTGGTTTCGCTCTTCAGCAAACTCTGGTTCCAGGTTCTTAGCCAGTGACTCCCACCAGCTCAGTGGTTTGACATTCTTTAAAACTTTGGCAGTAGCAAGGTAACTGTGAAACACATATAGAATGTGCTCACTTCCGTGATGAGGATTTAAATATCAGTGTCAAGGCTTTCTGGGTGCCAAGGTCTGGGTAAATCCCTGTCTGTGTTCTTTCATTCCAGGTTGTCCCACAAACGCAGCTGAAGCACATCCTATCTCTGTGGCAGATCCTGTCAGCAAAGAGATCAGCGCTACTTGTACAAATGAACCAGGTAATGGAGGAATCCACCTCAGTGAGTGCCTGGGATGGGGCTGTGACGAGACTGAAAACTTTCTGTGCAAAGTGTTTTTAATCAGAAAATTGGGTTTTTGACAAACTGAAGTTTTTCACAGAAAATTTTGACTTTGCTGAAAAAAGTAAAGCACAAAAACTTTCCAGCTGAAAACCAATTACTCTTTTGGACATGTTGCTGAAAGCCAGCTGCACTGTGAAATGGGTGATTTTCAATTGCATGTAACTCCACCAGATCTGAACAGAGTTCTATGAGCACAGCAAAAGGCACCTGCCTAGCCCTAGGGCAATCCCAGTGTCAAATGTCATGCTGCAAGGCACAGACACAATTATTTTAGTTATTGTTTTGTTTTCCCAACATTTCCCCACCAGCCTCTAGTTATGACCAATGTTCTCTGCTCACTTGCTGTGTAGTCCCTCCTCTGCTGCTGCCAGGCTCCATCACTTGGAGTCTATAAATCTAGATGCGTCGCCCCTTTCTCAAAGTTACAGTCTAGCTCAGCCAGGAGTTATTATGCCAGAGGCAGGAATCTCTGGGGGAGAGTTTCTAGCCCGGATTAGGTAGGAGGTTGGGCTGGATGGGACCTGATGGCCTTAATACTGTTGATAAATTGCATAGACAGTTGCTTGCCCACATCTTGGTTTGTTATGAAATATATTCAAGAGATCAGTCAGTTTTATTGCTAAAAGTCAGTACGAGTATAGAGAGACGTCTGTTGGTCTTTCCCTAACCTGAAGAAGAGCTCAGTGTATCTTGAAAGTGTCTCTCTTTGACCAACAGATGTTGGTCCAGTGAGAATACCTCACCCACTCATCTCTCTAATATCCTGGGACCAGCATGGCTACAACAAAACTGACAGTAATAATAGCATAGTACTGGAAGAAAGGCTTTGTAATATAGCAGTTTTCATGAAGCCGTCTTGTGCTGCTGTTTTTAAATCCACTTCACACAGAAGGTGTGCTCCCAGCTACATATTTCAGCAAGTAGTATTTATAGGATGGTTTACAAGTTACAAAATGCTTTATATGTCACAAAAATCCAGCCCATCATCTTGTGTCAGTTCCTTAACTTGTTGTTCTGTATCTTCCCTTACTTTGTTTTGGATACTACTGGTCCAGCTTGTACTGGGCACAACATTAATGTATTTTGCCTTTCGCAAGTTTCTTATTTTCTAATGCCAAAGCTGACTTCAATTTTGCAAAGTGTTACGGGATACTTAGCACCAGTGAACAGGATTATAAAAAGACACAGACCAATTCAGGCCAGGTAACTGCTAGAAATGTATCTACAATATAATCTACTATTGATATTGTGTGTTTAATGCATTGTGGTATCAATATTGATAATTTGAGATGGATCATAGATTGATAGACATTAGCCCGGCATATATTGGTCAATAAAAGCTATGAAAGTTTTTGCTGGCTACAGGACCGCAGCACTGGCCTGAGGTCACCTGCAGAGCCACCTGCTCCATCCCACCCCGGGAGCAGCCCCTATGCGTAGGGCAGAAGCAAGCATCACCAGGCTACACCTGCTCTGAGTCAAATGAGGACACTCTTCCATCAGGCACATCCTCAACTGCCCTGTGGACGGGGCATCCAGCCACTCCTGCAGCACCTCTGCAGTTGCCCCCACTGACACTGTGCTTCTCATTTCAGAATCCCTTCTTCCTGATAGACAAGGGCTACCATGACGAGCTAACTGACCTGGAGAGGGAGGAGCTAACAACTGCATTATCCACTGTCAATATTGAGTTCTTTATCATCGAGTTGCACGAAATGATCACAGTAGCATTGGAAAGCTACGAAAACAGTTGGGGGTAACTACATATTTTTCTTGTCTGTGAATATGCGAAGGGCTCTGTACAAACATTTAGATCTAGATTAAAAAAAATTTTTTTTTTTACTTTTAATTTGGAGCAGGCACAAACCACTTTAGAAATTATTCCCTGTTGATTTAAGGCCTTTGTGGGTAGGTTTGTTTGATTGTTTTTTTTAAATGCAGATTAAAAGATCAAGGCAAATGTAGGGGAAGAAACCCAGCATCTTAAAATTGCCTGTATATTACTTGTATGCTGTATTAAAAGGGAAAGGTCAAATCATATAGCATATAAAAGGTCTTTTTCCATAGATCTCCAAGTCTTCTAGAATTGGATAACCTGCAGCTGCTACTAATCTAGGCTAGAGATTCTCAGACTTTCCACACTGCAGAACTAGAGGGGCTTAAAGAAGGGCAATGAGAATGATCAGGTGTGTGGAGAAGCTCCTATGAAGAGAGACTGAACAGACTGAGGTTGTTATCGAGGAAAAGAGGAGATTTAATAATGGTCTCTAAAACACTGACTGGCCTAGAGAAGGAAGATCAGGAGGCATCTGTTCTTCCAATCCCATAACACAAGAACAAAGGGATGTTCAATGGAATTGAAAGATGGGAAATTCAAAACTGGTCATAGGGAATAGTTTTTTACAGGGCTTGTGATTAGCTTATGGAACTCATTGCCACATGAAGTCATTGAGGCTGAGAATTTAGTGAGACTTAAGAATGGATCAGGCATGTCAATGGATAATAAGAACATCCATTGTTATTGATAAAAATTCCAGCAGGGATATTAAATCTCATTCTTTAGGTAAGAGCTGGAGTTTTGGTATCTTCTGTTCCTTATGAGCCTTTAATGCCTTGTTTTCTTCCCCAGAGTTATGTCCAGTACTGGATAATTTCACCCACTTCTGTTTAAGAATACACCGTTTTGCTTAAAAATTGATGGGAGGAAATGTTACCTCTTGTCTGACAACTCTTGAATATTCACTAATTTGAGGCTTTAGAAACTTTACACGTAGGGCTTTTTCAAATGAAAAATTGAGTTTTGGACTAAATGTAAATTTTCTCAGGAAGCATCTGCCTTCCTCAAAAAAATTTGGTTCAGAAAACCAAAAATTTTGAGACTTTTTCATTTATTTGAGAATTGAACATTTCACTTTTCAGCAGTGTTGAGCTGAAAATGTTTACTGTTTAGTTGCTGAAAACCAAACCATTTTCAAGGTTGTTGTTTGTTTTTTGGGGGAGGGGGGTTCATTTTTTTGACAGAAAGTCAAAACTTGCTGCAGAAAAATACCCCATGTTATACCTGCTGAAGTGACCAACAGTGTGAAAAGGGAACTCAAGAAATTGGGTTTGCCTGTCAGAATTGGCACTTAGTCTTAGTCTTTCTGAACCAGTGTCCTGTACATTTACAAATTTGTTTTCTTTTATTAACAGGATAGTGGAGACCTTTCAAGAATATTTAGAAAAAGAGGAAAAAGAAGAAAATTACATTGTGAATCTGATCAGCACGGTGAGCCCAGACCTTCAGCTGAAGAACGTCATTTCAGTGTGGAAAACTGCTGTGCTAATCAACAAAACATACGCCCGCTCCTACATCCAAGAGTGAATGGGTCCTTGAATTGTTTCCTGTGGATACCAAAACCAATTACTGCACCTACCTGTAATCCACAGAGATTTAGGAAGTCGAGTTTCTTTAAGAAGTGAGTCTCATCAAATCACCAGGTCGATGCATCACTTGAATCAAAATAAGCCTTCAATCACATCTAAGGCCTGGGCTACACTAGCGGGGTAGTTCGAACTAAGATACGCAACTTCAGCTACGCTATTTGTGTAGCTGAAGTCGAAGTATCTTAGTTCGACTTACCTGGCCGTCCTCACGGCAGCGAGTCAACTGCTGTGGCTCCCCCGTCGACTCCGCTTACTCCTCCTGCTGAGGTGAAGTACGGGCGTCGATTCGCGGATCGATTTATCGCATCCAGACGAGACGTGATAAATCGATCCCTGATACATCGAACTCTACCCGCCGAGCCGGTGGGTAGTATAGACATACCCTAAGTGGTGCCTAGGCCTGGGCATTTGAGTTGAGATGTTATGGGCATGACCAGCTGTGCGAGTGTTACTTTGCACGTTGCTCTCTGCAAGCAGGTGAATTTAACCCAACGAAAACTACAAATGGTGGGCATGATTCTCGTGCCACTTAGGCCTTGTCAATACGTAGTGCTTTAACGATACCAGTATAGAGAAAGAGAGTAAGATATACCTGTGTAAGTGCACTTATCTGTAAGGGGAAGCACTGGAGCCCAGTGACTAGAGCCGGGGAGTGGGACACAGGAGACCTGTGTTCTGTTCAGTAAAATGGGGGAAATGATACTGATCTGTTACATAAAGTGCTGTGGCATCTGCAGATGAAAAGCACTAGCTGCTATCTTACTGGTGTAACTGTCCCCAGCCTAGGGCTGGCCAGGGTATAGCTCTTATGGTAAAATGATCACACTCCTCACCATAGGCGTGCGCACGGGGTGTGCCTGGGCACACCCTAATGCCCATGGGCTGGATCCGGATCTGGCCCCTCAGGGCTTTGAATCCGGCCCATGGGATTTGCCCCCCGTGGTGCCGCAGGCCCCGTGCTGCTTTCAGAAGCAGCCATCAAGGCACCATGTCTCTGGGGCCGGGGGGTTGCTCTAGGCACCGCCTCCCGAAGCCCCCATTGGCTGGGAACGGGGAATCGCGGCCAATGGGAGCTTCAGGGGAGGTACCTGGAGGTGTGGAAAGGGCAGCGTGCAGAGCCCTGTGCCGCCCCTCCCCTCCCCCGGGGCTGCGCGGGGACGTGGTGAGCGGCGCGGCATGGGGCCCTGGCAGGTAGGGAGCGCACTGCTGCGGGTAAACAGCGCCGGGCCAGAGCCCAAACCCCTCCTGCACCCCCCTCCCCCGCCCTGAGCCCCCGGCCTGCACCCTGTTGAGCCGGGTTCCCCTTCCCCAGGGCCGGACTGGCTGCTTTAACAGCCCCATGTGCTCCCTGGCAGCCTCCCACCCGGCAGCACCAACACAGCCACTAAAGGTGGCCCACGGGGGTGCTGCCACGGCCCCCCCCCAAGGCAGCTGCCCCCCTCCAGCACCCAGGGCCCCAAACCTGCCTGCGGCTCCCCGCACTGGCCGGGGGCCCAGGCACCACCCGGGGGGGGTCAGGCCGCTCCTGAGCCCAGCCCACCTTAAGTGGGGCCTGCCGGGAGCCAGCAGGCCCGGGGCAGGGGGCGAGCCCGGCCCACAGGCGCTGTTCGGGGGTTCCGGCCCTGCACCCTCGGCCTTGAGTCCAGCCCTGGGAGCAGCCTGGCCCCTCTGCGATCCACCCTGGCTGCCTCTGCCCGGCCTGGCCCCAAGCACCCAGCCCAGCCCGTGAGCCTGCCTGCCGGGACGGGGGAGCCCAGATCCCCAGCCCCGGGCCTGCCTGCAAACAGCCTACCCTCCTGCACCCCAACTCCCTATCCTGAGCCCCCTGCCTACACCTCTCACTCCAACTCCCTGCCCTGAGCCCCCTTCCTGCCCCCCAACTCCCTGCCCTGAGCCCCCTGCCTGTACCTCGCACCCCAACTCCCTGCCCTGAGCCCCCTGCCTGCACCCCAACTCCCTGCCCTGAGCCTCCTGCCTGCACCTCTCACCCCAACCCCCTGCCCTCCGTTGTATTCTAGCTCTTGTGCTTTAGCAGATGGAATCATCACCAGTTCCTTCAGGCAGTGTCATGGCATGCATCGCATTACAGACTATGTGATCATAGGTTTCAGAGTAGCAGCCGTGTTAGTCTGTATCCGCAAAAAGAAGAACAGGAGTACTTGTGGCACCGTAGAGACTAACAAATTTGTTAGTCTCTAAGGTGCCACAAGTACTCCTGTTCTTCTTTTTATGTGATCATAGTGGTCCCTTCTGGCCTTACAATCTGTGAGTCTCTGCTCAGTACTTTGCAACTAAAGAAAGATGAGGTGTTAGAAAAAATATTTGCATCTATAGTTTTCTGCCTGGCTTTCAATGCAGACATTTCCCTGTGGCTCTCAATAAACAATGGAACAAGAAAGTGTCACATTCTTCTAGGTATTACCAGGTTTGAAGACTTTGTGAAAGTGAGAATGTGCAAGCGACCCCTGTCCGTGTCTGTGCGCATGTGCACTCTTATATGTGTGTGCATTTGGGAGAAAATTCTCTTTTCATTCTAGTGAAATGAATTGGAATAGGAATTCTTTTAACAGCATCTGCCCATTCTGTGAATATTTTCAAAAGATATTTAAAAATTTTCCCCCACCTTGAATCAGGTCAAGAAGACAAAATATTCACAAACTAAAAAAACATTGTTTTTCCATTTTGGGTCAATTGAAACATTTCATTTTGATAGCTTTGAAATATTTCATTTTTTCTCTTTTTAACCTTTTGCTTTCAATCTAATCAGCTTCAATTCTGAAACAAAAAGTTATTTTGCACCAGAAAACAATTTTTTTTCATTTAGAAAATCTCCAAAAAAAATGTCTTGACAATTTTGAAACATTTTTCTCAACGTTTTTTGTTTGGTTTTTAGTCAGGAAATTCCCATTCTTGGTTCAATTAATCTGCATTTTTCAATGAAAAAAACAATTATCAAAGATTTCTCAGTTCCACTTTTTAAGCCTTCTCTATATAACCCCTTCCCCGCTTACACAGTATGGCCATCTGTCTTCCTCCTGCCACTGGTTGAACCAGATAGGTAAATGAGCCTGCTACTGCGTTTGGCTAACAGAGGCCTTTTAGCTCACGTAGGAAAGGCTCCTGCTTTTAGCTCTATATATAATCACAGGTTCAATCCACTGCCACTAGGGCACATTACACCCACACAAAGAAACTGGACCAGTTTAATTTAAATCACTTTAAGGCTGAGCTCTTCCATTGATATAAATTTGTTTTATATCAATTCATCTTAAACCAGTTGGGAAAACGTTTAA